>NC_045599.1:60614685-61219685 GCF_009762305.2 Zalophus californianus | reverse complement strand
ACACTTTAAACTTCTGGCATAGGCCTTGTACAGTGCTTTGTGGCAACTACTCAAACTTGCCTAGCAAATAAATGAAGGCATGAAGTGCTCAGGCTTCAGTGAAGGCGGATCTGGCTTGTGAGCACATTTAGGCTTCCCAAATGACACCAGAGGTTAGGGTATACATTCAAACCTTTATAGACAGAAAAGCCACACTAATCCCTTCCTCATTTATCATTTCGGGGCATGAGCCACATCACTGAAGTACTCCACTGCTAGTGAATTAATTCATGGCCAAACTTCTATTTCCTTTAATTTATTTTTTTTTAAGATTTTATTTATTTATTTGACAGAGAGAGAGAGACAGCGAGAGAGGGAACACAAGCAGGGGGAGTGGGAGAGGGAGAAGCAGGCTTCCCGCTGAGCAGGGAGCCCGATGTGGGGCTCGCTCCCAGGGCCCTGAGATCATGACTTGAGCCGAAGGCAGACACTTAACGACTGAGCCACCCAGGTGCCCCACTTCTATTTCCTTTTAAAAGACACTTTATCCTCTACATATTGTTCTCTAAAGACAAATTTAATGCACTGTTATTTTCCCAGTGAAACTAGATGTTTTGCTTTTTAGAAAGCACTCTAGGGGCACCTGGGTGGCTCAGTTACATGATGGATATATAAATACACAGCTCCAAAACTTTAAGTGACTTTTAGACAAATGTGCAAAAGAGATTACAAGGTATCTGGAAAACGCTTGCCTGGATTTTACTGTGATGTCATTAGCAGCAATCCTGAGGAATTTGGGAACTGGACTCGCAGGGTGTGTGAAAAAGTAGACTCTCTGCAAGACTTTGCTAGCCAAAGGCTGCCAAGTGAAAAGCCGACAGATCTTCCTCTTTTACTCAAAGTGACAAAGAGTCTCCAAACAAACCTGCCTTCCAGGACCCTAAAATACTCTTCAAATAAAATGTTTTGTCCAAACATCAAGACTAGAAATCTCATTTATTGAAATTCACAACAGGGTTAAATTTTAAAATAGAAGGAGGACATAAGAAATTCAGTAATATTCTTTCAGGGGTTCTGTCTGTGAGCCAAAATCACTCTCATAATCAAAAGCCACAGGGAGAGCCACGATCGGGGAGGGCAGGTCCGGCCCCAGGGATACAATGTTCTCTCTCAGGGGGAAGGTTAACAATAGCCCCAAGGAGGCAAGGCAGCTGTTAGCAACATTAAAGGTAGGAAAGAACAAGTATCCTAACCTTCAATTGTTTTGTTTTGGTCTTTCTAAATCACAAAAGGTAACACAATCAAATTTAAGGATCAGTGAAAATTTGCCAATCTCCAGCCACTATGAAAGAATATGAAAAATGAAAAAACCCCTGCCAAAAAAAGTAAATAATGTTGTAGTTGCATGAAGAAGTGTGTTGTATGACTTTTACTAACCCAAGATCTTGTGGCCCAAAGGGGCTGCAGGAAGAGATAAAAACCAACCAAGGTAAAGCTCAACTGATAGTAACATCTCCCATCTTTCAAGTATATATATTTTTTTTAGAGTAAATACTTCGAAAGCCAAGCACTGAGTTTTCCCCTTTCTCACATGGTCACGATACTCCCTATATTTATATTTAATTATTATCAAAAGGTCAAAGGCTCATAGTATATGATACAACATAGACATCCATATACCTCCATGCTCTTCCAAATACGCACATAGCAAAGACCTTTGAAAACATAAATAAAGGCCAATATTTTAGTCTGGAAGCTATCACTTTTTTGTTTGTTTGTTTGCTTGTTTCTATGATGGTACTGTAAAATGCAACATAAGTCAGTAAAAGTTTGTAGGAACAGTACTACCACATCAATCAAATGTGCACATTGATTGAAAACACATCCTGATTTCAGAAAATGTAAAACATTATAATCCAAGTATGATTAAAATCAATGGTACATAGTAATTTTGGGCATTTCTACTTTGTGCATTCAAATGGAGCTCATTGATCATGGCCCAGGCACTTGAACGAATCATAACAAAAATTATCCCTAGGGAGAGTAAATTCCACCACAAAGCATTCAGAGTCTAGTGTTATTTCCAAAAATTAGACAACCATATTTGGCCACATTTATTTCTATATTTTATTCACAGATGAGATTGTACTTTCATTCCAGAAATTCATGTTTTATGTTGGGTTTTCAGCTAGTTACAAAACCACCTTGAAATGCAAGTTGGGTATATATTACAGAGAACAGTTTTACATTATAGTGGAGAACTTGGGGAAAATATCCTTATCATGGTGGTTAAAAGGACTCTCACTTCTTGCTTTTTTGTTTGTTCATTTGTTTCCATGTGCCTCCCCTGCCTTGACAATTTATTCACAAATGTCATGCTGATGGTCACTGCAACATTACTTAAAATTGCAAAGCAAAACTCCATATTAAAACAACCTAAATACCCGACAGTAGGAAAATGTTTGTTATCTGTGTGACAGAAAGAATGTTGTACAGTCATTAAAAATAATGTTTCCCAAAACAAACAAACAAAATGCTCACAATATAATGTTCAATTTTAAAAATCAGGATCCAAAACTCTACAAACAATATGATCGCAAGCGTGTCCCACTTTTTAAATGTCTATTATATATGGGTGCCTGGGTGGCTCAGTCGGTTAAGCATCAGATTCTTGCTTTCAGTTCAGGTCATGACCTCAGGGTTGTGAGATCGAGCCCCATGACAGGCTCCATGCTGGGTGTGGAGCCTGCTTAGAATTCTACCTCTCCCTCTTCCTCTGTCCTCCACTCACTAAAAATATAAAATAAAATAATAATAAAAATGTCTATTATTTATATGCATGCACAGGAAAGTCTTTGAAGGAACTCCTCCAACAACATGGTTTTCCCTGAGGGATAGGATTTCAGGATATTTTAATTTTCTTATTTTATAATTCACTTTGATTTTTCAGATTTCACACAGCAACATTATGTTCCTTTTTTGAGAATGAGTTTAAAATTTAATAATGGGTTTATACAATGGTGCCAGAACAACCACTCACTTGTAATATAACTCATGGAATCAGAAAGATACACTATCCACATCCACTCACTGATTTCCTTCTCCCCCACTTTAGTGAGACGTAACTGACAAATAATATGGTGTAAGTTTGAAGTATACAAACTGACGATGTGATATACTGTATGTTATGAAATGATTACTATGAGAAGGTTAATAAATCTATCACTTCAGTTACCTCTGTGTGTGTGTGTGTGTGTGTGTGTGTGTGTGGTGAGAACATTTAAGATTTACTCTCTCAGCAAATTTCATTTATACAATACAGTATTGTTAACTACAGTCACCATACTGTACACATTAGATCTCAGAAACATTATTTTTATAAATAAAAAACTGCTTTAAAAAATGTTCTGTTAACATGGCAGTTTATACCAAAAGGAGAAAAATGAGTAAGCTGTGGATTTATTTACCTTTCTGTATACATTTTAAACATTCTCTGTAGTAAAAAACAAAACAAAACCAAAACCCAAAAACTTGGAATCTTTAAAGCACAAATATCAATTTAGCTGTATCTTTCTTCTGAAAAAATTACCTATTAATCTCACTCTCATTTATTTAATATTTATTATAGTCAAAGGATGCATACAACAGTAAGGATTTAAATGTCAAAGAAAAACCTCTTCACTCATCTATCCTTATAGGTAATATTCCCCCTCATTTAGAGTAATCTTCCAACTATTTCTCAAGGAATTTGTCATCCACTAAATATTGTCCACAGAAATTTAAAGTCTTGGACTCATAAAGATGCCTGCAAACTAGGCAGAGAAGCTACCTGGTTCGCAAAATGGACCATAAAATGAACAGAATATCATCTGTAGTAATCAAACTTCCAACTAATATGCTGTTTAAATTGCCCTCACTTACATGAAAAAATGTAACTGTGGAAAAGTTTAAATACCATTCTTACAGCATTTTAGTCTACAAAACACTTTTCACCAAGATTATCTCAATTTAATATTCCCACTTTCATTACAAAGTAGGAATTATCATGCCCATTTTCCAGATAAGGAAATGACTAAGCTTGAGAATCCACAGCTTATTAAAGGTGGAGCTAGAACCTGAACTTGAGAACTTTGCCTCAATATACTATGCATTCTGCACCATTCAGCCAGTTGGAAAGCCACTGCGTCTTCATTGCTGTAAGACAAAGACACGGCAGGTGAACAGGAAAGAGGATGGTCTCAGCTCAAACAGGCATGCTGAAAATAAACTTTAATTTTTTTAATCGAAGTATGATTAACATCCGGTATTATACTTTCAGATGTGCAATACAGTGATTCAACAACTGTATATATTATTCAGCGGTCATCAATATAAATGAACTCTTAATCCCCTTTATCTATTGCACCCATCCCCCACCCACCTCTCCTCTCTGGCAATCACCAGTTTGTTCTGTGCATATACGAGTCTGGCTTTTGTCTTTGTTTTTGTTTTTGTTTTAGCTCCTTTTTGTTTGTTCATTTGTTTTGTTTATTAAAGTCCACATATGAATGAAATCATATGATATTTGTCTTTCCCTGAGTGGTTTATTTCACTTAGCATTAAACCTTCTAAATCCATCCATATTGTTGCAAATGGCAAGATCTCATTCTTTTTTAGGGTTGAGTAATATTCCATTGCATAAATACACCACATTTTCCTTATCCATTCATCTATGGATGGACACTTGGGTTGTTTCCATATCCTGGTTATTGTAAATAATCCTGCAATAGACACAGAAGTACATATATCTTTTCAAATTAGTGTTTTCATTTTCTTTGGATAAATACCCAGAAGTAGGATTACAAGGTCAGATGACAATTCTATTTTTTATTTTTTCAGGAACCTCTTAAATGTTTTCCAAAGTGCTTATACCAATTTGCATTCCCACCAACAATGCATGAGGGATTCTTTTTCTCCATATCTTCACTAACACTTGGTATTTCTTGCATTTTTGCTTTTAGGCCTTCTGAGAGGTATGAGGTGATAACTCATTGTGGTTTTAATTTGCATTGCCCTGATGATTAGTAATGCTGAGCATTATTTCATGTGTCTGTTGGCCGTCGGTATGTCTACTTTGGGAACATGTCTACTCAGATCTTCTGCCCATTTTTTAATCATATTGTTTCTGTTTTTGGTACTGAATTGTGTAAGTTCTTTATATATTTTGGATATTACCCCATTATCAGATATATCATTTGCAAATATCTTCTCCCATTCAGGAGGTTGCTTTTTTTGTTTTGTTGATGGCTTCCTTCACTGTGCAAAAGCTTTTTATTTTTGTGTAGTCCCAACAGTTTAATTTTGCTTTTGTTTCTCTTGCCTGTGGAGACATATCTAGAAAAATGTTTCCACGGCTGATGACAAAGATATTACTGCACATGTTTTCTTGTAGGATGTTTTAGGGTTTCAGGTCTCCCGTGAAAATTCATTTTTATAATAACATTCACAAGAGGAAACCAGAGCTGAGGCACTACAGTCACAGGGTACTATTGATACTACTCTTCACCCATTTGACTACAAGTTCCAGACACAAGAGTTCATCTGTTTTGTTTTGTTTGCTGACCAAACAAATACAAGAAGATACTTTGGTGCCCAGAACAGAAAGACTGTGCACAGGTGGCAAATATTATTCTTGGTTGCCCGATATTTCAGACAACAGTATTCACTGCTCTGGGTCAGGGGAGACTATAACCTAGGTAGACCTAGTGGCCAAAAAGCGGTAATATAAATCAAAATACTGAGGATGTGGACTCACATCAAGATACAGGAAATCTCATCGTCAAGAGTCACAGCATAAGCAGGGTCTCAAATGGCAGAGGGGGCTGTGCCTTCTACATCTTCAGTGTTAACCCCTCTGGTGCTGGAAGTCAGCAGCACAGGAGAAAGATGGGGTGCTCTGGAGACAGACTGACCTGATCTCCAACATCCCACTCTCCACCATGACCCAGCTCTCAGGCCCTCCACACAGGGCCAAGCAGATAGAGATCATAGGGGTTATGTGAACTGGTTCTAATGCTTCCGTTAGATAAACATGAGCCCATAGCTTTGCTTTGTTGACATAATTCCATCAGTCTGGAGTGGGAATAACAACCTGTTTTATGGGCTTTACGAATGTGGCCAGATCAGTCTGAGAAGTTTTCCACTCAAACTGCAAATGAACGATGACAGAGAAGAATGAGACTGAAAAAAATTTTTCCCTCCTGGTTGTATGTTTCTAGCTCCTTGCTACGGCCAAGTTCAACAAATGCTAAGTTACTTAACTAGGTTCTATTAACCAAGTTAGCCATTTAGTAAAATTTTGCCCTGGGTGAATTATTAAACGACTCTAGGCCTCATTATCCTTATCTGCAAAATAAAGAGGACACTGTCATCTCAGGATGGTTGTCACGATTAAATGAGATAATATACATAGAATGCCTGGCCCTTTAACCCAAGATTAGCACTCAGTAATGGTAGCTCTTCCAACCACATAATATAAAACAACATGTATAAAAAACTAACAAGTTTAGTATCCTAAATGAAATCATCTAATTGTATTTTGTTTTACTTTCTAAGAAGGGCTAACTTATGCCAGGAGAAAGATGATTGTTTTAAATTAAATACTCATAAACTAAGATGACAGATAGATAGATGGGGGGAGGACGAAGAGAAAAGGAGGGAGAGAGAAAGATAGACATCAAATATGAGGAAACTATCTAAAATAAAAGTTTAAACCTAATCCATTTCGTAAGAAATAAAATGGGATTCACATCTCAGTGCCCTCAAAATATACACCTTGCCACTCAGTAGTAAGATAAAGATAAACACCTATAAAAAAAATCTTATGACTCCAAAAGTATACTTTTGCTTTATTTTGTTCAAAAACACCATATTCAAAGATGTTCAGATTAAACTGATAAAGGATTAATTATGATTTGACTTCTTTTATCATTACCAAATTAGAAGTAATTAACAAATAAATCTCTAGAAAAAAAGAAACAAGATAACTCTTCCACTGTTTTGAAAGGAGTTTTACTGATTTTTATTCAGATTCACTATTAAAACTCATTGTTGAGTAGTAATGGCCAAGTAGCTTGTTATAAGCCTTACCCCACTCTCCAGCCCAACATGCACACACTGAGAACAATTAGAAAAGCTGGACACAACACACAAAAATAATCCATTTGAAAGCATCAGTGAGCTAACAAGACCAAGCCAGGGCCTAAGGAATAAAGACACCTTAAAGAAGGGAAGTAAACTAGTGAATCTGACAGTCTTTGAAGTTTCTAAGGAATTTGCCAATTTCTAAGTAGTACAAAGCCAAGAGGCTAGGAGGCCATTCAGAAAGCAGCAGCTAAGAGGCTGGAAACCAGCGCTGAGTTTCTAGCAGTCTCATGGGGATGGAGGAGACCAACGAGAAGTTTCTGTAAACACTCAGAATTCCAGATAATCCCCGAAAAGGCTATACTTCAGAAATCAATGCAAACTGGAAATGGACATAGTCTCACAAAACCTGAAACCCAGGTTTCACCAGCTCAATCCCAGAATGGATTAATGTACCATAACCCCACATTTATGCCTGCAAGAAAGCAAAAGTAAACCCTCTCTTAAAGGAAAATAGCATCATGCAGAGCCTTGAATTATTTTTTTGATGCTTCATACACAATGTCCAACATTCAAACGAAATTACAAGGCATGCAGACAACTACTAGCTTACTGCAGAGTCCTTGTCAAAACTGACCCAGAGAGGCCTTGTAACTCTCCAACCTGAAATTCCCATTTTAAGAATGAAACTCGGACTCAAGAACAAACAAGACAGGAAGGGTCAAACCTTGCTTGTCAAATGGAAACGGTATGTTGAAAAATGTAGCTGGTCTGGCCTCAGGAGCATCTCAGCTTCACATTTCAAAAAGTAGCAAGTTCCTCTGCGGGGAACTTGATCTGTTCCGCTACCTAAAGCAAAGCCACTGAATCAATGGGACCTCCCTCCAATACATGAAGATTCCCTAAATGTCTGGGCCTGGTTCACTGATGGTTTGGCTAGGCTGAAACCTAGTGGTATGCACTGGGTGCTGTGGATATTCAACCTCAGTGCCAGCTATGCAGAAGCAAAAGGAGATGTAGTTGCTCTGGTCAGGGGGCGGTACTCAGGCTTTTGGGCTGTTGCCAATGGTTAGCTGTTTGTTTTCCACTTGGAAAGCTGCAAGCTGGTAGATAAAGAGACGCTTCTTTGGAAATACGAATAACCTAGAAACAAACCATGTTTGCTGACTGAATTGGCTGGAACACTCATGTAGATGCCCACAGGAAGGGCTGTGAACCTACTGGAATCAAGTAGGCTGATTCATTGAAGCTGATGGAGCCTGACTCTATTTCTAATGCAGAGGCTACCACTGCAGGGCAGATTTGTGACTCTTGCCACAAGTGGACCTGTTTGTCTTACAAGGGAAGAGGCCATATCACCAGGGGTGTTACCCCCTACCACTCCTTGCAGATTGGCTACATCAGATCTCTGAACCCCTCTCAGTATGTTGACAATTTTCAGGTTACTGGTTAGCTGTTTCCAGCCACACCACTGTGGCCCTTGAAATGAATCTGTGTACTCAAGAATGGACTGATAGTCCACCTCTCTCTTCCTCATTCCCCCCCAGTCTGTACACTTTAGTAAGGCAGTTGCATCACCGAAAGCAGGCATTCCAAAAAAGGAATCATTCCTTCTTGGCTACTTCCTGGCTAACAGTCAGGACAAAAGTGGAAAGAATTATAAGCCATTATATAAGTATATTTTGAAAACTGAGGATTCCATCTTGAGCACTGCTGGACATGATGTATTTTTTTTCCCTAGCAGCACCCCCAGGCCAGTCTGGTTGACATACACTCCAGGTGGCAGCATAGCTGAAAGAGGCATCAGGGATTCAAGCTTAACTCTGAAAGTTTTATAAAAGTGCCCTCCCTTGTCCCTCTTGCACCCGACCCTTCCAGATGAAAGTTGTGGGTGTAAGTAGGGGAAGAAATATCTCAGACTCCAGAAAGGTATGTGGAGGACAGGACATCATGATTTTTTGTCTTTTAGAATTACCCCTGCAGCCTTCCTCCAAAGGGAAAACATCCTGCTACGGCAATTTGAAACTGCTGCAAGCACACTCTATTTTTACTTTCTACTGCATCTTTTGTGATCCACTTGATTGTGTTGACCACAGAGCAGCAGGAGAGGGTCCCAGCTCCTGCCCCTTCCACATAAAGCACTTCTGGATGTCGTCCCCATCCCTATCCATATCATGGGCAGACAAATGCCATAAAGAAAAAGATAGAGTATATTAAAGGTTTAAACCTCTCTTCATCAAAAGACACCTTTAAGAGAGTAGAAAGGGAAGCCCGAGTAGAAAATGTCTGCAATATATATCACTAACAAAGGACTTATGTCTTCATAAATATTAGAAAATTGTACAGACAGTTCCCAACTTAGAATGGTGTGACTTATGATTTTTTGACTTTGTGGCAGTACAAAACAATACACATTCAGTAGAAACCAGACTTTGAATTCTGAAGTTTAACCTTCTCCTGGGTACTGATATGCAATATGACCCTCTCTCATGATGCTTGGCAGTGGC
Organism: Zalophus californianus; assembly: GCF_009762305.2. Classification (NCBI taxonomy): domain Eukaryota; kingdom Metazoa; phylum Chordata; class Mammalia; order Carnivora; family Otariidae; genus Zalophus; species Zalophus californianus. The sequence goes on along the minus strand of NC_045599.1, from coordinate 61,210,077 downwards.
AGTGAGCCACAATTCCCAGTCAGCCACACAGTCACAACTTTAGTCACAACTGAAGTACTGACAACCATTCTGTATTCATACAACCATTCTGTTTATCACTTGCCGTAGAGTCTTTAATAAATCACATGAGATATTCAACACATTATTATAGGCTTTGTGTTAGATGATTTGCCCAACTATAGGCCAATATAAGCGTTCTGAGCACATTTAAGGTGGGTTAGGCTAAGCTATGTTCGGTAGGTTAGGCGTATTAAATGCATTTTTGACTTAGAATGTTTTTAACTTACAATGGTTTATCAGGACATAACCCCTTTGTAAGTCAAGGAAGATCTCATCCAATAGAATATTACAAAGAAATGAAAATGAGTGAACACAACATCCAACAACACAGATCAATCTCACAAACATGATGTTGAGGGGAAGAAGCCTGACACAAAGGAGTGCTTATTGCATGAGTCCATGATGAAGTTCAAAAATAGGCAAAAGCAATCCCTAATGTTATTAGTAAGGATGGTAGCTACCCATGCCTAGGAGTAGCGAAGAGGAAGGGACATGAGGTTAGTTTTTGGAGGGCTGATCACTTTTCTGTATGTTTGCTATACTTAAAAAATAGGTTTGCATTTAATTTATTGTTGAAAGAACAACATTCAAATAATATTTGAATCTCAAAATATTAAAAAGTAAAGGAAAATGATGAACATGAACCCTAAACAACACAGGAAGCCAATCAGGACCAGAGGACAGAAATTATATTATTGGAATGATCGAATTGCTAAAGTGAGGCTATAAAACTGCTACTGAAAGAAGAGAAGGTGGCTCATCACAAATAAATATTAATATTAGTTTGGTGAAAATAACATTAAGTAGCTTGAGGAGTATACTAGACATGTCAGTAATGATGGCTATCACACCCGTCAAACTTTCCATGAAACGACCTCACCCACAGCCCCTGCAGTTTAATAGCCAATCCATGGACTGGCTAGAGACCACTGGTTTTGTCGAGCCCCAAAAACGTGAACTGAGCCAATCAGATCTCTCCCGCAAGAATACAAGCCTGAATAGATGGAGTGAATGAGAGATGCTGCAGTGAAAATTAAAGCAGAAGAAAAGCAAGAGAAAGGGACCACAAAGTGTTAAGTCAGTACCATAAGGTTGACAGAAGCCTAAAGTTAGGGCAAGCAGAAGTTAGGAGAACACAGAAGCAGTGAGGAACCTAAAAGGCACAAACATGCTGAACAACAGGTCAACCAGCACCAATGTCCTAAGATCAGCTAGGTCGCAAGAAAGGTACTAGAGTGAGACTCGCCTTTATATTGCCTTTCAGTATTCCCACCGTCCCCCCACCATACACAGAGGTGACCATTATTCAAGACAACTTGACTTCATATCTCTCCCTTGCAATCAAAAGGGCCTAAAGCAAATAATCACATAGCAGAAACCAACTAACCCTAAAAAAGTTTAGCAATACTAGAGAGAGCAAACTACACCCTTGTTTATTGAAACCTTAGTAATTGCCTTAAAATAACATTGACTAGCTGTTAGGTCTCAGAATTTATTTTGAAAGACTGATGAAACACTGGTTTATAAAAGATGCCCCGACTGTTGCAGATCTATGCAAAATACTGAGTGAGAAGAAGCATTAAGGATGTCACAGGAGGAAGGACTCATTCTTGCTCTAAACAAGGCTCTTCGGCTACACAGCTGTAAAAGTTTGGAAAATGGACTTCAGTAAAGCAAAGAAGAACCCTCAGGAAGAGAATCACCTATAATTTAATTTCTCATAGAGTGAGGTCAAATCATGAAAATATCTTTACCCCAGGATCACAGCTAAACAACTGATTTCAAAATTTCTTTTCTTCTGTATTTAACATACTGGAATTTATTTAAAAGCTAATTCCACCACCTTTATGTCTTCTCAACTACTGTCTTGAGCTTTTTCCTTTATAATGGTGTCAAAGAAACAAAAAGATGAGCATTACAATAACATACATTAAAACAGAAGCACATTACATACTCGTTCCAAGATCATCCTTTTAATTGTGCTTATTTATCTGACAGAGAGAGAGCACAAGCACACAAGCAAGGGGGAGCAGCAGAGGGAGAGGGAGAAGCAGGCTCCCCGCTAAGCAAGGAGACAGTGTGGGGCTCGATCCCAGGACGCTGGGATCATGACCTGAGCCGAAGGCCGACTCTTAACCCACTGAGCCACCCAGGTGCCCCAAGATCATTCTTTTCAGAGCCACATCTAGTACAATCTTCAATGCCAAACAAGGTCTGTGCAAAAAAAGAAAAAAACTTCCTTATTTACAATTAAAATAATACAATGTGTGGGACTTGCTTTAAAATAGTCTAGGGGGAAAAAAAAGCATGTGTGGAGGGAAACAGAGATAACAAGATAGCAGAAAGTTGGAGATTGTTGAAGCTGGGTGATGGGTATACTGGCATTCCCTGAACTATTATGCTTTGTGTTAAAATATTTTTAAAGAGGAAGGCAGGAAAAAAGCTTCCTAAATGACTGAAGTAATGAAAACAAAAAGCAGAAAGCCAAAGAGGAATTCTATCAGAAAGGATTTCACAGAAACACCAGCTGACAAAGGAGTAGACTATTCACATACTATGTTAAGAGCCTGGCAACAACCTGATGATGTAGGTACCACTGCGATGCTCGTCTCCAGGCAGGGGTCCAGGCTTAGAAAGACAAATTGCTCAAGATCATGGATCTGGTAAGCAGCTGAGGTGAGAGAGAAACCCTGGTAGGTTAACTCTTGAACGGAACCATACACAATACTACCATCGATCGGACCTGGAAACTGATAGTCCTACTAAGGTGAAAAGAAAGAAAATTCATATTGGATGTGAGCAGCCTCTTATTCCTACACATTGTGGGCATGGTCTCATCCTGGCTTCTGTAAGGAGTTAGGATGTCACTTCCACAATGAGCTGCAGGCCAGGCTACCACCTCCACGTTCCCATGTTGCTAATCCCAGGAAACCTCCTAGCTTTCCAATCTTCCCTCTATTGAACAGCACTAACCCCACTGTTTACATTAGTCACACAAATGGCATGGGCTCATAAATACAGTTCAGGAAATGAATCAGGCATTGTCTAAATTAAATCAGACCAATGACAAAATAACACATTTCAGGAATCTGAAAAGAATGCAAAGTACTAGTAACCAGAGCCCCTCAGATCCCGGCATCATGGGTCTCCGCCAGGTCACACTGCTGAGTATGAGAAGAGTTAATACAAGAAACTGCTGCTTACATTTAAAAAAGATACAGCACTAAAGGATCGATGAATTTTATTTTTAAACATAGCTTTGTAAATGTCATTTTATGTGTCTTCTCAGGTCTTACGAGAATTCTAGCTTTTATTGACTTACTCTACTCTGATGCCATAAGTCATGGGAGTAAGTTGGCCTCCCCAACTTCCTCATTTCTTCCTTTATTGTTCAAAAAGAAAAGAAATATTAGTTAAATAAACACTGATCAACTCAAACTTGTGTGTGTGTCTGTGTTTCTCTGCCTTCTCCTTAAAAGTATATCTGGGACATTTTGCATTCACTGTGATGAATTTTAAGGAAAAATGATTTGAGTCTTTATTTTTCATTGAACCATTAAGTTTTTCAAGTCCCAGTAAAAAGGAAAAGTGAGAATATGTGCTTTCTTTTTTTTTTAAAGATTTTATTTATTTATTAGAGAGAGAGAGAATGAGAGATAGAGAGCACGAGAGGGAAGAGGGTCAGAGGGAGAAGCAGACTCCCCGCTGAGCAGGGAGCCTGACGCGGGACTCGATCCAGGGACTCCAGGATCATGACCTGAGCCCAAGGCAGTCGCCTAACCAATTGAGCCACCCAAGCGCCCGAGAATATGTGCTTTCTGCATCTCTGTTCCACCTGCTGATACCAATGTTTTCTCAAATAAAAAAAGAAATCCTGCTACTGTTTGTTTTTTTTTCCCTGAATACACACACACCCATATTTGAATTTGTTGGGCAAAAAAGTTCAACTATACCCTTTGGTGGAGCCAAAATAGTGCATTTATAACTTCCCAATCAGCTAATCTTTGAAAATTATACCAGCTGATGTGTAATGAATAATTTTGGAATAAAGGTTAATTTTTAGAATAATGGCCAAATATTATCAAATAAACAAATGTTTGTCACAGTACTATATTGACACCTAACAAATATCAGCTTCTAGTTTCATTTAAATATTAATTAAGATTTTACTATATAAACACAAGGATTAAGGTAAACTTATTTCAGAGAAAAATTTATACAGTGATTAATGTAACAGAATAATTATATATACTTGGTCCTGAAAAATAAAGCTCCCTAAATTGTAGACACATTAGATTTACAATTCACAGATTGAAATGTTAATGATAAAATAAAAATCTGTAAACTCCAAAATATGTAAGTGCATAACAAATGTTTTGTATTTATGATAGAAGATAACAATGTAACAAACACACACACATATACACATATATCCCTTTCCTACAGGACAAATGAACAGGCATGAAAACACAAAGCTACTTTAAAAGTGTGAAAATTAGGACTAAGTAAAACCTAAGTAAAGCCATATTGTTTGTCAATCTGGCTTCTTTCATTACAAAATAATCTTAATGACTAAGTTTTTACATTCTACAAAATTAACACTACACTGGCTGCAGCATGCATAGTTATTGAAAAACATGGACAAAATCAACTTAAAAATATAATCTGCATTAAACACACAGCAATATCAATTGTTTGAACCAACTATTAACATTTGCTTGCTAAAACCAGAAACCTGTGGTCATCACACACGCTTTACAACTTATCATCACCCAGTGAGAAGAAAATATTAAAGTATGTTTAATTCCCAAAGAAAAAAAATTGTTACAATAATATATATAGTAAGGTTTAGTGTAGCCAAAATTAAAATAACTACACTTTGCTAACCCATAGGTTATTTTTCATTTAAGTTTGAAAGAATGATTACAAAGTTCCAATAATAAATCATGTCTCTTCCTTAAATTATATTTTAGAACTTTTTAAAAGATTTAGTAAATATTTTTATGCCATTTTCCCTTCACTTATGTTCAATAAGCAAAAGCTGAAGAGAAAATATTGAGCTGGTTATTATATATCAATTAAACAACATAAATGAGACTGAACATCCACCATCCACACTCTCCACCCTCCACAAGTATTCCAGGGCTTGCATACAGCTCTGCCTAATTCCATAAAACTATTAAAATCCTCCACTTGTGGTCATTAGGAAGGCTAAAATGACTGGCTAATAACGAGGTGACAGGGGAAATCACATAACCTTTAATCCCTTTAAAATTAAATCAACATGTTTAATTCAGCACAAATATGACACGTATCTACTACTTTAAGCCTCCAGAACTAAGATGTCTGACCCCAAAAATGACTGAAATCAGGGTGAACAGAACATTTACCATTAGCAGGAAAATAAGAATAAATACGGCTTTGTTCCTATATGTCTCTCCTGCTAGCAGGGAAGACACATTCAGTCACTTAAATGGACTAGACTAACCAATGGGTACTTTCACCTAAGTACAAATATTTTTAAAGATCCCCTACTGAAGGAGATGAATGTTATGTAAAATTGTTTGTTTAAACATAAGTCTCATTTTTCTTTCAAAATGCAATGGTCTGCAATTACGTTTCTCAAGAATTACAACTGCCCTGTAAATAGTTTTTAAAGGGAAATAAGAATAAACAAAATAGTGATTCACATACAATCCCAACCCCCATCCCACTCAGATTTTTAAATTTCTTTTTTTTTTTTAAGATTTTAGTTATGTATTCGACAGAGAGAGCGCGCACACACACTAGTGGGGGGAGAAGCAAAAGGAGAGGGAGAAGCAGACTCTGCTGAGCCGGGAGCCCGATGCGGGGCTCAATCCCAGGACGCTTAACTGACTGAGCCACCCAGGTGCCCCTCAGATTTTAAATTTCTTGAAGCTCAATCAACTTAAGTAGATCCTTCCCAAGGCACTCTTCAACGTTATTCAATCTTCATACCTGGAGTTGGACTTTGATCGTCTCCATCTCCCTAGAACGCTTTCAGTCTCAGTGTTAGCATAGGTATAAATGAAAAAAGTACTCGAAATTTCTAAGAGCTGAAGGGAAGTTCAAATTAGATGTGATAATGGAGGATTACACAGAGCATGGCACACAGAAGGTACTTATTAAACCCAAATTCCCATTCCCCTTGAACACTTTTACCTAGAATGAAAAGTAAGTTTTTCATTTCACATAAATGGAGATTTCTTTAGAAAGTACCACCAACACACAGGTTCAAGAAAAGGAACACTACTTGAAAATTTTTTAGCTGAATTCATTTTGATTCTATCACCATAACTAAAAGTACCCAAAAGGTAGCCACTATGGAAACTTGATCTGAGAGCCTTGCCATCAACCGAGGACCTACCAAAGTGAAATCCTTGGGACATTCTTGAAAAAATGGAGCAATGCAAATATTCCTTTAACCCAGGCACACTTGGAAAGTGAAAAACACCTTTCTTTTTTCTTAACTGGAAACAGTTTTTTAAAAACCACTTTAACAGTGGTTTAAAAAAAAACCTAATTTTTCTTTTGTCAACCAACTTCGATTTAAAAGAAACAAACCAATGAGTGTTTTCCTCTTATTATATAACTTACCGAAACACAATTAATCAGAATTTAAGAATTATTTGAAGGATAAGTAGCATTTAAACTGACAAGAATGATTGGAGGCATTTTAGAGCAAAAATTACATTAACTGTCAACAACATTACATCACACTCCAGTGTAAATAAAAATGTCCCCTCCTCTAGCAATGATGTTCCTATTGGTTTGCACATCTGCTAACCTAACTGATTTATTAGAATGTTCACTTTGATCATCTGCTTGTGTTTAGCTTCTCAGATTCAATAGTTATTACAGGGACTGGTACACTTTAAATCTTGTGAAACAGTCTGTCACATTCTCTACACAGCAAAAGCTCACACTGCTGTTACAGCATTAGAAACAGGAGATGTCATTATTGGAAGGCAACTTGAAATCTTCTCAGCCAAACTCTTATTGTTTAAATATTAAGAAACGGATTTCATTCACAGAAAAAATAGAGACTGTTAAGAGATTTGTGTACATTAAGTCACAGCAACATGGTGGAGGAAACGCACTCTGCCTCCCTAAATCCTGTTTCAAGCCCTAACCTTCAACTGCGTTTATGGGGTTGAGAGAGATATTTACTCAGAAAGCTCCAGGAGCACATTTGGAGAAACAGACCTTAAGATGGTCCCTGCTCAGTGCCTCAACTTTGCCAGTTTCAAGTCTAGGTGCTTCAGAAAATGTGAGGACGTAGGAACACAAATGAACTGAAAGGGAACCAACTGCATAAACTATAGGTTTAAGGTAGAAGTTGCTTCTTGTTTCTTATCTTTGTAGTTTTTTCTTAATTCTTCAGACACATCCAGACAGGCAGGCTAGAGAAAAGCATCAATCTGCTAAACTAACCTGAGTCACAGAAGCATGCCTAGCAGAAAACAAAATTTGACAGATTTCCCAATTCGATTCCATTTTGAAATGCTTGCTCTTTATATCTCAGTTTTTCTACGTACACCAAAGGTTCCAACTTCTATGTACCAAATGAGTGAGAAATACTCATAACTTGTATGGCAAACAAAATTTTTTTTTCCCTAGGATGACCTGTTTAGGACTTCCGTTAGAAAGTGGCATAAAAGTCATACTATTGGAAGGTTACATGTATGTCTTAAAGTGTGATGTAAAGAAAACTGTCCTGAAGAGGAGAGCCCCGATAATTTCCAAGTAGAAAAATGTAGGTTTTCATGTTAACTGGTCAGCTAGGTAAGTTGCAGCAAGCAACATCTTCACACCCCCAACTCAGAAAGGAAGGAAGGAAGGAAGGAAGGAAGGAAGGAAGGAAGGAAGGAAGGAAGGAAGGAAGGAAGGGAGAGAGAGAGAGGGAGGGAGGGAAGGAGGAAAGAAAGAAAGAAACAAACAAACAAACAAAGAAACAAAGAAACAAAGAAAGAAAAAGAAAGAAAGAAAGAAAGAAAGAAAAGAAGGTTATCTCCTGATATTAGTATAAATAGGAGAAAAAATAATTTGGGATTAAGTCAATGATATATATCCAGGGTAATTTAAAGTACCTATTTGCTTTTACACATAGTAACACTTAAGAACTTACTAGTTTTGGCTCCTGGGGGGCCTTGGAATGCGTACCTTTAAAAAAAACAACCTCACCAATAGAAAAAAACAATAATTGAAAAAAATCTGCTTCCTCAATACCCTTTTCGTGCTCTTAAATTTTAAAATGCATGACTTGAAATTTAAACTTATATTTTCAGTATTTGTATCTACAAAATTGAAAATCAGTTTTTCAAATAACCCTCAACATGCCCTCAAACACCAAAGGGTGTATTTTTTAAATATCAGATTTATATGCAATATAACAAGTTTAATCAATTAAGTCTGTTAATGATTTATAGTGAAACCAAAGTGGAAAAAAACAAAACAAAACAAAACTTCTGGTTGATCTAGTTTGAACTCCTCTTAATTTTACACATTGTTTTATGAGCCGCAGGGGTTATGTAGGCATCTTATTCATCATCCCATCGCTAGCGCCTCCCTCAGCCACGCTCTTGCAAGAGAAGCTGTTTGGTCTGACTTGCAGGGGAAATTCATCTGCGAAACATTTTATGCTACAGCAAAGACAATCAGCCTCTTTTCTTCAAGGTGGAGATCTAGAAGCGAAGTGAGAACATTTGGGAGCATAAAATTAGTCTGCTCTAACTTTAATAACCCAACGGTGATTGGAAAAAAATATAAATTTCGCATTTGCAGGAATGGGGGGGCAGGAGCTACTAAATCTAGAGGGTTTGTTTTTTCCTCCCCGAATGCATACACAGCAAAACTAATAAAATTATGACCCGGGATAAAAAGGTCACATTTGTTTTCAAAGCATTCATTTAAAAGTACAGAGAAGCGTTCTTTAAAAATGCCCACAGGTTTAAACATAGCAGGAATGCGGCTACCAAAGACTAATCCTGAGGGAAATGCATACACATTTACCTCCATAATTAGACCCAGCAGGTCAAATGTGAGCAAGGTAAACCGACATAAACCACAAAACATTGAAAATCGCCAACAGAAAGTGCCTGTCCTTCCTGGGAGCCCCCGCTTGTTCCTTGCACAGCCAGCGATCAAACATGCGCACGCAGAATAAAAAACCCCACACGCACCAGCCGGGTAAGGGAGAAACCAAACTTTTCCAAATAAGTTAGTTCCGTCGTGCCAATCTAAACCCAACAGGTGTCAACACACGTCACCACACTAAATCCCTCCGAACTAGGTCTAGAGAAGAACTGGATGGTTAGCAATGAAACTGAAAAGACCCGACCGCTTTCAGGGTCGCGAAAGAAATAAAGCGGAGCCTCGGTTCCCAAGTGATTACATGGAGGTGGGGAAGAGGGGGGGATGGAGACGGGAGGCGCGTGGAGATGTCCTGCCCCTGACACCGCGGGGGAACCTTGGATCTCGGAGTACGGTTCCCGCGTTCGGTCGAGCCCTAGACCTCGAGGGTTAGAAGAGGGAGTGTGCCGCGGCCGCAGGGAGGGAGACCTAGGAAGGAGGGCGCGTGGTACCTGCTTGTCCAGCGCGTCCCGGGCGCCGCCTGGCCCGACCCCGGCCCTGGGCGGCGCGGGCGCCCGCTCGCAGCTGCAGCCCTCCAGGAGGTACATGCCCGCCGGGCGGCCGCTCTGTTCGCCCTCGAAGTAGAAGAGCACATTCTGGTAGAGAGCGAACCACTTCTCGTGCCAGCGACTCGCCTCGGCTGCCTTCTTGCTCAGGAAGCCGCGTTTGGTGCCCTCCTTGCGGGCCAGGAAGGCCAGGTACAGGGCGTGCCCCTCGTTGTAGCGCACGCTCTTCTGCATGGTGAGGGCGCAGGGGGCTCACCCGTGCCTCGCAGCCATCTCCAGGCCGGCTCGCCCCAGGGCGCGCCCGCTCGGGTCCCGGCTGGCGAAGGGCGCCCCCTTGTCTGACGCAGCGCGCAGGGCACCCGGCCGGCCTTCGGGGCGCGGCGCCGCGCGGGTCCGAGGGGGCGCTTGGCTGCGGCCAGGGCAAGTTCTCGGCCGCGACCGCCGCCCTCCCGGCCGAGCGAAGCCCGGGGAGCCCCCGACGCCCGCGTGGAAAAGTGGCCCCGAGAGGGCGCCCCGGCCCGCCGCTGCTTCGCCCAAAGTTGCCGGAGCCGGAGCCCCGCGGCGGGCTGGGGCGGCGCGACTCGCGGCAGCCCGAGGAGGACTGCCCTCGGGCAACTCGCTCCAGGAGACAGAAGGTAAAACGTCACGTGGGAGATCAGCTGTAATCGGCTTGGAGACCGATTTAAAGGGCAAAGTCGGCGCGGCGGCGGTGACGGCGGCGCAGTCGGCTCACCCCGGCGCGCGCGTCCCACCCTCGCCCGCCAGGCCGGCCGGCTGCCGCCCCAGCTCCCGCGCGGCGATGGGGCGGAAAGCCGGGAGGTGCAGGCGCGCGGCGGCAGCGCTCACCGACTCACACGCGCGCCCGCACGCACAGACCAATATATATACTCACATGCACACAAATGCACGCTGACCCAGCGCTCACAGTCGCCACACAGTGCTCGCATTTTCACAATTACACACTCCCACGACGTTCACACGCATACACACAAGAATACACATACACACAAATACGCACACACAATACTTATACACACAAAATTTGCACTCATGTACAAATACAACCACAACGAGTACTTCACACAAAAATACAAAGTCATATACAATTACACACTTAGGCAACTACACACGTGCACACTTATACGCTCACCCACACACATTAACAGACACAAACGATACACTCATACACACAGTCACCCAAACTCACACACACTAGACACATACACTCAACATGCATACTCATGCCAATTACACATAAATACACGCACATACACATTTATACTCGTACATTCACAGTAATACACACACCGACACATAAAAAAATCATACCCAAACACACAATGAACATACAGAAGCAAACACATTCACTCAAAAAATTTACACAAACATTCACATACTTGTACACAAGCACTTACATACAAATACACATTCATGCAAATTCATCCACCTTCACAAACCCATTCACAAAAACTCAAATCTCACCTGCCACATCCACACACTCACACTCATCCATCGGTGCATTTCCATGGCAGTAGGTGGGGTCACAGGGTGGCTTTGCATACCGGACAACCTTGACTTTTCCACTTGTACTTGCACTGTTGTACTTAAACGGGGGGAGAAGGTTAATGAGTGCAACCCCCTGTCCCCAGATGCTGTTGGTTCCCTCTCAACGACTGTGATTTCTCAGAACTGAGATGAACGAAACGGAATGTTAAGCACAGAGTTTTCAACCAGAAAAAAATACCCAAACTAGGGAGACTTGCTGCCCCTGACAGAACGTCTCCAGAGGCCACACTGTCGTAGATGCACTAGATACCCCAGGTAGCACTCTCAGAAGTACGACCAGAAAACCGAGACCCCTGTTATAAAATGTAAGTGGAAAAGAAAAAAACGTGCCCAGGAGCTGCAGGAGAAAGCTAGTGAAAGCCCCAGCGAGCGCCAGGATTTGACTCTACTCTATAGGCTTTTCATTCCCTTTAGTCACTTATCATAAAAATGGTTTGCCATGAAGTGTTTATTGTTAGCTTTTTTTTTAATAAAATAAAATCCTTTTCTGGACCACCAATCTGCAACAATACACCTGTCTTGTACCACAAGTTGTGTGTTCATAAATTGATGGCCCAGGGGTTCTGCCTATTCCATCAGTGCTGTTTTTGCAGAATATTTTATCTCCGCCTCACTGAGCAGCTGAGTGTTTTTTCCATCTTACCTAAAAACAAAAACAAAACACTTTCACTATTAAAAACTATATAATAGAGGAATTGCCACTTGAAATTATAGTGTGAGAACAGTGGTCATTCCTCTTTACACATTGGTAGTCTTAGGGACAGTGCTTTGCTAATTTGGCTTTAACCCAGCTGGGAGCTTGCATTCTTACTTAGAGCAGATACAAGTACAAAGACCATAAGTAAATGTGGACAAGGTTTGAAGCCAGATTCTAAATGCAGAGGAGATGGCAATTGCCTCAGGAGGCCTTTTATTTCCTTCTCTGTGGTCCGGTCCCAGCTCTGAGAACCATAGTGAGTTGACACCTGTGTATTTGATGCGCTCCAGTTTTGAGTGGAAACCATTAAGGGTGTGAATTCAGTACAAAAACAATTTTGCGATGAGTATTCAAACCTTCTAGCCACTTGTGTGTGTGTGTGTGTGTTTTTCTTTCAGATGTGAAACATTCTTTCCCTAAAAAGCAATGTCTCTGGTGTGGAGGCTAATTTCAGTGCTGATTTATCCTTTCTCTCTACTCAAATGTCCTTTTGATTTGAACCACACGAAGTATTCTTCTCAGCCTCTTGTCTGTCATCACTTCCTACCATGTAAGATGTTGTGGCTGTCATATGGCCCCTGACAGTGACAGAAGGGAGCTCTGGCTTCCTCTGAAGTTTGGCTGGTAATCATTGTTGGTTTTAATTATGGAAATTCACTGGGAGAACTATGGATTTGATCCCCTGTTCATGTCCTCAACATGATACTTAGGTGATGCAGAAGACACAGACAAAAGACAAGACCTCTGTTCCTGGTGTGCTCAGTCTATTAAGAACATGGTTTAATGTTTAGGTGTTTCTCACTTGACTGTCTGCTTCTCCAAGACAGGGCTGTATCGCTAATCCCTGAAGCACCCAGTAAGAGAGCTTATATGCAGTTGGCACACAAGTGATTCATAACTATTTCCTAAATTAATGTAGTATTTGCTCACTGAATTGTGAAAGGGCACACACATTTGCAAATATTAGATCATTTTGCAAAGCTGTATGGAAAAACCAGAAATTCCTGGACAATCTAGAGAAGCCATACCCTGTGGGGGTGTGATGGGCACTGGTGGGCCTTTATCCTCCTTCATTCATATGGAAACTGCTTCTCTGGACTGGTGCCATCTTGAAACACAAAGGGCCAGGAGGTTACGTAAATGAGGGTGCTTTTTCCCCAGCTGATCAAACAGGTTGGCTAAAGGGACTATGTTCCAAGTGGGTGGGAGCAAGCTCTTCTGTGAAATCATTGTTTTTCCCTCTTGTATTTCATGGACTCTTTCCTGAAAGGGTCAGTTTCAATCGATTCTCAAGGGCAACAAAGCATTTCTGACTGATAACAGTGAAAGGGTCTTTTTTGCCTTTTCCTAAGCAAGTTAAAAAAAAAAAAAGCAGCAATGAACTGCCATTTCTGGAACCTAATGACAACTTGTAGAGGGAGAAGTTATCCACATAATTTGACAAAAAAGGAAGGGAGGGAGGGAGGAAAAATTTATCTGAGTGTCCAAAACTGTTAAGGTGGGGGGGGGGCTGGGGAGCTGATTCTACAAAAGTAGAGCATATTCTATAGCTTTTCAAAGTCCCTGGGATCATACCTGAGATGGCACTCCAGGAGAGGGCCCTGGGAGCAAACTACCATTCAGAGGTTGGTGGGGGGGGGGGGGAGGACAGCAGAGAGGGAGGGAGGACCCGGAGAGTGGGCCATCCCAGAAGCTCAGTGAAGACAGTATTTGAGGAAAGAGGGAGTGACCTTGTCAGGGTCACCTGACTGGTGGTATACGCCCTTGAATCCACATCTTGTCACTGCCACTGCCTGTCCAAATGGTCATACAGTGAGGCTAACTGGCTGCTTAGGCAAGGAATCCCTTTATCCGGCTACATTGCACAAAAGACCCTGAGCACATTTCTTGGTGGCTCTAACATCCGGCTAGCTGCGCTGTCATTGCTGTCACAGATGGCGGAGGGCACAAGCTGCATACTTTGCGGGCAGAAGTAGAAAAGGAGTGGGGGAGGCTGTGGGAGCGATTGGAAAACTATACCAATTTCCTGTCTCCTAGGAGCTGGGAGCCTTGGGTTCTCTCTAGGTGCAGAAACTGTGCCTTTATGAGAACTCCTGAAATAGGTGCTTTAAAGCAGTTCAGAAATATAAAGCAAATAGATACCCTTTCATTCTGGGAGAAAACTGAAGGGATCTGAACGCAAGTATTTTGGCTCAGAAACTCAATATGCTTTTGTAATACCCATTATTGTGTGCACAACTACTCTGATACTTCTTTTTCTTCTGGCAGAAGCTGGCACGCTGGGTCGTTGAAAGCACTGCTCCTTCTTCCTAGCAGGGAGAAAACTCTATTTGCCTGCTGTGTAACTCGGTTTTGGCCTCAGGGATGTGGGCACGTGTGATGGGCACCTCCTTGTAGGTGTGGTCATGCTCATCTCGGCTCTTTCTTCTTATCCTTGGTAAGAAGAGAGACAGCATCTTGAAGTCAGCAAGGCTGTAAGACAGAAGGAGCCAAGGTCCTGGAGTCACTGGCTGGCTGTGAGCTGCCAGGAGCTGTATGACCCAAGTGACACTGTAACATAAGCAAAACAGAAACTTTTGTGGTAAGCTGCTGAGATACCAGGTTTCTTGTTACAACATCTAGTGTTAATGGCCCTGACTGGTACACTTCTCCATGGATTTAAACTGCACTATACTACAGACTGTTCTTTGTACTTTTTAAAAACAGGCTTATTGTGGTATAATTGACTTACCAGTAACTGCACATATTTAAAGAATACTATTTGATAAGATTTGACATATTTGCATCTCCATGAAACTATGGCCACAATCAATACAGCAAATATTTCTACCTCATTGCTCTCTGAAATCCTATTCCTCCTACCTCTCCTTGCTGTCCACCCCCTCCACCCAGGCAACCACTGGCCCACTAAGTGACTGTGAGTCAGTTTGCGTTTCCTAAAAGCTTCTTTAAATGGACGGATACAGTATGTACTCTTTTGGTCTGGCATCTTTCACTCAGCATAATGATTTTGAGATTCATCTATTTTGATGAGTGTATCAATAGTTTGTTCCTTTTCATGGCTAAATAGTATTTTAATAATAGTACTGTATGAATACACCACAGTTGTTTCTCCATTTCTATGTTGATGAACATTTGGTTTGTCTTGTGGATTAACCCAAGGACATTAAGATTTTCTCTTGTGTTTTCTTTTAGAATTTTTCTGGTGTTAGCTCTTACATTTAGCCCTATAATCCAGTGGTGTGGGGTACTGACTTGCAGTTCATATTTTTGCACATGGCTGTCCAACTGTCCTAGCACCATTTGTTTAAAAGATTATTCTTTCCCTGTGGAATTGCCTTGGCATCCTTGTTAAAAATCAATTGGCTATACATATGTGAGTCTATTTCTGGACTCTATTCTGTTCCTTTGATGTATATCTTTATATATATATATATATATACACACACACAAATTTACATTGATGTATGTCTTTACACCAATATCACACTGTCTTGATTATTTTAACTTTCTAAAAATTTAAAATCAAGTTGTTTATGATTTTCACCTTGGTTCTTCATTTTCAAAATTGTTCTGGCTATTATAAATCTTTTGCAATTCTATATAAATTTTAGATTCAGCTTATATATTTCTACCAAAAAAAAAAAAGTCTTGTTGGAATTACATGGGGACTGGGTTGAATCTATAGGTCAATTTGGGATGAACTATTATCTTAACAATACGGAGTCCTCTGATCCATGAACATGGTCTATCTCTCCATTTGTTTAGGTTTTCTTTCATTTCTGTCTGCAGTGTTTTGTAGTTTTCAGTGTATGGGTCTTGCACAACTCTTACCTAATTTATCTCTATGCACTTCATATTTTTTTGATGCAAGTATCTTAGCTCAGGCTGCTGTAGCAAAATACCATAAACTGGGTGGTTTATGAACAACAAAAATTTATTTCTCACAGTTGTGGAGGCTAGAAGTCCAACAACGTCATGGTGCTAGCATGGTTGGGTGAGAGCACTCTTCCCAATTACAGATGACTGACTTTTTGTATCCTCACATGGCAGAGAGAGGGAGAGAATGAGCTCTGGTCCCTTTTATCACCTTATAAGGACACAAATCCCATTCATGAAGGCTGCACACCCACAGCCCAATTACCTCCCAAAAGCCCCACCTCCAAATACCATCACGTTGGGGGTTAGATTTCAACACATGAATTCTGGGGGGACACAAGCATTCAGTCCACAACAAATAATAAATGATATGTTTTGATTGATTTTCTGGTTGTTCAGTGATAGTTATATAGAAATAAAACTGATTTGGAGGTTCCTAGGTAGCTCAGTTGGTTAAGGATCTGACTCTTGATTTCGGCTCAGGTCATGATCTCAGGGTCATGAGATCGAGCCTGCGACAGGATCTGCACTTAGCAGGGAGTCTCCTTGAGATTCTCTCCCTCTGCCATTCTCCCCCTCCCCAACCCCACGCCCCGCCCCCTGCTCTCGCACTCATGCACGCATATGTGAGCACACGCTCTCTTAAATAAATCTTAAAAAAAAAAGAAAGAAAGAAAGAAAGAAAGGAAAGAAAAAAAGAAAGAAAACCTTTGGCTTGCATATCTGAGTGTCTATGTGTGTGTGTTTTGTGTATTGGGGAAGGCATTTTGACTTCAGTCAGCCTAAAGGATATCCCTGTGCACTGGGTCAGTTTACCTAGCAGTATGTACCTGGGTCAGTTTACCTAGCAGTGTGTGTGTGTGTGTGTGTGTGTGTGTGTGTGTGTGTAAGTGTGAGACTATTTAGGCACCAACAGTCAGAGATGGTAAATAAGGAACAGGTCCATTAATATTTAGACTACCTATCATGCTTCCATGCCCCCATCTGGTTGACTGTGGAAACTTTGCCATCTCAAAATGTTTCCTTATTATTGCTAGGAGGCCACTCTGAAGGTTCACAAAGAGGTCTGCACATGGTGTCCTCCTCCATCCTCCTCACAGGGTTGCCAGCCTTTTGTCTATTATCCCCTTGAAGCTAGAATCAGTCTCCTTCCTGCAATTCTGGCCAACGGGAATGGAGATTGGCAGGGGAAGCACCACCCACCTTTGCCAATCCATTGTAAGCATGGAATAGGTCCTTTCTTTAAGTTCCCTCGAAACAACAGAGAACTGTAGGGGAGAAAACAGAGAATGCACATGTTAACATGGAGACTAACTCAGGAGTTCCCTGCTTCAGAAAGAGCTTCTTCTTCCCTTCAATCCAAGCTTTTCCTCTCCAGTTGTCATTTCTTGTCATAGCATCAACCTCCTCTCTGGATGATCTTGTGGAAGGAAGATTTGTTCTCGTTAGTAGAAAACACATGTCCTACCCCAAAGACTTGCTTTAAGACTCTAATGGGACTTAGAGTCAATATAAACTGTCTGTGGTGTTGGGTGTCAGGTAGGTAGGACATCAATACTCCAGGGCCCGCCGAGCCTGGTACAGCTCCTTTACGGTCTCTCCGACATGAGGGCTAAAGTGCCCACCAAAAAAAAAAAAAAAGTTTACTTCGTAGAAATCTCAGCAACATCAACTCTTCCTCATCTGTGAGCAACTGTCAAATAACTTCTCAAGAACGTGGGACAGAACTTCTACTTCTTGCCTTCAACAACTAGATAATAGGACAAAATGTACCCACACCAAAACGGTGGTTTCCAGACACTGGACAATAGGCAGTAAAGGACTGTGATTCTTGGATGAAGGAAGCAAATAAGATGAGCCCTGTAAGTGCCTCAGTTTGCAGCCTAAAGAGAGTAGCCAGGCTGCAGCACTGTGAGTGAGAACCCAAAGAAGGCCTGGGGGCCTCACGGACTTGAAGAGACAAGACTCAGAGTTCAGAGAAGCAGTGGCTAGAATACACTGGACAGAATGCTGGGCAGGAGACAGTTGCTCAAAGAGAGAGCTCTGAATTTGCAAAAGGCTCCCCTCCAGTATTTAGCTGAGTTCCAACTAGCTCGTGTCATGTGAGAATATGACTAAGGCCAGAAAAATAACCCCCTGAAAGCAGCAGGAGGAAAGATCCCCAGTGCTTACACCAGTTCTCAGAAATCAGAATGTATGAAGGAGAGTATTCTGATGGGTGGGCCATATTAGCCGACACTAAAAGCTGTTCTGGACCTACCTAAAAAAGCTTAAAAGCAAGTCTCACATGGATCAAACATTTTCAATTTACTTAACTAGGTTCCAGAACAAAGTAGGAAATACTTAAGGGAATACAACAAACAAGAACAACGAGCCCAAAAGGTAAAATCCACAATATCTGGCATCTAACCAAAAACGGCAGAGAAGCAGGCAAATGTGGCTCATAGGAAAGAGAATATGCAAACAGTAAGAGCAGAGCCAGAAATGACACAAATTTCAAAATTAGTAGACCAGGACACCGAAACAACTGTTATAAACACACCCCATATACTCAAGAAGGTAGAAGAAAGCATGAGAATGATGGGGGGGGGGGAAATGGGAAACAAAAAGAGCCAAATCAAGCTTCAGAAATGAAAAATACAGTGTTTGGATAAAAAATACACTGAATGGGATAAACAGGAGTTAATACATCATGACGAAGTAGAGTTTATGCCAGGAATGCAGGGAGATGGTTCAGTGTTTATTTAACATTTTAAAAATCAACTACTTCTTCACCATATTGAACAATTAAAAAAGAAAAACCATATGAATATAAAAAAATCTGTCAAAATTCAGCATTCAATCATTATTAAAAACAATAACAACAACAACAACCCATCTCTCAGCAAAGGAGGAACAGCTGGGAACTTCTTCAGCCTGATTGGGGGCATACTATTCAAAATCTACAGCTAATGTCATACTGGTAAAAAGACTGATTTCTTTCCTCCTAAGATCAGGAACAAGCAAGGATGTGCACTTTCACCATTTCTACTTAACATCTTTTCTAACGGTCCTAGTTGTGGCAAAAGGCAAGAAATGGAAATTAAAGACATACTGACATGAAAGGAAAAATCACACCATCTTTTTAAACAGATAACATGATTGTGAAGAAAATCCTAATCTCTGAAAAGGTTACAAAACCTTGTGAGTGAATACAGCAAGGTTGTAGGATATAAGATTAGAATATCAGGGACACCTAACTGACTCAGTCAGAAGAGCATGTAACTCTTGATCTCAGGATCATGAGTTCAAGCCCCACGCTGGATGTAGAGATTACCGGGGCGGGGGCGGGGGAGGGGGGAGGAGAAGGTCAGTATTATCAAAATCAATTTTATTTCTGTTTTTATTTTTATTTTTTAAAGTAGACTCTACACCCAGCAGGGAGCCCAAGGCCAAAGGTTTTCAATCTTACCTGTGTCTTAGGATCACCTAGGATCCTTAAGGATCCTTTTAAAAAAAGACCAATGACTGTGCGCACCTCCAGAAATCCTAATCCAAATTAGCCTGGGTATAGCCCAGACATCTGCATTTTCAAAAGTACCACATCATTCTAACGGCCAGCTGGGGCTAAGAGCTCCCGTGCTAGGCCTTCGAAGCACAGCTTCCCGATCTGCACCGAGCCGCTCGTCTCCTCTGGGCCCACAGGGTAGAGCAGCTTGTCTTCCGCTTCCTTTTCTCTCCCCTCCTGCCAGGGTCCACTGCAGGCTGCCTGTAACCATCGCTCTGCTCACACCCTTCACTCTCTTTTCCTGTATTATGTCCTCTCTGTCCCTTCTTTTGGGTTATTTCACCCATACCCACAGCTCTGTGAGCCAAAAGGCTAACCTCACACAGCCCCGGACACCCCATCAGAGAAGCGCTTTCCTTCTGGGGGGTATCCTCCACAGCCAGCATACTGGCCGCGAGACTCAGAGCCTTGCCCCTGCCCTGTAATCCGGTCTTCACAGGGTGACCACCTTGTCCTAGTTTGCTCAGGACTCTCCTGGGGTGAGCACTGCAAAGCCTCTGTCCTGGGAAGCCCCACAGCCCCCGACAAAGGGGATGCTTGACATCCCTAACCCTGGTGCCAGTGCATGACTTCTTCGTTCCCGTGGGCTATTTTCAAGCCCATTCAAGGTTCAAGTCCATCTGAGTACATGAGCGTAGAAGTGACAAGTTACCAGATGACCCCAGGCTTACCATGGCTGGAGCTTATTATCAAATCTTTATGCAGTTAAATTTCCATAGTTTATTTTAAATAGTAAAATTGCCATATTCTGAGGCAGTTAATGTGTCAGTCAAAAATACATATAGAGCAGCATATGCTTGCCTGAGGCAAATCAAATGAGATTCTGTAACTGCTACTCTTAGTTCTCAAGTAGTACGGAAGATAATTTTAAAATGTGATTATTTTTTTGTTCGGGCTTTGGTAAACGTTCGGGTAAAATATATAAAGAGTAACAATGTATGTATGCTATATATTTGAAAAACACATCACTCACCTCCACTAGCAAAGCAGGTGCTCTGGGTTGATTTCCCACTGCCAGAGATGGCGGCCACATTCCTTCATCCAGCCCTGGTTGGGGCCAATGCTGTGGGAGGCAGAGTGGTACTCACTGATTCAACACAAAGTCCAGAAGTGGTAGTTTACACGGGCAGGGGGGGGCCCTGAAGGACACTAAGCAAGAGGAATTCCACTATCAGTGACTCATTACTTTATCATTTCTGTGTCCCTGTGCACTTGTTAGAAATGCATATACTCTTACTAAGGGTACACATCTTTTTTTATTTTTATTTTTTTTAAAGTTTTTTTAAAGTTTTTTTTATTCATTTATTTGAGAGAGAATGAGAGAGAGAGAGAGAGAAAGCACATGAAAGGGGGGAGGGTCAGAGGGAGAAGCAGACTCCCCACCGAGCAGGGAGCCCGATGCGGGACTCGATCCCGGGACTCCGGGATCATGACCTGAGCCGAAGGCAGTCGCCTAACCAACTGAGCCACTCAGGCGCCCAAGGGTACACATCTTTGTATGAATGGATTTATTAGCTCATATTCCTTCTTTTTAAAAAAAAAGATTTATTTATTCATTTTAGAGAGATAGAGCGTGAGAGAGCAAAAGCAGGGGAAGGGGCAAAGGGAGAGGGGGAGAGAGAATCTCCAGCAGACTGCCGGCTAAGTGGGAGACCGACGCAGGGCTCAATCTCACCACCCTGAGATCATGACCTGAGCCGAAATCAAGAGTCAGATGCTTAACCGACTGAGCCACCCAGGTGCCCCACTCATATTCCTTCTTAACAAGAGAAATGCAGCAGCACAAAAGCCCTGGATCAAAAGAAGGAACAGTTAGAGGGAGGGAGGGGGAAAGGAGGTGGAGTACAGTATTAAATTCTGGTACTCACCTGCCCTAACCCCTGGGGTTGGCCCCTGCTCTCACCTAGAAAGCCCCACCATCTGTCAATTCTGGGAAACCCAATATTTTTTGCACAGTTGGCTAAACCCCACCTCCACCCTGAGGCTCCTGCCCTGCACCTGAGACCCCCTCAACTTCTTCTGAACTCCTATCGCAATTAGGATTAGTATAATGTATCTGACAACCGAATTTTGTATTGCAAGCAACACCTCTTGACATATGACTTAACTTTCTTTTGTGGTCAATAAACTTCATGTATTTATATTTTATCTTACTAGTCAGATTCTGGCCTTTCTGAAGAGCAATCATAACTGATGGATCCATTTTCCCTGCAAGGTGTTGCTAAGGGCCTGGCCCAGGCAGACCGTGTTTGATAACTTGTAGACACATGGATTCTGGCAAAAAAGAAACAAAACAAACAAAAACCAAAACAAATCCAACTCATGTTCAAGGTTCAATGTTTAAATCCCACAACTCTGTCACTTGCTGGCTATGACTCAAAGGAATTACTCAACTGCTCAGGATCATTGGACTTTCTTGAAAGGGTAATGATAACTTACACTTAGCTTGGCACAGAAGTGCACCACCCATGTTGGCTATAATTAATAATATCTTTTCATTCTTGTTTTTAACTCTAGAGCACTTTGGACATTGCAGAGGAGGAGTTTTGCTAGGGAAAGTTTTAAGGGAGAGCAGAGGTGGCTTGAATGAATCCACGTTCTCACCTTTGCTGTGGATTCCAGGCCCTATCTTGAGCAATATTATAAATCTGACTCTACCTATCATCTCTCAGAATTTATGTAGGAATTCAATTGTCCAAATAATATTAGAATCTGTAGAGTTTGGCTTATTTGGGTTTTTTTTTTTTTTTTTTACCCCCAAGCTTAGCTGTGGTTCACCCATAGCAGCATGAAAATTAAAAGGCTCTTTCAGCAGAGGAGAAATGTCACCACTGAAGCTATTTAAAAAAATGATCGATAGACATAATCCTGTTTTAAGTAGAGACCAAAGCTTATGTAATTTGAACAGAAGAAGACAAGCCTGGATGAGACACCTCAGTAAAGGTCTGGGGAACAAAAAGCAGGATAGAGAAGCCCCCCAGCAAATGTTATCTGAGCAAGGGAAAGCTCAGTGGAGCCTCCTAACACTCAAAAGCTAGCCCGTCTGAGGCAATATTATTTTATATAAATGCTGGGGGTGGTCATGATACTGTTACATATAATGTCAATCCCAGACTCTGAAGTCAAAGAGATCAGGGTTCAAACTGAGGTTCTGCCATTTATCAAAAGTAAAACTTTAGGCAACTCTATGAGCTGGCAGCCCAGAATCTAGTGGAAATGTGTCCACTGATTTCCACGTCTGTGAATAGGGATGGTAAATGATCATCATCATAATAATGACACTGACCTCCTGGATTTGTTGTAGGTGTTAATGTGTGTCCATTTTTAGCACAGCGTTAGGGACATAGTATGTATTCTTTTGTTAGTTATTAATTGCTCTGTCACCCCGCATAATAATTCTACCCCATCATTCTAAGGCCACAACCTCCGGTCGCAGCCAGAATGCTGAGCAATGAGCAAAAGTCTCAATTATTTAACAGCTTCCATTCCTTGATCAATCTTCAGCCGTGGCCACTTTTTTTTTTTTAATTTCTTACAGTGTTCATGGGAATGGACAATAGAGCATATCCTGGGAGATAGAGTCATTCAGATTTCCTCTGTGGAGGACAAACTCAATTTCCTAGGAAGGACCATCTGGCATAGCCCCGGGCTATACTTTGGAGCCAGGAACATTGCCTGGCAGTTGGCATAGGAGTACGTTTCATTTTCTCTTGTAAGATTCAATAGTTATATTTTGTTCAAATTACAGTTCTGCTTTCCTTTTCTGGGATCAAATGTGAAATTAGGCCTGCAATGCACACTCATTCTACAAGGCTGTGGTCTCTTTATAGCAGCAATCTCTAGATCTTGACCCAGTTGAAAAGTTCTGTGATATTTCTATTAAGAAGGCAATGTGTTTTGCCTAAAATAAAGGAGAAATGGAATGAAAAGGGCAGCATAGGAAATATAGTCAATAACATTATAATAACTTTGTACGGTGACAGATGGTAACTATATTTATCATGGTGAACATTTCATAATGTATACAATTGTTGAATCACTGTGTTATATACCCGGAACTAAAAGAATATTGTATAGCAACTATTAAAAGAAAAATACCTCTGTGGTATTTTTGCTACAAGAGAGTAGCAGATGAACCGAAAGCATTGAACCTGGGTGATGGGTACGTGAAGGTTTCTGACGGTGTTGTGTTTCTTGTTATATATGCTTGAAATTTTCCAAGTTCCAGAGTTTTTTTGTTTTTTATTTTATTTTTTAAAGATGTATTTATTTATTTATTTGAGAGTGGGGTGGGGGAGGGTGAGAGAGAGAATATCAAGTAGACTCACTGCTGAGCGTTGAGCCCAGCACAGGCCTGGATCTTATGACCCCGACACCACAGCCTGAGCCGAAATCAAGAGTCAGACGCTTAACTGACTGAGTCACCCAGGGCCCCCAGAGTTTTTTTAAAGTTTGAAAATAAATAATTAAGAATCTCAAAATGTGTCCTTAATGTATTCATTTTCAGAAAAAGGATGCTACAAAATTGCATGTACTGTATGATTCCACTTTGGTATATAAATATAGTTGTACCCATAACACACAAAAAAATTACTTTTAGCAGCATTATGTAGTTTTCAGGGTAGAATTATTTCACATTTTTTCTTAAATTTATTCATAACTATTTTGTGAGTTTTAAAAAAGCTAAAATATATTTTTCTTAAATTACATGTTCAGTTTTTTGCTGCTATATATAGAAATTAAACTGAATTATGGTTGTGAAAACTATATCTTGAAAGATTCCTAAGTCCACTTTTAGTTTTCATCGTTTCACTGTAGATTCCATAGGATTTCTATGAAGATAATCTTTTTCCCTGTGAATAGAGACATTTGTTTTTCTTTCTATCCAAACTTCATGGTTTATACCAGCTATGACTTAAGTAAAATACTGACTAGAAGATGAAGAGTGGTCATCTTTGCCTTGTTCCTGATTTTAGGGGACATGTTTTGAATATTTCACTATGACCCATGTCACTATGTAAAACAGTATGGAGGTTCCTCAAAAAATTAAAAATAGAACTACCATATAATCCAGCAATCACATGTCAGGATAGATATAGAAAGGAAATCAAGATCTCAAAGAAATATCTGCAGTCCCATGTTCACTGCAGCATTATTCACAATAGCTAAGCAATCTAATTGCCCATCAACAGATGAATGGATAAAAAAATGTTGCATATGCCCACAATGGAATATCAAGAAAGAAATCTTGCCATTTGCAACAACATGGATGAATCTGGAGGACATTATGCTAAGTGAAATAAGCTAGACACAGTTGAACAAATGCTAAATGATGCCACTTAAATGAGGAAACTAAAACAGTCAAACTCACAGAAGCAGAGAGTAGAATAGTGGTTGCCAGGGGCTGAGGGGGAGGGAGAAACAGGTAGATAGGAGTCAAAAGGTACAAGTTTCACTTATACAAAATTAGTAAGTTCTAGAGATCTACTGTACCTCATAGTTTCTATGGTTAATAATACTATATTATATACTTAAAGTTTTGGTATGTTGTGTTCTTATCACTCAATAATGATGATAATGATAACAATTAAGAGAGTGAAAGGAAAGTTTTGGAGGTGATAGAAGGTTTATGGCATGGATTGTGGTCATGGTTTCATGGATGTGTACTTATCTCCAAACTCATGAAGTTATATTCATTATGTACAGCCTTTGGTATGTCAAGCATAACTCCAAAGGTGGTTTAAAAAAAATAAAAACAAATTAATTTAAAAAGAAGACAATGTGACCCAGAAACATTAGAAGGAAAACCTCAGAAATCCAAATACCCTGAGCTGGTAAAAGAAATAACTTCAGAAGACAAGCCTGAGAGCTTTCACACTGAGCCGCAAATGCATTTTCATTACTTTCATTTGCCTCTGTTTCCGTGAGTGTGTGAAGTTAACTGTCAATGAGTTTATTTATATAACTCGTATGGTGGTGTAGTTGCTGAGATCCACTGCTGTGATCATTATTTATGACAAAATTAGCTCCTGTTGGTCAGTGGAGCAGGTTTCCACTCTAGAGCACAACTATGTTTGTGTTATTTTCATCTCAAATACAAATAGCAAGCACCGTAATTGTGAAAGAGAAAAGCAAAGTGAATTATAGATTGACTTACTGGAAGACCAAATATCCTGGGGATACTTCAAACATTATTTTTTAATAGCATCTGAAGAAAACTGAGAAATTGCCCCAAGTTTGATGATAAACCCCATCCTGACTTTGGTGATGACATTTTTTTAAATTAAAAAACTGAATTTCAGCTTATGGTCTCTTGGTTTAATTTCCTGTGTTGTTTGTTACTCTAGTTTGTCAGATTACTGCAGGAATAAACTTGAAAGATCACAGGAACTTTAAAAGTATATTACATGTCTTAATGGCAAGGAATATGCTTTTTTAAAAAAATATAAATACTGAAATTGCCTTGAAGTCAAGATGTAGAAAAAGAACTACTTGTACAGGAACACACAGGGTGGACTTCAGTGTATTTGGAAAGAAAGTTCTGCTGATTAAGATTGGCAGAGTTGAACATAGATGTCGAACCACTGGGAAATTCTGGATTTCCAGTCATTAAGACCCCCTTGGGATTTTATTACTAATTAAGCTACATGATATAGTAACATTATCCCTTGAGCATTTTCCATTCTAGACTGTCACAACTGTCAAGAAAAAGAAAAATAGGGACACCTGGGTGGCTCAGTTGGTTAAGCATCTGCCTTCGGCTCAGGTCATGATCCCAGAGTCCTGGGATCGAGTCCCACAGGCTCCCTACTCAGTGGGGAGCCTGCTTCTCCCTCTCCCTCTGCTGTTCCCCTTCTTACGCTCTCTCTCTCCCTGACAAATGAATAAATAAAATCTTCGGAAAAAAAACAAAAAGAAAAATATTATTTTTCAAAATCCTTTATCAAAGGCACTTTGGTTAACTTTGGCCCGGCCCCACAGGAAGCAGCTAAACCTCTCCTGGGCCATACCCATTTCTACCAGTGGCTCCATTCCAGCTCATCCAAAGAGCCCTTGCCCACTGAAGCCTGGACCCCTGGAATATTCCCATGAGAGCAATTGCTGGGGCCCAGGTTGGGCAAGGAAATAAAACAATAGCACTTCCTCATATTCTAGCAGGCTTCTATTTCAAAAACATCAAAATGTACCCATATGTCATTTGGCAGGAATGACATTTAGGAATTCATTTAGACCATAATTCTTAAAACATTGGTTTAAAGAAAGTTTCACTGATCTTCCGTGAAATGAGAAAAATAAGGATAATGTAGTAAGTTTGTAATACAACTCATTAAAATTTAAAGGCCTATTATTCTGAAAAATTTGCCCTTCCTGTTTTAGGAATGAATGTATCCCTTTTATGCAAAATGATAGTGGTTGTTGACAGGTTTTTTTTTTTTTAAATATCCTTATCAAAATAAAGAACT
The DNA here is from genome assembly GCF_009762305.2 of Zalophus californianus. Taxonomy (NCBI): domain Eukaryota; kingdom Metazoa; phylum Chordata; class Mammalia; order Carnivora; family Otariidae; genus Zalophus; species Zalophus californianus. The sequence goes on along the minus strand of NC_045599.1, from coordinate 61,183,206 downwards.
GACAACCCAAGTTGTCCTCAACTCTCCAACCTCCATTAAAAAAACTTTGGATCCACTGATTGTTCTTTTTACAAACTACCCTGTATCCATGTAAATTTGTGTGTGCCGTCTTCATTGTATTTAGGAACCCTGCATGTACAAGAGCCATGCTTCACTCATCTCTATGCTTTGATTTCATCGCCAGTGCTTGGCCCTGTGCATGCAGTAGGTGCTCAGTAAATGGTTGTTGTGTTGAAGATGAAGCAACCTCCATTTTTTTTTAAGATTTATTAATTTGTTTTAGAGAGAGAGAGAGAGCACAAGAGGGAAGAGCAGAGGGAGGAGAGAGAATCTCAAGCACCTCTTCCCAAGAAGGTCAATAGTCTCCTCACATTTTCACCTTCTAACAGAGGGGCCCAAGCACCATCCCCCCTCCAGACCTGTAACAGTTTGGGGTCTGGTGATGCTTAGATCCACCAGTCTAAGTCAGGAGTGGGAAAACCCAGGTACTGGGCAGCCCCATGACAGACAAGTTGCCATGTGGGAACTTGCAGGCTATTCTCTCTGTGCAAAAGTGGACCAACGCACAACCTAGATGTATCATTGTAAATCAACCAAGTTACATCTTAACTTTTTTTTTTTTTATAATACAGTTGTCAAGAACCTCTTGAGAAAAAAAGATGTTGTCTAGGAAACCTGAAGGCTGTGACCATTAGGAAACATTAAAAATAGGAAGAAAGAGTGTCCAGAATCCAAAATGTTGAATGAAATTTTGTATTAGGTCATATAAGTAAATGAACAAAATATTTGTTCTTTCCAGTAAACATGAAATAGGTCCATATTTTTGAGTGTCTCCTAGATGTCAGGCATCCTATGGAGTGCTGTAAACCTCACAACAAAGTAAGGGCTATTCCATTTTATGGACTAAGAAGCTGATGCCTGTAGAAGCCAACACTAGTGGGGAGTGAGAGAGGACATAAGGTCCTTCAGCAGGGACATGGAACGCTATTTCATACCCATGTTTTAAGAAGCACAGCAATGAGGGTCACCTGGGTGGCTCAGTCAGTTGAGCATCTGCCTCTTGATTTCAGCTCAGGTCATGATCTCGGGGTCCTGGGATCGAGCCCCCTGTCAGGCTCCCCGCTCAGTGGGGAGTGTGTTTGTCTCCCTCTCCCTATGCCCCTCCCCCAACTTGTGTTCTGTCTCAAATAAATAAATAAATCTTAAAAAAAAAGCACAGCAACTAAACCCTATCATCAGTAGTATGTATATGTTTACTCCGTTATGCCTCACATGAACTTGTCTTAATGCAAATCAGTTAAGATTCTTCCAGTGATATAGGTTCCAATTATACTAAAATGGGAACAGCTTGATTTTCCTAATTAGGAAAGGAGATATTCAGTACATTTTACAATAAAGAAATCACCGAAAAAGAAGATGCTCATTGTAAAAGCAAACAAAATGCACTATTTGGGAATAAATGATTAATAATCTAGGGATAACTAGATTAATAATAAAGCATTCTTTAAAAAGTTTGAATTCTGGGGCACCTGGGTGGTGCAGTCAGTTAAGCTCCCGACTCTTGGTTTTGGCTCAGGTCCTGATCTCAGGGTCGTGAGATTGAGCCCCATGTCAGGCTCCATACTCTCTTCCTCTCCCTCTGGTCCTCCCCCTGCTCTCTCTCTCTCTCTAAAATAAATAATCTTTTCAAAAAATCAAATAAAATAAACAGCTTTATATAGTTTCAAACTATTCTTTAATAAGTGTTATTTCTTATAACCACTTCAAATATGCTGAGTGTTAATTTAAAAAGAAATTTTTAAGAAATGAAAACCATTGTGGTTTTCTTCTTGCTTGAGATAGTTGTGTCAAAGACACTTTTGATTAAATCAAGCAGTCATGACTTCAGTCTCCTTCGGTTGTTCATGAGCTGAACAGATGAGTACTGGTTGGCCACTAAGTGACAAGTGCTGTTCTAGGCTCTGGGGATACAGCAGCAGGCAAGAGAGACAAAAGTCTGTTTGGCTCATTCATAGAGAGAATGAAGAACTTCTATGTGAGAGATTTTCCTATGGAAATGGGGCAAGGAAGAAAAAGGTGAAGAGGAAGGGAATTACTGAAGATGAAGATGGGAAATGGAGATTTCCTGAGAAGGAATGAATTCATCTGGGAATAGGAGAGGACAGAGGAGAAGAAGGTAACACCAGAATGTTGGACTCACTGGGGAGAAGAAAAGAAAGTAGGAAGGACAGAACTTGATTAGTGATCAGCCCAAGCCAAGGAGTGACCTGTCCACCGCAAAACAAACTTCTGTGATCCAAGGTGAGAGAGAGAGGTGTGGAGAGGCGATTTCAGCACAAGCAAAGAGAAGGGGCCGTTTTGCAAGATGGATGTTAGAAAATATAGGAAGCGAAGTACAGGGAAAGGGTAGACTGGCAGAGGTTTTGCTCAAATAAATTCCATGGTTTCAAAGAGTAAATCAGAAGAAATAATTTGAGAAATTTCCAGAGTTTCAGTTCAGATCTATTTTTTCACAATAAAAAGCTATTTTATATTTGTTATAATAAGATAATGTGTGGTTGCAAATTGTATAGTATATTTGGAGGGACAGACGTGGAGAGAGCTAGTTAGGTAACTGGGACCCCACAAACAGTGAGTACATAAAAAAGTGGTTCCCCGTGCAGGGTAGGTAAGAATTAGCTCACGAACTGACAACTTTCTCACCGGGTTTGCAGGTTTATCAGATTGCATTTATTTTTACTGATCTATCCTTATGTACACTTTAAGGAGTCCTTGGCATTTGTTTTAAATGCATTTATTTATTTATTTATTTATTTAAAGATTTTGTTTATTTATTTGAGAGAGAGAATGAGAGAGAGAGAGAGAGAGAGAGAGCACATGAGAGAGGGGGAGGGTCAGAGGGAGAAGCAGACTCCCCGCCGAGCAGGGAGCCTGATGCGGGACTCGATCCCGGGACTCCAGGATCATGACCTGAGCTGAAGGCAGTCGCTTAACCGACTGAGCCACCCAGGTGCCCCTGTTTTAAATGCATTTAAAGTAATGCAGATTCACCCAGTTTCTACACCATTAGAAAGATGGCCCCACCACACATGATTTCCTAAAAGGGTCAGAGCAGTGCAAGGATTCAGAGCATAGACTCTGGAGTCAGAATGTCTGGGTCTGAATTCTGACTCAAAGGACAGTCATTTTCTAGCAGTGTTATGTGACTTTCAGCAAGTTATTCAACTTCTCTGGGCCCCAATTCTTCCTGTGTAAAATGGAATACTAATAGCACCTAGATCATCTGGTTACTTTGGAAATTGAGTAAGTTAGTGTATGTGAAGCTTTCAGAAAAATGCCTGGCTCCAAATAGTGTTAACTCTGAAAAGCAAAACAAAACAAATAAAACTAAAAAATTACTACACCAGGGGCATATGGGTGGCTCCATTGGTTGCGCGTCTGACGCTTGTTTCAACTCAGGTTGTGATCTCATGGGTTGTAGGATCGAGCCCCACATCAGGCTCCAAGCTCAGCACTGAGTCTGCTTGAAGATTTTCTCCCTCTGCCCCTCCCCCAACTCATGTGCTCGCTCATTCTCTCAAAAAATAAATCTTTAAAAAAAATTACTATGCCAGTTATTCACATTAACTAAAACAATAGGAAATGTTGCAGCATGCATATTAATTTGCTTTTGGAAACATTCTAGTAAAGCTTGTGATCATGTGAAGAGTTGGAAACTGGCTCAGCTCTCTGGGCTCCACTGACTCCCAGCACTGACTATCAGAGGAGCTCTAAGTCTGGGACTGTGACAGCTGAAGCTGATTCACTTCAGTTCCTTGACTAGGCCAAATTTGTTGGTTGTACACTGCTAGAGCTGTATTAGGAAGTGCATCCGTTAAGTGCTATCAAGTCTTCCTACTCAAAGATGGTGATGATTTTTATCTGTGTGTAGATGTAGCACAATTTCTTTTAATTAGGTTCACGGAGGGAAAGAAACCTCAGAACTTTCCCTTTCTTCTTTGGATGGCTTCCTTCTAGCAGAGTTTATCTGGAAACAAAACAAAACTGTCTCTCTCACCACATTGGCCCCACACAAGCTAGTGATTTAACCAGTGTTCATCCTCGGGGCATTTCTCACCTAGGCTTTATCCCCCATCCAAGCTCTATCACCACACACATTTCATAACCACTGTTGTCCTCGGCTCTGTCTTAAGGAAAGTCTATATTTGAACTTAACTTTAAACAGGTAAATGTTAGAGGGCAAACATACAGCTCGCCGCCTCTGAAAAGCCTGCCTGCCTCTTGCTTTTCTCCCACTGAGGTCCTCCCCTCCTTCCTCTTGCTGCATTTAGAGAAAATATGCCACCAATTCCAAAGAAATTTGGGGGAGGAGGTCACTGATAATGAAGTGGCATAAAGTATTTTGCATCATACTTGAGGAAGAAGGTAAAAGTAGAGAAAAACAACAGCAACAAAGTAGTGGGGAAGGAAAACAGAAAAGGCATTCAAGAAAGGGAGAGAGAGAGAGTAGAGAAGAACACTAGCTATTTTTGTGGTTGGTGTCACGAGGAGCAAGTCGAAAGGGTAGGATTTAGGAAAGAGTCCGCTGGCCTACTTAGGAAGTCAGGTAGGGAGGGTTACTAAAAGGCCTTAGCCTTCAGCACACTGAGATGACAGCATGCTCGGTCAGCCTGGGGGTACAGCAGAGATATTAAGTCAACAGAGGATATGGCCCAAATTGTTGGGGCAGGCTCTGGCTACGTAAGCCACTTGGGCAAAAGTCAGCACCATGGATAGTCCCCAAAGATAATTACTGCATGGACCAGAGAAGAGCAAAATGAACCCTAGGTATTTGGAGATAGACTGAAGTGTGTTGTTTTAGTTTTGCCCCTGAGACAAAACCTTGCTCTGTCTATATTCAAAAACAACAAAATATTTGTTGAGCATCTACTGTGTGTCAGGCACACTTACTAGCCCTGGAGAATGACAAGGGAATAAGATAAAGCTCTCTGTCCTTAAGAAGCTTATTACCCCCTGGATAAACTAGAACAAATTGTTTTGTAAACAAAAACAATAACGATAGTTAAAATTTATTGATCAATTACTATGTGCCAAACAAATAATACTAATTGCCATAGATTATTTTATTCTTTCAACAGCCTTATGCAAGAGGTATTATTATTTGATTTTTTAAGATTTATTTATTTATTTGAGAGAGAGAAAGAGCCTGCACGTAGACATGTGAGCGGGGTAGCGGGGAGAGGAGGAGCAGAGGAGGGAGAAAGAATCTGAGCACAGACCCCGACAGAGGGCTCAGTCCCAGGATCCTGGGGCCATGACCTGAGCTGAAAACGAGAGTCCGATGCCTAACCAACTGAGCCATCCAGGAGCCTCTTACTATTTTAGATGGGGCAGCTGAGGCACACAAAATTTAAGAAACTTTCTTCATGTCACATGGTTTATAAGAAATAAGGCCAGAATTTAAACCCAGACATTGTGACTCCAGTGTCCATTACCACACTATATTATCTATATGTCAACATTAATAAATGCCACCTATGGCAGAGATATAGATACAGTACAGGAGGAGCATATGGGAGATGCACCTGAATCAAAACTGGGGTTGGGAACAGGGGAGAAATTCTGGGAAGTTGTTGAGCAGAGGCGGCATCCAACTGAAATTTAAAAGAACAAGAAGTCAGTCATGGAGACTATACAGCAGGAGGCATGGCATGCTTAATCTTACAGTGCCAGACCTGCTGAAGATCTGAGGAACCAATCAACTGTCCCACCCATTCCACAGTTTCTAAGGGGTAATGGACACAAGGAACTAAATGAGGACCAGAGTATAAGGTCTACCTAATCCCTTCCAAAGTACAGGACTCCCTAATGGAGGTCTGGAAAAAAACAGAGAACAGAGAGATTGGGAGATGGGCCATGTTGCCTTTGCATTCTTGTGCCTCAGTCGAAAAAAAAAAAATGAGCTTTCAGTATAGATTCTGGCAAGAGGGGTAATGAATGAAGTAACAATTCTGAATATTTTTTCATGTGCTTACTGGTCATTTGTGTAACTTCTTCGGAAAAACGTCAATTCAAATCCTTTGCCCACTTTTTGATTCAGTTGTTTTTTTATTGTTTAGTTGTAAGTATTCTTTAATCTTTATATATTCTGAACATTAGACCTTTATCAGGGTCTACATAATTTTGTATAACAAAGAACTAGACTGGCCTTTGTCTCTAGCTTCCAGGAGGCAACCTCTAAACTCCTGGAATGTCTGTGCCTTTATCATTCATGGTGGGCCCCTCAGACCACACCTGACAGTTTGTGCGAATGAGGTGACTCACAATGGTCTCCTTAAACTAAAATAAACTGAATCACTTTGATAGGAGCTATTGGATCAGATATATCTATTACTGGCTTAGTGACATATTCCTTTTTCAGTTACACATTCAAGTTTAGAGATATTTAAATGCAGCAATGCTCTGCAATTGGTAAATATGGTAGGTTCATCACAGCCCCTCAAAGTAACTGATTAAACAAAGAGGCCATTAGACTGAGGTAGTTCTAAATATTTAGCAGCTTCCATAAGCAAACCAAAACCTAAGCCTGTAAATGCCTCAAAAACCCAAGAAATTGAAATCTAAGGACAACCAGTTGCCAACAGCTAACTGGGCTTTTCCAAATAAAGCAAATGCTTAAGCTATGGCAAATCAAATAATTCCCTTGCTTTGCTTCCCCAGCTTCCCTACAAAAGTCTCTGCCCTGGCTACTGTCAGTGGAGCACTCCTAATTACTTCCAGTGTGGCACTGCCAATTAAAATAGACTTTTGCTCAAATAACCTCTTAAAATTTTATTAAGTCTCAGTTTATCCCTTAAAAGTTCCCTTTTATGTTTCAAAGGCAATTTTGGTCACCTCTTAGAGTTCTCAATCCAAGCAAAATAACTCAAACCCTGAAAGCTCTTTCAAAAATTTTTTAAGATTTATTTATTTATCTGGGAGGGGGAGTGAAGAGCAGAGGGAGAGAGAGAATCTCAAGCAGACTCCCTCCTAAGCACAGAGCCAGACATGGGGCTCGATCCCACGATCCTGAGATCATGACCTAAGCCGAAATGAAGAGTCAAATACTTAACCGACTGAGCCACCCAAGCGCCCTTCAATTTTTTTTTTAAGATTTTATTTATTTATTTGAGAGAGAGAGAATGAGAGAGAGAGAAAGCACATGCGGGGGGGGGGAGGGTCAGAGGGAGAAGCAGACTCCCCGCCGAGCAGGGAGCCCGATGCGGGACTCGATCCAGGGACTCCAGGATCATGACCTGAGCCGAAGGCAGTCGCTTAACCAACTGAGCCACCCAGGCGCCCACGCCCTTCAATTTTTTAAAATAATTCTGGCACATTTTTTTCACTACTTAGATGATCACATCCTGTTAAATTATAAAGATGGGCTCTAAATTCGTGTTATGTAGCAATTTCTGAGTATGGTATGTTATGAGAGATAAAATATGCCTTTTTTCATATAAGTCATACTTGCTTGGATTATAGGTACAGTCAGCCAGGAGCATAAGTAGAAAACACATATTCTTTACTTTTTTTTTTTTTTTGCCTCTTAGACAATATTCAACAGCAGGGAGTTGTCTTTATAAAAAATAAAGCCTCTGCTTGCATGGAGAACAGGATGACTTTACTGGGTGTAGAAGAACAGCATTTTCCACCTAATGCTGACATTTAGAGTTGTCCTCCTTGCCGCGAAGTGTCCCCCTTTCTTTTGGCTACCCAAGCAACATAGTCATATTGTTTTGAACAACGAGTATTCTGGGCACAAAGGGAGAAACTGTCAGTTTAGGCAGATAGGAGTTTAGACCAAAGATTGCAGTGGATCTGTGTGAATTTGCCAATACTTTCACTTGAATCCTTCTTTTCTCTTAAACACCGAGAAACGAAAGTAAAAATACAGGAACAAACCAGCCAAAAGAAAAGCCAGCCATTCAAAGTTAATGTTTCTGAGGGGTCACTATAGAACCGTGATGGTGTGGCAGAATTCAAAGTTGTTTTTCTTAATTTTTTTTTTTAAAGATTATTTATTTGAGAGAGAGAAAGGGAGGGAGGAGCAGAGAGAGAGGGAGAGAGAATCTCAAGCAGACTCCCTACTGAGCATGGAGCCTGATGCGGGGCTCAATCTCACGACCCTGAGATCACAACCTGAGCCAAAACCAAGAGTCGGAAGCTCAACTAACTGAGATACCCAGGCGCCCTGCCCCTCAAGCTGTTTGTTTTAAAGAGAAACAGACATAAAAAAGAAAATTAGCGGGTGTGCGGGTTGTACCGACAAGATGGTGTCACTGGTGCAGGTCTCCACCCATCAAGCTCGGCTGTCACTCCGCCCTGTTGCTCCACAGGCCTACGGAGCCATGTGCTACAGGTCCCTGAAACCTCAGGCAAAGGAGGGAAGGAGTAGAGCAGCTGAGGAGAAAAGGAAGCGGGATGAACGGAAATGGAGTAAGAGAGAACTGGCAGAAGCCTAAGATGACAGCATCAAAGTGAGCCCGCCTTTCTCTGGTACAGTGTGGCTGAACAAAGCTTTCTGTATTGTGTGATGCTCAAAATGAAAAAAAAGAGAGAGAGAGAGAAAGAGAGAGAGAGAGAAGGAAAAAAAGGAAAGAAAGAGAAAGGGAGAGAGAGGGGGATGGAGGGAGGGAGGGAGGAAGGAAGTAAGGAGGGAGGGAGGGAGGGGAAGGAAAGGAAGGAAACTAAGTACCATTTGTCCTTCCATTGTCCCTGTTGGAATTTTCATAAGACTATTCCTCTACATGCCTGTCTAGTTAAATTTGTTTTTCTGTGACTATCAGCACCCAATATACGTTTTTTAAAGGCGCTTTCTTATTCAGTTGTATTTCTTTTTTGGCTACTTAAGACTTAGCAGTACAACAATATTCTGCTCTTATTCACTACAATGTACAGAATTTGTGATATTCTGGGTGAAACAGGCTTTTATGAACTCACCTAAAAACCCAAGTGCCCCTCTTAACCTTGTTTCCATAGGGAAATGCATTTCAAACAAGCAGCTGACCTACAGACTGTTGGAACACAAGCTGTTTGTACATCGTTGACTATCTGGAACGTCAGGGCCTATGACTTTTATTGCCACACAATATGTAGGAACAAAGCAGTTACATGTGCTTTTTCACTTCCCTGTGATCATCCTTCTCCCAAGCACAGATGCTTCAAGGTTTCTGTGAACTGATGGAAGAATAGAAATTCTCCAAAAACAACAACAAAGAAACCACAATAAATCCACAAGGCAAAATAGCCATTAAACTCCTTACGAGCTTGGCACATTATTAATCCATCCGAAGAAAATTTTATGGGACAATGTGCAGATACAGATTTCTTAAAAAAGATTTTCTGATTCAAGGTATAAATCTAAGAAAGAATGCTAAGAACTCAGAGGTGCCAAGTAGCGACAAAACCTGACCTAAGGGCAGTGTAAGTATAAAATGGAGGATATAGAAAGTAGAGAAAAATAGCAAATATAGCCAGTTACTATCTACTTTATACTAAGCAAACTGAAATGAGATAATACAGATTTAAAATAAGTTATTTTGATAAATATTGCATTTGTACCATTCAGGGCTGAGGGGGACTGTATTGGGTTCACAGCAACTTAACTGCTCCTCGTGGAATTTTCCAAAAACAGTTACAAGAATTGATATAAATAACTGTACTAGACAAATTTTGTGTACTTCTCTCTTATTTGCAAGATGAAAAGAAGTATATGGTAGCAGAGACAATAAAAAGGGCTTGGGTGGCGCAGCCGGTTAAGTGTCCAACTCTTGGTTTCAGCTCAGGTTGTGATCTCAGGGTCGTGAGATGGAGCCCCTCGTCAGGCTCCGTGCTCTGTGGGGAGTCTGCTTGAGATCCTCTCTCTCCTCTCTCTGCCCCTCCCCACTTGTGCACGCTCTCTCTCTTTCTCTAAAAATACATAAATAAATCTTAAAAAAAAAAGGGCCCCCAACTATTAAAACAACATTCTTGGCAAATAGAAAATACACGTAAAATGGAAATAAAAGGAAAGTAGTGCTAGAACAATTAAGATAGTTGTTTGTTTCCAAAAAGCTTAAAGTAACACTCCTACATGATGTCCAGAATCCACACTCAGCTAGGACAACAAAGAAAAAAGATACCTAGAAAAATCAAAGAATGATCACATTTCTGAGACTGTTTCTGAGATCCACAAACACAGACAAAAGACAAGGATTGAAAATAACACAACATGGTTTGTGAAATAGGAAAGTGGAATAAAAACAAGGAACATCTGGAAATAATGGCTGATAAAAGAATGCCAAAGTGGATGTTGCTCCAAGAAACTATGAAAAGACCAAAGTAGATGTTGCTCCAAGAAACCTTGAAAAGACCAAACTTATTTCGAGCATTTAGACGCGGGCCTACTCGCCAAAACCCATGACTTGCTCTGTGGCAGTGGCTGCAGCTGCTGAGGAGTTCCTGGGACCAGCTGGGGATGAGCCTGGCTTCAGACGAGTGACACACACAGTACTCCTTGAAGCTTAAGCCCTGAGCTCCCTCTGCACTCATTTATGGTGCTGCTTTAGGATACTATGTAATGGAGAGAGCTCAAGACAACAGCTTTGGCAGTCCTTCTGGCTTGACTACCTTGTGTTGGAGAAATCTCATATTGGGGTTTGGTGGTTGAAAGACTTATTTCGCCACTGCGGAAAAGATGAGGCCCAGGTAGCTTCCAGGCCTACCTAGGCATACATGACCCTAGGCCAACCAAATGGCCATAGGGAGTGGAGTGCTTCATTCAGGGCATGCACCAGAGAGGATTTCATCAAGGATAGAACTGTACTATGGTGACCCAATTCTGTAAAATCTCCAAATTCCTTTGACTTCCACTGTACTGTTTTTAAGAACTTGTAAATCTAAGCCTATCTGGGGCAGTCGTAAAGATGAACCCCTTGTGAAACTGGCCATGTGAACAGTGCTTTGTCTACACGTGCTGCATCAGTTAGGATGCTTTTGGCAGCAAGCAACAGAAAAATCAGACTATGGCTTAAACTACAAGGACATTGATACTTCACTCAGAAGTCCAGGTAGGCAGTCCTAAGGTTGATTTGCTTGTTCAGATATGTCATCAAGGACTCCAGCTCTTTCTATCCTTGACAAACCCACTGCTCTCGGCACATTGGCGTCAATCCTCATGGTCACAGTTTCAGGCATCACATTCTTACATTACAGCTTTCAAAGCTAAACTTGGAGGACAGTAAACAACTTTTTCTTTGCATGCTGCTCTTATCAGAAAGGGAACATTTCTCCTAAATTCTCCGGCAGATTCCCCTTCAATCTCATTGTTCAGAACTTGGTCACATGCTCACTCCTGGGCCAATTACTTTCAAGGAGGAAGCAAGTTGTAAATAATTGGCTTAGACTATTAGGTGGGCACATAGTAGCTAGAATGAAGCTGGGATTCTGTTACCAAGGGGTGGAGAAGAAACTGTGTGAATTTGGCCTTTGGGAAAAGGGAAATAGGTAAATAAGAAGGCTAAGCAAGATGTTATATGGACTATATAAATGTTTATGACACTGCTGTGGTGTGGGTAGAAACATACAAAAGTCTGGATAGGCTAAGTAATGCTGCAGAAAAAAACAACCCCAAGTAATCAGAGGTTTATTTCCTGCCCAATTTACATGTTCATCATGGGTCCACTGCAACTCTGCTCTACTCACAGGACCAACTCACAGAGCAGTTCCTATATGGGATGTTGCTGGTCTTGCAGCAGAGGAACAAGACCACAGTGAACTAGGTGATGGCTCTTGATGTTCCTGCTCCAAAATGATACCTGTCACTTAGGCTCACAGTTTATTACCTAAACCAAGTCTTTTGGCCATGCCTGGGTCCACTAGCCAAGAGTATCATCCTCCTGTGGGAAGGTGAGCTCAGGGAGGGGCAACAGATATTTGAGTGAAAATGCAATCTATCAAAAAGATGACTGTGCCATTTAGCCATTACTCATTTCAATGTGGTCATGCACTTTTGTGACTCAGCTTTAAGATTTTGTAAAATTTGATTTTCTGTTGCCATTGAAGCATAGCGGCCATACCTTGCTATTTATCCTATGATGATGAGCCACTCAAAGAACCAAGTAAATGTAATAGCATTTGTTTTCTGCTTAAAAATGTTCAATAAATAATGAAACCATATTAAAAATAATTTAAAACAGCCATAAAAGATCCCATTTCCTGAGCTCCACCTCCCCTTTTCCTTTCAGCTTTAAGCCCTTCTGAGTGCAGAAAGGATTTCAACTGTCCAACACCTCATGTTCTCGTTTTAATCTAGAATTAGGCTTGTTCAGGGATAGTTCTGACACAACCACAATAGCCTAATCTTTCACAGTTCAGAGCCTAGTTGAAAAAGGCATACATTTTATTGTTGAGAAGCTCACTTATACTGGGGGCAAACCCTACACCTAAGGCTCTACTCTAGTCCTCCCCAGTCCTCCTCTAGTTCTTGCAAAGCAACTCTCTCCCGAGCATTCTTTCCTCCACATTCCACTCTTATATCCTCAGGATAAGAATCAGGGCAATTATGTAACTATATGTCATTTCTCTGAGATTAATTAAAGGAGGAAACATTGTTTTCATTGTTGTCTAGGGCTTTGCAGAAGCATTTAAAGCAAGCGTTTGCACTTAGAGCTTATTTTAACTTGTGTGATTAACAAAGTTCTATGGCAGGGCGCCTGAGTGGCTCAGTCAGTTAAGCGTCTGACCCTTGGTTTTGGCTCAGGTCATGATCTGACGGTCCTGGGATCAAGCTCCATGTCGGGCTCCACACTCAGCAGGCAGTCGGCTTGGGATTCTCTCCCCTCCCGCTCTGCCCCTTCCTGCCCTCCTACTCTTTCTCTCTCTAAAATAAATAAATAAATCTCAAACAAACAAAAAACCAAAACCAAAAAACCCCACAAAGTTCTATGGCTACATATTATATGGAAATCACACATGACTTTTTTGAAAGTTAATAGATTAACTTCTTTGTTCTCTAAAGAACTCAAAATGGATTTGAATAGGGCATACACAGGACATAACTCGCCATTATTCCATCCTGCAAACCACCATTCTTCTTTTCTGTCTCTACGAATTTGACTATGCCAGGTACCTCGTGTAAGTGGAATCAGAGTATTTTTCCTTTCTAACTGGCTTATTTCACTTAACATAATGTCCCCAAGGTTCATCCATGTTGCATCATGTACCAGAACTTCCTTTGTTTTTAAGTCTATTAACTTATAAATTGACATACACGATGTGTTTTAAAATTATTTGCATTGTTTTTGTAAGTTTTTTTTTTAAAACTTACAGTCAGATTTACTTTCTTTGATGTACACTTCTGCGTGCTGCAATATAAGCACAGGTTTGTGTAATCACAAACACAATCAGGATACAGAACTCCCAAAAGTTCTCTTGTTACATCCTGCCCCACTCCAACCCCAACCACAGGCAATCGTTAATCTGCTCTCCCTCCCTACAGTTTGCCTTTTCCAGGACATCATGTAAGTGGAATCATATAGTACATAGTCTTTGGGAACTGGCTTCTTTGACTCAGTACAACACATGAGATATTTATCCATGTTGCATGTATCAATAGTTTGTTCCTTTTCATTGCTGAAAAGTACTTCACTGTATGGAGCTACCATAGTTTACCCAGTCACCAGCAGAAAGCTATTTGTTTCCAGTAATTGGCCATTATGAATAATGCTGTTATAAGCATTAATGTACAACTTATTGTGTGAATATAAGCTTTTGTTTCTCTAAGATAAACAACTGAGAGTAGGAGTGCTAAATTTCATGGAAACTGTATGTTAACTTTAATAGAAACTGCCAAACTGTTTTTCAAAGCAGCTTTACCATTATTTTGGGGGGGGTCGTGTGTGCAAGTGTGAGTGTGCACACGCTTGCACATGAGAGCAGAGGGGAGGGGCAGAGGGAGCGAGAGAATCCCAAGCAGGCTCTACACCCAGTGCAGAGCCCTACACTGGGCTCAATCTCATGACCCTGAGATCATGACCTGAGCTGAAATCAAGAGTTGGATGCTTAACCGAGGCACTCAGATGCCCCAAAGCAACTGTACCATTTTGCACTTAAACCAGCAATGTATAAGAATTCCAGGTGCTCCACATTCTCACCAGCATTTGGTATTATCAGTTATTTGTGTGTGTTTTAAGACATTCTAATAGGTGTGAAAGAGTATCTCATTTTGGCTTTAATCTGCATTTCTCTAATAACTAACAATGTTGCACATTTTATGTGCTCACTTGCCATTCACATATCTTCTTTGGCGACATGTCTATTCAAATCTGTTGCCCATTCTTGCATTGAGTTTTTTCCTTATTGCTAAGTTTTGAGAGTTCTTTATGTATCATGGTCGAATTCTTTGTTAAGTATGTGATTTGAAAATATTTTTTCCCAGTCTATAGCTGATCTTTCATTCTCTCACAGTGTATTTTGTGGGTTAAGAGTTTTTTAAAATTTTGTTTAAGGTTCACTTATTCTTAAAATGGATTGTATTTGGTGCCATATCTAAAAAATCTTTGCCTAATCCAAAGTCATGAAGATTTTCTCCTGCATCTTCTTTTTATAGTTTTACATTATATATATAGGTCTACTGGCAATTTTGAGTTTATTTATTTTAATTAATTTTCTGTTTTTTTTTTTTTAAGCGAGAATGAGCAGGGGAGGGGGGGAGCAGAGGAAAAGGGAGAAAGAGAATCCTAAGCAGGCTCCACACCCAGTGTGGAGTCCGGTACAGGGCTCAATTTCATGACCCCGAGATCATGACCTGAGCCAAAATCAAGAGTCAGATGCTTAACAAACTAAACCACCCAGGCGGCCCAAGTTTATTTTTATATAAGAAGTGAGGTAGAGGTCAGGTTCATTCTTTTGCATATGGATGTCCAATTGTTCCAACATCATTTATTGAAACAACTATCTTTTCTCCAAAGAATTGCCATTCTCCTTTGTCAAAAAACAATTAACCATATTTGTGTGGATTTATTTTTGTACTTTATTCTATTCCATTATCTATGTGGTTATGCTTTTTGTTAGTCACACTGTCTTGATTACTGTATCTTTAGAGTAAGTCTTAAAATCTAATAAAATGAGCTTTTCAACTTGATTTTTCTTTCTCAGTTATTTTGCCTTTTCAAATAAATTTTAAAACAATCTTGCTGGGACTTGGGTTAGAATTCACTAAAACTAAATCAATTTGGAAAAACTGACATCTTAATTATATTGAGTCTTCTAATCCATGAATATCTCCATTTAGTTAGGTTTTCTTTCATTTCCTTAATCAGTGTATCCAGTTTTGAACATAAAAATTCTTCAGAGATTTTGTTAAATTTAAACCCAAGTATTTCATTTTGTAGGACTACAAAAACAGTAATTTTTTTTCTTTCAATTGCTGTTAATATATAGCAATGTAATTGATTTTTATGTTAACTGTGTATCCTCCATGGTAACCACAGAAATTAGTTCTAGCAGCTTTTTTTTGTAGATTCCTTTGTATTTTCTACATAATCATATTGGTTGTGAATAGAGAAAGTTTTGTTTTCTCCTTTGCAATCTGTATGTCTCTTATTTCTATTTCTTGCCTTATTATGCTGGCCAGGACTTATGTTAAATAGAAATGCTCAGAGCAGACATTCTTGTCTTCTTCCCCAAATTAGGAAAAAGCATTTTGGTCCTTCACCATTAAAAATGATGTTATCAGTTTTTTATAGCTGTCCTTTATCGATTTAAGGAAATTATTATATTCCCAGTTTGTTGAGGGTTTTTTGTTTTGGTAAAGAATGGATGCTGAATTTTGTCAAATGCGTTTTCTGCCTCTATTGATATGATACCTTTATAGTCTGTTAAGATGGTAGATTACACTGATTTTCAAAAATGGTACCAGCCATGCATTCCTGGGATAAACGCCACTTGGTTTTGATGCATTTTACTCTTATTTAATTCACTAATATTTTGTTCAGGATCTTTTTGTCTATGTTCAAGATCTTAGTCTTCTCGTTAAAATGTCTTTCTCTGGTTTTGGTACTGGGGTAGGGCTGGCTCTCAAACTGAGTTGGGAAGTGTCTCTTCCTCTTCCATTTTCTGGTGGGGATTGTGTAGAATTGATATTATGTCTGCCTTAAATCTGGGCCTGGAATTTTCTTTGTTGGAAGGTTTTTAACTACAAGTTTAATTCCTTTAAGGGATACAGGTTATTCAGATTATGTTTCTTATGTGAGTTTCAGTAATTTATGTCTTTCAAGAAAGTGGTCCATTTAATCTAAATTGTCGAACTTAATGTGCATAGACTTGTTCATAGTATTTCCAAATTATTTAGCCTTTTAGTGTTTGTGTGGTCTATACTGCTATTATATCTTTCTGATATTGATATTTTGTGTCTTTTTTCTTTGATCAGTCTGGCTAGAAGTTTATCAGTTTTGTTGATCTTTCCATAGAACTAGCTTTTGGTTTCATTAGTTCTATTGTTTCTTTCCTTTTGCTTTCTGAGTATTGTTCACTTTTTTTCTAGTTTCTTAATTGAAGCTTATTGATTTATTTCATTTCTGATATAAACCTTTAATGCTATAAATTTCCCTAAAGTTACTGCTTCAGCAGTTTAGTCACTTCAAAATATTTTCTCATGTCCCTTGGGACTTTCTTTTTGGTCCATGGATTTAGAAGCGTGTTATTTAATACCCATATATTTGGGGGAGTTCCAGGTATCTTTGTTACTGACTTCTGGTATGATTCCATTTTAGAACATATTTTGTATTCTTTCAATTCTTTTAAATTTGTTAAGGTGTCATGACCAAGGATATGTCTATCATGGTCCATACGCTCGAACAGAATGTATATTCTGCTGTTTTGAGGTGGAATGTTCTATAGAAGTCAGTTAGATCAAGTTGGCTGATGCTATCATTCAGACCTTCTACATTTTTACTGATTTTTGGTATACTTGTTTTACTGATTACTGAAAGGAATGTTGACGTTTCCATCTGTAATTGTGAATTTATTTTTTTCCTTTCAGTTATATCACTTGTTTTATGTATTTTGAAGCTCTTGTTAGGCTGCATACAATTCAGAATTGTTACGTCTTCTTAGTGAATATACAAATTTGTTATTAAATTCCATATTTACTTCTTTATACTTGTTTTCTTTGTTCTGAAGTCTATTTTGTCTGATTAATATGGCCACTCCAGAATTCTTTTGCATGGTATATCTCTTTCCATCTTTCTACCTTTTAGCTACTTATATTATTTAAAGTGGACTTCTTTTAGATAGCATATAATTGGGTCTTTATTTTTAACCAAAATGATAAAATGTCTTTTAATTGGTGTTTCCAGAACATTTCCATTTAATGTAACTGTTGACATGGTTGGACCTATAATTTTATAATTTCTTTAGTTTCTCCTTTTTCTTCATTTCTCAGTTCTTTTCTGGTTTCTTCAGAATTATGAATATCTTCTAGTTTTCTATTTTAACTTATCTCTTGGCTTTTTAAACTCTATACTTTGCATAATATTTATAATGATGGCTCTAAGGATTAAAATATACTTAAGTCTTACAATCTACTTAATATTTTACTATTCAAAATGTAGGAAACTTTCAGTCATATAGGCCCCTTTACATTACACACTTTATGTTGTAATCATATGTATTACATCTATATACACTAAGAATCCTACCATATTGTTTTCTTGCAACCATTATACATATTTTAAAGAACTTAAGAGGAGTAGAACAGTATTATATTTACCCATAGATTTGCTATTTCTGTTGCTCTTTATTCCTGAAGTTTCAAGTTTCCCTCTGGTATCATTTCCCTTAGACTTGAAGAACTTCCTTTAGCATTTCTTTTACAGCAGGTGTATTGGTAACAAATGCTCTTCATTTCCCTTCATCTGAAAAAGCCTTTATTTTGCCTTCATTATTGAATAATATTTTTACAAAACATAGAAATCTGGGTTGACTTTTTTTTCAGCATTTAAAAAATGTTCTAAAAAAAAGTTCTTCTACTGCTTTCTATCTTCCATGATTTATGATGAGAAATCCACAATATTTTGATCATTTTGCCTCTTATACATAATGTGCCACTTTTCTTTTTCAAAGTTTTTCTTTAATTTTAAGCAGTTTGGCTATGATGCATCTGGGCAGCTTTTTTATTTTGGTTTACCTTGTTTGGGATTTATGGAACTCCTTGAATCTTTAGAATCATGTTTTTTTGCCAGGTCATCCTTTATTTCTTTCAATATTTAGCTGTACTAATCTCTTTCTCCTCTCTTTCTGGGATTCCACACATGTATGTTATATATATATAATTCCAGTGTAGTTAACATTGTTATATTCAGTTTCAGGTGTACAATATAGTGATTCAGCAATTCTATATATTATTCAGTGCTCAGCAAGATAGGTGTAGTTCTCAGTTTGTACATATCCATTTGGTCCTCCTCCACTCAGAAACATGTTTTATTTTTACTTAGAAATATATTATGTATATATTCCCAGCTAAGTGCATAACAGTTTATTCCTTTTTTTAAAAAGTTGTGGTAAAATACACATTAAATTTACCATCTTAACCATTTTTAAGTGTACAGTTCAGTAATGTTAAATACATTCATATTGTTGTGCAAACAATCTCCAGAACTCTTTTTATCTTGCAAAACTGAAACTCTATACCCTTACACAACTCCCCACATTCCCCACTGCCCCCATGGTTCTTTCTTATAGCTTCTATTTCTCTTCAGAGAATTTCTACCTTTACATTCATTTCAAGAGTGCCGTCTCTTACTTCTTGGAGTTTGGCTATCCTAGCTGCTTTAAAGTCATTGTCTGATAAGTCTAACATCTGAGCCATCTTGAAGTTGGCTTTTCTTGTGAGTTGTTGAGATTTTTTTATATTTTATATGACTTTTCAAAAGATACTAAATGGCAGGGCCAGCACCAGAAATGGTCTGCTAACTCTGTCCAGTGTTCTTTGCACTGATCCATGGAACCTTAGTTGTATGTACATCACATTCAGTCTCATTGATATTTTATTTATTTATTTATTTATAAAGATTTTATTTATTTGACAGAGAGCGAGAGAGAGAACAAGCAGGAGGAGTGGCAGGGAGCAAGAGAAGCAGACTCCCACTGAGCGAGGAGCCTGATGCAGGGCTTGATCCCAGGACCCTAGGATCATCACCTGAGCCAAAGGCAGAAGCTTAACCGACTGAGCCACACAGGCGCCCCATCATTCATATTTTAATTAATGATCAGGCAAGTCATAATTAGAGGATTGTCTTTGGAGCCAAAGTAAAGGCTGCTTAGTGCTATTTCTGCATACCATCATTTCAGGTAGAAATCTTGAGTTCAGTGAACAATGTTTCTTTCCTCCTACTATGATGAATACTAGATGTCATGAAAAATGGTCCTTCTGGTTCCTATTTGGGTATTTCTTGGGGTAAAAACAATACTCAGTGATATACACACACACCAAGGCAACCAAGACTCAGTGGCTGAATCCCAAGAACCCCTTTCTACCCAAAAGCTGTAAGTTGCTCAGCAAGTTCACTCACTGAGAAGCCAGGGGGAAAGGCATTTTAGGAAAGTAACAACCCCAGATCTGAGACAATAAGAAAAGGCAGAGGAACCGCAGCTTGGGTGTAAGGGTAATGACTACAGGCAGGAGCAAAGAGCATCATTCAGGAAGTTATAAATTATTCACTAAAAGAGGACAAGGGGAAACAGAAAGAAGGGATAGACACATTCAGTGGACATTTTACCCATCAATTCACACAGCCATGTGCAGGGCAATCTTGCTTCATGAAGTGTGATAGTCCAGAGCTGATGAGGTCGTCTCACCTCCCCTCCACTTTGGGGGAATATGAACAACAGTAAGGGCTGCCATCCCTGTGACAGGAATATATTCTCTTTCATCTAGCTATTTAGTCAAAAGTTCAAGGATAACCTGCTCAATCTGTGTAATGGAGCCAACAAATAAACTGTATATGCCAAGTCTTCCAGATCAACTCCCACATCTACATTTAAACAAGGTAATTTAGAACTCAAGTAAAAACCAAAAAGTACTGGACCATTATAACATTTTCCCAGTTGTGGGATTTGAGAGACTTGTTATTCACTAAGAAGAAGACTCTGCTATTTGTGTCCCATCAGGATTTCTTTCTGTAACTACTCAAAAGACTTAATCTTAAATAAGAATATAAGGATCTGTCCTTAGTAGTACATTTATTCCCAGGAGTATCTAGTTTTATTCCATTAGCCCAGAAATTGTAAAAAGTATTTTCATATTACTTTATATACATTTTAACACTAACTCTGCATTCATCATTTTAAGACTTTAACAATTCATGGAAACCCTAAGATTTCATCCAGTTTATAGTATGGTAAAAGAAAAAGTACTTGCCCTATTTCTCTATACCAATCAAAAATTGTTATCTTTTAATTTCCCTTTCAAATTTTTTTAAAAGGTTTTTTTATTTATTTGATAGAGAGATAGCACAAGTAGGCAGAGCACAGGCAAGGGAGAGGGAGAAGCAGACGCCCCACTGAGCAGGGAGCCCAACGTGGGGCTCGATCCCAGGACTCTGAGATTATGACCTGAGCTGAAGGCAGACGCTTAACCGACTGAGCCACCCAGGCGCCCCTCCCTCTCAAATTTAAGATGTTAACTGAATCTATAGATTGTGCAAAACATTCTGTAATTCAGGTATTTCACTAATTCCGATGTGTATGTGGGTATACTGTTCCAGCTAGGATGAACCAATAGAGTTGTGTATTTCTAGAAGGCTGAATGTATTTATATATTGTGCAAACACCCAGCACTTTCATGAAGCCAGATCAATCACCTGTATCGGTGCTAAAAGTTGCTGCCAAGCTTGTAGCTCCATCTGAGTAAAGTGAAGCTGCCATTCTGGACAGAACTGACTGAATAGAGTAGTTGCTTGATCTAAGGGTTGCTACTTTTCAGGCTAGTCAGCTGCCCATGAGGTGGCCCAAGCCAAAACTACCCAACAGGACTAATCATGACAAACTGAGACAATCAGGTCTGCCTTCTTAGGATGGCTGAAGAACAAAGTAAGTAAGAAACTGGGAATAAGGGACAAAAATGGACATCTCTGGAGAAAAGACAGTAAGTATAAGTGATGGGAAATCAGAGGCCAGAGAAAAGAGAGAAAACAGAGCAGAAAGTAAGGGAGAAGCAGCAGAAACAAAGATAGAGAAAAGCCGAATCACTGAAATGATGGAATAGCCACCAAGTAGGGAGAAATGGAAGCCCACTGATAATGAACTAATAAATAAAAGAAACAGAATTGTATATGCTGTGTTTTGAAAATTATTCCAACTTACCATCTTCTATTAGCTCAAGTTAAGCTGCTCTTTCTGTTCTCCTTACTTTCAATGTTTCCTTACATGTCTTTCTGTTCTTGCAACTTTCGAGTCTACCACTATTAACTAAGTTTGCAATTATTTGTTTATGCACAGATCATTAAGTTTATGATAAATTGCTATTCTGAAGGGATCATTTTAATTTCAAAAGATCTTAACTGTGGTTGGGCATTTATGTAACATTTTATTTCTTCTGTTTTGGGGCTAGTAACCTAATTACCTGACTATATTTAGGTGCCTTGAATTTGGCCACCTATACTCACCTGCCACTAATAAATGTATTTTTATATTTAACCCAGAGGCCTTGCAATCTCTGGTACTTAGCTATGTAGAAAAATTAATATTTTCAACTTGCTCCTCCCTATAAATAAGGAATTGCATTTTTTCAATGTAAGAGAACACTAACTCAAAACCTTTTAAATTCAGACCTTCCTCCAAAGTTTCTACTTAACATAGAATTGACTGTTCTGGGAGCATTAATACTGCAAGTATAAGTTACACCACTGCTGAGCAGCATTAATTTACACAGAGATCTGTTTACCTCTTGCTTATAAAGTGTGAGTCAATTCTTGGGGTTAATTTCTGACTAAGACCATCATGTTTTTGTACCTATAATGAGAGAACATTTTAGAATCTACCTTGTGTACGGATAGCAAAGCCACTGATTGCTGGAAAACTGTAGTGTTCGAGGTCCTGAAACAGAGATGGTGCTTGGGAACACTCTCATGACTCCTTTTCCTGATTATTCTATACATCGGTTTGATTATTTAGAATATCACGAAATAGTATCAGTATTTGAATGACAGGTAGACTATTATTAGAATACCATTATAGCAGAAAGCTTATAAACAGTTTAAGGTATCGTGCATGCTCTTTATAGACACTCCTTTAAATCTCATAACACAAAAATGCAACTTGAAATATTTGCCTTTGCCTGATACTCTGTTTAAAAGAAACCCAAAGAGTTTGGAGAAGTTAAAGGCCCAATGTCATTTGCAAAAGTGGCGTCTTCTAATGAAGAAGAATTAGAGGCCATTTGAGCTTCTTGAAACTCAATTCTTTCTTCTTTAAAATAAAGTTTTCTCTCTGTACTTTCTGCTTAATTTTGCTGTGAAACAAAAACTGCTCTAAAAATAAAATCTATTTAAAAAAATGAATCTAGACATAAACCTTACACCCTTCATAAAAATTAACTCAGATGATCATAAACCTAAATGTAAAATGCAAAGCAATAAATCTCCCAGAAGATAAGAGAAAATCCTAGATGGTCTTGGTATGCCAGTGACTTTTTCGATGTAACACCAAAGGCACCATCCATGAGAGAAAGAGTTGATAAGCTAGACTTCATTAAAATTAAAAACTTCTGCTCCGCAAGACACAATCAAGAGACTGAGAAGACAAGCCACAGACTGGGAGAGAAGATTTGCAAAAGACACATCTGATAAAAGGGCTGTTATCCAAAATATGCAAAGAACTCTCAAAACGCAACAAGAAAATGAACAATACAATTAAAAAATGAGCAGAGGGCCTGAACAGACACCCACCAAAGATATACACGTGGCCAATCAGCATTTGAAAAGGCGTGCAGCATCCTGTCGGCAGGAAAACTGCAAGTTAAACAAAGAGATTCTACTAAATGCCTATTAGAATGGCCCAAATCCAAAATACTGACAACACCAAATGCTGGCAAGGATGAGGAGTAAAAGGAACTCTCATTCAATGCTGGGAGAAATGCAAAATGGCACAACCTCTCTGGAAAACAGTGTGGCAGTCTAAACTAAATATACTCTTACCATATGATCCAGCAATTGCACTTTGGTATTTACCCAAATGAACTGAAAACTATGTCCACACAAAAACTACATGCGGATATTTATGGTAGCTTTATTCATAACTGCCAAAATTTGGAAACAATTACGATGTCCTTCAGCAGGTGAATGGATAAACTGTGGCACACCCAGATAATGGAATATTATTTGGTGCTAAAAAGAAATGAGCTGTCAAGCTGTGAAAAACATGGAAGAAACTTAAATACATATTACTAAGTGAGAGAAGCCAATCTGTAAAGGCTGTATGATCTCAATTGTGTAACATTCTGTGAAAGGCAAAACTATAGAGAGAGTAAAAAGATCAGTGGTTGTCTGTGGTTAGAGGAGAGGAAGGGTTAAATAGGAGGACCACAGAGGACTTTTGGGGCAGTGAAACTGTTCTGTATGATACTACAATGGTAGATACATGTCATTATTCATTTGTCCAAACCCACAGAGTGTACAACACCAAGAATGAACCCTAATGTACACACTATCTCCTGTAAATGAAAATGAAGTGCCAATGTAGGGTCATCAATTATAACAAATATACCACTCTGGCGAGGGATGTTGACAATGCCAGGAGGCAGTGCTTGGGGATGGGGCAGACAGTAGAGAGGATCTCTGTACTTTCTGCTCAATTTTGCTGTGAGCCTAAAACTGTTCGAAAAAATAAAGTCTATTTTACAAATAATAAAGTTCCCTGGGCCCCAAGCCAGACCTACCGAATCAGACAGAATCTTGTAAAGGGGTTAAGATTTAAGGAATCTGATTTTTAGCAAATGGCTTTGGAGACAAGATTACTAACATGGTGGGAGAGGTGAGAAAGGAAAAGGGGAGAGAAAATGGAGAAGAGATGAGGACAGAAATTAACACTGACTGACTGACATTTCCATATCCCAACTTAAAGATTCAGATTCAGTACAGTGAGAGGGCTGCCTAGAAATATGCATTTCAAAAACTCCTTAGGTGATTCTGATAAAGGGAAGGACATGCCCAATCCAGTGAGGGAGATTCAGGGAAGGAGGTTTATAAAAAGGAGGTAAAATGGCATGCATTATTTCTGATGTAGAAATAAACTGTTCTGAATGTCCCCCACCCCTCAAAAAAGGAACATATAGTCAAAGGCAATGAAGGGAGGATTTGAGCAAAGGGCAAAACAACCCGAGAGAAGATTCTTCCTTCCAAGCTCAATAATTATTTCTGCAAGAAGACAGTCCTGCTGTGTGTCTTACCAAGTCATGTAGGTACACATTCTTCACCATGATTTCATTGAAACAAGGCAGATGACAAGTAATCTTCAGGAATGTAGTCTCAAAAGTAGATTAGCGGGGTGCCTGGGTGGCTCAGTTGGTTAAGTGTCCAACTCTTGATCTCACGGTCATGGGATGGAGCCCTGCCTCGGGCTACGAACAGGGAGTCTGCTTGCCCTCTCTCTCTTTCCCTCTGCCCCTCTCCCCTCTCTTTCTAAAATAGACTATGGAACAAAGCTCTAACATGCCAATTAGCAGGGAGTCATTTTCTAAATGTCACAATATAAAGCATTTATTACAAACAGAAAAAACAATTGGTGGGTCTTTGCTATAAGAATCAGTTCATACAACGCATAAGAAAAAAATGGATTTTTTTAGGTGATATTTAAAATCCATCAAGTAGGTAAAGTTTGCCCATGAAGTAGGATCTATAACTGGGGTAACCATATAATGTCTTATTTAAAACGGGACATTTGTGAGTAAAAGAGACTTTTTTTAATTTTTATTTTTTTAATTTGACAGAGAAAGAGAGACAGCGAGAGAGGGAACACAAGCAGGCAGAGTGGGAGAGGGAGAAGCAGGCTTCCCACTGAGCAGGGAGCCCGATGCGGGGCTCAATCCCAGGACCCTGGGAGCATGACCTGAGCCGAAGGCAGCCGCTTTAACGACAGAGCCACCCAGGCACCCCTCTATTTCTCACTATTGTGAAACGTTTTGTTCACCTTGAAGATATTTGGCTTCATTTGGTAAGAAGGCATAATTTATGAAGTATGTGTCCAACCATTAGTCACAGTACTAGAAATCAGCTTTATCACAAATGCAGAGTATGTGCCACTGTTCTCTTTTTTTTTTTAAGATTTTAGTTATTTATTCATGAGAGACAGAGGAGGAGAGAGAGAGAGAAGCAGAGGGAGAAGCAGGCTCCCAAGGAGCAGGGAGCCCGATGCGGGACTCGATCCCAGGACCCTGGGATCATGACCTGAGCCGAAGGCAGACGCTTAACCATCTGAGCCACCCAGGCGCCCGCCACTGTTCTCTCTTAAGAGAATCCTTCAGATTATTCAGAATATGATAACTGATTTTTATTTTTATTTATTTTTTTATAAAGATTTTATTTATTTGACAGAGAGAGACAGCAAGAGAGGGAACACAAGCAGGGGGAGTGGGAGAGGGAGAAGCAGGTTCCCCGGCTGAGCAGGGAGCCCAATGTGTGACTTGATCCCAGGAGCCTGGGATCATGACCTGGGCCGAAGGCAGATGCTTGATGACTGAGCCATCCAGGTGCCCCGAGGCTTTTTTTTTTGTAAGTATTTTCTTTTTTTTTTTTAAGATTTTATTTATTTATTTGTCAGAGAGAGAGAGAGAGAGCGAGCGCACAGGCAGAGGGAGCATCAGGCAGAGAGAGAAGCAGGCTCCCAGCTGAGCTAAAAGCAGACGCTTAACCAACTGAGCCACCCAGGCATCCCGAAAGAGACTTTTAATAACGATGCCAAGAAAACAAGTATAGACTGAGACTGTCCCAACCAAACCAGAAAGGATATCCCCCTCATGGTAATACTTCTCAGGGCATAACAAACCTAACAGTAATCATACATACTAACTATACAACACTCCAAAGAGGAATTGACCTTAATTATAAAATTAGAAACCACAGATGGTATTAATTCAAGTTTCTTTCTCTCTCTACCCATATCCTTGGTAGAGAGCATCAAATAGCACTTTTATAATTACAAAGCCCAGGAGTAATTAATATTGATTTTGGAACTTAGTAGAGGTCAACACTGGACTTCAAACTAGCCTTTACTCTGGAATTCATTCAGAGAGCATTTTCACCAGCCCCATTACCACTCCAACCATGACAACAGATTCAAACTTGAATAAATTATCAGAATAAAAAATTTTTTTAAAATTTTAAGATGTAGTATACTTTTGTATGGATCTTGCCTCCCTAGTGAAATGGTATCTTGATTATGAAAAGAAGAGTCTTTTCCTTGAGTTTCTAATCTGAAAGGGTTTGGGTGTTCTTTCCTCTTTCAACAAATAAGTATTGGGGTGGGGGGTGGTCTCTAGTTTGCCATACTTTCTAAGTGACAGATAAAGCAGAGGAAAGATGGAGCAAATGTCAATCCACTGAGAAGTTTAGCCATTTGTCATCATTGAGAATAGTGGTTCACAAACCTGACTGCACATTAGCATTATTTGGGGGAGCTTTAAAAAAACAACCCTGCGTCTTGCCACATAAAACATTCACAGCAGAATTACTCATAAAAGCCAAAAAATGGGAACAACCCAAATGTGCATCAGATGATGAATTGATAAATAAAATGAAGTACATAAAGCAGAGTAGTCTGCAATAATAAAAAAGAATGAAGTACCATTACCTGCTACCACATGAATGAGCCTTGAAAACAAAATGCTAAATGAAAGAACCCAGATACAAAAGACCATATATTGTAATGATTCCATTCACATGAAATGTCCAAAATAAGAAAATCTATAGAGACAGAAAGCAGATAATGGCTGTCTAGAACTAGGTATTTTGGGGAGGAATGGAGGAATGCTAATAAGTACAGGTTTCTTTTTTAGAGTAATGATAATGTTCTAAAGCTGACTGTAATCACCAGGGAAATGCAAATCAAAACCACAATAAGAGAACACCTCACACCTGCTAGAATAGTTATTATCAAAAAGACAAGCGATAGCAAGCATTGGTGAGGATGTAGAGAATGGGAACTCTTGTGCACTACTGCTAGGAATATAAATTAGTACAGCCATTATGCAAAACAATATGGAAGTTCCTCGAAATATTAAAAACAGAACTACCATGTGCTCCAGCAACTCTACTTCTGGGTCTATATTGAAAGGAAATGAAATTAGTATCTGGAAGATATTAGAATTGTACCCCATGGTTTGGTTATCTGCAGTATGTACCCAATCAATTGCATTTTTCCTGCCAATCTTCATGGCCTTTGTGCCATCTTCCTAACTGGGTCTCTGTCACAACTTTCCCTTCAATGTCTCAGCTATCTGGCCAGGAAGGGGCCTCACTTGGAAATGCATTTCCTCCTAACCAGGCCTGACCTCTTGCACACTGGCTGGCTGGCTGATATCCTGCCTTGTGTTAAAGATTTACCTTGTAATAGTCCACATTGTCACTTGCCAGACAATATGTATTGCCACTGCCTGGACACACTGCTCCTGGAGCCCATACCTGCTTAAATGTTGACGCTGGCCTGCCCAAGCCAGAGATGGCCCAAAATGTCCCCTTGGACATGACCACTGATGGCTGGTCCCTGCAGCTCTTTCAGGCAAGGGTATGACATTCCTGAATTCATCTCCTTTTCCTACTGGCCTGCCATAAGGTGACAGCACTACCTCTAAAACCTTGTTAGAAAGAATATAAAACATTTATTATTATATAGAGTATTAAAACACCATTTAAAAAGTATTGTTCTTTCTAAAATTTAGATAGTAAATTCCAATAGCAAACTCTCTTTTGAGACATTCTTGAGGATTTTACTGTGTTAGTACTTCTGAAGGGATTGTGAAATCAATCAAGTGGTATCATACTCTTAACTGCAAAAAGGCTAGGAATCAAAGGGCTCCAGTGTGAGCAATTCAAAAGTCCGGCAACCAACCACCCTTCAACTTGGGGAGGTTATACTGACTCCTGTGTCAAGGCGTCACTCTTTAGGACCACTGGAGGAAATAAACTAAAGGAGTTAGAAATATGTCCATCAAATGTGGGGAAGACATTTAACAAGCAGGAGTAATAAATGGGTGTGAAATAGGATGGAGAGCCTTTGTGCAAGATCACAGATTTACAAACAAAACCACACGGGCTATGAGAAGTCAGGTTGTAAGTGCTGTTAAAACCTCAGGGACACAGATGAACACATGTCTACCTAAACATGCAGGGAGCGAGTGCTGTTAACTATCAACAAAGCTACATACTTCGATACCGGGGAGATCATACATTTTCTACACTGACTAACAGAAAGATCCAAAATTCAGTTCTGTGTATTTGCTAGGAGCAGCAACCTTGGTTCCATAATTAAACCTAAAAAGTAGCAACTGCCAAGATAGTTGAAAAACCCAAAATTCAACAACGAAAAAAATCATTATTTACTGCCATTATTTACTGTCATGCCATTTATTGTATTCCAGCACTTTGGACCTGGTCAACCACGATTTACCACTGCAAAGTATAGTGGCAAGGCAGAACCACAAGAGAGAAGAAATGAAGTTGGTTACACAACTGTACTTCAGTATACAAGCAAGTATTCATTAAATGTTTATTACCTGAGTGAATGACAAATAATTTCATCCAATAATTTTTAAATTGCTTAAAACTGTGAGAGTATTTAACTTTTCAAATTTCATATGATCTTATTCCTTCCGTGCTCTACTTTCTAAAAGCTTGATATCTTTTTCTATTTCTCATCAAAAATTCTTACACTCATAGTGAATAAACTGGTGGCATTATAAAATTAGTTCAAATGAAAAGGTATATTTCTGCTAGACATCTCACCCAGTTGCAAATTAATCTGAACTGGAACAAATAAAAATATGAATTAAATTTTTCTATCATTCTCTAAAAGTTTATGTTAGGCTTCATTTAGGAGATCAGATTTTATGTGAATCTTACTATTCATGAAGTTTTCTAACTATATAACAGAAGACTTAATATTCAAAACTGTTTATACTTTTATAAGTTAGGATGACAAGAACGTGGAATAGACTTTCTACACAAAAGGCCTGTTTCCAATGGAATATACCATAGTTCTGATTTTATGCTCACATCACACAAAGATAGGCTGTTACTGGAGAGATGTTTGGTACAGATGGTATTTTTAATTCTCCATGTTTTGTCCAAAAATGTAGTCTTCATTTTAATCAAGAAGAGAAGCCTGGAATTTCTTCCATTTCAAACTCGTCTTTCCATTTCTGTAGGTCTTTTGCGTCATTTATCATCCATAACTTTGCAAAACACTTTAGCCTTTTCCTGGAGAGAAAATAAAATACAATTTATTTTATAAATGAAATTGTTGGGGCACAATACATTTCGCTGAAAGCTAGAAAAGATCTATGACAGGGGCGCCTGGGTGGTGCAGTTGGTTAAGTATCTGACTCTTGGTTTCCACTTGGGTCATGATCTCAGGGTTGTGAGATCGAGTCCCATGTTGGGCTCCATGCTAGGTGCAGAGTCTGCTTGAGATTCTCTCTCCCTCTGCCCCTCCTGCTTGCGCGCTCTTTCTCTAATAAATAAATCTTAAAGAAAAAAAAAAAAAGGTCTATAACATTAGAATACCAGGCAGGGCTCTGTGGTTAGGAAATTGTACCAGCGTCAGCCTTCGGGTGACGCTGTTATAATCAAGGACTGAGGCTGCTGATTGCCACTACTACCTCCAAGGAGGGGAGAACCCCGCTTGTTCCCGTCTAACTCAGGCCAGAGGCTGTGTGTGCTCACAGGATGAAAAGTAAAGCTGATTTAATATAGTACAGCTAGCTAATGAAAGAGCAGAATGCCAACACAACATAAACATATTCTTTCCATCAAAGACCAACCAGTTAAGTGTTTAGGGTCTGGAGCCAGGGTGAATTCCAGTTACTGTTCCACCACTGACTAGTTATGGGACCCTGACTTCCTGGTCGATTTCCAGCCCTCGCTTGGCCTCATTTTCCCCAATTACGATATGGGCAGAACACCAGTCCCTATATCTCACAAGGCTGTCATACAGATTGAGTTAATACACGTAAAGCAGTAAGAATAGTAACTGGGCACCTATCTAGGTTGCTGCAAATGACTGCACAGACTTGTTTCTGTGCACAGCAGGCATTCAAGAAATACTAGCTGTTACCACAAACCCATAAGTGTACAGGGTTCCCTTTGGTTTCTTTGATCTCACCAATGGAACTGATGTGATAGCACTTTCAGTAAAAAGGTAAAAATAATGAATATAGTGTCCTAATAAATGATCAGATTCTACCCAATGCAACCTCTTTTGACAATTCTGTCTTGTCAAGATTATAGATTTCAAAATGTCACACAGTAGTTGGAAGAGTTAAAATATTATAACCTGTGAATTTTATTGCTCTTGCTATTATATAAGCTATATAGCAGCAATAATTATAAACTACCATATTTTATTGCCATCTCACATATATATATATCCCTTTGTAATTAAGTTTTATTCTAGTTTCTCTAGGGAAGAAGAAAAATAATAAGATAACAAAAGAGGATTTAAGTTTGTCTTTGGACTTTGCAGAGAACTAAGGGCTTATCTTTGGACTCTCATAATAAATAATTACTTTTCTAATTTGGCATTGTAGAAATGATCCAAAAGAGAATGCCAATAGAGGACACTACCTGTCATGCCATTTATTGTATTCCAGCACTTTGGACCTGGTCAACCACCATTTACCACTGCAAAGTATTGTGGCAAGGCAGAACCACAAGAGAGAAGAAATGAAGTTGGTTACACAACTGTACTTCAGTATACAAGTTGGTAATTGTTTAACTAATATTAGGTATTGCTATTTCAGTATTTAAATTTGGTAATGATTTCCAGGACTAAAATTTTTCTTGTAGTATGCTGACCAGCCAAGATTTTCCTGAGCCGAAGGCAGACGCTTAACCACTGAGCCACCCAAGTGCCCCCAGCCAAGATTTTCTATTTGACTAACAATCTGTTCCCTCGTGGTCACATGGTTATCAACCAAGGTGGTAATGTCTTGCCCCAGGCATATCAGACTTTCCAGGTAGTGCAGGAGTGGGGCAAGAGATGGATGAGGAGCTTATGTCCTTTTATCATATAATCTTGTATTTGGGGGAAAAGAGGCTGTAATTTATTATTTTTTAATATGGTATTTTTCTAGGAATATCTTTCTTCCAAAGTATACCTCAGATATATATTAATATTAGTTAATATACTGACTACATACTGGCTTGATATCAAGGGTAAAAGATAGAATGCATTCATGTAAGCATTCTAAGTGACAGAGAGAAGGCAGTTTAAAGATTTATTTATTCATCTCTGAGAGAAAGAGCAAGAGAGTGGGGGGGAGGGGCAGAGGGAGAGGAAGAGAGAGTCTTTAAGTAGACTCTTCACTGAGTGTGGAGCCCAACAGGGAGGGGGCTCAATCTTACAACCCTGAGATCATGATCTGAGCCGACACCAAGAGTCGGACGTTTAACTTACTGTGCCACACAGGTACCCCAATAAAGCTGTTATTTTTATTTTTTTTAAGTAGACTCCATGCCCAGTGTGGAGCCCAACATGGGGCTTGAATTCATGACCCTGAGCTGAGATCAAGAATCGGATGCCCAACCAACTGATCTACCCAGGTGCCCCGCAGGTAGTTTAGAATGAAACATTTGTCACAAACAATCCGCAAAAGAAGTGACAGGGGGATACTGACCACAATTACATAGTTATATAATACTATTATTTTCATTCATGTCCTGACAGAATTCTTATTTTCTGAATGCATATATGAATAAAGGAAGTACTCTAAAGGTTTTAAATGTCATGGTTTCTTTTAGTAATTTGTTATATAACTGAATGCTTTAAGCAAATAATGTGTTGGCACACAGTAAGGAGTTAACTTAGTTCTTTAGAAAAATGACTGAAAAACCAATTTAGCAACTTAACAGATAAAGATCTGAGTAGAGAAGGCGGACTGAATTCACATGAGCTTTTCAAAGATCTGTTTTCATTTTAATTACATGTTTCAGAATATTTGAAGAAATGCTTAAAGGTAAATCTGACATTCATTTACAGGACACTCCTCTTCCTTGGACAACTTGGAAGGTTTCATTATCAACCAAAAAATGCAACACAATCGTTCTGACCTCTTCGTATTTACTAATCCTTCTAACTCTTTTGACTTGCTAGCTGCTTTCTTTAAAATTTCTCCAGGAACATCTGCTAGTTTAGCCACATTTAGTCCATAACTCCTTGCTGCAATTCCTCTGGTTATTTGATAAAGAAAAGTGACAAAATCAGGTTCTTGTTCTTCACCTATAAAATTAAAAAAAATTAAAAAATAAATAAATAAAAAAGAGGAGATAAAGGAAATCATGCCTGAAAGTTCAAAGTAGAAGATTAAATAAGACATAAATTCTTACAACTTCACGCAATTAAAATTTACAATCTGAAAAAGAAACATGTTGTTCCTAATCACCTCTTAGTTCCATTTATCAATTGTACATTATCTAGGAAAAGGGAAAATACTGTTTTGAAAATTCTCTTGCATTTAGGATCTTGTAGCTCACCTAAAAGGGTTTTTTTTTTTTTTTAAGATTTTGTTTTTAAGTAATCTCTACACCCAGCGTGGGGTTCAAACTTACAATCCTGAGATCAAGAGTCACACGCCCCCAGCTACAAGTTTTTAAAAATGACTCGGTGCAAGGTAAAGATTTGTTTTATGCTGCTTGCTAAAAAATTTCAACTGAACTGCTATTATCAGAAAGGGAATGATTCTGATACACAGTACAATATAATTTTTCCTGTAAAATCAGACTAAAAAAGTGTTATTTCAGTGAATGTACTCACTGAACAGTCTTGTATGTAATATACTCTGTAAAGTAACACACATAAGAGGTGTTTCTAAGAATGCTAAAACCAAAACAACAGCAAAAAATGCTTAAGGAAATATAACATGTTGCACAGTTTAAATAACAAGATTGAGAAATTCTGGTTTATTAAATATACTGGGTTAACTAAGGGTTACATATATTCACGTGGATGCTGTTCAGTTCCACCTAGCTCCCATTTAGGCCTAAAGGGTTTATTGCCTTAGCTGTCAGGAAGGCTGTCTATCCACAATCCTCAGCTGTATCCCCTCTTCAGGAGTCACCTCAGCTTAAGAAGAGAACTGCTTCATCTGAGGTCATGTCCTGTCTTCGGCAGGCTGCACCGTGACCAGTTGCTATGGGAGTTGGTAGGCAGCTTCTAAGATGGCCAACAAAGATCCCTGCCTACTGATGTTCATGCCCTTGTGTCATTCTCTGGCCCTGAGTGTGGGCAGGACACAGTGACTTGCTTCTAACAAATAAAATATGGCAAAAATGATGTGTGGTCACTTCTGAGATTAGATTACAAAATACTGTGGCTTCTGTCCTGGGCACTTTCATTTTGCTTACTTGCTCTGAAGGAAGCCAGTTGCCATATTGTGGCCTGCCCTATGAGGAAGCCCACATGGAAAGAAACTGATGTCTCTGGCTAACAGCCACATGAGTGAACTTGGAAGTAGACATTCTAAAGCTTGCCAGCAACCATGTAAGAGGTCTGGGAAGTAAATTCCCCCAGTGAAACCATGAAGTGACAACTGACCTAGCCAACCTTTACTGTAGCCTTGGGAGAAACCCTGAGGTAAAAGTGGCCATCTAAGCTGCCCCCAGATTCCTGACCCAGAGAGATGATAAGATGATAAATGTTTGTTGTTTTAAGTTACGTTTGGGGGTAATCTATTATGCAACAACAGCTAACTAATAAAGGGTATAAAGGCCAGGCTCCCTCACGCCAAGTTGAGGTAACTCTGAAAGACCAAGCACATCTCAGAGCTCTCTGTAGGGCTGGCTGAAGCCTTATGACCACAACACAGCCCCATCCTACCCAGGCCTGTCCTCAAGTGTTGATCATGACAGCACTCTCAGTCAACGCCTGGCAAAAAATCTCAGACTCTGCTTCCTGGGGAACCCAGACTACCATACAAATATACATACATGAACTAAAAACTTCCAAAGATATGGGTTATAATGAAGCACAATAATAGGAAGACAAAGCTGCATACTGTTTAATCTTTGATAAATCTAAAGCACCTCAGGATTCTGCAGCTTTTATTATGAAACTCAATCTAATTACACTGAGTTGCAAAAATGCCCAAAATGAACCAGATTTTTAATAATTTCTGAGATCCCAATAAACGTATTATAAGTTTATCAAGAGCTTTTTCTCATACATTATGTCACTTGATAAATGTGTATGCTTTATTCTTTTATCAGCTAAAAACGAAAAAGCATAACCGAGAAAAAGGATAATGGAATTTTCTTTAACCTCTTCTAAGAATTCAGCAACAAATAACATCTTTCTAAGGCTGGGTGATGGACATGGGAAGGGGAAAGAATGCTGCCACTCTCAGGAATACAGACTAAAACTCACATTAAAAGCAGTAACAATACCGCAAAAATTCTCACCAAAATACTAGCCAATAGGATCCAACAGTACATTAAAAGGATTATTCACGACGACCAAGTGGGATTTATCCCTGGGCTCAAGGTTGGTTCAACATCCGCAAATCAATCAATGTGATAAAATACATTAATAAAAGAAAGTACAAGAACCATATGATCCTCTCAACAGATGCAGAAAAAGCATTTGACAAAGTACAGCATCCTTTCTTGATCAAAACTCTCCAGAGTATAGGGATAGACGGTACCTATCTCAATATCATAAAAGCGATCTATGAAAAACCCACAGCGAATATCATTCTCAATGGGGAAAAACTGAGAGCTTTCCCCCTAAGGTCAGGAATGCGGCAGGGATGTCCACTATCACCACTGCTCTTCAACATAGTATTAGAAGTCCTAGCCACAGCAATCAGACAACAAAAAGAAATAAAAGGCATCCGAATTGGCAAAGAAGTCAAACTCTCACACTTTGCAGATGGTATGATACTTTATGTGGAAAACCCAAAAGACTCCACCCCAAAACTGCTAGAACTCATACGGGAATTCAGTAAAGTGGCAGGATATAAAATCAATGCACAGAAATCAGTGGCATTCCTATATACCACCACCAAGACAGAAGAAAGAGAAATTAAGGAGTCGATCCCATTTACAATCGCACCAAAAACCATGATATATCTAGGAATAAATCTAACCAAAGAGGCAAAGAATCTGTACTCAGAAAACTATAAAATACTCATGAAAGAAACTGAGGAAGACACAAAGAAATGGAAAAACGTTCCATGCTCATGGATTGGAAGAACAAATATTGTGAAGATGTCCAATGCTACCTAGAGCAATCTATACATTTAATGCAACCCCTATCAAAATACCATCCACTTTCTTCAAAGAAATGGAACAAATAATCCTAAAATTTGTATGGAACCAGAAAAGACCCTGAATAGCCAGAGGAATGTTGAAAAAGAAAAGCAAAGCTGGTGGCATCACAACTCTGGACTTCAAGCTCTATTACAAAGCTGTCATCATCGAGACAGTATGGTACTGGCACAAAAACAGACACATAGATCAATGGAACAGAACAGAGAGCCCAGAAATGGACCCTCAACTCTATGGTCAACTAATCTTCGACAAAGCAGGAAAGAATGTCCAATGGAAAAAAGATAGTCTCTTCAACAAATGGTGTTGGGAAAATTGGACAGCCACATGCAGAAGAATGAAACTGGACCATTTCCTTACAACACACACAAAGACACATAGATCAATGGAAGAGAATAGAGAGCCCAGAAATGGATCCTCAACTCTATGGTCAACTAATCTTTGACAAAGCAGGAAAGAATATCCAATGGAAAAAAGACAGTCTCTTCAACAAATAGTGTTGGGAAAATTGAACAGCCACATGCAGAAGAATGAAACTTGGACAATATCCTTATACTGCACACAAAAATAGACTCAAAATGGTTGAAAGACCTAAATGCGAGACAGGAGGCCATCAAAATCCTAAAGGAGAACACAGGCAGCAACCTCTTCGACCTGAGCCGCAGCAACTTCTTCCTAGAAACATTACCAGAGGCAAGGGAAGCAAGGGCAAAAATGAACTATTGGGACTTCATCAAGATAAAAAGCTTTTGCACAGCAAAAGAAACAGTCCACAAAACCGAAAGACAACCTAAAGAATGGGAGAAGATATCTGCAAATGACATATCAGATAAAAGGCTAGTATCCAAAATTTATAAAGAACTTGTTAAACTCAACACCCAAAGAACAAATGATCCAATCGAGAAATGGGCAGAAGACATGAACAGACATTTTTCCAAAGAAGACATCCAAATGGCCAACAGACACATGAAAAAGTGCTCAGCATCACTTGGCATCAGGGAAATCCAGATCAAAACCTCAGTGAGATATCCCTCACACCAGTCAGAATGGCTAAAATTAACAAGTCAGGAAACGACAGATGTTGGCAGAGATGCGGAGAAAGTGGAACCCTCCTACACTGTTGGTGGGAATGCAAGCTGGTGCAGCCACTCTGGAAAACAGTATGGAGGTTCCTCAAAAAGTTGAAAATAGAGCTACCCTATGATCCAGCAATTGCACTCCTGGGTATTCACCCCAAAGATACAAATGTAGTGATCTGAAGGGGTACATGCACCCCAATGTTTATAGCAGCAATGTCCACAATAGCCAAATTGTGTAAAGAGCCAAGATGTCCATCAACAGATGAATGGATAAAGAAGATGTGGTACACACACACACACACACACACACACACACACACACACACACACACACACACACAGGAATATTATGCAGCTGTCAAAAGGAATGAAATCTTGCCATTTGCAACCATATGGATGGAACTGGAGGGTATTATGCTGAGCGAAATAAGTCAATCAGAGAAAGACATGTATCATATGATCTCACTGATATGAGGAATTCTTAATCTCAGAAAACAAACTGAGGGTTGCTGGAGTGGTGGGGGGTGGGAGGGATGGAGTGGCTGGGTG
The DNA here is from genome assembly GCF_009762305.2 of Zalophus californianus. Taxonomy (NCBI): domain Eukaryota; kingdom Metazoa; phylum Chordata; class Mammalia; order Carnivora; family Otariidae; genus Zalophus; species Zalophus californianus. The sequence goes on along the minus strand of NC_045599.1, from coordinate 61,146,029 downwards.
ATAGGCAGGGAGGGAGGGTATGTACTATGGTGAGAGCTGTGAATTGTGTAAGACTGTTGAATCACAGACCTGTACCTCTGAAAGCAATAATACATTATATGTTAAAAAAAAATAGAAGATGATAGCAGGAGGGGAAATGAAGCGGGGGAATCGGAGGGGGAGACGACCCATGAGAGACTATGGACTCTGAAAAACAAACTTAGGGTTCTAGAGGGGAGGGGGTGGGGGGATGGGTTGGCCTGATGGTGGGTATTAAGGAGGGCACATTCTGCACGGAACACTGGGTGTTATGCGCAAACAATGAATCATGGAACACTACATCAAAAACTAATGATGTAATGTATGGTGATTAACATAACATAATAAAAAATAATAAAAAATAAAGAGGGCACGTATTGAATGAAGCACTGGGCATTATACGCAAACAAGGAATCATGGAACACTACATCAAAAACTAATGATGTAATGTATGGTGATTAACATAACATAATAAAATTAAAAAAAAAATACCACTAGGATGACAGTGACAATTTTAAGTGTCTAAACTGGGGTAAAATAAACATGATTCAGGGAAAAAAAATCCTAGAGGAGAACACAGGCAGCAACCTCTTCAACCTCAGCTGCAGCAACTTCTTCCTAAACATCGCCAGAGGCAAGGGAAGCAAGGGCAAAAATGAACTACTGGGGCTTCATCAGAGAAAAGCTTTTGCACAGCAAAAGAAACAGTCAACAAAGCCAAAAGACAACCGACAGAATGGGAGAAGATATTTGCAAATGACAATTGCAATTGCACTTGCACTACTGGGTATTTACCTCGAAGATACAAATGTAGTGATCCGAAGGGGTATGTGCACCCCAATGTTTATAGCAACAATGTCCACAACAGCCAAACTATGGAAAGAGCCAAGATGTCCATCGACAGATGAATGGATAAAGAAGATGTGGTATATATACACAATCGAATATTATGCAGCCATCAAAAGGAATGAAATCTTGCCATTTGCAACGACGTGGATGGAACTGGAGGGTATTATGCTGAACGAAATAAGTCAACTAGAGAAAGACATGTATCATATGATCTCATGATATGAGGAATTCTTAATCTCAGAAAACAAACTGAGGGTTGCTGGAGTGGGAGGGATGGGGTGGCTGGGTGATAGACATTGGGGAGGGTATGTGCTATGGTGAGCACTGTGAATTGTGTCTGACTGTTGAATAACAGACCTGTACCTCTGGTCTGTTATATAATTATTTGTTTATATTTAAACAAATAATACATTATATGTTTAAAAAAAAAAAAAAGAAGAAGATAGTAGGAAGGGAAAAATGAAGGAGGCGGAATTGGAGGGAGAGACGAGACGACCCATGAGAGACTATGGACTCTGAGAAACAAACTGAGGGTTCTAGAGGGGAGGGGGGTGGGGGGATGGGTTAGCCTGGTGATGGGTGTTAAGAGGGCACGTACTGCATGGAGCACTGGGTGTTATACGCAAACAATGAATCACGGAACACTACATCAAAAACTAATGACATAATGTATGGTGATTAACAAAACATAAAATTTAAAAAAACAACAAAAAAAGCACTAACAATCCCTTTGCCTCCAAATAAAACTCCAGGAACATAAAGAACAGGTGAGGAGGTGGGTGGAAGGAGACCATGAAAGAAGTGGAGAATGCAGTACCTGCTAACTTGGGTAATTTTTTATTACTCTCTGATGCTCACATGACCAAAAGTGAAGTGAACAGCAGTAGGCAATCAAAAGGGCAAACTCTTCTCATTCTTAAGACAAAAAACCAGTCTTTTATCACTTCACCTGGCTTGATTCTAACTGATGTACCTACATCCAGCCTCTCTTCTATGATCTAGCCTCTATACTGGTCTTTCTAAAAAATACTTCATTCATCCGTCTGTCCGTTTGTCATCCATCCATCCATCCATCCATCCTTCCCTCTATCCTTTTCTGGAAGCCCTCTAACACCACAAAACCCCCTTAGTTAAAATTCGTTTTTCTGGTGGCTTTTTTTTGTTTGTTTATATATATATATATATATATATAATACAGTATGTATACATATGCATAGCTATAAAATGCTTCTTATATATGTTATAAAATATATCTATATATTTTATAGCTATATATTATATTGCTATGAACAACTTAACATACCTCAGTACGAACAATTGCTCAATTTGTCATCATATCCTAGTCTCCACTGTAGTACTAATTATGGTAGTTCTTTTTTTAAATTAATTTTTTTGATGTAATGTTCCATGATTCATTGTTTGCATATAACACCCAGCGCTCCATTCAGTACGTGCCCTCTTTAGTACCCATCACCAGGTTAACCCATCCCCCCACCCCCCTCCCCTCTAGAACCCTCAGTTTGTTTCTCAGAGTCCCTAGTCTCTCATGGTTCGTCTCCCCCTCCGATTTCCCCCCCTTCATTTTTCCCTTCCTGCTATCTTCTTTTTTTGAACATATAATGTATTATTTGTTTCAGAGGTACACGTCTGTGATTCAACAGTCTTACACAATTCACAGCGCTCACCATAGCACATACCCTCCCCAATGTCTATCACCCAGCCACCCCATCCCTCCCACCCCCCACCACTCCAGCAACCCCTCAGTTTGTTTCCTAAGATTAAGAATTCCTCATATCAGTGAGATCATATCATACATGTAATTATGGTAGTTCTTACGGCATCGAGGTAAATGACTATTCTTCCATAATCACATTATGGTGTTGTTTTTTTTTTTTAAGATTTATTTATTTATTTGAGAGAGAGAGAGTGTGAGCACGAGCAGGGGGACAGGCAGAGGAAGAGAAAGAATCTCAAGCAGACTCACCACTGAGCGCAGAGCCTGACATGGGGCTTGATCCCACCACCCATGAGATCGTGACCTGAGCTGAAACCAAGAGTCAGACGCTCAACTGACTGAGCCACTCAGGCGCCCCCTCACGTTAGGGAGTTTTTAGAGTTATGTTCTACATCAGGACTGTCCTTCACCCCTCTCAGAGGGGAGAAAGGGAGAGAGTGTGAGTGGGTGTGTGATGGAAATGTGGCGGCAGACAGAGCCAGATAGGAGAGAAGATGGTAAATAAAAGCTCTTGGTGAGGACTTTACTTATAAGCTGTAACCATTTCCTAGATGGGTATTACTGGAAAATTAATCTGACACTGCTTAGAATCAGAGAAAGTAATAATTCATGTTTCTGCTTGTTACAGGGGAACTTAGCAAAATTTGTTTGAAAGCCAAACTTCTGTAGGCAGTTATTAAAGAAATATGTGCTGATGAAATAGTCTCTGAAGTCACTTTTGGGACTGATTCATAACATTTTTAGAGGTGGATGAGGTTAGGTAACTTGTCCAAGATTTTATAGACTGGAATAGACTAAAGTACATGTTTCTTACTGCTAGTCCGCTGCTTTATCTACCTTGCCATGAGAAATAACAGAGTATCTTAAAAGCCACCCAAAAGGTCTTTGGGGCCCTTGACTGATGACCTATGCGGTGGCCTCTAATTCAGACAGCAGAGGAGTTAGGTTAGAGGTAATGGATGCGACACAGATGTTGCTGGAACAACACTAGAAGTAAGCAGACAATGCACTGATGCTTCAGAATTCTGAGTGAAAATTATTTTCGACCTAAAATTCTAGCCGTAGTGAAATTATAAATCAAGTATGAAGGTATATTGGAGACGTTTTCATTCCTGCAAAATCTCAAAACTTTTAACTCCTTTAGTTGATATTATTAGTAGCCTATCCAAAATCTTTTCCAACCCTAAGAAAACCCTGATTTTATATGGAATTAACTCCCTGACCATTTAACTGAGGAGATAATGTCCTCATACCAAGCTACGAAAGTGGATCCTGATTAACCTAGGCTGATCAAAGTCATCCCTGTCACTGTCACTTCTGGCAATTGGCTTAAGAGTGAGCATGTGATTCAATTCTGAAAAGGAGAGGGGACAATGATGAGATGCTAGTGAGCATCTGGGCTCCAGAGAAAGAGTCCAGGAAATGCTGGTCCCTTGGGACACTGTCAATTCTGGCTCTGATGCAAGAAAAAGCTGCAGCCACCCTGTCACTAGCCTGATGATGCAGGAAGACAGGGAGACAGAGCTGAAGCCCACTCTTCCTCTGAGGTCCCTGTAATGTGAGATTATTCCCATTCTCACTGTTGGCACTCCTATGAATCCCAGGGTCCAGTCACCTGCAATCAAATGCACAGAAGGCAGGATGAGGGAATTCTTAGGCTGATGGTGAAGGCAGGTGTCGGGACAACAGCTGTGTGCAGCAGGCCTAGGGAGCAACCAGCGCCGACACGCAGGACAAAGGGCTCCAGGAGGAACGATTCCAAGAAGAAGTGGAACCAGCAGTTCAATCACGTGGAAACATGTCTAGAGAGGTGTTTTACAAAGCTGCTGGAGGGTACAGGGAGAGTCAGATACAGACTCAAATAAAAGAATGGAATGAAACAAGGCAATTACTGCTTTCAAAAACACAAAAAACAAAAAAGTTGTGAAAGAAAGAAAATGCACTTGTCCTCATACCTGGCTCATGATTAAGCAAGAGTTACTGGCAGTAACAGTGAAAACTATGATGAGGAATGAGGCAGAAAGAACCTGGAATGAGTACACTGGGAGGTTAAAGCAGGAAAGCTGAAGACTCCCATCCAGCTCAATGAGAAGCCCGACAGTAATGTGTCAAGACAATGAACCAAGAGATGGGCAGATAAGCGTCTTATTGAGAGATACAGAAGAAAGCAATGAAACAGTTGAAAGTAGCTGCCTTGGGACTGGATGGGGAGGAGTCATGGAGGGAAGGGAAAGAAGCAGGGGTCTCCGGCCTGTTAGCATGAGCCTTTTCACATCATTTACTGTTTAAAATTATGTTCATGAATATAAATTTCAATCAATAAGATAAAATGCCAGAACCCTTACAGGTTGGTAGTCAGTTCACGTAAATGCTTATCACTGACGCTTCCCTGCTGGTGAACTCTTGTTTATCCCACTGGATTTTAGCTTATAAGCTCCTCCTGTCACTTTGGATGCAGATTAATAGACATGAAACTGCTTCCATGAGAAAATTTATGATGTGTTTTTCAAGACTGCATGGTGGTGAAAGGCAAGGATTGCCTAACATTACATTTATCTCAGGTCCAGGGCTTTGTTTTATTTGGGCCAGTCGCCTGATTTCTTTTTCAGGTTCATCTTTATTACTTTTCCAAAATAAAATTTGGACTCTGGAGTGTCTTGGGTAATGGATTTTTCCATTGTAGCACACCAACTGTGTAAACCATCACTGGCCCACAGGTTGGGAGCTTAAAAAAATTACTACTGAACAGGAAAATAAAATTATACTAAAATTGACTATATTACTTACAGCACTTGAATTTATTTCTGTTGGCTAATGATGTTCTTTTTCACGAAACGTCTCATTCTTGTGACAGTGGTGCAGTGTGGGAAGGCTAGGAAAAATAGTGTAGATCCCACATACCAGTTCTAGCAGAGTGGGACAGAACCTGCAAGCAGATTCTATGATTCTAGGCTCAGTTCAGCCCCCACCCAGGTGGCCCACATGGGCAAGCCACTTGACCTGACATTCAGTTTCCTTGTCAAGTTAAGATAAAACATATGTCCAGTATTGAATACTGGGGATGATATTTGGGGAAATACATCAGACATTTTTAAAGATGACTAATATACTTGACTGTTAGGGCATCTTTCCTGGGATGGATCTGAGAGTAAAACCTACATGTCCCCCCCGACCCCATCTTCTTCTTGTAGAAAAATGAGGTAAAGAAAGACCAGAGAAGTGCTGAGATGGCAAAGATAAAGGTAAATTCTACTTGACCCTAAGCTTAGAGAAAATGAAGTCAGACAAATGTCATTTAAAATCAACATTCACAGCTTTTATTTTTAATAAGCAGTAAGTTCATGTATTCATGAATTCTGAGTTATCAAACGTGAAAACAACCACAGTCTAGTTGTACTTACTGCAAGCGTACTTCATACCTGGATCCTCTTTGCTTTCATCCTCACTGACCAAGAATCCCATGTGATAGTTTCCCACCTGTTGTAAGTAACTTTTTTCTAATTCACAAACTGGTGGATAATGGGTGACAAACAGGGTTAAGGATTTCACCTAAAGCAGTAAGACATGACAAACGTTACTTTATTTTTATATTTATTTATTTATTTTTAAAGATTTTATTTATTTGTCAGAGACAGAGAGAAAGAGAGAGAGAGAGTGAGCACAAGCAGGGGGAGTGGCAGGCAGAGGGAGAAGTAGGCTCCCCGTCGAGCAGGGAGCCTGATGTGGGACTTGATCCCAGGACCCCAGGGTCATGACCCAAGCCAAAGGCAGACGCTTAACTGACTGAGCCACTCGGGCGCCCCCGTTATTTTATTTTTAAATTTTACTTTATCAATTTGGCCCATTATTGGGGATGTTAAATTTGCTTATTTGGTTTAAGTGAGTGCCCAGGTTTCTCTACTATACTGACACCTATCTCCTTTGTAATTAATAACTTGTGGAGTAATACTTTTGAGATTGTGTGAATATCCTTTTTTCCAACAATCTTTCATCTCAAAGTTTTGCCATCTATGGATCATCATTGCCTGATGATATGGTGACTAGTAAATGCTGATTTAAAAAAATTCTCTCAGTATTTATTAGTTGGCATTCTATAAAGAAGAGCTTTCTTTTCTCCCCACCCTACTGCCACCATTTTAAAATTTATTTTTATTTTGTTAGTATTAATATGCATTTACGGATTCTTTAATAAGCATTATTTTAAAGCACACATTATTATGTATTCTAGAAATCCCTTATTTCTTAAATCTTAAAAGAAGCTAACATCAAATCTCGGTCTAAAAATTAGCAGAAGGGATGCCTGGGTGGCTCAGTCAGTTAAGCAGCTGACTCTTGATTTCAGCTCAGGTCATGATCTCAGGGTCCTGGGATCAAGCCCTGCCTTGAGATCCATGCTCAGCGGGGAGTCTGCTTGAGGAATCTCTCTCTGCCCCCCACCCCCACCACTCGCACATTCTCTTTCTCAAATAAATAAATCTTAAAAAAAAAAAGATAAAAATCAGCAGAAGAGGGTAATTAAACCAAAGAACTTCAGTTTTGTTTCATCTGCCATTCACCTCATTAAAAGTCAGAACATGTGCCTTCTCTCGTATAACAATTACAATAAACCTCTTAAGGCAGGATTTCTTTGATGAGCTGCTCTTAGAATCTGCCCTGAAGTATCTTTGGACCAGCTGTCTCCAGGATGCCCCTTCCCTGAGCTGACAGGCACTTCTTGCCAGAAGACCTAAGGGTTTGGGCCACAACACTGCTCTCCCCAAGGCCATTTTCAGCTTGCAGCTGCAACACAGAGCCTCCCCATTCCTCCTCTCTGCTCTCTCTTCCCTATCCCAGCAATCAAAAGACACCATGAAAATACAGATTTTCATCCATAAAAAGGGTAGAGATTCTTTGCTCCTGAAGAATCTTCTTCAATGACTTACCTCTAACATAAATTTTATCTAAAAATAACACTTTCTTCATTAACATTTAAAACATCAAAAAACTGCTATAGAAGCAATGAGAACAGAAGTGACAAATTTAATTCTGTCATAATTTGTTCCTGAGGGTTCTTAGAGGAATCTTTAAAATATCGCCAAACTGCTTTTGGCAGTCAGCCTCCAGCATGGCCCCAAAGTTCTTTACCTCCCAATGTTCGTGCTCTTGAGCAGCCTCTTCCCATAATGAACCAAGGCTGGCTGTTGTGCTCAACAGAGTATGATGGTAGTGACAGTGTGTGGCTTGTGAAGCTAGGTCATAAAATGCAGAAAATAATTTGGCCTCTTGGAATGCTTCTTCTGGGGGAAGCCAGAAGCCACTCAACATTCAAACAGCTCTATGGAGAGGTTCACAGGGAATGGAAGTAAGAGCCCTGGCCAACCACCAGCACTGATTTGCCCCAGAGAGTAAGCCACATTGGAAAGGGTCCTCCAGCCCCAGTCAGGCCTTCAGATGAAGGCAGCTCTGGCTGACAACTTGACTGCAACCTCAGGAGACAGCCTGAGTCAAAACCACTCGGCTAAGGTGCTCCCAAATTCCTTAACTCCAGACACCATGAGAGATATAACAGATGATTATTGTTGTTTTAAGCCACTTAGTCTTGGGGTCATTTGTTATGCAGTCATAGTAACTGATACGCAGCTCTAGAGTAGGAACAATGAAATCAAGCTCAGAGGTGGCAAATTCAGTCTGTCGTAATTCGTTCCTGAAGGCTCTTATGTCAATGTTTAAAATGTGTTTCGGAGGCAGGGACAGGACTTACTGAACCTGTGATATGCAGTCTCTACAATAATTAAAGAGACATTCCTGAGCTCTATCTTTTTGCAAATAAAGAATTTTTTTAAAGAAAAATTAAAAGTATTTATTTTAAAGTAGAAAACATGCCATCATTAACTATGTAATCTAACTAAATGTTCAAACACAAAACTGAGGCCCACAGAAGTTTAAAGGAAAGGGGAGTTATTTTTGCATCCTGTGCTGTGCAAAGAAATAGGAGTAAAAAAATATGCTTTTATTGGTTATGTAAGGAAGAGAAAAAGAAATGAAAATGGAGGAAAGACACAAAGGGAACAGTTTAAAAAGTGAAGAACAAAATACAGAAAGAAAAACCAAAGAACCAACAAGGTTCAGGGCAGGTGCCAAGAAGGAGAGTCAGAAGGGGAGAGACCAGAATGAACAAAGAGAGAGAGCATTAATAAAGGGGAGAGTTTGATGGAGATGGAGGGATGAAGTGTTTAACACAAACAAAACTTCATAAGGAGATGCTCAGAACTGCAATCTGGAAAAAACAGATATGCATTAAAAGAGTGAAACAGAAAGACACAAAGACATGAGATTAAAAGCCTACTATCGAGGTCCTGTAGGATACTGCTGAAAAAAGGATTTCATAGGTTAAAAATGGCTCTATCTCCTTTCTGTTCTTTCCTTAAGGACTGGTTGCAGGTTGGGTCGGGAGTGTCCCTGCTTTTGATTTAGAGTTTGCCAAGGAAAATAAGAAACAGTTCTGGGGGGGAAATATTACCAGAGAGGCCTTCATCCTACTGACCAGGCTTATTTGGCTTCAGCAAAAGCAAAGAAGACAATTCAAAGAATTACAGACATGACGTAGGGCCAGTCCATCTAAGTTCAATGTATAGTGTTTCAGTGGTCAATTGCAGGTATAGGGTCACTTATAATAATTAAAGATAATTTTGAACATTTAGAAGCTGAGGCCAGAAAAATAATCTGTATACTATGCATCATTCACATACAAAAAGGTACGCAAGATACTCACATCTCTAATAAAATGCTCGAGTGTAGCATAAGCAATGGCAATTCCATCATGGGTGCTTGTCCCTCTTCCCAATTCATCCAAGATAACCAAGGACTGGGATGTTGCTTGTCTTATTATTTCTGCTGTGTCAGTCAGCTCTTCCATAAAGGTACTCTGTCCTTTATATATATTATCTGCAGCACCCATCCTACAAATAAGATGAAGACACCTTGATTTTTTTCCTCTGAATTTCATTATTAGGAAGCCAAGTATTACTTTATGAACAATAAAGGATCCCTGAGGGTCTATATACTTTATGCCAATAATAGCTGAAATCATATTAAACAAAAATAAACATGTGTTGGATATAAAAGAGTGCCTAACATCAAACTGCACCCTGTAGAAACATTGTGGATGGAGTCTGAGAGATTGGACAGAGATTCCAAAAAGTAGGGAAACCTGACCCTACCTTCTGAGCAATCATTCCAAAGTTTTGGTATTCCCAAGGGAAAATACTGCCTCTCTGTGTTTAAAAAAATCCATGAGTACTAGAAAATTATAGAATTAAAGGGTTTTGTCCCTAGTCTTTCCTAAAGAAGATTCCACAGTGTATGACAAATTATAGTATCATGTTGAGATAATTTATTTATATAAGCTAAAATTTTTACTAGGATCATAAATGTTTAGTAATCTCAGACACCTAAAACAGGTTCCTAAAGTGGACTTCATGGAACACAGTTCTTAAGAGATGTCAAGAAATGGGTGCAAAAGATGTAAGGGTTTCTTTCCTGTAAGATTTCCATGATCCTTTAATATTATACTACACAGTATGTATTTTCTAGAGAAGGATCTACTATACAGCATTTCTCTAACTCATTTAACTGTGGACCCCTAAAACTCCCAGAGCACCTTGTGGCAATAATGGTCTACAGAATATATTTGGGGAAATGTCTATTTAGTCCAAAAGGATTCTGGAAAAAAAAAAAAAGTGTGTGTGGGGTAGAATCATTAAGCAATACTCACTCAAGGTCATGCAGTTAATAGCAAAACTTAGAATTCAGGTTTTCGACCCGCTAACCAGCTTTGTGAATTCTGGTTAACTATTTTCTTAGCAAAATACCTTCATCAATGTAGTTTTGCTCTAATAGTTCACCTGTGACCTACAGTAGCATAATGTACCTTTTCTTTTTGGAGAAACTCATGGTGAAATCCAGCCTTAACCATCCCCGGACTGGAGCCTTGTACTGGGCAGGGAAGATGGAGTACATTGTTTTTCCCACAGATTGATAGACCCTTAGGAGAACTGCTCCAGGAATCAGTGTCATTTAGAAACTGTATGTAACTCCATCTAGGATAACTCTACTATAGATGGGATTATTAAGGTTTTATAGAAAGTGTTTAATTTTATCCACTTTAAAATCAATAACTTTAAAACATAATTTCTGAAATGTTGTTAACTTATGAGCATTCTGGTTACTTCCTTAAAGTTCAAATACTATTATTTATATCAATTTCCAGTGTTTAATAATATTTCTCCCCACCACAAAGGTTAAACTTTCCTATCTCTGAAACCATTCTGAATTCTCTAGAATGGTAATGTTTGACCCCCATTAAATATGGTTGCTTTTACTCCCTACAGGTTGCAAGCTGACGAAAAGAATGAATCTTTAGCGGATAACGAAGTGCTCTGAGATAAGGCAAATGTTGGGGGGGAAGGGTCTTTGATTCTCAAGAATTAGAATAATAAGCAAGCACTAAGTAAGATTTTAATACAATAGTCTAAGTATTATACTTAAGTGTTTTCTAGAAATAGTAGGGTAACACAGTGGCCTGGCTAGAAATTTCATGAACTGTAGGATGCTCTTGGGAAGATATTTTTAGGCAGATACACACATACACATATAAAACATTTAGTATATGACAAGGGAGAGATTTCTAATCAGTAAGGGAGGAAAGGATGAATGATCAATCCACAAAAAACATGCCAGCTAGTTGGTTATCTTGAAAACAAAACAAAACAGATGTGCCCCTACTCAAACCATATTCCAAAATAAAATTATATGGATTTAAAAGCTTAATGTAAAAAAAGAAACCATAAACATACCAAGAGGTATAAATGAAATTTAATCTCTGGATAGGCAGATGGGTGGCTTTATAAACTTAGCACACCAAAACATGTGTACAGCAAAAAAACACATAGGAAAAAGTTAAAGGCAAACCACAAACTGACACAAATAGTTGCTACATTTATAAAAAAGGGTTAATATTCCTAAAACAAATATTCTCATAAAGCAAAACAAAATGGTGAACATTCCAACAGAGACAGGCAAAGGACAGGAAGAATCAATTCACACACACACAAACTCACGAAAATATTCATATATTATGCAAGTTCACACAGGAATAAAATGCTGCTTTATATATATGAATTAGCAAAGAGATGAAAAAGAATGATGACATCTACCACTGTCGAGAGTGTAGGGAAAAGGGTATTCTTATGTGAGACTGAGAGTTGTTACAGTCTCCCAAAATGCAATTTAGTAATGTCTGTCAGAAGTCTTTCACAACCCATAAATTTTACTCTAGGAATTAACACTATGGAAATTATCGCAGAGGTATGAAAAATGCATGTATAAATATATTCCTTAATGTTGTCCAGTGAAAAACTGGAAAAATCAAATGCCTAAAAAAAAAGAGAGAGCAATAATACTATGATGGAAAACTCTGCAACCAGTAGAACTAGCATGTTTGAATTTATGACATGGGAAAATGGTCACAACATACCTTATGTGAAAACACTAGGTCACCAGAAAGTGTCTAGATTTAGCGGAGGGACCTGCTAGGGCAACAGGCCTGCCCGACTGCTGAGGAAGCACATGCCAGGGCTAAGAACACCTGAGGTAGTGTTCCATTGAGACACTTGGACAGCATCCAAAATTAAAGAAAAATCTGAGGAGAGCTGAGGAACACCGACGGGAGGAAAGAGAAGAACTGAGAACAACCAACAAAACAACGACCACAGAGGAAATGAATAAAAATATAATTCACTAAACAGAATTAAAACAAACAAAACCTCTATTTGGTGTCCTCAGAGAGATTAAGAACACTGCCGCCTTAAAATAAAACAGCCTGCCAAAAAAAGGAACAGCTGGAGAACAAAAACTCTTGTAAATTAAAAATATGATGACCGAAAAAATTCACTGTATAGGCGGGATTAAAATTAGATCCTGTGGAGGACCAAGATTTTAATCTGAAAGATAAATTCAAAGAAATCTCTGAGCCCAGTAAACAGATCAAGAAATGAAAAATACACACAAATAATTTTAACACAGCCAGTTCGTGAGGGTTTAAAGCCCACCCAATAGGAAGTGCAGAAGGCAGACAGTTGTATCATAGAAGAAATTACTGCTACACTGAAATAAGACATGCATCTTCAAATGGAAAGCTTCCACAAAATGACAAGAGTATTAAGACAAGACTTACGCGTAGAAACATACAGGTAAAATTTTAGATATGACAGAAATTTTTTTAAAACTCCTCAACACTTCAGAGAGAGAAAAAAAACATTCCTAACAAAAAGATGAGAATAAGATGCCATAAAAAAAAAATAATAAGATGCCATCAAACTGCTTATCTATAATCAATGCCAAACTAGAAGATAAGGGAGCAATTCCTTTACATTTAAAATCTGGGAGTTTATATTCATTTAAACTTGCAAAACAGATAGGAGGACAAAATAAAGCTTATTTTAGACTTTCAAGAACTCAGAAAATTTGCCACCGTGAGTCCTCATGAATAAACTGCTCAAAGACAGAGAGAGACCAAAAAGGGAAAAGAGCATTCGAGAAGAAAACACGAGATACAGGGAATAAGAGAAGTGAAAAAAGCTAGAAAGAAATGAGAATTTTAGACTGGGATGCTTAGGAGGAGCCCCTCTGACAGTCTAACACCTTAAGAATTACATATTTTTTAAGCTTTCAAGTGAATGTGGATGTAACATATACACAAATCCTAATAACGTAAATGCTGATTATTGGGTCCTTCCATTTGTAAACTAGCCTATGAAAAAGAACCAGATAATTACAGCAGGACAGATGAGAGCTTTTGGAAAGGTAAACGTAAGAACAGTTTTAAAATTAGGCAAGCTCATGGAATGATAAATGATTTCTTTGTATTTGTAGCCAGTTCAACAGCTACTGTCTAAAGTAAATCCATCTAAAATCAGAGTGAGGAATATTTTACAGACGTTGTAGGTTAACTACCAGCAGAACAAAAGTGGGACCCCTCGGAGCGACTGCTCTGAGTGCAAAGGGCTAAGGTCCGGTGCCAGAGGGCCTGGGGGGTTGGGGGGAGCCTTTCAGTTTTCAATTGTGTGCCCCCTGTACTGTTTGAGTTCCCTCCTATTGTGACCGGCATTGCTTCTGTAATCATAGTTTTTAAAAAAAATGTTATGTTGTTTTTATTAAAAACTACCTGTGCAGAAAAAAATATTGAAGGTTATCAACATGTTTAGAGTTATTGTCTCAGGGTTGGGAGAATTACTGGTCATTTGGTGACCCTTTCTCTTCCTCCAAACACCTAGCAAAACATCTGGTACAAGGATGGAGAATGATAGAAGAATATTAAATAATGTCTTCTTTCCTAACTCCAGGGATTAAGACATTTTAGGCAACAGTGGCCTAACGTGGCTGCTAACAAGATTCTATGCTTTTTAAATGTCCATTTCATTATCATCATTGAGGTACCTTTAGGAATCAGTTCAAAATAAAATATAGAGTCAATAATTATAGATAAATGTATACATAAAAGTCAGTAATTTAAGTTTACATTTAAAGAAGTCACATTTTATACAATACAGATGTTCAGAAAGGCTGAGTTTTAGTCACTAGAAATAGGTGAATTCTTATTTTAGGCCTTAGGCCTTGAACTTGAACTCTCTATATATCTATCTCTTGGCATTAAAAAATTAGCTGTCACATTGAAAAAGGAAGTTCTGGCCTAGAAGATGGAGTGAAAACTTTTAAAAAGTCATGCAATTTATAAATTATGTAATGTAGCTAAATATGGTAGAAAAGTAATAACTTGAGGGAAGAGACCAGCGCTCTAGTCCTGGCTTGGCCACTAAGTACCGTGTCATCTTAGCCAAGTTAAGTAACTTTCCTGTGTGGTCCTAGTTTCCTCATCTGTGCAATGGGGAGGTTGGAACAGTAAGCCTCTATGGGCCCATCCTCTTCTCAAGTCCCATGGTTTTCACGAATGTGTTCATTTATGCTCATACTGGCATAGCAAAAAGTCTACTAGACTAAGTTTCACATTCTGAATATCAGTATCAACTTATTTAACTTGGGCAAATCCTTTAATTGAAACTTAACTTTTCAATTAGTTATTCCCCATAGTGGCTGAAGCTCAAATGTGATAACACACGCGAGAAAGAGAGCATTTTACTGTGTTCTGGGCACCCACTTGAGTGTTACACCTGCATTATTTCACTGATTCCTGACACCACATGAGATAAAACTTTATCCTAATTTGCAGCTGAGGGAACAGGTTTAGTGACCAAAAGGCTAGTCAGTCATGGAGTCAGGATTCAAACCCAGGTCCGTTTAATGCCAGAATGTACACTCTGATCTCCTTACCATACACGCTGTAAAAGGCTGGAAGTATGTGTGATAGACACACAATAAAGTGACCCCAATGAACTCTGCATTCTGGTGTTCACCCCCTTGTACTATTCCACCTCCCCTGAGTGTGGGTGGGACCTGTGACTTGCTTTCAACCAACGGAATACAGCCAAAGTGATGGGATTTTACTCCCTAGATCATCTGATGTTATGTGAGACCATGTGTTGCTACAGACTTGACACTACAGACTTTCTCCCTAGCTGGCTTTGAAGAAGCATGCTACCGGACCGTGAGAGGACCATGTGAAAAGGATCTGTGTGAGTGGTCTCTAGGAGCTGAGAGCAGTCCCTAGCCAACAGCCAGCAAGGAAGCAGGGAGCTTAGTCCTATTATCTCAAGGTGATGGATTCTGCCAACAACCTGAATGAGCTTGTAAGTGGATCCATCCCCAGAGTTCAGCCTCCAGATGAGAACTCTGATCAGGACCCACCTAAGCCATGCCTGGACTCATAAACCACAGAAACTCTGAAATAATATGCTGTTTCTTTTAGCTGCTGAATTTGTGACAATTTGTTATACAACACAGAAAACTAATTCAGTACCTTTACTCTGTAAGTATGAAAAATGAGAATTTGGTGTTCTCTTTGGATTCCTCTAGCCCTCTTAATCTACAATATCCAGTCCTTAGTACTCTCCTTTCAAACCCACTGACATTTCACTAATTTATGTTCTTTGATCCGAGTTATTCCAATAACCTAACTTTTCTATCTTCACTTTCTCTAACAGCTATTCTATTTTTCACCTTACCAGCAGACTCCTATTTTAAAATCAACTGAGTCATATTGAAATAAGTATAACAAGTCAGTCACAGAAAGACAAATACTGCCTGACTCCACTTATGTGAGTTCTCTAAAATAAACAAACTTGGGGCGCCTGGGTGACTCAGTTGTTAAGCGTCTGCCTTCAGCTCAGGTCATGATCCCAGGGTCCTGGGATCGAGCCCCACATCAGGCTCCCTGCTCGGCGGGGAGTCTGCTTCTCCCTCTGACTCTCCCCCTTCTCGTGCTCTCTTCTCAAATAATTTAAAAAAAAAAATCTTAAGATAAAATAAAATAAATGAACTCATAGAAACAGAGAGTAGAATGGTGGTTGCCAAGGGCTAATTTTGGGGTGGGGAGAGAATGGGAATTGCTAATCAACAGGCATACAGTTTCGATCATGCAACTTGAGTAAGTGCTAGAGATCTGCTGCACCAACACTGTTCCTATAGTCAACAAAAATGCATTGTACACTTAAAAATTTGTTAAGAGGGTAGATTTCCTGTTAACTATTCTTACCACAATAAAATAATTTTTTTGAGATCTATAATAAAAGAAAATAAGAAGGTGTCTCAAACTAGACAACAGCTTTTCCTGCAATGTCAGTTAACAGTTGATATCGCATGAATGATTTTAAAAGTTTAAATGTACTTTTTTTCTAATCTTACTACTAATTATTGAGTTTAATCACTGACAACTGCTGCATATACATACAGACTGAATCTTATCCAAGAGGCAGCAGGACACGATGGTTGAGTGTACGAATCCCAGTGTGCTGTGTTTCAGTTTCCCCATCTGTAAACAGTGACAATAACAGTGCCTGCTTTTCTACTTCTCAGGGATGGTTACGAGACATAAATAAGTTAATATTTATAATTAAAAAAAACCAAAACAAACTTACAATGGTTTCCTAAAGCCTGGAAAATAAAACCCTAAATTCCTAGCATGGTTTACAAGGCCTTCTGAGTCTCTGTCCCTAAACCTCTCTCCAATCTCTTCTCCTTCTCAAACCCAACCCAAATGAGTCAAGAGTAAACAACAATGTGAATGTCCAAACTTAAAGGTAACAGAGGCCTGATTGACCATTTGTGGCAAAAGTTGCAAGGAGTGAGAGGATTTAAACTTATGTTCTCTTTTGTGCTTCCCTATAAATTAGGGTTATCCTGTACACTGTTGCTGTGTTTATTCTAAAATTACAATGTAAAAATCTAAGGAACATGAGAGAAACTTCAGTTTTTAATGGATATAAAAATTAATGTTTAATATTTTCATGGAAAGCTTATTGCAATAATACGGTACCTGGTAATTTAAAACTAGCATGCAATCTCAACAGTATTCACCTGTATTTTCCACTCAGTTTAAAGACACTGCATTTAAAAGAGTAATTCCAATTTTCCCTTTTCACGATAACCTACTTAATGTAAAAATGCTTTTCCTATGCTAAATTTTTAGTGGTAAAGTCAAACTCATGCTGATGAAGTATAATTTTTAAAAATGCTATTTACTTTCTGCTTATCCAAACTACCCTTGCTAATGTCTTCAAGGCCTTCCTGACAAGACTAACACATGGCCCATTCTCCATCCTGACCTTCTTAGATTTTCTCACTGATGACCACCAATTGTTCTCTAACGATCTTAGCACCAAAGCCCTGATAGCCTCTCAGTCACCCTCAGACTCCACGCCGAGTGCAGAAGCCCAACGTGGGATGGATTCCATGACTGTGAGATCATGACCTGAGCTGAAATCTGGAGTCAGACGCTTAACTGACTGCGCCACCCAGGCGCCCCTCTCAGTGACCTTTTATCCAAAGCCCTTGTTGCTCTCACTCAATCTCTCCTATGGGATCTGTCTGCCTAGATGAGCTACAGACACCAAAAGATGATTGCTCTAGACAGACTTACTTTCCCTTCCCCTGGTTTTTTTTTTTTCCTTCCATGTTCACATTCCCTACAGAGAACTGGGTCATTTCTTTCTCCAATGGTTCCTTCCACTTTGATAGGTTAGAACCTGTACGATAGCAAAGAATTTCCCATTAACAAGCCAAGAGAGTCAAAAAAAAGTCTTATTGCTGGCCAACTTGGTTGTAATCATTTTATACTCTCATTTTACAGGTGTGGGAAAACACTTCAAACATCAAGTCACTTTCCCAAGATGACACAGTGAATTTGTGGCAGAGAAGAAAAAAAATACACAGGCCTTCAGGTTCCCGGCTTGCAGATGAATTACTCCAACGTGCCTCATGGTATTACTAGGTTTCTGCCCTTAAGGACAGCAGACCAGATTTCAGGGGATCTTAGATATACTTTTATTATGCAATGGGTCCTAACTCTGCCATTAGGCCAGTGATTTTCGTGTATCTTTTTAGCTGTTAAATCCCTTGTTCAAATGAAATTTCGCAGAGAAACTCACTACAGATTAAATAAAAGGCATGCTGATTTGGTCACGACATAGCATTATTAGGCCCCCTCTCTTCATCCAAAGGGGGCTCTGGGGGCCTCTAAACACTATGTACAACAGTTTGAAAGCCCTTGCCTTAGCAGGCAACACATTTTCTATTACAATTCTATTTTTCCACAGCACATGATGAGAAAGGAACAGTGCTGCCCAGCCGACCTGAAGAAAGGCCAGCTTGTTAACCAGTCACTGAGGCGACTAGAGAAATGTATGCTTCTGACGCTGAGAAATGTTTCCTGATAAAAATATTTTCTGCTAACTTCCCTTAAGAAATATAGTTTATTTTTCCAATAAATTTCAGCAGTATAATGATTCTGATGGACACAGCATTTTATAACTAAACACATTTTCCTTTTCACCTTGGTTACTAATAACTGAATAACATCTTATAATAACAAATAGCAACTCGTACTTTCTTATTTTTCTATCCTTACTATCTTACATTTCTCTCCTTATTTTCTCTTTATTCCAGGGTCTTTAGATACCATTCTACTCTCTTATTATCCTGCTATATTGTCCATATCCCAAGTAAAGCAGCAAAACTAAGTTTCTGAAGCAAGACATTATAAATTAAAATTTTTATAACTTTTTATTACTTCAACAAGCACTTTACAAGACACAATACTGGACAATGATTCTTAAGTTTTTCAAATGTCACAATATGTTAGAGATTTAAGGAATTCTAGAACACATGTAATTATTATTCTGTCAGTATTTATATTCAAAAGTAATAAAAAAATGCATTCTTTAGGTTGCATCTTAGAGTTAGTTTGCTCTGAGTAGACAGGTTACAGTTATGTGATTAAGAAAAAAAAATCACTCTGATATTTTTAGGAGTGGCGGTTGACTAATCTTTCTAATCCCCTACTCCCTCCTCGCCTATAACCCTTATATAGGTCAACAAAGCTTAATAAAGCATTAATGGAAAAAAGAAATAAATAGTGTTTAAAATCAGTTTCTAAAATAAAGAACACTTACATGAAAATTTGAACAAGAGTTTGTTTTAATGAGATCTTGATATTTTAAGATAACATTCTAGATATTTTTCAATTGTACCTAACAGGGTAGGCCTCTGTCCCCTCAAATCACAATTTCTGGGACTTATACAAGGAAAATGCTAGCATGAGGGAGAAGTACTGCAATTAACAAAGAAAATGATTTTTCATATTGAATGATCAATACTGGAGCTTAAATATCAAAATTACTGAATAGACACAGTAATTACTGTATTGCATTAGGATTTTTGGACATATCTGAGTGCTTCAAAACTTGTAGTAAAAATATATATAAATAAAATTTACCACTTAACCTTTTCAGGTATACAATTCAGTGGCATGAATAAGCACATTCTGTGCAGCCATCAGCACGATCCATTACCAGATCTTTTCATCATCCCAAAAAAGAAATTCTGTACTCATTAAAAAACAAACTCCATATTCTCTCCTTCCTGCCAGCCCATTTGTAACCTCTATTCTATTTTCTGTCCCTATGAATTTTACTATTCTAGCTTCCTCATGTAAGTGGAATGCCTTATTTGTCCTCTACGTGCTCTGTATAGGAATAGGAGGACTTTTATATTAGCTTATTTTGCCTTCCTTTTGGGAATGAAGATGTTTTCCTATTTACTTCACTTTGTTAACAGAATTCTGTAGAATATACATGTCTAAGCTTCTGATTTTTTGAATATTATGTAAATGTACACAAGGAAAATAATCTCCTAAATAACAAAGTACTCTAACTTTTGGGGAGGGTGGTATAAGAAAGAAAAATTTAAAAATTACAGTCCAAGAAAAGAAAAAGCCGCAAAAGGATACCAATTACTACAAGATGTGTAGATACAGGAGAGTACTTAAAAGGCATTTAAAAAAAATCTGTGTTGCATTTAATTAAACATAAACATTAACCCAGAAACGGAATGAAGCCACCGATGATTTAACACTACATTGTATGCATTTTAAAAAGAGCCTGAAAAGCCAAATACCTAAACAACAATTTCTAGGTAGTAGAATTACAGGTGATTTAAATGTCTTCTTTTTTTTTGAGCTCTTCTATTTTTCAATTAGCAATTATCGTGCCTCAAATAAACCTCATTGGCTATGATAGTGCCACTGCGCAAAGCTTGAGCTCTTCTATTTTTAAATTTTGCACAGTGAACAAGCATTACATGTTATTTTTAAAAATCACAAATGATACATTTAAGAACACTTTAAGACAATGGAAAAAGAAGGTAATTACCAGGTTAAATAAGCAGCTTTCTTCCAGCAACATTGAAAACACTTTATTAGCAGCAATAAAATTATTATAAAGGCAAGAAAAAAAGTTTTTCTTTCATATAATTGTTTCTACTAACAGTTGCAATCAGATCACACTACCGTATTTAAAATTAACTTATAAAAGCTGTAACACTGAACTGCATATACAACTAAGCAAAAAATACTGTTAGCAATCTTTCAATTTCAATGGAAACGCTGCTGAGAATCAAGACAGCAATCCAGGAAAATGCCAAACTTGCATTGGCTTTCATGAAACCGTGTTCACTGGAAACATCTACAAACACATGCAGGCCACTTATGAAGGACATGGGCATTTTCCTATCAAAGGGAGCCCAGGATGTGCTGACTGGGCGAACTATTCTCTAACACATCCAGTAGTCCGCTCTGTGGAACTTAACTGTATCTGTGAAAGCCACAAATAATTAAGGCCATCAAAAGAAAGATAAGATTAATCAGTCATCAGGAATAAGATTAATCAGATTAATTAGTAAGACTAATAGAGGGGAACCTGACACAACCAGAGGGATGCATCCTTATAATTAAACGCACATTATGAGCTCAGGCAGGCAAAATCACAATCTCTCTGATTCCGTTGTTCTCTTTGCAAAATGTCAGAAGTTGAAATTGAACAATGGCTCTTAATCTGGATATGTTTCAGAGTCACTTGCAGAGGTTCTTAACTATAGAGTCCAAGAGTCCCCTTCATCACACCAATTACAACACTATCTCCAGGGGATCTGCGTTCAAGGGAACTGTCCGGCATCTGCATTTCAAACCAAACCAAATCCTCAGGTGACTGAAGTATTAAATTCATACAACCACTTTCTATCAAAAGATGAAGTGAGGCAACTCCTGTTTGGCAAACACAGCTGCGGGAACTAAATAAACAACAGAGATATTCATAGGCAACACTTCTGATGCCAATAGAATTCATAACAGCCTACTCATTTAGTAAAATATCACTTATCATGTGGTTTTTAGTGCTGGTATTTACTACCAACTAGAAAACATGCACTGATTCAAGATGTTCTCTTTCTGTCCAAGGAGGATATTTACATACATATATAAATATATATATTTATTATATAAATATATATTAGGATATATACATACACATATAAGTATATGTAAACATATATATATTTAATAGAGTACAAATACTCCACAGTAGGTGCTCAATCAATATTTGCTGAATTAAACTAGACCGGGCAAACAAATCATAATCATTTGCACAGTCAAAAGCAAATATTTAAAATAAGTACTTGAATGCCTATTACTCTCCAATTCTCTGTCAAAATAAACACACTATTATCATTTTGAGTACACCACATTCCTGAAGTGAGGGGCCATAACAGAGTTTACTTGGATAACATGGCAAGAAAATTATTAACCAAGGGCCACTTAATGTAAATACCCCTTTCTACCAACATTTAATTCACATAAGTAGAAGTAAATTCTGCTGAGAGAAGCCAATTGTTTTGCTTTTTTCAAACCAGACTAATTCACTGCTTTTCTAAAACTTAATTAGCGAGTCTAAAAAGCTCAATGAGGTTTAAGTTTGCATTTATCAGGATAATAAACAACAGATCTTATATTCCAGTGATGCACTCACACATGTTTATGATCCTTGGAAGTGTATGTCTAGAAATATTTCACTGATAAATACGTATATCACAATATACTGATATAAATATACTAATTAGAGCCACATGTAAATGTTTGCCAAAATTCTACTTTTAAAAATAATGTTCTTATTCAGGAAAAGGCTTATACAAGGTTACAATGTTCAGTAAAAAATATTCCTAAAGCCTGTCTATTCACAGCTTTTCTCACATTTATATAGTCCTCTTACAGAACAGCACACGGCACACGGTAGGCACTCAATGAGTATTTACAGAATGCATGAATTTAAAACCCAGTGTCATAAATGTCCAGTCAATAATACAAAAATAACCAATTTAAAGATAAAAGTTTGGAGCCAAATGTTATACATATATCTCACTCTGCTAGATTTTCAGTATTTCTTCCATTGAGTACAAAAAGGATTTGCAATGATTTGGAATAACAACATATCTATAATTTCATGAATATGAAACTAAGATCATAAGCCATACAGTAGATCTTCATATTTAAGACAGCACATTTTACAAGAGCTTTGAAAATGCTAATTTTGGATCTCATCTTAGAGATTCCAACTTAACAGGTCTCTGATACAGGGCTTAGAAAGTTTTAAACATTTGAAACAAGCATCTCTATGATTCTGATGCAGCTGATATAAGAACCATATTAGAGAAATACTCCCATGCATGAGAAGGGGAAAACTACACCAAATTTGTTTCTGCACCTGAGCCTTGAATTTAGCTCTTGCTTTCCTGGCAGCCAAGACAAAAAGGAATTAAAGAGGAAGTAACCACTGGCTGATGAGAGGAGGCCTCGCAGTTTGTCAGAGAAGGCCAATAAATTGCTTCAAATCTTTTTGTAAACAGGCACAGAATGCACTCGGAGGGAAAAAATTCTCTAGCATTAACAAAAAATGACTTTATCAGATGGTACTTCATATAAAAGACAGTAAATGATAAAAATGAAAATTTACTTATGAGCAATTTTGAAGACCATATAAAACATCAAATGGATATGTCTAATTTTATTTTATTTCATGTATTTATTTTTGAGACAGAGAGCGTGCACACACAGGCGAATGCATGCCTGCGCGCCTGTGCGCCTGCGCTAGTTGGGGAGGGGTGCAGAGGGAGACAGAGAGAGAGAAAATCCTAAGCAGGCTCCATACCCAGCGCAGAGCAGGATGCAGGGCTCAATCTCACGACCGTGAGATCATGACCTGAGCCAAAATCAAGAGTCAGACACTTAGCTGACTGGGCCACCCGGACACCCCTAATTTAATTTTAAAGCACAAGTACAAACTTTTACATACTGCTAGCAGCCTCTCTGAAGAACAAGATGCACATTCCTTACACTCCACAGTCCCACTCCTAGATAACAGCCTGGATTCAGAAAACTCATTCATGTGCCCCAGAAGATGTGTGTAAGACAAGTACCAGTACCGTTTGCATTTGCAACAAATCTGAATCATGGAAAATGGATAAACTGTGGTAGGTGCATACACAATGGAATATCCATAATTATAGCAAAATGAGTAAACTAGAATTATATGTATCCATATGGATGAATTTCATAAATATAATATTGAGGGGGAAAAAGCCACTTGCAGAAGAATACACAGTGTGATGTGATACATATAAAGTGTAAAAGCATACCCAATAACTCTATGTTGTCTCAAAAATATACCTATGAGGTAAAAATACAGAGAAATACATAGGATGAAAACTATAGTCAAGAAGGGCAGCTCCTCTAGATGGCGTGGAAGGGAAATGAATTAGGGAGAATTATGGGTTCAGTGGTATTGGCAATGTTTTATTTCTTTAGTAGGGTGGCAGTTACCTGGGGAATTTTTATAGATCTGAATTATTTCACAATAAATAAATGAAAAATATGAAGGCATAATATCAAACTGTATTCTAGTAAGGATCTAGGATATAAATGAATGTGGTCCATGCAGACTCCTTTCCAACTGTTAACAGGAAGAGAGGGTGAGGACAGAAGAAAAGACAGGGAACAGGGTCCTTCTACTAAAGCAGTGCATTCCAGATACAGCCCTCTGAGGTTGGAGACCAAGGAATCTCTGTACAGCAGATACCTTGCAGCCATTAAAACATGTGAGATTAATCAGCATGAACTGAAAGAGAAATATGTCCCCCACATATTAGGAAATAAAAGCAAGCTGCATAGCAGTAATGCTTAGTATAATATCATTTATATTAAGAGAAGGTTTACATATACTTGTACATCTGTGGAAAGTTATACAAAGAACCATTAATAGGCGCTGACCTGGGCAGAAGGCAAAAGTTCCACTTTATGCTCTTTATACTGTCAAGTTGTTTTCATAATAAGTATCTATAATTTTTAAATTAACTTTTATAATTAAACAACTGAGCTCTCCAGCAAGGGCTTGGGGAAATGCTTCTCACCCTCAGCTGCACTTCAAAACCATCTGGACCCTTACATAACTCAACTTCCAGACCCCAGTCCAACTTAGAACCTCTGAGGGTATGGTCCAACTATCACTATTTTTTAAAAGCTCCATTACAAAAAAAAAAAAAAAAAAAAGTCCAATGGGGGTGCCTGGGTGGCTCAGTGAGTTAAATGTCAGACTTTTGATTTCAGCTCAGGTCATGATCTCAGTGTTGTGAGATTAAGCCCCATCTGTCTTGGGCTCTGTGCTGGGCATAGAGCCTGCTTTAAGATTCTCTCTTCCCCTCTTCCTCTGCCCCTCCCCCCGTCGTGTGCACATGCGCACTCTTTCTCTCAAAAAAAGGTCTAATGTACATTAAGGGTTAAAACTCATTGTTTTAGATGTTACATGTGCAAATGACAATGTGAGTTATGAAAATTGAAGACACCGATCTTGTATACTGATCCAGACAAGAAAATCATCAATGCCTAAAGGAGGAAGAAAGAAGGTTATATATAGGCTGGGTTAAAAACTTTTTGGAAAAGTAAGCTCTGATACACTGAAGCACCTGGGAAGGTTTATACTCAGAACCACAAATTCCATTCTACTGAGTAGGGAAGAGAAATTTGCCCTGGAAAAAAGTGTTCCCAGACAATGACCATATAAGCATTTCACTGGACTCCTATAAAACCTCCCATTTTGACTGATAACTGCCCTTAATTTGAGGTTGTATCTTTGTTACATATTTCAGATTTTTAAAAAATATTAATAAGCAGAAGAAAAGAACACTCACCCATAATCCCATGTCCCTCATGATATTTTGGAATATAAGCCTTCTATTTAGATGATTTTCTCTGCATATATTTACATATATAATTTCTCATACAAAAGTGGAATCATACTGAATGCCAGGCTTTGTAACCTGCTCTTTTTTTGCATATTATCTTTTTTTAATTTTTAAAGACTTTATTTATTTATTTGACAGAGAGATAGAGACAGCGAGAGAGGGAACACAAGAAGGGGGAGTGGGAGAGGGAGAAGCAGGCTTCCCACTGAACAGGGAGCCCGATGCGGGACTTGATCTCAGGACCCTGGGATCACGACGTGAGCCGAAGGCAGACCCTTAACTGACTGAGCCACCCAGGCGCCCCCTTTTTTTGTGTATTATAACAAGAATATTCTTTCACATAATACTGCCTCTGGATGGGCCCACCAGGACCAGGTAACTAAAATGTACCCCCAAGCAGCTGAAAAAACTGACACATGTGAAGGAGCTAATTCAGAATGAAAACTACCATACTAAAACAATGAATTTGGTGTTTGCAAGGTTTAAAGCTTAGTTGTTGCATTACTCAGTGACCGGTAATCAGTCCAGCTCCTCAAGGCTGCCTGGTTTATGAGATAAATGCACGTTATCATGCCATCAGCATGGAGGAACAAGAAGCTCATGGTCCAAGCCCGCCACTAGCTAGTCTTATCATTACAATTCGTTGTCTATCGCAATAAAAAGGTTTTTTTAAGCTGTTTTCTTAAGCAATTTATTTGTTTTTCTAGGTACTGCGAACTATTTTAAATGAACAAGTCTACCTTTGTGGAAACCTCTGAGACAAATCTGTGACTTCCCCACCAGTGTCAGTCATCATGTGATAAATATTTTAAGCTTCATTGCTGGCTCCATTTTAATCCCTCACCCTCATTTTTACTCATGCTATTTGGAATCTTCTGCAAACCAACACTTAATTCCTTTCTGAAAGATGGCAGGATAAATATGAATGAATGAGCAAGCAAATAAAGACAGATATACAATCACTCCTCCAGCACTGCATAATCTTACTGCATTGTAATGCCTTGTGCCTCCATCTCCCACACCTGAGTTTCTGGAGGGCAGGTCAAGTGGTCTCATTTGTCTTTATATTCCTAACGCCTAGCATCAAACTCTGGTACATGGTAAGGTTTTAAGAAAAATACGTGTTCAGTACACTAGCATTTTGGCCTCGTTATTGAGCGAGTGCTCAAGTGTTCTAACAGCCTACAGTTTGTGCTTCCGACCCAGAAATGTAACGGCCATGTTATGGTACAGCCTCCTTGCTGTGCTGCACATTAGCAGTTAAGATCACTTCCAAAATCAGATCCTCCTCCTGAATTTCCCAGTGTTACTAACAAGTACCACCATTCACTCCTCTTGGTCACCTAGGCTTGATGCCTCCTTGTCTCAGTTCTTCAACTATTTCTCTTCATCCACTACTGTAGTTACCAGGGCCTGTGTGTTCTAACCCTGCAACATCTCTCCTCTGTCCCTGTCCACTTCCATTTCTATCAGTCTAATTAAGATGCTTGGGATCTCCCCAAGAATTACTGCATGACATCATGCCTTTGTAAAGTCTGTCTTTCACAGTGTGGCCAGATTAATCTTCCTGGAACCTCAACTGTAACTCTGTTCACATCACTTCCCTATTCCTACGTCTTCAAGGACTCCCCACTGCCCATGGGATTAGCTTCCATTTGCCTGATCTTGACTTAAAGGTCCATTCATTCAATAGCCCTGTTCTTGAGTGTTATGTATGTACAAAGTAGAGAGAGGTCTAGGTTTGGGGAGGGAGAAGGGAAATGTACAAAATATGAAACTCATCTTCTGAGAATGGACTACTCAACAGTAGAGGTAGACCTGTACATGAAGAACTATAAAACTAAAAGTGGTAGTAAGAGCTTTAAAACAAGGCAAAATACATGGATGATGGAAGCACAAAGATGAGAAAGATTAATTCTGGCTATGGGAATCAGGGAAGACTTCATGAAGGAGGTGGATTTTTAACAAAAAAAAAATTAGTAGAAGTATTTCTGGCACAGGAAATAATACAAACTGGAAAAAAAAATGGGAAAGCACATAATAGCTTCCTGGAATTCAGAAGGAAGTGCTGGGTTGACACACAGGTAGGTGAGGGAAAGAAACAGAAAACAAGACTGAAAAGGTTGGGGGTCATCTGGTGGTTCCTGACTGACATGCTTGGAGACCTTTATTCACCGGTAGAGGTTTAGCAGCAGAATGACCTGATCACAGCTGTGCTCTGACAGGCACCTCACAGAGGCTTGAAAACTGACTGGAGAGAGGAAAAAAGGAAGACTGAGAGAGCAGGGGACCAGTTTCTGCAAAAATATGTAGTAAGTAATGGGTGCCAGGATTAGACCTGAAGCAGGAAAAAAATGCATCAATGGTCAAAGTGCGTTCAGCAATATCCATTGGGGACAATGCAATCACACACACATATTTTACCTGTTTCTTTCCTGCCTGACTGAGGAGCGTCTGAGTCCAGGTGACACAGTATGTGTCTCGAGTTTCAGGGCCACAACCAGCCAGCCCAGTTAGGCTGTGGTGTGTGGCACCTACAGCTGTAGACCCACCACTGTCCAAGCTTGGTGAGACTCGTCCCAGGCCCCACCCTTGTCCTTCCCATGTTTTCATCAGTCAGAACACTGTGTGTCCTCCTCTGTGGTTCTTGGAGCCAACATCAAGTCCAAATTGCTCTACACTTGCCAGGTTTTATCCAACTCTCCACCTCACTAACCTCCCAAAGCCAGACACTGGACACCCTGGAATACTGCCAAATGTCCAGCCAACTCTCCTGTGTCCTTGCTCTCTTCTCCACATGGGTACTCCCTCCCATTCCTCTCCAGTCCCTCCCCTGCAACCCTCTTCAAAATCAGCTATTCATTTCCTCGCCTCCTGCGATACCGCAAGGATCCTCCTGCTCACCACTCTTATTTCTAGGCTCTACCTTCTGGTAACAAAACTAGCTCCTTTGAGGTTATACCATTTGACCATAACATCTTCCCTTTGTCCATGTTGTCAGCTATTCAACTTCAAATCACAACCCCTCATTCATCCAAGTTGTTAACATTTGGTGTCTATTTTCTTCTCTGCCTCAAGAGCCCTGCCAACTCTGCTGGTAGCACTGAGGGTCCATGTAGCTAAACCAGCCAACACCATCTAGATAATCCCAGATCTCCCCTTAGCCACCTCTCCTCCTCTGTTCTACCTCAGCCGTCCAGCACCAGGGGCACATCTGGGACTTCATCAGAGACATGAACTGTCTCACCTCAAAAGCTGCCCACTCTGGCTCACGCAGCACCTCTACAACTGCTGTTCAAAGCTCTCAGGACTCTAGCCCACCTACCACGGTGCTTACCCCTGGGCCCTCTTCTTTGTTGACGTTCCATGGTCCATTATTCCCAACATACCCTTGCCAACTGTTTGTTTTGTTTTGTTTTGTTTTTTTAGATTTAAAGATTTTATTTATTTATTTGACAGGGGGAGCGGCAGAGGCAGAGGGAGAAGCAGCCTCATGTGGGACTTGATCCCAGGACCCTGAGATCATGACCTGAGCCGAAGACAGACGCTTAACCAACTTGAGCCACCCAGGTGCCCCCACATGCTAACTCTTAAACTCCCTCTGCTTTTTCATTCACTTCTCTGGAAAAACTCCACCCTTGGAGGGGTTGCAAAAAAGGGTGATGCTCTACTTCTATCGTTCCTTCTTTGCTTATTAGCTGGGCTACTTCTACAATGAGAAACTTCCTTTCATCATCTGTGTGGAAAGAGAATAGCTGCTTGATAGTCTCTTTATTTTTCAATTTTCATTCTCCAAAGTGATTAATGATTTTTTTGTTGTAAATATCATTATTAACTTACTCTAATATCCTCCAAGGTAATCAATGCATTTTTTAAATCATAAATTTATGGGTATAACATATACCCCTGGATATTCCACTAAAACATGTTCAAGTCTGCCATTCAAAAACAAACAAAACAAGTCCCTCACTGGATCTCTCACCTCCCCCTCCCAGCCAAGCTGCCTGGTGACACCCAGACACTCTATTTCTTGAGCTCTCACTCACTCCTTTACTGTCTTTAACTGGAGTATGGTCCCACCATGCCACCAAAGCTGCTCTTCCTGGGGTGCCTGGGTGGCGCAGTTGGTTGGGCATCGTACAATTGGTTTTGGCTCATATCATGATCTCAGGGTCATGAGACTGAGCCCTGCATCGGGCTCTGCGCTCAGTGCAGAGCCTGCTTGAGATTCTCTCTCCCTCTCCCTCTGTCCCTGCCACTCATGCTCTCTAAAACAAATAAATCAATCTTTTTAAAAAAACAAACAAAACAGCTCTTGCTAACGTCACTAATGACCACCATTTTGTCAAGATCAAAGTTGACTTTTCAGGCTTCATTTCACCTGACTGCTCTGGGCTGCTGGCCACTTCCTTTCTCCTTGGAGGAGTTTTCCCCTGACCATGTCACATCCTGGTTTTTGTCCCCGTCAGTTTTTCTAGCTTATCATCTTACTCATCGATGACATGTTGGCATTCTTAAAGCTCAGTCTTAGAACACTATTTTCTCTACTATCCTCTCTGCTGAGATGATCTCACCCACACCCAAGACTTAACTTACCACTTATACAAAAATGTCTCACAGCAAATTTGTATCATTACCTTTCATCTCTCCCTCTGGACTCTCTATACACAAGTGTCTCTACGACAGCTCCCCTCAAATGTCTCAGAGTATTTCTACTTACTACATATAAAAATAAAGTCAGGATCTGTGGAAAAAAGAAAATAACCCTCTTCCAGTAAATGCCAGCATTGTCCAACCAGATGCACAAACCACTGTCATCTGACAACTCCATTTATCTCAGCTGCATCTCCCTTCTATCACCAAGCCCTGTTGATTTACTTCCTGAACACCTTTCAAAT
The DNA here is from genome assembly GCF_009762305.2 of Zalophus californianus. NCBI lineage: Eukaryota > Metazoa > Chordata > Mammalia > Carnivora > Otariidae > Zalophus > Zalophus californianus. The sequence continues at coordinate 61,115,756 of NC_045599.1, read as the reverse complement.
GCGATTCCTTTCCACTCTAACACCACAAACCTCATCCAAACTACTGATACCTCTAAGACCATTACTGATAAGGGTACTACTGTGTCCTTTCTCCAAACATTCTGGGCATTGTAGTCAATGTAGATGTGATCATGCCAAGCTTTGCTTAAAACCCTTTAACGGTTTTCCACAGCTTAGGATAAACTCCTAACACTCTACACTCTGTGTAACTTGCCCCTACCTATTCTTCAGCTTCATATAGAATAATGCTCCCATACAGAATCACTCTTCAGTCCCTTAACTACGATTTTTTAAAAAATGCTAAGGGACTCTGCACACATGCTTCCTCTGTCTGAAATGCTCTTTCTTCCTTTGATAAGTTAGCTCACCCTTCAGACAATCCTCAAGAATCACTTGCTAAGGGAAGCCTTGCCCTGTCCAGATCATACCCCAGTTTCACAGGCTGTCACGGCATCTTGTACATAGCCTTTGCAGACTTGTCACAGCTACAATTTCACTTTTTTTTTTTTTTTTTTCAATTTTTTTGGTTAATGCTGATCTTCTCCACCAGGTAAGTTTTACCGGAACAGAAACTATGGTTGCATTGTAGTCCCAGTGCCTGTCATGTGTTAGACGCTAAGTTAGTATATGTTGGATGAATGAATAAATGAAAATGAAGAAATACCCAAAAGTGGTTTGTCCTTTTTCAGAAGGCTTATACTTGCTATCGTGGAATGTACTTTATACAAAGTATTTAATATAGAGGGCATAGGGCAGTCCCTATACATTGCTAAAAATATTTGTTACACTACTATTTCAAATATGTTATTATTATAATAAAGTTTAGCTGTTTTATTATCACCGAATTCATTTTTTCTAGGCAAAAACGATTTTCTGATTACCTTTGAATCCATTCCCAAACACTTGCCTAACTCCCTGAGGAAAGCTGGACAAAAGCAAATTCTTACTTTCTGTTTCCCTTGCAATTACAGCCATGAGACATAGGTCTGGTTAATGAAATATAAGTGGAAGTTTTCTGGGAGGCTTCTGAAAAGGTACTGATTTCCTGGGGGTGGAGGGAAAGGTGTGTGTGTTGGGGGGAACTGTGGCATTCTGTCTTCCTTTTTCCTCATGTGATGTGATGTCTGGAGTCACAGCGACTATCTTGCAACGATGAGGAAAAGGCCAACAAAACTGCAGAACCACTGAAGCAGCAGAAGCAGCAGCCCACCCCAAGCCTTCTCGCTGTATGAGAAAAGTAAACTCTTATTTTCTTTTCTATTACTTGTATCTAAAAACATCTGTAACTGACATTCTGCTCACTAACAAGATTCTCTTTCAGACAAATCACCTTACTTTGCCCAAGAAGTCTTTTTCTTTCTTTTTATTTTTCTCTTCCCCTTTTAATCTTTCTTCTCTTTGTTAAATTTCTGTCACTCTCCCTAATAATGTAACCAAAATAAAATATATATATATACACACACACACACACATATACATACACACACATTTTTTTTTTACAAAATAGAAAATTAATGACAATTTAAAAAGTAAAGACAGATTCCTTAAATTTCTTATACTGAGTTGATCTACAAATATACGTAGATCAAAGTAACATCTGTTTGTGATATGGCATCAAAAAGAATTTAGGTCTCTTTGCTTTGCTCTCTCTCAGACTAAAAACCAAGCTCTTAAGGTAAAGTATTTTAATGTCTACTCAGGTGCATCAATATCAACATGTGATATATTCTGATGTAATTCCAAAGTCAAGTATCATATAAATATGCAGCTAGACAATAAATCACTTATACACAAAGCCTGACTACACACATATAGACTATATTTGATTTTTCCAAAAGTGTACATGCAAGAAATATAATACTTTAAGAACTGATAAATCTGAATAAACAGATTAAACTATGATTTTTCTATTAGTGAGACCAGGTACTTCACCCATATTCCTAATATGACATGCAATTTGGGTTTATAAATTAAGGGTAAGACCTAGTTGGTTGTAGGTAATGTTCTTAGAGTAAAAAAAAAAAGAATATGAATTAAATTATCTTGGGCCAGTGTCCTTTTCAGTCTGTTCTCAGTCCCCCACCTATAAAACAAGGAGAGTGGACTGGTTTCCAGACTGTTCTCCGCAGAGTCTATCCAGGCAAGTCTGCAAGCCTTCCACTCTGACTCAGGCAGAGCAGATCTGCTTTTCTGTTTAAATATTCATCTTTTATGTAAGATTGTTAAAGAACTCAGTAACTAAAAATAACTTGAAAATAACTGGACAAAATGCTCTCCTTGGTCTCTTCTGGTATTAATATTCATGATGAAATGATTTCTTTACGCTCCTAAGCTTTAAATATTTTAAGAGCAAATCTATTCATCTAAATATGTACACAGAAAGTTCATGTGACAATGTGGGCTTGCTTTATTTTCAGAAATATATTCAAATAGAACTAATGTTTTTACCTCGTGAAAATGCCATCCACGATTCCAATTGTTGCTTCCTCCGCAGGAATGTAGGAGCCCATCTGAGCCATGATAGTAATCAATGCAACTTGTTTTATGTAGGAGCTCTTTCCACCCATGTTTGGTCCAGTGATTATCATTACTCTCTCTGAATCCCCCTAGAAAATTAAAAAGCAATTTCACTTATTGTACCCAAAGGGCTTTTATGTAATATCTATAATTTGGTCCATAAATGGGAATGCATTAGGCAAAAGATGGCTTTCTGGTATTTAAATATGTTACCAATTAAGTATCACAAAGGGAAGGAGGACCTCCTTGTCTTCAACCTGAACTGTGTAACTGCAGAACAGTCAATTCTGAGCAACGCACAGGATTATTTCTGCATATGAAAAAGGAAACAAAACGGAGCAAGTAAATGAGATAACTACTATGGCTTTCTCATTAAATATTCATTAATCTGCCTCTGTGTGTGTTTTTTATATTGCTTACATTTAAAATCTATCGATTTCCATTTATCCATCCTAAAACTACACACATTATATAGCTAATTGCTCAAGGCCCTAATGTGGGTTGGTAGCACAAGAATTGTCTCAGTGATGGATGACTACTAAAGAGGTTTATAGTACCAAATTCTAGATATCAGCTTTATCAGCATTTTTCACTGGCATTTCACCAGAGCATAGAAAGGAGGCAGAAAAGCTCAAACACTTGTACTAATTTAATTTCTAGAACTTGCCTCTATTAACCAATTACAGTACTTGCCACATACAGACTCATCCTAAGGGAAATTGTCCAGCTGTAGCCCTCTGCAGAGGAGTGAGCCCGAGGCATCCATGTGCTCTGTGAACCCACCACACTGGTACACTGGTTAATACCTGCCTGGTCAAGAGCGGCCACTGTGTAACCTACCAACAGCCCTAGAGGTGGCCTAACATAAGAGGGCTTCTGAAACTAATCAAATCATCTCTTGGGGGTTTAAACTGAGTACCATGCACTGATTCAAACTGGAGGAACACAGAACAAAGCCACAAAGCACTGGGGACCATGAATAAGAAGTTATGAGGAAACAAAAGGTATGAAGAAAAATTACATAGACCAGGGAGTAAAAGGGGGAGTTAGCAATGAAAAGGAAGGAAAAGCAGAGGAGAGTCCAGAGCGGTGAGAAACTTCATGCCAATAATGAGGGTCTCAGAGTTAAAACACTGTAAAGTCTTACTATTGAGGGGATAAAAAGAAAACCATTTCCATCTCTAAAGTTGCCTTATATCCTAAATTAACCAGACATTTCCAGTCTCACTAAAGCCAAGCTGTACTAGAGATTTGCTCTCCCTGTGATTCCTTTCTCTTATGGCAGGTAGCTTTAAAATGAGCATCATATGTCTCCATTACTTGAACGAACTTGAGTGAATCTATGTTTCTCGGAACAAAAAGAGCTTAGCACAGTGAAAACAAAGAAAGAAACTTCGCATGAATAGAATGATAAAAATGATAAAATAAAATTTATTCTCCTACAGAGATTTAAAAATAATAAACCTATTGTAAACAACCGAATATGTGACCTAACCAAATATTTCAAAAATTTAAATAAAATGAACAGCTTTTTTAAAATTGTCAAAAATGATACAAGAAATAGATGATCTGAATAATCCTGTATCTATTAAAGAAATTACATCTGTAATTAAAAGCCCTTCTGTAAGAAAAACTCCAAACCCAGATAATTTCTCCACTGATTCTTGCAAATATATAAGAAATAGCACTTATCTTACGAAAACTCTTCTACAAACAGAACAAGGGCAACTCTCACCAAAACATTTAAAAAATCCAACTGAATCCTGATAGCAAAAACCCGACAAGAACATCACAAGAAAGAAAAATTACAGGCCAATTTCATCCATAAATATATACGTAGAACTCCTTAGAATATTAATAAACCAATCCAAAGCTACATAACATTTAGAATTTTTGAGTGTAAGGTGGGTTTAATATTCAAAGGCCAATCAATGTAATTCACCACATTAAGAGAATAAAGAAGATAAATCAGATGATCTCCAAAGACACAGAGAAAACATTTGATAAAATTCAGTATCTACTCGTTAAAAAAAAGGGGGGGCATGAAAAGGAAATAAAAGGTACAATCATTGGAAAGAAAATAATACATCTGTCATTATTCCTACATGTCATGATTATGTTCCCAGAAAATTTAAAGAAGGCTATAAAAATTATTATAATCAATAAATGAATTAAAGCAAGATCTTTGGATAGAAGGTCAGTATTCAAAAGTCAACTTTATTTCTAGATTTTAGCAATTAGTAACTGAAAATAGAAAATTTAATGATACAATTTACCACAGTATCAAAAGAAATCAAATACCTAGGAATAAATCTAACGAAATGAGCAAGATCTCTACACAGCAAACTACAAAATATTTTTGAAAGAAATTAAAGAACACCTAATTAAGTGAAAGAATATATGATGTTCATGGACTGAAAGGCTCAATATTATAATGCTGTAATAAATAAACTACTATGGTTCTGGCACAAAGACCCACAGTGGAATAAAACAGAAACAGACTGGGGCGCCTGGGTGGCTGAGTCCGTTGAGCATCTGACTCTAGGTTTCAGCTCAGGTCATGATCTCCGGTCGTGAGATCGAGCCCTGTGCATAGGGCTCTGCGCTCAGCGCAGAGTCTGCTTGTCCCTCTCCCTCTGCTCCTCTCTCTGCTCACACTCTCTCTCTCACAAATAAATAAAAATCTTTAAGAAAAAAGCACAGAAATAGATTGATGTGTATACAGTTAACTTGCCTTATGACAAAGCGGACACAGTAGCACAGTAGAAAAAGGATGGCCTTTTGAATAATGGTGTTTGGTCAAAAGGATGTCTATATAGAAAAATAAGAAATCCTGACCCCTAACTTACATCATAAACAAAAATCAATTCCAGGTAGATTATAGTTTGACAGATAAAAAAACAGGATTACTGGACAATAATATATGACCTTGGGGTAGAGAAAGATTTCTTTAACAGATCACCAATCATAATTAACTATAAAAGGAGATTTAAAAATGGAAGTACATTGGGCGCCTGGGTGGCTCAGTCAGTTAAGTGTCTGCCTTCGGCTCAGGTCATGATCCCAGGGTCCTGGGATGGAGCCCCGCATCGGGTTCCCTGCTCAGCGGGGAGCCTGCTTCTCCCTCTCCCTCTGCCAGTCGCTCTCCCTGCTTGTGCTCTCTGTCAAATAAATAAATAAAATCTTAAAAAAAAAATTGAAGTATATTAAAATCAAATGCTATTCACCAAAAGATGCCATTAAGGAAATGAAAAGCTACAGAATAAAAGATTATATGTATTATATATTTCTCAAAGACTCAAATCCAGTATACATAAAAAAACTTCTACAAATCAAAAGAAAGATAACCCCCCCAGAAATGGTCAAGATAACTTTAAAAGAACATGACAAAAGAAAATACATAAAGGGCTTGGTATAGGTCAGAGATAGGATTAAAAATAAGCAAAAAAAAAAAAAATTAATTGCCATATTCAATAAACCATGGTGAGACAACCAGGTACCCATGTAAAAAAAAAAAAAAAAAGAGAGTTAGGCCTGAATCTCACACAGAGGCCCCAAATTGAATCTAGATAAGGGAATTAACTGTGAAAAGCAAACTTTAAACTTTTAGAAGGAAACATGGAAGTACAGCTTAATGACATCAAGGCAGAGAATGATTTATTGAACAAGATAGGAAAAGCAACACAAAAAATATAAATCTATAAATCTATTAACTTTTTTAAAAATTCTATTAAGTCACCAAACACAAAATGAAAAGGTCTAAAATAAAGAAGAAGTACTCCTACACAGTAAAAACACCAAAACAATGGGAAAGTGGGCAAAGGACATGAATAGGATATTTACAGAAAAAGAAACACTCAAGGCCAAAAACATATTCTTAATCAGGAAAATGTAATCGCAGGATTTTTCAAGGGACCTATAAGCTATCCCTAACATTCAAATGAAGGAAACAGTGAAAATTTTTCAAGGAATAATTTTTGAAAGACACTTTCACATTCATCATATCATCAAAAGGCTTAAAAGTCTACTTATGCAGCATGTTGGAAGTATATGGACAGCAATTTGGAAATGCCTAATAAAGTTAAAGATTCTGTATACCAGTGTACATGACCCAAGCAATTCCTCTTCTAGGAGTCTACCCTAGAAAAATACACAGTACTCAGAAAGATATTTATAAGACCGCTCACTCTAGTACTGTTTGTATTCATAATAGACAAAAAAAGCACTCTGTCTTTCATTAGGAAAATGAATACATCTACTTTGTACAATTATGAAAACAATAATTTACAAAATAGCATATGACAGGTTCAACGTGCCATATTTATGTACATTTTAAAAATACACAAAATTATATAGTGTTAAAATATTATATTATATAAAAGAATAAAAATATGTATAAGGATAACAAGTAACATCAGGATAATGGTTATCAATCAGATAAGGAAGTGAAGGGGGAGGAAAAGGGAGAGCAATCAATTATGTATAACCTTAGCTAGATCTGTAACACTTTACTTACTTTAAATAAATCTAAAGTTCATATCACAAACGGTCATTCTTTATGATATCTGAGGGAAGGGTAAATGGGTGTCTGTTCTACTGTTTTCTATACTTTTTCATTTGTTTGAAACATTAGGTAGCTAAAAGTTACTTAAATGCATTATCTTAAGATTTAATTATTTATTTCATGAATAATCATCATGAGCCATCAAACAACTCTTTATAAATCCATTAATATATTTAGGAAAAATTTACATAACTTCCTAATGACATCTTGTTATTTGGACTTCCAGCATATTTACATAAAAATAGAATATTAGATAAAAAGCCCCACATACTAGAAAGTAAAAGAGTGTAACATAAGATAGAATAACCCACAGAAGGGTTACATGTGCCACGAGGAGGCCCTGAACCGTAAAGGCATTGTTGGTGGAACCGCCTGAAGCAGAATTACCAAACCTAATGAGCAATGGGGTTGGGTGATGGAAGTGCAGAAACAAACAAAAAAATTTATTAAATAAGTAATTTAGGAAACCTATGAGGAAAAAATATAAAAATATAGACCCTTTATCTTGTAGAAACCTTCTTTCTTCCAATGCCTTGAAAGATAAGAGTATTTATAATTATTGCTCGATTCAGTGTCTTCATCCAATGGGAATCAAAAATTTGACAGGGTCCTGACAGGTCAAGATAGCTCTTGAGGTCTCAGTTTCCTCAATTCTAAAATGAGGGAGTTGAATTAAATGATTTCTCACCCTCACATTCTATGACCCTCTGAAAAATACTATGTCCAAATTCAGGCATATGACACAGAGTAGGTGGCTCTGGGTTGAATCAAAGAGGGGAAGCTGTGGAATTCACTTACACGAAGTACTTGGGAAAAATGGTACACAGTGACCCCAGTCAGATGTGCTGTCCCTTCTGTGGAAGTGGTCTTTCCAGGCCTCTCCAGGATCTGAAGAGTTCAGACAAGATCTAACTCGGAAGATTTAAGGAGGGAAATGCTTTCAACTCAACTATTTGTAGGTAATAAAGTGGCTGCTTTGCTAGTAAGCACTAATATTTATACCTCCAATGGGAGATAGACTATATACTGGGCACATTCTAGTAAATACTAATGGGGAAAAAGAGACTGAAGAATCCGAAGGTATTCTGAGATGCATTGGTACCTCTTGTCTCCATCTTGACTGCCACCATTCTGGGGGGCCACTGCAGTGGATCCTGACTAGTCTCTCTACTTCTCTGCCCACAGATCATTCTCTACCTTGCAGTCAGATTGTCTTCAAAATTAAAACAGAATTTGTCTCCCGCTAAAAGCCCTCAAATAGCTCCACAGTGTACTAATACTAAAGCCTCAACTCCTCACCATGGCCTAGAGACCATGCCGGCCTGTCTGGCCTAATCTCCTCTCACCCTCCACATGTTAACTCAGCACTAGCCAGACTGGATTTATGTTCTTCTTCTATTTCTGCCTTCAGGCCTTTCCATAGCCGTTCCTTCCATCTGGGATGCTCTTCCCTGAGATTAGATCCTTTTTGTCATTCAAGTCCAAACTCAAACATCAGCTCCCAGGAGAGACCTTTTCTGACCCTCAACTACCTTAAGCCCCTCTAACCTGTCCTACTCTATGATGTTAACCTATTTTCTTTTCTTCTTCTTTAATATTGTATTTATTTATTTGACAGACAGAGACACAGCGAGAGAGGGAACACAAGCAGGGGGAGAGGGAGAGGGAGAAGCAGGCTTCCCGCCGAGCAGGGAGCCCGATGCGGGGCTCGATCCCAGGACCCTGGGGTCATGACCTGAGCTGAGGGCAGGCGCCCAACGACTGAGCCACCCAGGCACCCCCATTTTATTTTCTTTATACTTTTTATCCTTTTATCCCTCTCTGAAATTTCCTTAATTTTCTTGTTTACTTATTACCAATGTCATTGCTAGAAAGTAAGCTCCCACGAGAGGAACTATGTCATCTTGTTCATCCCTACTGACTACAACAAGGTCTGGCAAAAAGAAGGCACTTAATAAATACCAGCGAAAGGCACCACAACAGGGATATTCACCACCCTTACAGATCAAAAAATCATTTGCATTCTCTCTAGAAACGAGTCAGGAATATGTGACTCCCTTTCTTCTACAGTTCCCAAGATGACACAGTAAGTGAGGAAATGATCAAGAATCTCATATATTGGGCACCTGGGTGGCTCAGTCGTTAAGCGTCGGCCTTTGGCTCAGGTCATGATCCCAGGGTCCTGGGATCGAGCCCTGCATCGGGCTCCCTGTTCCGCGGGAAGCCTGCTTCTCCCTCTCCCACTCCCCCTGCTAGTGTTCCCTCTCTTGCTGTGTCTCTGTCAAATAAATAAATAAATAAATAAATGAAATCTAAAGAAAAAAAAAAGAATCTCGTATATTCATGTGTGCATCTACCTTTCAGCACAGATCATATGTATTGGAGGCACCACACATCAAAAGGTCCCAGATGTGAAAAACACATTAAATCTATCTGGAAAACCAGTTAGGACGAGTAAGCATTCCAACAGAATAGCCAGAAGCTGAAAGTTGGCAAAAACCACCTTTTTACCCATTCTGGAGCCTACTGAATTTCCCGGGGATGCATTAAACTGGACAGCCTAGATGGTGCCCACACCTGTGCTGGGCACTGAGCATGATGCCGCACACAGAGCAAGTTCTCAAGAAAACATAGATGGGAGCACCTGGGTGGCTCGGTCATTAAGCGTCTGCCTTCGGCTCAGGTCATGATCCCAGGGTCCTGGGATGGAGCCCCGCGTCATGCTCCCTGCTCAGCGGGAAGCCTGCTTCTCTCTCTCCCGCTGTGCTCTCTCTCTCAAATAAATAAATAAAATCTTAAAAAAAAAAAAAAAAAATGGATGGATGGATGAATGACAATAAACCAACACTGAAGTAATGTACCAAGGGGACTGTTTCTGGACAGCACCTACTGCCTGAATAAACCTTTGCAGAAGCTAGACTTCAAACTTTCAAGTTTTTACCTCAGTACTAGTGATGTCTATCTGGACAGCAACAGTCAATAAGATCTTAGTATTATGTACCAAGAATCAAACACTGAATCTAAACCGGTATGTTTTGAAATAACTAATCAATTTCCACACTGAATGCTGTCTTCTGTGGAGAGAAAAGAAGTGGAGATGAAAACACAAAAGGCAAATTTTAAGGTATCATTAAAAAAACCACAGCTAACAAGTGCCACAGGTAACTGTGCTAACGACTGTATAGGCATCACCTCATTTTGTCCTCACAACAGTCTCACAGGGTCATACAAGTACTACTGTTTTCCCATGTTATAGGCGAGGAAACAGGCCTGGGGAATCTAAGGACCTTGCCCAGTAACATGGAGCTACTAAGTAGCAGAACGGGGATGATAAGTGAAGATCATCCCCTGACAGATGTCTCACAGGGAATCCCTGGCTCAATGACAGGGAGTCACAGTCACTGCTAGATCCAAGAAGAGCTGCTCTAGGGCAGGGCAAGCATCCGTGGGTCCACCGCTGGGTACACTACAGTGATGGTCAGTCAGAATATCCCTGAGGTCAGGAGATGCCCAGCAAAAAAATAAAATAAAATAATAAAATAATAAAATAAAATAAAATAAAATAAAAAAATAAAATAAAATAAAATAAAATAAAATATAAAATAAAATAAAATAAAATAAATAAAATAAAATAAAATAAAATAAAACACTAAAATTGTCACACGTTCATTTCTAGACTTGGGCATCAGCTAATTTTCTACAAAAAAGGCTTCCTTCCTTGACAGGTACAGATATTGACATCTATCTTCAAAAAAGACTCATGGTAGAGCTATTTTTATAATAGCTGCAGAATGCTGAAAAAGTTTGGCAGTTTCAAAGTGTTTTATTCCCTGAAAATGTCAATCAATAACAGGTTACAGTAAGAGACTCCCTAGTGAAAGCCTCCTCCAGAGAAGCTCTTAGCCAAATCCTTGCACTTTTAACCCAAGGGGAACTACAAACAGAAAGGGGGATAATGAGGCTGGAGAAGAGTACAAGCTGTATGCTGACATGCTAAGGAAAGGGTCCAAATCCTTCTGATGCCTGGATGCTGTCCACTTTACATTCCACAGAAAGCTAGTTGTTACTCAACCTAATCCCCTCCTTTTATGGATGAAGAAACTGAAGAGTACAGTGGTCTATCCAAGATGATAATAAAATAACAACTAACTAAGATTTGAATTTACTCCTCCAATCAACTCTCCCACTACCTCTATGTACCAACAAGTGGTATGTGATAAGAGCTTTAAAAACAGAACAAAGAAAAAGTGCTAAGATAAAAGAGATTATTTCTGGCCAGAGTAATGGTGAAGGCTCTGAGGAGGCAGTAGTATCTTTTGGGTCATGAGGGATGAGCAGGAGTTCCATCAGTGGAGATGGGTTACAAGACAGGAAGACAGAAGAAGGAACATTCTGGGCAAAGACAGCAATCTAGGTCAGAACACTTTAAAAAGTAAGCAGTTATCATACAAAATATCCTTCTTTATCTCACTGTGTCAGAAGTAGGAATGGGCACCAGGGAAGAGAATTAACAGAAAACAATGTTCAAATGCCACTGATGTTTCCTCTATTTTTTTTTAAGACTTTATTTATTTATTTGACAGAGAGAGACACAGCGAGAGAGGGAACACAAGCAGGGGGAGTGGGAGAGGGAGAAGCAGGCTTCCCGTGGAGCATGGAGCCCGATGCGGAGCTCAATCCCAGGACCCTGGGATCATGACCTGAGCTGAAGGCAGATGCTTAATGACTGAGCCACCCAGGCACCACCTGTTTCCTCTATTTTTTAACAATATGATCCCATGATCATGCTATGCGAAAAATACATTTATAGCAAAATCTCTGAGAATAATCCAGGCACAGAATTAAATTAAACTTAATACTCAGACATATTTTTATGGTATGCATTATTGTTAGTCTGCTTGGTAATTAGGGACAAAGAGTCAACAGCTTATATTAGTACAATCAGTCTTACTTTTATATAGCCAAACCAAGCATTTCTGGGGTAGCTAGAAGAATTTGTCTGGGAGAAGGGAGGAAATGGGAAGTTGGTGATCCTTGGTCCCATCTAGTACTCCCTCATCTTTAACAGTTTCAAGCATCATTCATGTAACAAATATGTCAGCACTTACTATGTGCCACACAGTGCCAGGATTCTGGTGTCCACCCAGTCCCACTCCACAAGAGCTGGGCTGTGGACTTCCCTTTGGCCACAGAGATTCACAGGGTTCAAGTACTTCCTGGGAAACTTCCTGCTTTGCACATTCAACTCATTTTCTTCCCTTCCACAAATCAAGAAGCTGTCAGCCACAATTTTCCCATTCTCTCTCCCAATAAGGGGAATTTATATTATTTACATTAAAAACAAAAAACAGGGGCGCCTGGGTGGCTCAGTCAGTTAAGTGTCTGCCTTCAGCTCAGGTCGTGATCCCAGGCTCCTGGGATTGAGCCCCATATAAATAACATTTATTTATAAATAACATTTATTTATAAATAAATAAATAACACTTATTTATAAATAAATAACATTTATTTATAAATAACATTTACTTATAAATAAATAACACTTGTTTATAAATAAATAACATTTATTTATAAATAACATTTACTTATAAATAAATAACACTTACTTATAAATAAATAAATAAATCTTTAAAAACAAAAAACACAAACTAAAATTCCAACTTTAGTCGCTATCAAAAATCCATCCATTAGAAAGTCATTTGGTTTAGTAAGTCAACAGTCCTGAGACTGCAGTGGATCACAGTGGCGTTTCCCAAGCAGGATGTCTTGGCACACTATGTCTTCGTCTGCCTCATGGGTTACAGGGACGCTAAGAAGCTGACCTCCTAATTCTCAAGGTGGGGCTGGGGCAGCCAGAGCCCTAGGCGGACGTCTTTGGCTCCGAGCAACCTTCTCCTTTTCCTTTCATTCCAGCGTACCATCAAACTATCATTTTTTCTTTCTTTTTTTAAAGATTTTATTTGACAGAAAGAGAGCAAGTGAGCACAAGCAGGGAGAGCAGCAGAGGTAGGGGAGAAGCAGGCTCTTCACTGATCAGGGAGCCCGACGCGGGGCTCAATCTCAGGACCCTGAGATCATGACCCGAGCCAAAGGCAGACACTTAACCGACTGAGCCACCCCGGCGGCCCAAACTCTTATCATTTTCAAGGTGTGCTGCAGAGTGAAAAAGATTGAAAAGCACTGGCTTGCCCTAGAATACTGTTGTGTTTTGGGAGACGATTCAAGACCAATCAACTTGGGTAACCTCTGGCATGTCAACTCTCCCTTTTCTGGGCCTTGTTTCCTCATAAGTAAGAAGAAGTGGTTACACTAAATGATTCCTAATTTCCCTTCTACTTCTACAGTATAATTATTCAGTAAATCGTGATATTCCCATATAACATCCTGAAAAATAACATTTTGTGGCGGAAAAAAGGCAAAAATTTAAGATTTGAAGACTGTTCAAGGCTTGTGGCTAATCCTTGTTTATTTAACAAATATGATCAGGTGCCTGCTAAGTGCAAGAGAACTGTGACTGACAGTGGATTACCACTAAACCAGAGAAGTCCATTCTGTTCTTGTGAAATTCACAGTGCACTGGGAACCCCAAGCAAAGGCAGTTATAATTTACTGGTTAAGTACTAAAATGGGGAGAAATATGAGTGTTATGGGTAAGTGACAGGGTACCCAACCCAGCATTGGTTAGGAAAGGTTCAGTGCAGAAACTGACATCCAAGACAAGACTTCAAGAACAGCAGGAGCTAGAGGGTGGGGTGGGTTGGGTGGTGGGTGTGTGTGAGGCAGGAGTGGATGGTGTGGGCAAAGATGACATTCTAGGCAGAGGGAATACCATCTGCCAAGTCCCAGAAGAACAGCAACTTGGGAACTATATGGCTGGAATTTTCAGCATGATTTTAAATGGAGAGTGTTAGGAGAGGTTAGGAAAAGCCCTGTGTCTGCAGAATGGAGAAATACACCGGAGAGGGGCAAGATGGAGCTGGGAGATCCCGCGCTGCTGAGTCTACAAATATTCAGATTATGTCGTGAATCAGGGAAGGAAACAAAAAGAGGATGTAAGAGAGTATTCCTTTCAATTCTGCTTGGAGAAGTCAAACTGAGGTTTCCTAGAAGATGCAACAGAGCTAGGTCCCACAGGATAGAAAGGAATGTACAGTAGCAGGTGGTTACCATTGTAACAAGTGTGATCTTCAGATTAAACTGTAACTCTGAATTCTGAAAATGAGTTAGGGTAAATATGTTTAAAAGATTAAGTTTGGGGCGCCTGGGTGGCTCAGTCGGTTAAACGTCTGCCTTTGGCTCAGGTCATGATCTCAGGGTTCTGGGATCGAGCCCCGAGTCAGGCTCCCTGCTCAGCAGGGAGTCTGCTTTTCCCTCTCCCTCTGCTGCTGCCCCTTCTTGTCCTCTCTCTCTCTCTTACTATCTCCCTCTCAAATAAGTAAATAAGTAACCTTAAAATAAAAAAAAAAGATTCTTAAAAAGTTCTCATTTAAACCTACTTTTTTTTAGTAAAACTATGCCTTCAGTGTTAATGCCTGAGAAGGACTTTTCATCAGCCTTCTTTACATTTTCATATAATTTCCCTGACAGATCCAGAATCAAAACTCCTGTACATATGTCATGCTCATTCTAAAATCTGTAACTCTAGCTCAGACCACTCTCATGGTCTTCATATCCATCTATCCACCTTCACATTAGGATTTCCATCCAGGGTCCCCCAAACACCTCAAAGTTCACAGTTCCTCTCTAATCCTTTGCTATATTCTTGTATTCTAGAAAAGCTAATATATAGCAGGTCAAAAAAATGTTAGTCTGTTAGGGACCATTTGGATATCCTCTACTTTGAAATGCCTGTTCAAGTTTGGTGCCAATTTTTCTACCATGTAATCTGTTAGTTCCTTCATGGCCTTTGTAAGTATTAGTGTTAATTTAATTGGGTGTGTGTTCCACCAGATCAGGGAGGTATTCTGTCTCTTTCTTCTGTGTAATCTGACCTCAAGCACAATACTGACATAAAGTGTGTCAAAATCTCTAAGAACAAAATATTCATAAAATAATGCTAATAAAAATTCAAAATAAATGCCAGATTATGAAATGTGAAGAGTATTCTTAAAACGGAGAAGAAAAGTAGGCAGAAAGTTGGCTTGTTCAGAAGGACTATAATAAGTTCACATAACACAGAATCCAGAAAAGTACACTTATAATCACATGTACAAAAGACCATTTCTTAAAATTACATGATTATCAAAAGCAACAATGTCATTTGGCTTTCAGGAAATTATTTTCAGGCTATATTTTATAATTAACACCTATAAAATATTTTAAATTGAGTTTTACATAGTAAGTTCTTTTTCAACACTATCCCTATATATAAATTTATACCCTGCAAAATAGAATGCACTTCACCATAGCAACAGTTCTATATCAACTCCTACTCAAGTTAGAAAAAGCATATGTAAAAGAAATGAATATTCTGGAATATTCTGAAGCGCCTACTGGAAAAAAAATCACTCCATTTATTTTGTAAAAATTTAAATATAAAAGTTTAATGTTTCCTTAAAACATTCTTATAATTAGGCAAAAGGCTATTTAAGGTTCTCAAATCTTGCTTTATTAAATAGTATAATACATTTTTAAAAGAAAGCAAAAGAGGAAAAAAAATAATGAAAAAGCACAGGAAAAAAAAAACCAATATCAAGGATAACATACTTGGGATCGAGTTGGTGGGCATGCTGGGGGATGGGAACAGTAACAGGAAATAATGTTTAAGTGATTTATAAGTAAAATATAAACCAAGTTATTAAATGTTACAACTATATTACTTTCTCAAGAAAAGCTATACCCCACTGGTATTATGACAACTGAAAAAGAAATTCTTATATTCACACAGTCTTCTTTTAAAAGTCAATAAAGCATCAGGAAGTGTTAACTTGGCTTGATAAATTAAGTCAATTACAAATTCCTACAAATTCCTTAATGAGAATGAGCAAGTTTATAGACTTTGGGGATCAGGTTATATACTACCAACAAACCTAGCTGCATCAAAATGTAATATTAAACTAAACGTAACTGAAAGCATTTCCTTTCACTCACCACACTTGTGGCCAAATTCACCATGTGCACACTGCTGTCATCCTTGCTCACAGCCCAAGAGGGAGTACTCTGTTATGTTCTCAACTCCCTTGCTGTTCTGGGCTTCCTTTCTCTGACCTAATTTCTAGCTGCTGCACTACATCCCAATTCTCCCACTGACCTCTGAAAATTCCCAAATCCTTCTGTATTTCTAATATCCTTGCTTAACATTTCCTCTGAACAGGCTTAAACTGAAACCTGGCTATTGTTCACTTCATTTGGAGGCTGAACTTTCTGCCACATCCTACCACACATATCCCAGAGATCGGAGGTTCTTTCTTACGTGTTCTTATGTGTTTCTTTAGCACCTGACCACGCCCTCTGCTTGTCCTCACTTCAGGCATCGACAAACTTCCAGGTCACCAGTCCCCATCCCTTGGGATCTCTGACACCTAGAACACCTTCAGCTTCCCCTACAAATGCTGCTGTTCTCTTAGATGACTTCAACATTTATGTAGGTGACTTTTTCCCAGACTCTGTTCCTTGATCTCTTCATCTCCAAAGACCTTCTCCACTTCTGCTACTCCTCTTCCATGGCCATACCTAGGACTTGCTCTCTCCCAGAAGAGCACTACCTCCGAAATCCTAAAGTCAGACACTTCATTCACTGATACAACAACCTCTCTCACTTGACTCCTCCCTACATATTAATTCTCTGATCTCACCACCAGATTATTTCACTCAATGTCGACAAAGACGCTCTCACCTTAACCAAACTCTAGTCAGGCTCCTCCTGAGCCCTCTTCTACACCAGGCTTCAACCTTGGCCTATAAAAACCCACACTTTCAACATAAATGATTTTGTTTACTCCTCTCACTAAGACACCAGAACCAACACTAGCATAGTTTCTAACAGTTCATGGCCATGTTCTTAGGGTGATCCCAATCGCATTTTAAGTTCCAACCTGAAAAAGTACAAGACTGGCAGGAAAATTTACAGCTTGTTCCAGCCAAAACCTGATGACAGGCAGAGAGGCCCCTGAACCTCCTCTTAGAGCAATTACTTCAGAAAGCTTACAGTTATAAATCCTTTCTCTGCCCCTTTGAGGTGCAACTCTTCCACCACTTAGAAGAGGTCATCTCTTTAAAATGCAAACATTCTAGAAGATAGCACTCCCTTTCTTTCTACTCTCTATATGAGGGCATAAGCTCCAGATGCCAGTCAGTAAATCCAGAAGGGTTTCACATTAACTAATCCCCTTTCCTGCTTCTTATCATTTCTACTCCCTTGAATCTGCAAGATACCCCTCCACCTCCCATCCCATCCCTCCTTCCTAATCCCTCCTTCTCCCTTTACAACACCCAGTCACCTCTGCACAAACTGAAGTTGAGTTCCGTTCACACCAGACTCTTTTCTCTATAAAATCTACGCTTGCACCACTTCAATTAGTGTATGCTTTGTCTTTGACACTGTAATTCTATGTAACACAAACACACACACACAGAGGCACAGGCACATACACTCACACTCCATCCCACAAGTTTGCTTTGTTCCCAGCCTCAAACATTCTGTTGCTGGTATTCTCAATCCCTTAGGGAAAAAAAATCAAAATTCCTTAACATGGCATACGGTCAAATTGGCCTCCTATTTCTGAACCCCTCTTTCTCTACACCCTACGCTTCACACCACTCAACATCTCTCACTTCCCTGAATTCACCCTGCTCTGCCTCACTCCCAGCCTCTGCCATGTTGGTTCCTTGACCTGGTATACTGCTCTCCACTTCCCTGGCCTATACTGCCTCCCTCTTCAATTAGTAGCTCATCGCCAGGAAACCTTCCTCGATGCTCCCTCTACACTAAGTTAGGTTGACCTTCTACATGCTCCCAGGACAATGTGGTTTCATATATCACGTATTGTAACAGCCTGGCTACCTTCTTGCTTGATCACAGCACCCTTAAGGCAGGGAATAGTTAGTTCTGTCTTGCTTACCACTCTCTGTCCTAATACTTGCTTCACTACCTGAAACTAAATAGGAATACAGTAAGTATGTGTTAAATGAATAAATCTTTAGGATCATTAACATTCCGTGACAGAATGCTAGCCCATATGACAAAGTTCTCATCACTGAAATCAGTTGAAGCATCTCCAATTCTTTTGCCGAACATCTTAAAATATTGAAAGACAGGACAAAGCATATGATGTTAAACACTAATAGAAATTTGCAAAAATTATGGTATGATTCCACCCTATTAGCATATTTGGGCATTTATAAATGAAAAATATTTACAGGGGTTGCCTAGGATAACTAATTAAGACTAACCCTTTCATTGCTACATCTTTCCATTTATCAATCATCTTTCATTGGAAATGACACCAACTCCACACTTGGTGGTGAATATAAAACTACAGCCCAAGATTACTACATTTAACGCCAAAGTTAAAACCTGAGTAAATTATAAAAATACTTATTTTGTATTTGAAAGTTTGGATCAGTGTTACCATCTTTTACTTATTTGCTGGCATCATGTGTTACTTACTGATAAATTTGTACTGTTGGGAACAT
Organism: Zalophus californianus; assembly: GCF_009762305.2. Taxonomy (NCBI): domain Eukaryota; kingdom Metazoa; phylum Chordata; class Mammalia; order Carnivora; family Otariidae; genus Zalophus; species Zalophus californianus. The sequence goes on along the minus strand of NC_045599.1, from coordinate 61,097,041 downwards.
ACTGATCCTGTGCTCCCAGCAACACGTCAATCACAGGGTGTCGGCCATTTTTAATCAAGATTTTCCTTCCCTCTTGTAGAGTTGGTCTGTGAAAAGAAGCATATTCCAATTTACTAGGCATGAAAACTGCCTTTAAAAAATCTCTAAGTTCTAGCATAAAAGATAGACTTTAAGAGCACACCCCCAGAATAAGGCTTTGAGTACAAAAGTTAAATTTTAACTATAAAATAAGAATTGGGAGGACATTATAATAATAGTGCTCGAAGCACAAACTTTAGCAGAGTCTTACAATAGCTCACTGCTGAAGTCTACTTTACAAGATCTTTTTTTCCTACTATTCTCTAAGATCAATATTTTCATTACTAAAAGTTACAGTTCAAATTATTGCCATTTAAATCATTTTCAGTTACATGCATAATAAAGGAAATCACTGAAAATTATTTCCAGATTCAATTATTACATTAGTAGAAATTATATTACGTGTTGCCCTTGGAGACCTAAAATTTTCATATTCTGTTTAACGGAAACATCTTCCTATGGTCTTTGGTATCTTTCACTTTTCTTGATACAAAAATTATTTTTTTTTGCCTTGCTGGTTTTCCTTTTAAAGCTTTTATATTCTCTGTTTTTATCTATAGCTTTATCTATTTATCAAAGCCCCTGTGAGCACTGCTCTCCTTTTATTCTCCTCCCCAGAGGTTACCACTGAGATCAGTGTGGTGTCTACCCTTCCCAACTTTCTTCTCTGCATTTAGGTTTTTACACACTCACTGTGCTGGTTTGTGATTTCATTAAAAAAACAGCAAAACAAATCAGGATCATACTATAATGTGTTATTCTATAACTACATTTCCCCCCTTAATACTCAATACACATTAAAAGAAATAGGTTTCACAATTTACCAATGGACCCTTTTATTTTTCTTAATACTTTCAAGTCATTTTACAAATAATTTGCAGAATTGGCAATAAAGGAGTAGTAAAAACAAAACAAAACTTCATGACAAATTTTAGTAAGAACTTAAACAAAGCAAATCTCAAATTTTTGTTCCACATTTTCCTGGTCTTAAAGGCATATATACTTGGAATGGGCAACACACTCTCAATGTAATTAACTGCTCATCAGCTATCATGCGTGCACCTGGACCACAGTCATTCATAAATACTAATTCTAGGTTTCAATACATTTCTAAAATGTTCTAGCTTATCATAATTTCTGGTTCTTCTCCCACTTGCATGGACAAAAATGCAATACTTGAAATTCTGAAATCTTCAAAAGCTTTTCATTATGTTGAGGAGAGGACAGCCATCTTCTTCGCTCCACAATTGCAAAACATTTTCAGTTTTATATTTATAAATACCAAATTAGAACAGTTGATCAAATCAATATTTTTATTTCACATCATCTATTTTCTTTCAATCTCCTCCCTTCAGAACCTGTGCACCTACAAACAGTATCAGGTAAACTTTAGTGCACAAACATCGTAAAGGCAAAAGAAACCACTACATATCCTTTTAGCACAACAGGATGGTTCAGGTTCTTGTCACCAAATACTGCATGATGTGTGCTGCCTATGGAATAACTAACTGGAGAAGAACACATTTCATTTTGTCCTTGAAAATACATTATTCGCACACTGATTCTTGAGTTTGGGAAAATTCATCTAGGATACTATCACCTGAACACTTATGATCTGAGATTTTGTTTATACAAGAAATTTCATCATCATCAGTAGTATCCAGAGCACTGCTATCTTTCTCTTCACATTCATCTTTTGATTGTGAAGAGAAAGTCTTTTTGATTAGTCTGATAATTGTGAAATGTCTTCTGTCACTTTTTTCCTCTTTGCTATTATGGGTGAAAAATTTAAAAATTCAGACTTCTCAACTATGCTCAGTGAAAGTTAGAAACAATAGTTACAATGTGTGAAAGTTAATCATTACATTAATAGAAATTAATTATAACTATAACAGTTATAATAACTGTTGTAGTTAGACTCCAACAGTGCTATTTCCAGTCTTTTATAACTTCCTGAAGGACAATGCAGCACTTTGGGCAATACAATTAAAACAATGAAGGATGGTGTGGTAGTGATTTTTATCTTACCTTTGCATCATCACCCTCTAGTTTTCTTATATTTAGACTTTTTAGTAGAAATAATCGATAAACAATAATAAACTAATTCTTAGGATGATGAAATAGCAAGATGTTCCAGATACAGAAAAGGTAAAAATCATTAAAGATCCCAAAGTGCATCTTAATCTTAGATTTACAAAAGGGTCCAATGGACCCATATGGTAAATGCAAGACAGAATTTTATTCTCCTTTAAAAAAAAACATGAATTTTCTCTTTGTTCTTTAAAAGACCTTTAAGAAACTCAAAAACTGAAATTAGGTCCAAGGGACCCTGATGGTATGCTATACTGAAGACTCAGGATCATTTCTTGTCATATCTTCAGCATTCTTTTGAAGCTGCTACATAGATAAGTCAGTTGTTCTCCACTGTCCAACATTTAGACTGTGTCTAGATTTTCACTGTTATAAACAATACCGCAATCAACAATCTTACATATATGTCCATGTGCATAGGGACAAATGTTTCTTAAGCCAGAGTAAATTCCTGAAGTATACTTTCTAAGTCATAGGGTATACATACTTTTTATTTTAACACATAGAAATACTGTATCAGTTTATCTTCCCACCAGCAGGATACGAAAGTTGACTTGTTTTTTCATACCTTCACCTAAAGTAGGTATTACCAAATTTTCTAATTTCCGATAATGTGTTGGGTGAAGTGTTCTCGAATCGTGTTAACTTGCATTCATTGATAACTAAGTGCTTTGACTCAGAACTTTTCACATATAAGCACATTTCTGACCTTATTCATCAGGCTAAGAAATACTACTTTCCTAAATACTTAAATCCTTTTCCTTAAATATATCTGGCTTACAAAACCCCAAGTATGTACACTCACATTTCTCAAAGAAAATAACTAAAGTATCTTCTGAGTAATTTAAAATTATCCATTGGAAAGAGACTTTTAAAATGACAGGAAAAGGACATTTTTTTGGATTTCAAAGTTTAATTCTAAAGACAGGATTTTTATCTAGGTGCATTATAAATTTACTATAGAAAGTGAAAGCATCTGCAAGTAATATCAGTTTTAAAATAAAATCCTAGGTGTTCTGCCAAGTGAGATCAATAGATCATTATTCATGACACTGATACAATTTCCCAGGAAGGTTTTCACTTTAGAATAAAATTTTGAGTGATTTGTTCTGCTCTAAAATCTACACTGACTTACTCTGTTGCTATCAAAATTATATAATGACAAAACACTTCCTGGTGGAATGAGAAGCAAATCATAATTTGGAGAGATGAAATGATGCACGAGATTAGGATAGTTATAGCAAAAAGGATACGAAAATTATGTTGATGATATGGCATTTAAGAAAAGCTGAGGAAATTTAGATGCTGCCTGGAAAGAATGAAACATTAAACTTGAACAAATTTATTTTATATTTTTGAAATAGTATCTTTCTCCTTTAAATGCCTCAGGGAAACATAATTAGTAAAACAATATAACATCCAGAATAAAAAATGGATAGAAAGACTTAGAACAAGAACTTCTGTCTCAAGGTTAGGCTATAATAGTGAATAAAATGTCCTAAGAACATTTAGGAAGAAAAGACTGCAATTATGCATCCAAACAATCAATTTGAACTAAGTGCAATAGCTCAAATGCACTAAAATCTTCAAACAAGCTGGAAATCTAAGGGAAAAAAAGGTATAAGTTTCAGATACTTAAATACTAGCTTAATATGCATTTTAGTTAAAAGTTTCCTATTTCATGGCTATTTACACTCTACTTTATTTCTGCTAAAAAAAGAGAGAGAGAGAGAGAAGTGATTATATTCCTTGAACTTTATAGCATGATTTTTCATTTAAAAATATTCAGGTGGATTTTTCTTAACATATAGTATCCAATTTGGAAAGTATTTTGACATGTGAAATATTTCCTGAAGTTGTCTTCATGAAAGAATGTATCAGTTGGAACAATCCTACTGAGGACAAACAGGAAAGTTAGATAAAGTATAGAAAACAGTTACCTGATGGTACCTGATAACTAACAAGAAAGCAAGGAATTAGCTGGCTAGGACCTGGGGCAGGACAGAGACCCAGGGAGTGTGTCTGTGGTTCCCTAAGGGAACCACTAAGGGTGAGCACTATGAACAGCTTGGCTCTGGACTGAGACACCAATGGGCTGCACCCCAGGCAGAGAAACACATTTGAAGTAATAATGGCAGCCTTTGAATCCTTGAGTCACCTCAAGACCTGATACGGATTAAGTGATGCCAGATTATTATCAGGGTCTTAAGATGCCTGGTAGAAGCAAATGTGAATCTTTCAGGTGAAATATAATATCAAATTATTTCTATAATGATTCTGCAAATACAATGCCCATAATGTAATCAAAACCACCAGGAATTCAAAAAGATCTAAGAATGGAAATGAACAAAAACAACAATCAATAGAAACAGACCCACAAGAACTCCAGATATTTGAATTATGAGACACAGACTTTAAGATAACGATGCCTACCATGTTCAAAGAGATAAGATTGAGAACTGGCAGAGAACTAAAAATGATTTTTAAAGAATAAATTATGGGTATGAAAGATTCTAACAACCCTTAAGTTTAGATATTTCTATTAAAGACAAATAATTTTTGGGCGCCTGGGTGGCTCAGTTGGTTAAGCGACTGCCTTTGGCTCAGGTCATGATCCTGGAGTCCCGGGATCGAGTCCCGCATTGGGCTCCCTGCTCAGCAGGGAGTCTGCTTCTCCCTCTGATCCTCCTCTCTCTCGTGCTCTCTCTCTCTCTCTCAAATAAATAAATAAAATCTTAAAAAAAAGACAAATAATTTTTAAATATTCTTTTTTTTACTTAATTCTTCCTGATTTTTGAATAAATATCTTTGAATAATATTATCTGCTATTTACTAAGTTCTTATCTGTCTGGTTCTGCTTAGAAGTTTAATATAGCTTTATCTCATTTAATTTGTACAAGAACTCTGAGACGTAGGTACTCTGTTAATGCAGAAACTGAGGATCAGAGAGGTTAAGTAACTTGCTTAAGGTCAGCTGCCAAATAACCAAGCCTAGCCTGTCTGATCCAAAGTCTACACTCCGAAGGATATGACTAAAAAACAGTTCAAATTTTACTTGCAAATCAAGGGGTCTCTTAGTAAATGTACTGGAAAATGCCCAAATAAGCAGAAGTCCCAAAATGAAAAATTCAGGACCAAACTAGAATATTGTAGATACTCAAAATGTTTGTTAAATCTCTGATGAGTCTACAAATTAATCATAGTTTTATAGTGACGTAATAAGGGATGCATTTTCACTCCTCAGAGATTTTGCCAAAACTAGCTCTCAATAAAGAATACCTACAATTGTAAGATTTATCCCATTTACTAATTCATAACTTTACTTCTTACAATTTTATACATGAATACTTGAGATTTAAACAAGAGTACACAGCTAATTAGTGACAGAGGATGGGCTAGAACCAGACCTTCTGATATCAAAGCTAGATTCTGGTTATTATAACACCTTGAAAATTATGTATTACTTTAAATTACATATTATGTGTAATATATATGTATGTTTAGGCTTACAAATAGGTATATATGCACATACAGATATGAAAACTTAAATCTGATGTAATATAAACCATAAGCCCACAGACATGGTTCTTCTGTTCTTACTAGCTGCTGCAGCAGCAAATGGCAAAAGGCCACTTGAAGAAGTGCAGGAAGAAAGAAACCAGGCATCAGTATTTTTCAATGGAAAGAGCTTTGTGTGAAAACATCAAGTGCAGACTATAGCTGATCCTCTGCTTAATTCACAAATCCATTAGGAAAAATTAGCTTCACAAACCTTGTGCACCAAGAAAGAAGTCCTACTAAGATCACAGTACATAAGGAAGAAATCAAGTCAACGGAAGATAGACTCTTATTCTCCCAGAATTAGATTCAACTAGAGTTCATTTACAGATCTCATTTTCATGAATGATAAATTGCACAAAATTTTCAAAGTCCTCTGATGTGAAAAGAAACTGAGTAACAATAAAAATGCAAAGAGCCTATTTTATTTTATTTTTTTATTTATTTGACAGAGAGAGAGACACAGTGAGAGAGGGAACACAAGCAGAGGGAGTGGGGGAGGGAGAAGCAAGCAGGCTTCCCGCCAAGCAGGGAGCCTGATGTGGGGCTCCATCCCAGGACCCTGGGACCATGACCTGAGCTGAAGGCAGACGCTTAACGACTGAGCCACCCAGGCGCCCGTAAAGAGCCTATTTTAAACAAAACCGTTGTGCACAGTATAGTAGATCACTCCATACAGAAATGGGTAGCAAAACAAAATGAAACAAAACAGCAAAACTATGTACATTTTTATCTAAAACTGGGGTAGCCAATTCCTGCAACTCTTCTCCAATAAATAAATAAATGCTTTACAATAAACTATTTTTTAACATCCACTATGGGTATTATGCTAGTTATAAAGAGAACATTTAAATATTAAAAAAAAAATATTCGGCACAAACTAGAGAGAACATGAAAGAAGTATGAACAGCAGAAGATATCCTCTCAAACATAACAAACTCTGTATACCAAAGCACTGATAGGCAGTATCACTTCCATGTTTTCCTTTTAGACCTCATAATAAGCCAGTGAGTTAAATATTCCCTTAAATTTCCTTAAGTATATGAAAAAATAGGCTTTGTGCTACAGAGTGAATGTTTGTGTCCTCTCTCAAATTCATATGAAACCTAATGTGATGGTATTGGGGGTAAGGCCCTTGGAAAGTGATTAGTTCATAAGGGCAGAGCCCTCGTGAATGTGCTAGTGGTTTTATAAAAGAGCCCACAGAGAGCCAGACCCCAATTGGGCAAAGCTCTCCAGACCCACAGAGCCACCAGTACAAAATTCCAGCCTGGGAGAGCCACAGGGCATCAGCATCAGCAGATGTGGGACTACCAGAAAGCAGACCAGGCACAGAACATCAGCAGACCAGGCACAGGGCATCAGCAGACATGGGACTACAAGAAAGAACCACCTCAGGGGTGGGGCCCAGGCACAGGACCACCAAAGGAGCAATATAGCCTAGAGCTCTGGGGGCCCAACCTTGGCCCCACAAAGCTACGGGAACAGGACTGCTGCCCCAGTGGGTCTGGAAGGTGGGAATCCCCACCCAGTGGGCCTGGAAAGCAGAGAAATGAGCCAAAGATTTGGCTCAAGCCTAAGGTTTTAGACTTAATGAAGAGCAATTTGATAGCAATAGAGACACTGTCTCGAAATGGATGACACATTCAGTCTCATCCATATCTGATTTAGTTGGCATTTATATGAGACTTATAATTATAAAGTGAAATATATTACAAAGTGTTCAAGTCAAAGCTAACAAATGAAAGGATTATGGCTTTAAAAAAATGTCACCCACATAAACTTAAAAATTGAAACATATAACATTCACCTCTAGAGTTATTGTGAACATCTGCTTTTATTGTACTCAAAGACAGAGCAAGTAAGAAAGGAATTTGTTAATTTTAACTGACTGAACCACTCAGGCTTCCCCTAGGAATCTGTTAATTTTAAATCAAGCTATGTGTGTATGACATTCAGCTTTACCAAGAATCCAACATATCTGCATATTTTAATATTTTATAATAAAAATACTAAAAGTAATGGGATAATGCCATCTGATCTAAAGCACTGAAAAGGAGGGGGGAGTTAAAAAATACATTACCTGCAGTAATCTCCTTGCTTAGCGACCTTGGCTAGGGAGAAAATGCAGTCAACAGTTGCTAGGTGATGTACTGCTTTACACAGGGAGTGATAATGTTCACTGAAATTCCTACAGAAGCAACAACAAAAAGGTGAACACATTGATTTCTTAGATCTGTAAAAGCTGCAAAATACGCGATCGCTTTATTAGCTAAGATGAGCATAAAATAACCAGAGATACCTAACAGTTAAGAAACATGGAAATTACTCTGGACGACTTCTCAGTTTCATATAACTTGATTACTGAGGCTTCTTTTGTTTCATGTGGATAGAATTACATATATTTAAAATAGCTTCTATATAAAGATGTCTACTATTAATACTGTATTGCACATTTCATTTGACCATGACATGTCAACTTTAACATAATTAACACAAATATAGTGATCATTTTCATTCAGCTTAAGTTAACATGAACTACCCAGATGGGTCAGCTTGTCTTTGTGCTTCTCCTTCATAGCATCATCCAAACTAGGATTAATAGTTTCAGTATCTTTCTCTCACACTGAACTGGAAGGTTCTCAACGGTAGGGTCCATGTTCATCTGATTTTCCTATCATTATTAGCTCTAACATCTAGCCCATAACTTCGATATGCAGTAGACATTGTAATAAATTTCATTAAAAGCAAGCAAATAAAGTACTTTTTTCCAGTGATCTTCAGTTATCTTATTAATAATACATATATAAATTAAATTTTAGATTAATTTTAAAAAGATAATCATCAGTGCCTCAAATCTTTGGCTAATTAAATCGCTTGTGATCTAAAGGCTTAAAAGACTTTTATTGAAAGACTTATTCAGAAAAAATATAGGAATGTAGGTAAGCGCTTTCCTTTTTTTATTATTTAAATTGTTCCATTATTTCCTTTATTTTTTAGATTTATTTATTTTTGAGAGCGTGAGAGCACAAGCAGAAGGGGCAGGGAAGAGAGAGAATCTCAAGCAGACTCCCCGCTGAGCACGGAGCCTGACACAGATCTCATGACCCTGAGATCATGACCTGAGCCGAAACCAACAGTCAGACACCCAACCAACTGTGCCACCCAGGAGCCCCAAATTATTCCATTATTTCATATCACAGGTATCCCTTACATCCTTTCAAAGAAGATTCCCACCAAAATAGAATACTAGGCTGAATTCTTCTCTTAAAAATGATTTCTCTCTGGGCGCCTGGGTGGCTCAGTCATTAAGCGTCTGCCTTCAGCTCAGGTCATGATCCCAGGGTCCTGGGATCGAGTCCCGCATCGGGCTTCCTGCTTGGCAGGAAGCCTGCTTCTCCCTCTCCCACTCCCCCTGCTTGTGTTCCTGCTCTCACTCTCTCTCTCTCTCTGTCAAATAAATAAATAAAATCTTAAAAAAAAAATGATTTCTCTGTTGTATTATGGGTTTCAGAAACTTTGAGATTTAATCTGCTTCTTAAATTCAAAAGTTTTAGAATGCTTCCTAGCTTGAAAAGGATATCCAAACTAAGCTATTATGTGATCAGTTATTCCTATATTATCACTATCTTGATTTTTTAGAATCTGTAATATGATTTTTCTAGTAATATTACAAGGTATTCCATGCAAATGACTTTTTCCAGATAACAGAAGCAACATTTTAAGTACTTATTTTCATTTTTGTGTTAACGTTATGAATTGGAAAATATATTTATAGTATACTTTATACCTTTTTATCTGAATAGATAGAACATAATAAATATAATTTACTTATTTCTCACTGAATTAAGGTTCATCAAAACAAGCAAGAATCCCACTAACAGTGGTAAGAGTCTGTGCAAAATCCCAAACACAAAGGAGACTGGCATCAGAGAGACAATGCTCAGGTGCCACCTTAAAAATGACTCACTCCATTTTGAAGATACCACATGCTACATGGACCTAACACTTCTGAGTGACTGCCCAGTGATGATGCCTTGTCATTCCTGGTCTGACTTCAATTTTAGATCTGACCACTGGCTTATCTGTTGGACTGTGTTGCTTTCTGTCCCTGTTCTAATTACTGACCCATCTGGTCCTTCCAATCCTGGCACTCTGTTTTCTCAGAGTGGCCAAATTTGATGTCTCTCCTCTTGCCTCTCTGGAATATGAGTATCAAAGTGTCTTTGGCACTAAATAACTCTCATTTTTTCTTCACTCTCACTCCCCGCTTCTCAGCTCTTGTCCAGGCCACCAAGACCCTAATTAATTTGCTACTATCTAGGAGCCTTAGGTTGAGGGTAACTGTCCCTCATGATATTCTAGTGTCTGGGATTGAAATGAGTGACACAGCTCTCAGTGGGTACCATTTTGGTTAAAAAAATAAGAAAAAAGAAAAGGCAGAGAGAGATAGGGTAATTATTTTGATATAGACAATAATGTTCTTTTCTCATGTCAATTATATAAATAAGATGTGTGAATAAAATGAAACACTATCATAAACCTTTAACATCATCATCATAACCTAGGAAGTCTTGTTTGACTTCTTGATCTTTGTCCATTTGCTACACTTTCCCAAATTTCAAAAAGATTATCCATACCTAGAAAAATAACAAGCTAAAAAATGGGCAATTCAAATAACAATCTGATAAGACTGGGTTTATATCATAACAGGCAACTTTATCACTAAGCCACCAACCAACTTAAAGATGAAGCCAAAGTACTATGATTTAATCTCTGGTCAAAAGATATTGCCACATCCATAGGAAAAATAAAGATTAAGGTACTTGGGTCTAAAGCTGTTAGGACAGTCTACCATCAGATGTTGCCCAATGATATGTAAAATCAACAAAAAAGGAAAATATTTCATTTTTTATTTGCAAATTTATTTCTAAAATATTTAACTACTGCACAAGAGACATTATAATTCAATTTTTAAAAAATCTCCAATCGAGAAGATTATTCAACATCCACAGCCCATCTTCTAGGAATACAGATGAAGAGACACATTTTTTTCAAAGAAAATTCCATTTAGAGTTTCTTACAGCCTTGATTTCTTGCAATATTTTGATCAAAAGTAGTATGACTAATGTATAATGGTCAGTATCTCAATAAGAGACAAATACATGTGTATAGCTGGTATTCAATCCTCTGATGTCAGGTTCACTGAGGTTAATCATTTTTTAAAATGACATCATATTCATACCATCTGGCACCTTAATAAATATTGTACATTACAGTCAATGTTGTTCTCAAGTGGGGGCTCTAGCTGCAAAAGCTCTAGCAAAAATTCAGCCAATATTATTTTTTTAGATAAAACCATTAATGTATTTTTCTTATTCTGAAATTAATGTAAGTACATTAAAGACACTTTTGATATCATGTATTTGCAAAGTAAATTAAAATCTCCAGTAATCTCACCATCCAGAAATAATCAGTTAATATTTGAGGATATATATATGAAGACATTTCTCCAGAAAAGATATACAAATGACCAATAAGCATACTGATAATACAATAATGGAATATATACATTTAATCTTTTAAGATAAAAAGATTTAGGGGCACCCTGCGTGGCTTACTAGGTTGAGCATCCAACTCTTGGTTTCGGCTCAAGTCATGATCTCATGAGTCATGAGACCAAGCTCCAAACAGGGCTCCACACTCTGTGGGGAGTCTGCTCGGGGATTCTCTCCCTCTGCCCCTCCCCCACTTGCGCATGCATGCATGCATGCTCTCTAATAATCTTTTAAAAACAGATAAAAAGATCTGTATGCTGTGCATGTATGTGAATTTACACAGAACTGCATCATCCTTCAATACTGTTTTGCATTCTTTTTTCACTTAGCAATACAACATGAGTATCATATTCTTCGGTGATGTTGTATTTAATGTCACCTCACTCAAAGAGGTAGTAAGATGAAAGCTGAATTCTCCTGCGTTAATTTGGTAGAAGGCAAAGAGCTAATACAGGAAGAATGATACACAGAAATAATGGGGTGCTAGAACAGAACAGAGAAGGGACAAATCAAAGATACATTTCAAGGGGAAAAGAAAACAGGAATTTGATAAAAGATAAAGGGACAAAAAGAAGAAAGAATCAGGGACAATGCCAAAGTTTTCGGCCTGAGAGATCTGAACTTTATCTTTAGTCTAGAATAATGACAATGACTACATAAACCAGATCTGTAAAATCTTGTATACTATGAACAGAGCAAATATGTATCATGTCATCAAATCCCAGGACCCTAGAATGTGGCCCTTGAAGCTTGAAAGAACTAATTTTCATCCAATTTTCATGTCTCAGTGATACTTTTTTTTTTTTTTTAAGTAATCTCTGCATCCAGCATGGGGCTCAAACTCACAACCTCAAGATCAAGAGTCGCACGCTCTACCAACTGAGCCAGCCAGGCGCCTCTCAGTGATATTTCTAAGGGGAAAACCAGGAGAACTTGAGACTCAAGGGCCCTAAAGACCCTTAAAATGGGAAAGTGAAAGCAAATTGGAAAAGGAAATGAATATACCAAGTTTCTATCCCTGGGTCCAAGATTCTGAGTTAAGATAACCTCAGAAGATTCAGGATAAGTAAATTAGAATGTGTTTCTAATGCTCTAATTCAAGACTCCTCTGGGCAAAAAAATGGTACCAACTACCTTTTAAGAACTGTTACTTAATATCTTTGTGCACCCTGCATTGAACCTTGGCTCCAACCCAATGTAGGCAACTTACTTCTTATTTCTGCATCTCAATTTATTCATTTGTCAATTGGGGGTGATAATATTTCAGTCACAAAGATCTTGTGAGAAATAATGACCTAATATACCTAAAGGGCTTAGATGAATGGCTCATAGCTAAGGACTCATGAAAGTCAACTGTATACCTCTCTTCCCAACTTCAGTCCAGCAATAGCTTGAAATCAACCACAGGAGTATTTACACTATAGAAACCAGCAAATGCCACAGACACTACTATTCTTCCAAAGAACTGGCTGTTAATGTCTTATTTACCAGTACACCACTGACTTAAACCTGTCAATATGAACATATAACTATTAATAAGTCCAGATATGAAACATTCTTTGAGGCAATGGCAAGGATTCTTCAAAAAAAAAAAAAAAAAACTCACAAAAAAGCAAAAAAGGTGGAGTGCCTGGGTGGCTCAGTTAGTTAAATGTCTGCCCTCGGCTCAATTCATGATCCCAGAGTCCTGGGATCGAGTCAGGCTCCCTGCTCAATGTGGAGTCTGCTTCTCCCTCTGCATCTTCCCCTGCTCATGCTCCCTCTCTCTCTCTCAAATAAATAAAATCTTAAAAAAAAAAAAAAAAACCAAAAAGGTGAGGGACTATTCTAGATTCAACTACAAAAGAAACATAACAAAATGTAACATGTGAAAGCTGAATAGAGCTTTCATTTAAAAATGAGGGGGCAGAATTAGAGAAACTCAATATTCCTTAAATTAATAGTTTTTCTTAGATGTGATAATGGCCTTAAGATTATATAGTAGAATGTCCTTAGTTTTAGATGTATGCTTAATTAAGTATTTAGGGGTGAAGTGTTATAATGTCTAAATCGTACTTTCAAAAGGTTCAGGAAAAAAGTATATGAGAGAGATAAAACAAATGTGGCGAAATGTTAACACTTGATAAATCTAGATGAAGAGTATATCGGTATTTATTTCAAATTTCCCAGATTTAAAATTCTTTAAAATAAAAAGTTAGGAAGAAAATATTCAGGATGTAAAAAAATAAGAAAAAAATTAAATGGAGATAATAAAAACAAAGCAACTAACCCATTCTTTTCCAACTCTGAAAACGTTAGAGCCTTTTTATAAGAAAAGTAAAGGAAGTCCAAGGTGGCATTTCAAAAAGGGACTCTACCAAACATCCTTAGCAACTAAATATTAGTACAGTAACAATAAAGTATATTTAGGTCTCTCGTTAAAGACTAAGATGAGCTTACATTTCAATGGATTAAAAATAAAATCAGAGAACACATGTACTCAACTATTTTATGGCAGGTCACAAGCAGTAATCTCTACTTTTCTTTTTGATGGAAAGATTTTCCGGTCTATTTCTCATAGCAAAAAGTCAGATTATATTTTTCATTGTAAACTCACTCTAGAAAATCAAGCCATTCAGCACTGCAGTCAAGGACTAGCTGCTCCCGGAGCTGATTCAGATGTCTGTAATTTTCTACAATAAAAGGAGAGTGAAAACGGCTCACAGCTTTTGTGCTAGAAGAGGGAAAGAAACATAAATAGGAAATCAAGGTTACTAAGAAATCACTAATGCCATCACTTCAGAAAATTAAAGTAGTTATTTATTGTTCTCTGATGAACCTTGAAAGTAAATATCTGTAAACAGAGAACATTCTTTTAATTATGGTGCTGAACTCTATTGATTCCAAAGATCTCTGTTGTAAATAAAGTACTTGGAGTTCACAGGACTTTGTTCACAAGCTCTAAAATGCGTTTTAAATTATATCCATATGGCAAAGTCAAAGTTTAGAATTTCCATTTCATAAGCAGAAAGCTTTTTTCTTTAAATTACACTAAATGAAAATGCTTGCTTATTAAAAGATCAGAAGCAAGTAAGTCCTGACAAAGCTGGATACATGGATGAAAGTCCTATTATTCTTTATGTTTGATACTTTTCTGTATAATTAATGTATTTCAGTGAAAAAAGAAAAATATAAAGAATTACAAAGAATAGCAATGCATTAATTCAGGAGGCAGTCAAAGAAGAGGAATGTTTCATGATCTAACTGTAGATTCACAGTGGCCCCAGATGGGAAGAAATATGACATGCTCCTCTTGTGGGCTTGTGTATCATCTGTTTCTTCATCGAGAAGCTGTAGAGCCGAAAAGGGGATGCCATGGGTTCCCAGTTAAAAAATCTGGGCCAAGGCTTTATCTCTAACCACTGACTTGCTACCTATGTAACCTTAGGCAAATATAAGTGACCTTCTCTAAACATTCCTTTCCTCATCTATAAAATGGGAATAATGATAGTATCTACATCATAGGTACTGTTGAGAGGATAAGATAGTGATTAGCACAGTACCTATGTCCTATGTCATTAGTACCCAATGTTAGGAGTTGTTCTGTGGAGGTGGTGATTGCTACTGCTGTTGATGTTACTATTATGATTGCACTTATGAGAAGAGAAGATCAGGACTGAGTGATACACAGGTGATGACAGAGTGTAATTACTGTTCTTTGTTTGCTCCCCAACTCCTGTCACAATTAGGTTTAATTTGGCCAGTTATTGGACCAGGGGTGAGCCTTTCATATTCAAATTCTGACTAATATTCTAACCTATCCCTGTCAAGGTCCCAGTAGTCAAACGACATATAAAAATAACAGTGAACCTCCCCAAAGCCATCTTATTTATTCATTCAATTTACATCATTGAATGTTCAAAAGATGCTGGCACTGATTTATGCCTTCCGTGTTGCTTCTGAAATGTCATGTAGATTTCTAGGCCAACATATTTATCATAGCTTTCTCTTGTGATAAAATTCATTTAGTGAAACATTTCAATTTCTTAGAGAATTAGATATACAATTTTCAATAATTTCTCTTCGTAAAACATATTTCAATTCATGAGCTGTAGGGTAGGACAAAAGTAGATAATGGAAAGAAAGCTCGTGAAGAGAGAAAACAGCCCCTAAAATCAACAATACTCAAATCTCACCTACAGCTTCTAGTAACACAGGAGAAAAAAAAAACCAAATAAAACAATGGTAACAGAGCTAAAGAAACCGATGACTGTGCATTCAGAATCCTTTGATAATGGCAATGGATACTAGTTTTTTTCTTTTAATTAAATAATAATCATTCACAGATGTTAAAATTTTCTTTTATCCTTAACGGAGTTCCTTCATATAAACACCAGCTACTATACTAGTCCCTCTTCTGCTCACTTAGGCAAATGTAACATTTTCATCTCAAGTTCATGCAAGCGTATTAATAACAGAAGCAATAAATACTTCACAAAGAATATTACTCACAGGAGTATATACTTCACTAATACCACTTCTTTATATGAGTCCCCTTTGGGGGATTAATGCCTAATCAAGGAGAAAAGGCAGTCTCAATGTGGTTCTCTAATTCTGTTTTTGATTAATTTGTTTTCATCAATTCATGAATAACTTACAAAAAAGAAGCCATAAAGAACTGTTATAATTATGTGCACTGTAAAGCATCAAGAATAAAGAAATGCAGAGCTCAGTGAGGTAGAAAATGAAATTTCATCTTCCTAAAAGAAATTTCAGGTATACCACTCATCAGGAATTTCAAGCAATCAAATTAATCTTATTACTGAAGATAACCCAATATTTTTTTTCGTGTGTTTAGCGTATACTCTGAGGTGTAAGAATAAAATGGTAATTTACAAAACAGGAAAACAAATGTATACAAGTAAGATACTCTTTGGAAAAAATATTTTTAAATCAATGATAAAAAGAATTTAAAATAATTATTTCTTTGGTTAAAAGTTCCACAAGAAAACCAAAGGGAAAGAATTACTTTTTATGTCAAGGATGTGGTTATCTTCATTCCAGTAGTATACAGGTATACACATGTCATAATTCACATTAATAAGAAAAAAATGTAATTTTAAACCCACCTTCCAACCTTAACCCAATCAGTTGGTATACAAGATACAGCAGAATTCTTTACTTCAATCATAAACTAAAAGAAATACAAATAAAAATTAGATATTTAAATGATTAACCATTATTAAAGCTTCCTCAAAATTGTGCAATAAATTTAGTAAATACTATTCTAAACATTCAAAATAAATCCAGTATTGTGAAGAGGAAAGTTCAAATATGTCCATACAACCGAATATCATTAATTAGGGTTGCCATACTTGGGATAAAGTACAATATGTATTGATCAAAAGTTTGTAATAAGCGTGTAACTTGGCACTTTAATGTTTATAACATTGTCATGTGCACTACGTGTGGTGATTTTTCTTTTTTTAATGGCCTCTTTCATTTATTAGTACCAATTAAGAATTCTATTATACTCAGTAATAAGACTGAAGTTCTTACAAAGTACATACAATTTTAAAAAATCAATTACGATGTGCTATACCAGTTTCAGACATGGTCCATCCCCTATTCTGAACAGAAGAGGATTTATTGTCATAGTTTTTATCCAAAGAGCCCAAGTGCTCTAAGAATATCCTCATGAAAAAGCACTGATTTCTTCAGCTATTAAGGAAGAAGAGATTTCTTCCCATGAGTGTTTTAAGTTTTCACTCATATGAACCATTTCTTTATAGCGCTGTGTTCTGCAAGCAAGCTTTTCTGAAATCAATCAGGAAGCAAGTGAAATAAACTTCTTCTATCATGCCTTTCCTTTTCAGCATTAGTGGTGTATCATCTCTTCCTCCGCTCACTCTCCTGTATTACTGTAATAAAATTCAGTGTTTTATTTAAATGAATACACACAAACACTTATTTTATACAGGAGGAAACCAGAAGCTCTGTGGCTACCACTAATTTTGAGATGGAACAGGAAACTTTTTTACATATACCAGTTTTATAACATTTCTGGCATTTATAATATGCATATTATCAATAATACTGGCCTATCTTTGATTTTATTTTTCTATATAGTTTTTACATTAATTATAATACAGATATTATTTGTTAATTTTAAGAATTTTGTGACTAAGGATGTCTTCCTAGACAGACAGAAATTAATACAATTTCAAATCTGCTACACCCAGTTAAACAGTGAAGAGTCGAAAGTCTAAAAAAAGTTCCCTTCGGCTACAAAGAGTAACTGAGGAAAAAAACCCACAAAATAAATATCATTGACAAGAAAGAAAAGCACATTAAGACCATGCTAAAAAATGCTGCTTACATATATTCATAAATGTCCTACAAGTAAAGCATATTGATCTTTTTATAAAATAATTCTGAGAAGAGCTATGCCTGCAGCAAACAGCAAAATTCAGGGCCACAGCGGCTCACTAATACTTGGAAAGGACACATCTAGATCCATAAAAACACAGAGCTCCACAAAAGTTACCGTGTAAGGGAAGGTGGAAATTTTGAAAAAGCAGCTAAAACTGCCTCAGTGAGATCAGTGCGCAGCCAGATAGGCTGGCTTACTTAAGTAACGTGCCGTAACACTGCAGCACGGGGCACTGGATTCAAATTTGTACCTTATACACGTCACAGATAGATTCTAAGCATGGCCCCTTTAGAGCGGGCTGGCAACAGTTTGGACCGTAATGGTTCAATCTGTAAGTATCAAGGGACTACTCTAAGGACCACAGCTCCTCAAACAAGCCATATGCAGAGCCAATACTCGATGGGAAAGAGGGTGAGAGTTGGGAAGGCCCACACGGACCTCCGGCTCGTTACACCCCCGGGCGTTACTTCTTCGACTTCGTGCTGGTCCTGCGGGTCCTCTTCTCAGCTGGGGTCTCTCTTGAGAATTGTCATCCACCAGCGGGTTTTTTTTCTCTTCTACACTGCCTAACGAATAGGAAATTTTCTCTCTGCTTCTTTTCACAAACATTCTAAGAATGAGCAGACAAGGCCTTTAAAAAATTTTATTGCTACAGAAAAGGAAACTAAAACTGGAAATTAACATGTATTTCAGAAACCTTAGAAAATTCTCACAAGTACCTTTCCCTACTCTACAGTTCCTGACTTTGTTTCTAGGTGTTGATGCAAGACGGATGCCTTGATTTGTTCTAGTAATTTCTCACATACTCCTGGGATCCAATTCTGTCCTGGTTAAACGTCAGATATTGTTACTCAAACTACAGGCTGTCATAGCACTGGGCTTGCATCGTTGCTAAGTTTGCTAAATTCACTCCAGAAACCGCTCTCTGTTTTCTCCATACCACACTTAACCCATTCCTACTCTCCCTCTTTTCTTTCTTCTCTCTCAAGAATTCTCAAGTATTTTTTCTTTAGAAGTAAGATGTCACAGAGAATGCTTTTCACATCTTAAACACACTAAGCAGAATTCGGATATGCTGCATGCTGTGAATTAATAAAAATTTTTTCTAAAGATTTTCCCCCAATATTCTTCCCTTTTCCTTAAGAATACTACTACTTACCAATACTGCCCTAAATCTAAATATCACCCTATATCCACTCCATATTTGATTCAATTAAAAGATGATTATATACACAAACTATGAGAAAAACTATCACAGAAGCAGTGGGCTAAGTTTCTGCTTTCATTACTTTCTTACAAATACTTTCAGAGTCAGAGATTATATAGTCAATAAGGCTTATAGTATTCTAATGAATACATAAAAACTGAGAACAGAGGTGAAAAAGGAAAGTTGTCAAAAGTATCACTGGCTTGACAATCTACTTATTTTTCCCAATAACAAAATCCATGTACTACATGGGGCTGCTAAAACAGGTTTTTAAAAAATTATTACAAAGTTATAAAAACAGAAGGGTATAAAATAAGAAGCACACACAAAGTAAGGGTTTTCCTGCCTTCCTCTCTCATTTCTCAGAGGTAATCATATTTGATGGAGTCTGTTCTTGATACTGTATCTTTAAATAATTTGCTGATACCATTAGTATAATTTTTTAAAAGAGAATTTGACTATAACAATGCTGAATATCTAGAATTCATTTGTTGTTTGAATAGAATCACTAGTTCTCAAAAAAATGTTGTAAAAGTGATTCTGAATCGATATACTATTCAATTTCTATAGGTTTTTAAAAACCGGTAAGAATTCATCCCACAGTTAATAACTAAGAAATTTCTTGCCTCAACCTCATCACCTTAACCTAATAAAGGTTAAATAAAGAATAAGATAATTTACCTCCCTAATTAGTTGTAACCCAATTATTTCATCTCCATACCTGTGCACTTTCTTGAACTTCACTGCCACACTGATTTAAAAAAGAAAAAAAAAAAAAACTACTCTACTATCCCTTATGAATTCCTGATCAGTTTTCCCATTTTTACTGTAAAACTACCAGCTGGATCCAGGACTGTCTTCCCAAGACTTAAGCTTTATTTCAGTTTACATAGTATGAGCTCTAAAAATGTCTGGGTTTCATAAATAAAACCCAAGATGTTAATAATCCTTGTGTTAATATTTGTAAGTAGAGTGAAATAAGGAACTGGTCGAAAGACTGGAGTCAGGCAGGACTGGGCTTCTGATTTAGGTAACTTACCTAACTATTCCAACCCTCAGTTATTCTTCACTACAAAATGGAATAACCCCTTAAAATCTGTGTTATTACAAATGTTAAATAATATACATACAGCGCTTAGCACCATTCTGATCAAGTGCTTGACAAATGGTAACTATATTAGTAGTAGTAGTATATGAATAAATTACATAGGGCTTAATGTATGATTAAAAAGCACTTTCATGTATTTTAACTCAATTGGTCTTTGGAGTAGTCTCACGACACAGGTGATTCTGCCTTGGTCACATAGCATGAAAGGGGCAAGTGGCACTTCACACCAGCTTTTTCTACTGTCATACAGGTAACTGCCTTTCTACTACATATCTTTTATTAATATTATTAAGCATTTTTGATCATCTCATTTTCAACAAATAGCCCAGATACTGGCACTAAGGTCACTTGTTTTGGTTTGCAAGGTCCTGACAGCATAGTGAACGAACTGATGCAATTAAATATTTGCTGGTGGGGGGGGGCACTAAGTATAAATATTGTCACATATTTTTCTGTTATATAGACTTCTAGGTGGAATACACTGTGAAACATCTGCCTGAGGCAAAAGATTTGAGTCCAAAAGATAGACTGACTTAATCAATGGTCTATTACATGGGCACCAAGAATAATAAATCTTTTAATAGGGGCCCCTGGGTGGCTCAGTCGTTAAGCATCTGCCTTCGGCTCAGGTCATGGTCCCAGGGTCTGGGATCAAGCCCCACATCGGGCTCCCTGCTCGGCGGGAAGCCTGCTTCTCCCTCACCACTCCCCCTGCTTGTATTCCTTCTCTTGCTGTGTGTCTCTCTCTCTCTGTCAAATAAATAAATAAGTTTTATAAATAAATAAATAAATATTTTAATAAAGATTATAATCTGTAGGGTTTCTTATTTCAAATAATTATAGAAATCAGCAGTCTTTGGACTAAATATATAAAGTAAATACAAATGTTTAAAAATTTTATTTGAAATTAAGCTCTTCCCACTAGAAAAATATCTGCTTTTTAAAATCCTGAATAAAATGTCCATCCATCCTATGAAAATTATTCACAAATCTCCTAATTTGCTATTTTAACGAAGTAGAATTCCTCAAATTCCCTCAGTTAGGCTCTCTCTATTTTATTTTTTTTTAAGATTTTATTTATTTATTTATTTGAGAGAGCGAGAATGAGAGAGAGAGAGAGCACATGAGATGGGGGAGGGTCAGAGGGAGAAGCCGACTCCCCGCTGAGCAGGGAGCCCAATGCGGGACTCGATCCCGGGACTCCAGGATCATGACCTGAGCGAAGGCAGTCGTTTAACTAACCGAGCACCCAGGTGCCCAGGCTCTCTATATTTTATTAAACATAAGATATAGAAGTAGCATGCCTCAACACTCAGAATATCTAAGACCAAGGGATACAACCACATTAAAAAAGCATACTCCTTCCTGATTCTCACCCAGATATTAATAATATCAAACTTTTAAACTGAAGTATGCATACCAAAAAACACATTCTGAACAGCACTTACATCAGCTCATGGACTCACTAATTATAGGTTTTTGCTACAGTTTTGTTTTTTTTGGTTTTTTTTTTTCTTGCTAATTTGTTCTCTAGCAGCTATTACTACTAACTTCAGAAGAAACCCCTGCCTTTTTAATCACTGTGTGACCCAACCAACCAGGTGGTTCACTTCTATCATTTCATTACTCTGCTGGCCAGAGATAAAGACTCACTCTTCTTCTCCTGGATTTAGGGTAAATGAATCCTATAAGTTATATTAACAAGAGTCATATTTCTATAATATAATTTCAACAAATAATATTTAAAAACATGTAACATTAAGTTGCATTATTTTACCAAGAGAGTAAAGTAATAAACACACAAAAAACTGTTCCTAAAACTAATTCTTACCAACACAAAGTATTACATATATTTCCAAGGAACAAAGAGAAAATCTGAAAACAAACATTCTTCCTATCCTTGGATTTTTGTTTACAATTTTAAACTAGGCCTTTCTACTTGAGATAAACACATGCAAAATAAAAGTATGTCTGACATTACCTCCTGTCCTGACACTGTTACCATATTGTACAGAAGGATTTTTTAGTATTTTTCGTATTTCTTGTAAATGTATTTTGGATCTTGTCAGTAGCTTCTTGAATTTAATCCTTCCTCTTTTTTATTAAAGGGAAGCCAGTAAGGTCTTTGAATAAATCAGTTTATTCCCAGTTCTAATAAAATGAAAAAAAAATGCAAATACATATATTGAGGCATACTACCTATACCAGTTATCAATTATTTTTCACAGCATGATAAAATACCAAAGGGTTGGGAATCAGGAAAGCAATGGTTACTATCCCAGCTCTGTCACTAAGTATTTATGGGTTGGTTTCTTAATTTCTTTGAATATAGACAAAATTATCCTAACATCCTTTTCATTTTGCAAGTTCATGATTCCCATGGTGAAAATGAGAGATAAAATTAAATATGTGTGTTCACCTATGCAGAAATAAACACGAATGTAAATACTATCTTTCTCCCCTTTTATACAGAGTTCTTCATGGATGAACCTGTAAAATGACTACCTTGTAAAGGAAAACTTTGCTTCTGTGGTTTCTAAAACATAAACGCAGACTACTGCTGGGAATCTAGGAAATAAGTGTAAGATGCCATCTGACTCCCATGTTTGAATTAATAAACTGCTACTACTTGTTCCTGCCTGGATTTTATCTTTTCATCATCTGGTACCTGGAGAAGTACTGTCATCTGTCCTTGATAATGAACTGCCTAAGTTTTAGATGGCAGAGGGTTACTTTCAGCTATCATAGACAGCCTTTAGCATCCATCCTATTCTAATTTCAAATGCAACATCTACCAGTGCCGCGAGGGAAGCTTACGAATCCATACAACAAATGGCAATCTATTAGTTCTTCCTTTCAGCAGTGACAGTAATCTAAGAGTCTACTACTACTTGGCAGCTTGGTCATTAAGTATCCTTAAGTAACGTTCCACTGGACTGAGGAGTTCAGGAATTTCTAAAATAAATGTCTGGAGCAAATATGACCGAACATGGGAATTAACAGCAGGTATAATGCTTGAAATTCTGACTTCAGGTGATACAGGGTTTTGACAATCAAGAAGAACTCTTGCGTAGAACACTGAAAAAGAAATCTTTTTTAGCTAAATAAGAGATTATGAACATGAAGTTTAATTGAGTGGTCTTTTAATTAGTGGTCTTTTCTTTTTTAGTTAATGGTCTTTTTCAAGTTAGAATCAGAATTCAGAAATTTTAATTTACTCTATATACTAGTTAATTGAAATAAGTATTGTTGATAACTTCTAAATGTTAAATCAATAGCTCAAACACTTTGTAACATTTTAAAACTCTAAAGAAAATAATTTGGGCCAGGGAGAGTAAAGCCAATACTGTTCAATAATTTTTCATTTTAAAATATATTGACCATATAGCAAAAATGCAGTAACCAATGTCAAAATATAAAGGACAATTCTGGGAAATATCTGCAACATGTGAGAAATAAATGGCAAAATTCTTCCAGTTTAATGAGCTCTTCTTACAAATCGACCTGGTAAAGATGCATAATCCACAGATAATGGCTAAGTGACTGAATATGCAGCTCATAAAAAAAAAAAGGAATGTCCAATAAGCACAATTAACTCACACATAATTAGAACAAGCAAATTAATAATGACAAGATAGCATTGTCACTTATCAGAATGCCACAGATTTAAAACCTGATAATAGCTCAAGTCACACAGGGTATTAAAAAGACACTTTTATATACAATTA
Organism: Zalophus californianus; assembly: GCF_009762305.2. Lineage (NCBI taxonomy): Eukaryota > Metazoa > Chordata > Mammalia > Carnivora > Otariidae > Zalophus > Zalophus californianus. Next base: position 61,073,301 of record NC_045599.1, on the reverse strand, counting down.
GGTAGAGGCATAACTTCTTTGAAGAGTAAAGTGCATATACCCTTTGACTTAAATAATTCACTCTTAAAAGTTAAACGAAAACTATACTTAACAAGTAGTGAAAAAGTATGTGTATCTGAATATTTATAGTGCACTATTGGTAATACTTGGTAATAATATTGGTAATAATATTAAAAAGATGAATAGGAAACAAGTATCTAAAAACTGGGATCTTATCAGGAAAAGCTCACGCAATGTAACAGTATTAAACAGTTAAATGAAACTTAAGGCATCTGTACATATTGATGTACAGATCAACATGGAACTCCATAATTTTGACAAATATTAAATATACATAGTATGTTTATACTATGTACCATATGTGTATTTACTACAGTAAAATTTCATTTTTGATTCTTCATACTATATGCATTATTCTTTATAGATAAAATATAAATAAAAAATATCTGGAAGGGTACACATGTTAACTTACTCTAGTTACCTCTGGGTGGTGTGTATTCAGGGAAAAGTAGAAGAAAATGTTTTATTCCTTATTTCATACCTTTACAAATACTGTTGCAATTTTTAAACACGAACATGAATAATTTTACTTTTGGAACTCTTGATAAAGAGAATAAGCTGAACATGTACATCTAATTTCACACTACCTTAAAACTACAGTCCAAGATGGTTTAAAAAGGCATAAAAACCTCAAGAATAACTAGAAGACAGCAGTAACAACATCTTAGAAACTATAAAGTAAATAGAATAAGTAGTAACTGACTTAGAAGATTCAAAATATTAGCATTTCAAGCTGACTGTGAGGAAAACTAGAACGCAACTTGAGTTACACCAAGAATCTAAAAGACTCAGAAATTGGTGGCACAAATTATCTTTGGAAGTGGAAGCTGGGAGAGGGTGGGGGGTAGAACATGACTGGCTGCAAATGAATTAAGAAGCAATTTATCCCTCAATATTTTATTCCTCTCCATGCCACTGAGCAATCACTATTTCCTAACCAACAGAAGACTAATTTTATTCTCTGGAGAAGGTCAAACATAGCGTACCTGAACCACTCCTTCAGGCACAGTGAAAGATGAGAATACCACCAAAAGCAAGGGATTAAAATAAGAGAAAACAGAGATTCCAATTGCCTCCACCTAGCTCCCAGAAACATTGTTAGCCATTCAGGAGGCTAGAAGAGTCCCTAGGGAATGGCACAGATCCAAGAGAAAATTCTGAAGATACTAAAGCAGGAGTCACTCCAAACATGGATCAGCTAGTACACTGTACAGTATACCTCTTATTTTGCAGCCATATTCATCTAAAGAGATCTTATCAGCATTTTATCCACTGATAAAACTCTTATCCACTCTTTAAAAATGCTCAGGCATCAGATAAAAAATTCTAACATGAAATGAAAAAACCAAAACAATCAATCAATCAATCAACAAATACTAGAGGGAATACAGTCTATATACGTAGAAGAAAAATGTCTTTAAAAAAAACCAGTATTACCGTTGGTGGGAATGCAAGCTGGTGCAGCCACTCTGGAAAAACAGTATGGAGGGTCCTCAAGAAGTTGCAAATAGAGCTACCTTATGATCCAGCAATTGTACTACTGGGTATTTACCCCAAAGATACAAATGCAGTAATCCGACAGGGCACCTGCACCCCAACATTTATAGCAGCAATGTCCACAATAGCCATACTATGGAAAGAGCCCAGATACCCATTGAAACATGGAAAAAGATGTGGTACACATATACAATGGAAACACTATGCCGTCATCAAAAAAATGAAATCTTGCCATTTGCAATGATGTGGATGGAACTAGAGGGTATTATGCTAGTGAAATAAGTCAATCACAGAAAGACAATTATACAGTCTCACTCATATGTGGAATTTAAGAAACAAAACAGGATCATAGGGGGTAGGGAAGGAAAAATAAAACAAGACAAAATCAAAGAGGGAGACAAACCATAAGAGATTCTTAATCATGGAAACAAAACTGAGGGTTGCTGAGGGGAGGAGGGTGGGGGATGGGATAACTGGATGATGGACATTAAGGAGAGCACGTGATGTAAGGAACATTGAGTATTTAGTAAGACCTGATGAATCACTGAATTCTATCTCTGAAACTAATAATAATACATTATATGTTAATTAATTGAATTTAAATAAAAACATATTAAAAAAAACTTAAAAAAAAACAATATCCTCAGTTAACCAGAGAATAATGCAGTCATGAAACAAGAACAGAATATTTTTTTTAAATAGAAACATTTCAGAGAACAGGATTCAATCAATTCAAAAAAAAAAAAAACTTCAAAAAAGAAAGAACCTAAATATAACTCAGGAAAATTTCCCAGAACTTGGTGCCAATTTAAAGGCTCAATACAATGGATGAAAACAGAATCAAATTCATGGCAAATCATCATGAAATCTGAGGAATTCGGGGATGAAAAGAAAATGTTTCAATTCTAGAAGAGATAAAAAAAGTCACACCAAGAATAGGAACCAGACTATCCAACAAAAAATAGAAGATAGAAGACAATGGAGTAACACAAATTCTAAAGGAAAATAATTTTTAGCCCTAGAACTTTATACCCAGTCAAACTACCAATCAAATGTGAGTAGAAACAAGACATTTCAGGGGCACTGGGTGGCTCAGTCGGTTAAGCATCTGCCTTTGGCTCAGGTCATGATCCCAGGATTCTGGGATCAAGCCCTGTGTTGGGCTCCAGTTCAATGGAGAGCCTGCTACTCTCTCTCCTTCTGCCCACCCCCTGCTCATGCACTGTCTCTCAAATAAAATCTTTAAAAAAAAAAAAGAAAAGAAAACAAGACATTTCCAGACATTTCAAAAACATTTACTGCTGACCTCTGAACAACACAAGTTTGAATTGTGTGCAGGTCCGCTTCTACAGATTTTTTTGGATAAAATACTACAGTACTGCAAATGTATTTTCTCTTTCTCAAAAGAAATTGTCTTAATATTATGATTTTCTTCACATCTTTTTCTCTAGCTTACTTTATTATAAGAAGACAGTATATAATAAAATATAACAACCAAAACATGTTAATTGACTATCATTAAACTTCAGGTCAACATCAGGCTATTAGTAGTTAAGTTCTGGGACAGTCAAAAGTTATACATAGATTTTCAACTCTTCAGGGGCCAATGCCCTTAACTCCTGCACTGTTCAAAGGAGTTGAGGTCAACTGTACTTCCAATACCCTGTCTCAGGATGCTTCTAGAAAATGCACTCTATCAGAATGAAGTAATAAACCAAAAGGGAAGACACAGAATTTTGAACAAAAGATTCAATTCAAGGGAAATAATATCAAAGATGGCTATACAACTAGTAGATGAGGGCAATCCAGTCTAAGTGGGACCAGGGTAAAATGAATAGAATATTTGATGAAAATAAGTATCTTGAGATGAGGAAGATTTCGGGTTGAGTAAATGGTAAGTACACATAATAAATAGTATACATAAAATGAATTAATGCTAAGAACCTATTTAGAAAGAAAAAAATTATTAACTAAAAGGAATGAAGTAAATTATGCAAAAAAATAAGAAGTTAGGCCAAACTGAGTAAAAGCCTGAATCTAAAGTGTCTCATAAAGTATCTCTTCACAGAGAGGCCAAAGATAAATATAGAGGCTGGATTTTTGTAATGTGGAGCCTAGAAGGTTTTTGGCCAACAGTCAATAGTTAATTATTAAATAGATACATTCTAACAAAGTGAAACTAAAAGTAAACATTTCAATACAATTTTTGAATAACCAATCTCTTATAATGATTGTAATTTGAGGATGATTTTTCATCTTCAGATATAAAATTTAAGTCAGCAACAGCAGCCAAAGCGAAATGAAGTGCTTTGCAATCAAGTTTTATGTGCCCCAAGGCACGTTGTTTTCAAGTTTCTTAAGCAAAATAACTCAACAGAGCTGCCAGAAAGCTGAAGAGAAGGGTGAAGTAGTGAGCTCCTGGAGGTCACTCATGTTCAAATCCCATCTCCAGCAGCAATTTCTCTGTGGAAGAGCATTAGAACACATCCCTAAGTGTGGAAAAGGGTCATCATGGGACTGGAAGAACTCCAGCCTAAGTTCCATACTGAGAACGTGGCTTTAGGCTTATACCAGTCTGGCCAAGAAATTATTCTCGCCTACAAAATTCTGGAAACACTCTCCTCTAACATTTTACATAAGTGCTATAATCCTTTAAATGTATTCACCAATCTTAGCAGTTATGTATCATTCTTCTTACAAAACAGTTTCTTGAGCAAAGTTAGTAGAGTTTCTAAGACTAACACTGTTCTCTAAGATTTGAATTTGAAGTTTTACTATAAAGATACTAATTGTGTGTGTGTATATATATATATTATTTATTTATATATATTTTAGTAAATACTTTTACTAATCAAGAAAGTTTTGTTTCATTTCAGGGTCGGCCTTCTTGGTATATTCTATTATTATCGACATGAAAAATACCAATTTGTGACTATTCCATGCACTTTCACACAGCCATATGGCCTAGGCTTACCACTTCCACAATAACCAAATAGTGTTCCTAACCATTTTATGAATTTTACATAATTGGCACAGTCAGTACCCAGGATATCACTCCACCATTTGGTGCATACAGCAGAAGCTTATTTTAGAGTAATCTAATGATAAGAACAGACATGTGTTTGGTGGTGTGTTCCAAGAGCCCAGCAAACTAATCTAAAAAAATTTGGTTGAACCGCATTTTTTGATTTCCTAAAGTTGGTCTGTTACCAAGTCATTTCTAATCCTCACTTTTCAAATCAATCTTTAGGCACACTTGTGTAAACATTAAAACAGCAATAAGGAACAACCTCTAAGTAAGTCATAAGTTCCTTCACTAAAGTACAGTTTGAAAACTCTAAAACAAAAGTCATTCTTGGTTACTTTTTAAAATGAATCCGATTCCTATACCATATAATTTTAATTTACTATGTAAAATCTAAAAAAAAAAAAAAAAAAAGGCAAACCCATAGATGCAGAGAATAGATTTGTGGTTGCCAGAGGTGGGCCATGGAGGGCAAATGGATGAAATGGGTGAAGATGATCAAAAGGTGCAAACTTCCAATTATAAAAGAAGTCCTGGAGATGTAATGTATAGCATGGTAACTATAGTTAATAATACTGCACTGCATGTCTGAACACTGCTAAGAGAGTAAATCTTAAAAGTTCTCATCATAAGAAAAAGAAGGCTTTGTAACTATGTGTGGTGATGAACGTTAGTTAGACCTACTGTGATTATTTCTCAATATATACGTATATCAAACCATTGATTATGTGTACATCTGAAATACAAGGCTATATGTCAATTATATCTCAATTTTCAAAAAAGAATTAGATTCTTTTACCAGAGTTTTAAAACTTTTGTAAATACACAAACCTTATGAATTGAAAACATCAAAGTAAAGTTTAAAGGGAAGCAAAGCACAACAAATCACAGCACCATGGAAAGATGCTTCTGCCTTGATGCCATGGATACTTTGACTCGGCTCTTTTAGTTAGCAATTAATAATTTTCTCAGCTTTGTCCCTATTTTTTCTTGAGAAAGAGAGAAATCTTTAACGACTGTCAGTGAATCCTTTCAAGCAGTGAAGACAAGGTGCTTGGAGACCTATTGCTTGATGAAGGGTAATATGCACTGATTGTCAGGCACCGGACCAATGATACAACCTAACAAATGGTTTGACATCCACTCTGTAACCTCAAAAATGTCAACCATAACACTTTCGACTACATTAGTCCCCCCTTATCTATGGGGGATATGTTCTAAGACCCCATATGGATATCTGAAACCCCAGATAGTACCTAACCCCATATGTACTGTTTTTTCCTATACACGTATACCTATGATAAAGTTTAATTGATAAACTAAGTGCACTAGTAAGAGGTGCACAATAACTAATAATCAAGTAGAACAATTATAACAATATACTGTAATAAAAGTTCTATGAATGTGCTCCTTCTCTTTCCCTGTCAAAATATGTTATACTGTACTTACCCTTCTTATGATGATGATATGAGATGATAAAATGCCTACTGATGAGATGAAGTGAGGTGAATGTCATAGGCACTGTGACATGGAGTTAGGCTATTACTGACCTTCTGACAGTATATCAGAAGGTGACCACCTGCTTCTAGACTGCTGTTGATGGCAGGTAACTGCAACCGCAGGCAAGGGGGCAGTACAGTTATCAGGACAACCTCTGTTACTGCCAGCAAAACACCACCACAAGGGCACCGACTCATGGTACGAAAGACTCCAATGACCCCCTAACCCACCCATGCATTCTTCCCGAGGGATGAGTATTTCCCAATTCTGGCTTGTTCTTTGTTTTCAAATTTAGCTGAAGCATATGGAGCAGTTACATAAGTCCTCTCGGGCACTGCAAGTATTCTCAGAAGCAGTACTTATTGTTCCAGTAAAACTTTGTGGGGGAAAGGACTAAAAAAAGTAAAGACTAATGAAAAATTGGTCACAACTAAAATGTGGGCACATAAAAATTGTTCTACAATAAAATTATTACATTGGCAGGGATTTACATTTGGGCAGAAAATAAAGATGGCTTATGTCAGGATAACCAGGAAAAAAATGCAATGGTAGTCAAAACTACTACATCAAAAATGGTTACGTCCAAAGTGTACCCACTAAAAACCCAGTCAAGGACCCTGGTTTAAATACTAATTCTGTCCCTAACAAACTACTCTCTTCTCAGCATCATCATTTTATCCAAGGTAATGCAAGCTTTGATAGCATTATATAGAGATAGCAGTATACATAGTGTCCCTTTGTAAGAAGGTGAGAAACACAGTTTATCTTCTCAATTTCATAAAGTTTTTACAAGGGACAAAGGGTCTAACGTATGTGAATGACTCCCGCAATAGGTAAAACACTACAGAAAGTTAATCAACAATTATAAATATACTTAATTGATTTTCATTAATTCTAAGCATATTTTGAAGATAAATTATTTCTGTGTGAAAAATCTCTCGGGTTTTTTCATTTAATTGGCATTAATTAATTTATTTACTTTTAATTAAGTTTTTACTTTAATGCCAGTATACTTAACAGAGTGTCACGTTAGTTTCAGGTGTACAATATCATGATTTAACAATTCCACACATCACCCAGTGCTCATCATGACAAGTTTACTCCCGAATCCCCATCATCTATTTCACCCATCCCCCCGCCCACCTCCCCTCTGGTAACCATCAGTTTGTTCTGTATAGTTAAGAGTCTGTTTCTTGATCTGTGTCTCTCTTTATTTTTCCCTTTGCTCGTTTGTTTTGTTTCTTAAATTCCACATGAGTGAAATCATATGGTATTTGTCTCACTTATTTCACTTAGCATTATAATCTCTAGCTTCATCCATGTCATAGCAAATAAGATTTCATTCTTTTTTATACCACCTTTTCTTTATCTATTCACCCATCGACAGACACCTGGGGTGCTTCCGTAATTTGGCTATTGTAAATAATGCTGCAATAAACATAAGGGTGCATGTACCCCTTTGAATTAGCATTCTTGTATTCTTTGGGTAAATACCCAGTAGTACAATTGCTGGATCGTAGGGTACTTTTGACTTTTTGAGGAGCCCCCATACTGTTTTTCACAATGGCTGCATCACTTTGCATTCCCTCCACAAGTGCAAGAGAATTCCTTTTTCTCCACATCCTTGCCAATACCTGTTGTTTCTTATATTGTTGATTTTATCCATTCTCATAGGTGTGAGGTGATACCTCATTGTAGTTTTGATTTGTATTCCCCTGATAAGTGATGATGAGCATCTTTTCATGTGTCTATTAGCCATCTGGATGTCTTCTTTGGAGAAATGTCTGTGCATGTCTTCTGCCCATTTTTTTAAATTTAATTTTATTATGTTATGTTAATCACCATATATTACATCATTAGTTTTTTGGGTTTTTTTAAAAATATTTTATTTATTTATTTGAAAGAGAGAGAATGAGAGAGAGAGCACAAGAGAGGAGGGAGGGTCAGAGGGAGAAGCACACTCCCTGCTGAGCAGGGAGCCTGATGTGGGACTCGATCTCAGGACTCCAGGATCATGACCTGAGCTGAAGGCAGTCGCTTAACCAACTGAGCCACCCAGGCACCCCAACATCATTAGTTTTTGATATAGTGTTCCTGATTCATTGTTTGCATATAACGCCCAGTGCTCCATTTTTAATTGGATTACTTGGTTTTTAGGTGTTGAGCTATATAAGTTCTTTACATATTTTGAATACTAACCCTTTATTGGATATATCATTTAAAAATATCTTCTCCCATTTCATAGGCTGCCTTTTAGTTTTGTTGACTATCTCCTTCACTGTGCAGCTTTTTATTTTGATGTAGTCCGACTCATTTATTTTTGCTTTTATTTCCCTTGCCTCAGGAGACATTATCTAGAGAGAAGTTGCTACAGCTAATGTCAAAAAAGTTATTGCCTGTGTTCTCTTCTAGGATTTTTATGGCTTCAGGTCTCACATTAGGTCTTTAATCCATTTTGAATTTATTTTTGTGTATGCTGTAAGAAAGTGGTCCGATTTCATTCTTTAAGATTTATCTATTTTGAGACAGAGAGAGAGGATGTGTGTAAGTGGGGGGGGGGCAGCAGGAGAGGGACAGAATCTTAAGCAAACTCTTCACTGAGCAAAGAGCCCAATCCGGGGCTCAATCTCACAACCCTGAGATCATGACCTGAGCCAAAATCAAGAGTCGGACATCTAACTGACTAAGACACCCAGGTGCCCCCAGTTTCATTATTCTGCATGTTGCTGTCCAGTTTCCTCAACACCATTTGTTGAAGAGAGTCTTTTTTTTTTAAAGATTTATTTATTTGAGAGAGAGAGAGAGAGAGAGAGAAAGTGGGGGGAGGGGCACAGAGAGAATCTTCAAGCACCCCACCAAGTGCAGAGCCTGACAACGCAGGGCTCGATCTCAGGACCCATGAGATCATCACCTGAGCCGAAACCAAGACTTGGACGCTTATCCAACTGTGCCACCCCGGCACTCCAAGACTGCCTTTTTCCCAATGGATAGTCTTTCCTCCTTTGTTGAAGGTTCAGTGACCATTTAATTGTGGGTTTGTTTTGGGATTTTCTATTCTGTTCCATTGATCTATTGTCTCTTTTTGTGCCAGTACCACACTGTTTTGACTCTACAGCTTTGTAATAAAACTTAACATTCAGAATTGTTATGCCTCTAGCTTTTCTTTTCTTTTTCTAAGACTGCTTTAGCTACTGGGGCACCTGGGTGGCTCAGTCGTTAAGCGTCTGCCTTCAGCTCAGGTCATGATCTCAGGGTCCTGGGATCGAGCCCCACATCGGGCTCCCTGCTCCGCGGGAGGCCTGCTTCTCCCTCTCCCACTGCTTGTATTCTCTCTCTCGCTGTATCTCTCTCTGTCAAATAAATAAATAAAATCTTAAAAAAAAAAAAAGACTGCTTTAGCTACTCGGGGTCTTCTGAGGTTCCACACAGATTTCAGGATTATCTGTTCCAGTTCTGTGAAAAAAGCTGTTGGTATTTTGATAGGGATTCCATTAAATTTGTAGATTGCTCTGGGTAGTATAGACATTTTAACAATATTTGTTCTTCCAAATACTGGAGCACAGAATGTCTTTCCATTTCTTGGTGTTGTCTTCAATTTCTTTCATCTGTGTTTTTGTTGTTGTTGTTGAAGTTTTATTTGAGTTGACACACAATGTTACATTAGTTTCAGGTATAGAACACAGCAATTTGACAAAGCTATACGTTATGCTTGCTCACCAGAAGGGTAGCAACCATCTGTCACAATGCCATTACACTATTAGTGACTGCATTCCCTATGCAGTACCTCTGATTCCCGTGACTTACACATTCCCTAACAGGAAGCAGGCAGCTCCCGCTCCCTTTTATCCATTTTGTCCATCCCCTCACCTTCTTCCTTCTGGCAACCATCAGTTTGTTCTCTGTAGTCACATGTCTGATTCTGCTTTTTTGTTTATTCGTTTGTTTTCTTTTTCTCTGACTTATTTCACATAGCATAATACCCTCTAGGTCCGCTGATGTTGCAAATGGCAAGATCTCATACTTTTTTTTATGGCTGATTACTACTGAGTATATATACACCACACTTTCCTTATCCATTTGTTCATTTTTGTTTTTTGGATTCCATGTATAAGTGAAATCATATGGTATTTGTCTTTCTCTGACTTATTCCGTCTAGGATTATACCCTCTAAGTCTATTCATGTTGTCACAAATGTCAAGCTCTCTTTCTTTTCATGGCTCAGTAATACTCCATTCTGTAATATTCCAATGTATCTCTCTCTTTTTTTTTAAAGCTTTAATATAAACCCCAGCTAGTAAACATACAGTGTACTACCAGCTTTGGGTATACAATCCAGAGACTCAACACCTATACATAACACCCGGTACTCACCACAACAAGTGTACTCCATAATCTCCATCACCCACTTCATCTATCCTCCCACCCACCTCCCCTTTGGTAACCATCAGTTTGCTCTCTATAATTAAGAGTCTCCCTGGGGCACCTGGGTGGCTCAGTTAAGTGTCTGCCTTCAGCCCAGGTCATGATCTCAGGGTCCTGGGACCAAGTCCCACGTCAGGCTCTCTGAGCAGCGGAGAGTCTGCTTCTCCTCTCCCTCTCCTCTACCCATGCAAACCACTTGTGCTCTCTCTCTCTCTCTCTCTCTGTCAAATAAATAAATATAATCTTAAAAAAAAAATCTCTTTCAAGGTTTGCTCACTCTTTTTTCCCCCTATGCTCATTTGTTTTGCTTCTTAAATTCCACACGAGTGAAATCATATGGTATTTGTCTTTTCTGACTTTTTTCATTTGGCATAATTCTCTATGCTCCATCCACAACATTACAAATGACAAGATTTTGTTCTTTTTTATGGCCAAGTAATACTCGTGTGTGTGTGTGTGTGTGTGTGTGTGTGTGTGTGTGTGTTCATTGCATGTGTAGATATATATATCATACCTTCTTTACCAATTCATCATCAGCCGACGGACATTTCATCAGTGTTTTATAGTTTTCAGAGTACAGGTGTTTCACCTCTTTGGCTAGGTTTATTTCTAGGTATATTATTTTTGGTGCAATTGTAAATGGAATTGTTTTCTTAATTTTGCTTTCTGCTGCTTCATTATTGGTATATATATATGCAACAGATTTCTGTACATTGATTTCATATCACAGGACTTTATTCAATTTATCAGTTCTAGAAGTTTTTTTGGTCGAGTTTTTATGGTTTTCTATATGGAGTATGATGTCAGCTGCAAATAGTGAAAGTTTTACTTCTTCTTTACCATTCTGGATATCTTTTATTTCTTTCCTTGTCTGATTGCTGTGGCTAGGACTTCCAGTACTATGGTGAATACAAGCAGTGAAAGTGGACATCCTGGTCTTATTCCTGATCTTACTCTTAGTTTTTCCCCATTAAGGATGATGTTAGCTGTAGGTTTTTCATATATGCCCTTTATTATGTTGAGGTACGTCCCCTCTAAACCTACTTTGTTGAAGGTTTTTATCATGAATGGATGTTGCACTTTGTCAAATGCTTTTTTTGCATCTATTGAAATGATCACATGATTCTTATCCTTTCTCTTATTGATATGATATATCATGTTGATTTAAGAATACTGAACCACCCCTGTAGCCCAGGAATAAATCACACTTGATCGTGATGAATGTTTTTTTTAATGTATGGTTGGATTTAGTTTGCTAGTATTTTGTTGGGTTTTTATGTAGGGATATTGGCCTATAGATCACTTTTTCAGTGGTGTCTTTATCCGGTTTTGATATCAGAGTAATGCTGGCTTCACAGAATGAATTCAGAAGTTTTCCTTCCTTTTCTATTTTTTGGAATAGTTTGAGAAGATTAGGCATTAACTCTTCTTTAAATGTTTAGTAGAATTCACCCATGAAGCCATCCAGTCCTGGACTTTTTTTGGGAGAGTTCTGATTACTGAATCAATTTCTTTGCTGGTTACTGGTCTGTTCAAGTTTTCTATTTCTCCTTGTTTCAGTTTTGGTAGTTTATATGTTTCTAGGAATTTATCTATTTCTTACAGGTTGTCCAATTTGTTGGCATATAGTTTATAATATTCTCTTATGATTGTTGGTATTTCTGTGGTGTTGGCTGTTATTTCTCCTCTCTCATTTGTGATTTTATTTACTTGAGTCCTTTCCTTTTTTTCCTGGTAAACCTGGCTAGGGGTTTATCAATCTTATTAATTTTTTTTTTTTTTTTCAAAGAACCAGCTTCTATTTTCATTGAGCTGGTTTGTTTGTTTGTTTAGTTTCCATATCATTTATTTCTGCTCTGATCTTAATTATTTCCTTCCTTCTCCTGATTTTAGGTTTTGTTTGTTGTTCTTTTTCTAGGCCCTTTAGGTGTAAGGTTAGGTTGTTTGAGATTTGTCTTGCTTCTTGAGGTAGGCGCCTGTATTGCTATAAACTTCCCTCTTATGACTGCCTTCAGGTGTCCCAAAAGTTTTGGACCATCATGTTTTCATGTGCATTTGTTTCCATGTAGTTTTTTCCTTTCTCCTTTTATTTCCTGGTTGATCAACCATTCATCATTTAGTAGCATGTTGTTTAACCTCCATATATTTGTGGTCTTTCCAGATTTTTTCTTGTGGTTGACTCCCAGTTTCATAGCGTTGTGGTCAGAAAAGATGCATGGTATGATTTTGATCTTCTCAAATTTGCTGAGGTTTGCTTTGTGGGCTAATATGTGATCTATTCTGGAGAAGGTTCTGTGTGCACTTGAAAAGAATGTGTATTCTTTGGGTTTAGGATGGAATGTTCTGAATTTATCTGTTAAGTCCTTCTGGTCCAATGTGTCATTCAAAGCCACTGTTTCCTTGATTTTCTGTTTAGATGATCTGTGCATTGATCTATTACTGTATTATTATCAATTAGTTCCTCTATGTCAGTTATTAACTGTTTATGTATTTGGGTGCTATGTGGGTGTATACATATTTACAATTGTTATATCTTCTTGTTGGATTGTCCTCTTTATTATTTAGTGCCCTTCTTTGTCTCCTGTTACAGTTTTTGTTTTAAAGTCCAGTTTGTCCAATATAAGTATTGCTACCCTGGCTTTCTTCGGACATCCATTTGCATGGTAGATGTTTCTCTATCCCCTCACTTTTAATCTGCTGAATGTAGCGTATAGATGGGTCTTGTTTTTTTTATTCATTCTGTCACTCTACGTCTTTTGATTGGAGTGGTTAGTCCACTTACATTCAAAGTAATTATTAATAGATATGTATTTATTGCCATTTTATTACTTGTTTTGTGGTTGTTTCTGAAGATTTTCTTTGATCCTTTCTTTTCTTTCTCTCTTTCATGTTTTGCTGGTTTTCTTTGGTGATACATTTAGATTTCTTTCTCTTTATGCTTTACAAGTTTACTAGTGATTTTTGATATATGGTTACCATTAGTTTGTATATAACCTCTTCTGCATGTAGCAGTCTATATTAAGTTGATGGCTGTTAAAGTTTGAACCCATTCTTTTCTCCCCTCCTCCCTATGTTTTAGGTATATGTTATTATATTTTATATCCTTTTTTGTGAGTTCCTTGACTGATTTTTTTACAGAAATAATCATTTTTACTGCTTTTGGATTTCCTACATTTATACTTCACTTTTGATCTCTTCTTTCCACTCAAGTTCCCCTTAAATATTTCTTACAATGCTGGTTTAGTGGTCATGAACTCCTTTTAGTTTTTGTTTGTCTGGGAAACTATCTCTCCTTCTATTCTGAACGATAGCCTTGCTGGATAGAGTATTCTTGGCTGCAGATTTTTCCCATTATGCACTTTGAGTATATCATGCCACTCCTTTCTGATTTGCAAAGTTTCTGTTGAAAAAAATCCGCTGCTAGCCTAATGGGAAAATCCTCTCTTGTTAATGTTATGACAAACTGTAAAGCTTAAGTGCTAAAAATCAAAATAATGCTTTTTACTTTGCTTTAATACCCAAACTCATTTGCATATTGATACCACCACAGATATATTAGCAGATTTTTCCTTTGGATAAGTCAAATAAGAAGTTGTTCTAGGGTCAAAAGAAATAAGGCATCTCTTTTTTAAAAATGGCTAGTCTAGGGGTGCCTGGGTGGCATAGTCAATTAAGTGTTGGACTCTTGGTTTTGGCTCAGGTCATGATCTCAGGATCATGGGCTCGAGCCCCACTCCCAGCTCTGTGTTTAGCACAGAGTCAGCTTGGGATTCTCTCTCCCCTCTCCCACTGCCCCTCCCCCCACCCCTCTGTGCACACATGTGCATGCACGCGCACACTCTCTAATAATTAAATAAATCTTTTTTTAAAAAAATGGCTAGTCTAAGAAATTTCCTATTTTGATGATGGCCCACATTTTGAGGATGAAACATGAGAATATCCTGTGTTAAAATAGAAGGGCCTCTGTGTTGCTGTAGTTAACAGAAATGGGCAAACTTTACTTTTTACAATGCAAAAATTGGAATAACTTTATTTTTTTTAATTTTTATTTTTTTAAAGATTTTATTTCTTTACCTGACAGAGAAAGACACAGCGAGAGAGGGAACACAAGCAGGGGGAGTGAAAGAGGGAGAAGCAGGCTTCCCGCCAAGCAGGGAGCCCAATGCGGGGCTCTGGGATCACGACCTGAGCCAAAGGCAGACGCTTAATGACTGAGCCACCCAGGAGCCCCTAAAAAATTGGAATAACTTTAATTTGTGCCATTAAATGTTCTAAGACTTCTCTCATGTTATCCATAAGATTTCACAAAATAATAACAATGATAAAGCTCTGAGATTTTTTCCTTTAATACGTGGTGTCCTTGTGCTGCAGAACATTAACAGTTTTAATAGATTTGATTTCTATCACACTTACTTTTTTGTGATAAATGCTACAGAGTCCTCTCTCTATATCAGGCAGTTTACGCAGATGATTTTCTATCTGACCAAACACACTGGATTCTGAATGGAGTACTTCAGATACAGCATCTAGTCGAGCATTTATCTCCCTGTGGGAACAGAGTAGTAACAATTTTAAGATACGTTAGGAATTCAGAATAGAGACATTTCCCACTCTTATGCCCAGCACTGTGACAACAGCTACTTAGAAAAACATAAAGGGACTCCTCCCCCATACCTCTGGCCCTTCCTAACCCCAATCATTTACATCAAAGAGCAGGTACCATACAAGGAAAGTCATTAGCTAGGTGGAGCAGAAACTGGCTCATTAGATTTTCCATTCCTCCTGGGCAAACACACAGACCACATTTACCAGTCAGACCACATTTCCCAGTTTCCCTCTGCAATTAGGTATGGCCATGTACCCACGCTGTAGACAATAAAATGTAAGCAGGAATGATTAAGCCACTTCTGGCTCTGGCCCATAAAACCCTCCTGTGTGATCTTTCACATCTGTTCTTTCCCCAGCTGAATGTTAGGCCCCAAACAATCTTGTGAGGCACCTGAAGACTCTCTCAGCCTGGGTCCATTAGTGGAGCAGAAAACCCATCACTCCCACATTTGCTACCAGGTGTACTTTACATTAGCAAAAAATAAACTTTTATTGTATTTAAACCACTGAGACTGAGGATTTATTTGCTACAACTGCTTGTTTTTCCTTGGCTAATAAAACAGATCTACAAAGGGCAACTGAGTTTTCTAGTCCGACTGAAATGACTGATCATCTCAGTCAAAAACCAATTCATTCATTCAACCAACTACTTTGATGGAAGACTTGGTGGCTGAATTGATCACCCGTTTGAAGTGGGATTAGGCATACTGAGCCTGAGCAAAGACTCGGAGCAGTAACAGAAAGTACAGAAGATAAGACATCAGGAGACAGGGGAGACCAGAGTAGGAGGATTTCATCAGTGGCTGCACCGTGATGGGCAGGCCACTGGAGAGGAAATGGTGAGGCTGTCAACTTAAAATGGAAACCGGATTGACTAAATGTGCCCTAAATGGGATGTGGCGCACCTAGTGCCTATAAACACCAAAGACCCAGACTAGGTATGATGGCCATAATGTGGTATTAAAGACTGAGATAAGTAAACATACCTAGTAGATAGTGAGCCCTCAGTAAATGTTTTTTTGCATGAAGAATGAGCAAACAAGCAAATGAAAGAATGAACTGACACTTAGGGCCAAAGGGAAACGTGAGCTACTGAATACACGTTTGTCTAACAAAGTTCTGTTGATATCACACACACTGACGTGAAGGGCAAGCCTTAGAATCCTGCCTAGATGACTGTTAAATTGAGTACTTCCCAATTAATTGAGTGCCTTTTCTCTTTAGTATCCTTCAAACTACTCTGTGAGGACATGCCTGTTCACAACATGCATACTAAGTTGGCTTCATTTTTGTTTCATTTTTCTCTGGCTCATACTCTACTATGTAGAACAGGCATTTGGTTCAGCATGACACAGTAAAACACACCTGAGCTTTGTAGACATACACACTGGTCCCTCCATTCTCAGTGGGGTGGCCTCTTAAATCAATCCATTTCTTTCCATCTCTACTACTGCTACACTAGTTTAAGTAAAAATCATTTCTCACACAGACTACAAAAAGAGCCTCCTAACTTTCCTGCATCCACTTCTGCCCCCTTTTCCAATCCAGTCTCCACACTGTAGCCTGAGCGGTCTTCCAAATCTGTTCAAGTCTTACCTTTGCTTTCAGCTCATCAATGACTTGCCAATAATCTTAGATGCAAATCCAGATTCCTCCACTGACCTACAAGACAACTGGGCCCTGCTTACCTCTCAAGTCTCCATTCAGGCCGCTGCCATTCTCCTCCTCTCACTGTAAGTTTCACTTAGACTGAAATGGTTCCATGTTTTGGTCACTCCAACTTCTCTGATATCAGGGCCTCCTCATTTGCTGCTCACTCTGCCTTGAAGACTCTCTTCCTCTCTCCTGCTACCTACCAGCTCCACTTTGTTTGGCAAACTCCTATTCACCCTTCTTCTGAAAGAGCTTTTCAGACACAGCAGACCAGATTTAATCCTCTGCTACCCTTTTCCACACAACCCTCTATTGTCTTTCCATAGTGGAAATCGTTGTAATTGTATTTACTTCTCTGTCTTTTCTGCTGGACTGTAAGCTCAGTGAGAACAGGGATCATTTCTTCATCCCCACAGTTCTGGGATCACAATATGTGTTCAAAAAGTAGTTCTTGAATTCAGTTCAGCTCAATTCCAAAGACTACATATAAAGTAAATCAAGATGAGGTGAAAAAAAAAATTAAATTTTCTTTGCATAGGATTGTTGTGATAAAATAAATCAATGTTTTACCCTAACGTTTACCCAAAATGCTATACAAATATAAAGTTTTATTTTAATAACTCACTCCTGCATAAATGAAGGATAACACCAATTGAAACAGACTAGGTTGATGCTACAGATGGTATGAGGACAGATAAAATAATACCATCTGTGAATGTATAAGACAGCCTACAAAGATAGCTGCTCTCTCAAAAATTATAAAGGTTGTTGGAGATATGGAAAGATAAAAGCAAAACAGGTTAATAAAAGCCTAAGTCATACTTATGAAATATTCCAGAAGATTTTTTTTAAAATAGACATAAAACTACAAATTTCTTAGAAAGAGACAAAAAAGGATGTGCTAAGCTGGTCTGCAATCTGGAAAAATACAAAGGTACTGACTTTTTATTTTAGCCTAATGACAGCACAGGCAAAAGCATATTTACTATGAATCATTTTCGTTTTAACCCAGCCTTCATTGGTTAGGGAGCTCAGAAGTTAAAAATTCGGGCAGGTGACCTCAGTTAAAATCCAGCCTCTACCATATACCAATTATTTAGTCTTGCCCTAGTTTCTCCATCTATAAAATGGGAATAATAATGGTCTCTAACTCAGAGCTGTTACAAGAATGCAATGAAATAATGCATGGCAAACAGCACAGTGCCTGGTACATAGTAAGTACTCAATACAGATTAGTTGTTAACAGTGATCTTTATTTGCTTATACAATCTGTTTGGTAGATACCACAAAGAACAGCACAGGGTGGGGGAAAGAGCACCCGAAATGGTTAGTAGGCTGCACTGAGAATCCCATAACGCATTACAGATGTTTAGAACAGGCAGGAAGAGAGTGAAAGGGTGTGTGACACTGTTTACTACAAACTTCTCACCATGGGGGGAGCTATAGTTCTACTTTTATCTCCGATCTGCAGATCAGAATGCAAATTAGTAAAATGACTTCTAATCAAGTTTTTTAAAAAGTTTGCATATCCTGTTCTTAGCAGCAGTAACAAGATTTCCCAAATAACTCTAATAAAACAGTATGTCAGATTATACCAAAATAGAGAAAAAATATCTTGGTGTAATCAATAAGAGAGATTCAATAATCATGACAGTCAACAAAACAAGAAGTAGCATTGTCAAAAAAAAAAGGAAGTAGCACTGTCAACGAGATGATGGTAAAAGTATTTGTGTCAAGATGCCCTATAGTGTTCTATGGTTGATCTTACAGCATGACACATTCCAAATGAAAGGAAGGCCCCTGAGTCATTTCATTCCATGACAAAAAACAATGGACTTGAGGTCCTTCGATGACAAAGATTCTTCTTTACCACCAAAGACCCAAGGACTAAAAGTGGGTGTCACTGGAGTCCTTCACATTTGAAGATGAATTGGGCGATGACACCAGTATCTGTTGTGTGTGGCTGTCACTCAGGAACACAGTACGTAACCCTACTACAGCTGTTGCCATTGTAAGGACATGTGAAGTCTGTACCTGCTGGTTGCTATTTGTGGAGATGCCTCTATCATTCTAACATAAGGTTACTTGGAGAGCAAGGCGGGGGGGAACTAAAATACAAACTACTGAGGAGAGGTGGTTTTATGTGGTGTTTGTTCTGACTTTTCCCTGAAAGGTTTGCTCTGAAGAGTTGTTTGTGGGGTGCCTGGGTGGCTCAGTCATTAAGCATCTGCCTTCGGCTCAGGTCATGATCCCAGGGTCCTGGGATCGAGCCCCACATCGGGCTTCCTGCTCTGCGGGAAGCCTGCTTCTCCCTCTCCCACTCCCCCTGCTTGTGTTCCCTCTCTCACTGTGTCTCTGTCAAATAAATAAGTAAAATCTTTAAAAAAAAAAAAAAGAGTCATTTGTGTTTGTTCTGACTTTTCACTGAAAGTTTGGCTCTAAAGACAGACAATATAAAATGAGTAAATTAAATGCAGACATTACCATGCTGGCCATGCACTACGGCTCAACTAACTACCTACACAGCTTTCTAATAGAAACATGAGAGGGCCTATGATTACTTGGATCTCCCTAGAGTCACAGACATCATTCACTGGTTCATTTAATGAATAATTACCAAGTGCTTACAAAAGTACTGACTGTGGAATTAGCACAGGAAGATGTACGGGAAGATGGAGGCTGAAAGTGTGAGACTGTGACAGCAGGGGCTAGGCAGCCAGGCAGCATACGGTCATGTGAGGGACGTGGGCCACACAGGAGCTGGGACTTTCCCCTGAGAATGGGAGCCCATGGCTAACGTCTGAAAGGCAGAGGACAGTGGCAGGAAGACTCCAGGGGAGGGATGCTAATGATCTGAACTGGGTAAAGGATAGAGGGGTGAAAAGGCACATAGTTTTAAGATACATTAAGGAGGTCAAGTTAACAAGAGTTGTGACATATTAGATAAGGCAAGGCAGGAGGGGGAAGAAGGCATAGCTTGAGTAAGGAGATGAGCTATGAGTCATCCACAAATGTCATTATTTTATTTATTTACAAATTACATTCTAAGGAGCTATTCTGAATATGTACCTGTTGCAAATTATAAATCACCCAACAAGCTTTTGAGGATTTTTATTACTCCTGTTCTAGGGATGCATCATTTTAGGAATAGACAACAATTTACCCTTTTTGGAATATTAAACAGAACAATTTTCTGACAGCGATCTTCCATCACCAGTTTAGAACATCAACTTGAGTCTTTGAAAACACATGATAGGATTTTTGCTTTTGGTAATGGTGAGAACCAGTACTTTCAGACCATCATTCCAATGAGGACAATTTAAAAAGCCAAATGAGACATAAAAACATGTTCATAAAAGTATCAAAAAACTAACAAAATGGTAAGGAATAAAATCACCAAAATCTAAAAGAAAACAGTAACCCAGAGGAGTAATCCAGCAGTCAAAGCCACTTTTGTACTGAAGAGATCTGCTAAAAAATGAGCTAGCCTCACAGTAAAGATGAATTTGCAGCATAGGTTCGCATCATTTGGATGGACTAAAACATACCAAATGCTGAACTTGAATTAAAATGGTCCCAGAATGATTGTGCCACCAAGAACCTGGCAGAAGCAAACAAACAGAGAAGGCACCTTCATCCTAGCCCTCACATTATTCTTAAATTTCCAAAGAATATAATCAGTAAACAAAGATAAGCATAAAAAGCAACTAGATGAGTAAGAATCAACAGGAACAGACATAAACTACAAAGCTTTGGGCAGGGAAAGGGGTGATTAAATGAAAAACAAAACAAAACAAAAACTCAATAAATCCAAAAGAAATCACTGAAAGAAAGCAAATAAAGCAGACAACAGGTGGGGAAATTAGAAATCAAATCAGTTATGTAATTAGGGCATGACAGGTGATCTTTCTTTGCTCTCTGCTCTCTGTAATATTTTTACATCTGATGTGGTGTCATACAGTTTCAGTGTGATTTAGTGAAACGTGGATTTCTCATTTGTTCTCAAATGTACTTTGGATCCACCATGCTTCCTAAACCTAAGGACTCATATCATTCATGAAATCTGAGAAATTTTCATCCTAATAAAGGATTGTCAAAAGACAATCTCTTTGAACACAGTCTCTTCTCTCCCTATTCTAATTTCCCTCTGGAAATCTGATGACGATTATGTTAGACCACCTAATTCTCTTTTCGTCTTACAATTTCTTATATTTTTTATCGTATTGTCTCTCTGTGCTATACTCCAGGTAATTTCTTCAGAAATTATAGTTACTGCATTTATTCCTGTGTAACCCACCCACTGTTTCTAAAAGTTGTATGTGGTTCTTTTTAAAAAAACAATCTACTCTCTCCTTTGATGGCATTTTTGTTTTGTGCTCATATTTTTTGTTCTTTTTAGTATTTAACTTTAACTTCTTTTAACTTTTGAATTTATCCTCATAATCCCATGATCTGAAGGTCTTGGGATTCTAATTCTGCTGTTTATAATTTCTGCTCACATTCATGGTTACTTGTTTACTTATCTTTTGTAATTGTGTTTTGTGAGCTTATGGTAGAGCTCTCTCTTTGGGATTCCTAGGAGGCCAGGATTGAGAGTGTATTCCTTCAGGGAGCATTTGCATTTGCTTCTGCTAGGAACCCTGAGGCATGGGACCATTCAAAACAACTTTCAAAAATTGGAAATTGCCAGACTACACAGACAGTACAAATTGGAATAGCAAACCTGAGTGAGGGTGAGCCTTTGGTTGAGAATTCTTGGCAAATTTTCCCTCTGTAAAGACTAGGCCAAGATAAATGTATTTCCTTGTTCCCTCTCTTTAATGAGATTATGATCCTTGGAGGGTCTCACATTACTATAGGCTCCCTAACTTAGACACAAAGCCTTCACTCCAGTTTCCCACAAGGCTTTTTAAAAACCGATCCTTTTGATTACCAATGTCTGCAGAGGCCTAGGGTGGCAACTGCAGCAGCAAAGTCAACTCCCATTTCCAGCCCCTTCTTTAATCTGTTCCCTCAGTTTTTCCCTTTATCATTATTATTATTTAAGAGGCTCAGCTATGTCCGAAAACAATGTCTTATGCTTTATACAGCATATCTAGTTATTTCATAGAGGGATTTTTATGACATTACAGCCACAGGAAATGAAGTCCTCCCACGGCATTTGGAGGAGATACACTCAGAAAATCCCTACCGGTAAAGGCACAAAGAGAGGAAAATAAAGCTGGAAGAGCCAAGAAGGAAAAGATCTCCAACTCTTGCTCCTCACTCTCTCCTGTGTATCTCCTCCTCAGCACAAAGGAAAGCTGCCATTTCCTGCTGGTCACGTGAACCAGTTTAGCCTTCCCTGGAGGCCTGATTACTACAGAACAAAGTGGAGGCCAGCGGCAGGTTCCTGGTTATAAGCGTCCCTAGAGACACTGGTTCCTCCATAGACACTAAGTCAGGGCAGACGTTCGGGTAAGAGGTGTTTGAGATCACTTTTTTCTTGGCAGCAGCAGTTTCTGCTCAAACATTCATACAGCAAAGGAAGAGAGGCAGGGCTCAACACCAACCAATCTCCACTCTCAGCTATGCACCACCTACTGCTCTTCATTCCCATTTATGAGCAGTACTGTGTCAGCAGCAGGTCACGTGGGCTGAGGAAAATCACAGTCACCAAAGGTGAACACTGTTTTGGCAGGTTCATGGAACATGGGAAACCACAAAGAATAAAGAGGGCCTCCCAATGTAGTTCAGTGCAACAAATCCCTGAGACTTTAAAATGGCATTCAGTTTTGTTAATATAAATTAAACGGTAAATGGAGGAAATACATAACATTTTATTACTTTGTCATTGAGGCCAGAGTTATGAATTAGAAATAAACTGTTAATACTCCAAGCATGAGTTTACCAAAATAAAAGTCATTTAATTATTCAAGAGAAAGAACTATCACGAGAATGTACTTAGTGCTTTAGAAAATTACACAAAAATGTAATCAATAGTCAGGGATCTATTCCCTAACACCAACAATTTTCAGTTTTGCTAATTTTAATGATTTATGTGATATAATTACCAAGAATAACCTTAGCATGCTTAATTCTCTTTAACAGTTTTCTAAAAATCTAATTTGAATTAAAAAAGTATTCTTCATTTGCTCTAATTGTGCTACTGAGCTATACAGCATGTAACGGGTAAGAATTTTATCTTAGGTACAGGATATCTTATCTGCATCTCCTCCTCACTAGATTATACCTTGACCAAATTAGATGAGAAACTCCTTGAGAGTAGGAACGTCTTGTCATTGAGACAGAATGATACAAAATTTACTATACATAAATTTACTATACATAATAATACAAAAGTAACTATCTTATACTATTAAGGGAAAGAAGCAAGGAGTATTGTGTATATTATGCCCCATCCATATAAAAAGGGAGGGAGGACTATATATTCATATTTATTTATTTGCTTTTTAAAACAGAAAGCCTCTGGCAAGATACACAAGAAAATAACAACCATGATTATTCCAAAAGGAACTGAGCAGATGTGGGGCAGGGATGAGAGGCAAACATTTCACGATCTATATACTTTTTTTTATTAAAGATTTTATTTATCTATTTGAGAGAGAGAAAGAACACGAGCAGGGGGAGGGGCAGAGAGAGAGAGAGAAGCAGACTCCCCACTGAGCAGGGAGCCCCGAAGCAAGGCTCAATCCCAGGACGCTGGGATCATGAACCCAGGACACCAGACACCAGGATCACAATCCCAGGACACCAGGATCACACGACCTGAGCCAAACGCAGACGCTTAACCAACTGAGCCACCCAGGGGCACCCTCTTTTGCCATTTTTAAGCTCTGCAACTATGTGAAGGTACTGTCTCTTCAGAAATTTAAATAAGTTCATTTAAATGTGTAGAAAAAAAAGGACAACACAGTTGAAACAACAATACAAAGTTAAAGGAAAAACAGCCCATCTCTGGCAACAGACTGCTAGGTATTCATTAAATATGTCTTTTTCGTCCTTGACAAACATTTGTTAACCTCCCTTGCAGTTAAGTGAGACCATCAGAATGAGTTCTAGTCAGTGACATGTGAGCAGAAATGATATTCGCCACTACAAGACCTGGTGAGCCAAAAATATGTCCTCCATGCTCTGTCCCCTTCCTCTGGCTGGATGTCACTGCCCAGGCTGACCTCAGAAATCACAAGTTTAAGACTGAATAACCTGTGGAGTTCCTAAATGCCTATGTGATGAGTTCCAGCCTACCTTCAAAATGGCAAGACCATGGATTGTTTATGCAAAGAAGATAAAGCAGAGCTGTCAAACTGTGTGGTACTTTTTGTTGTTCTTGTTAAGCAGTTAGTTTCTCCAACCAATGTGCTACACCTTTAGTGTTAACAAACATGTTAACCTGTCCTTAGTCAATCAGAACAGGAGACTGAGCTTCCTAAGGTCCCAAGACATAGTCAGGTTTAGAGCATTAAATAAATGAGAAAGGTTGTGATCCAAGCCCGACCACACAAAAGGACAGAGCTCAGTTGCTGATGGTTGCATCATCCTTAGAGGGGGCTGACAAAGACACTATCTACTCACCAGTGTTGCTTGCAAATTCTCCTCACAATACTGACTGCAGCTATGTAGGCAAAAGATACAACACAGGCAAGTACCAAATTCAGGAGACCTGACCAGACAGATACGGGACACCTGACAGTGGCACCCAGCCTCTGCCCTGTCACGACGGGAAGCCTCCAGCTGGGTCATCTGACCACTGTCCTCATTTTAACTGCTGTTATCATATCCTAACTAAGACTAGAAAACAATTTATTTTTCTACTCCCCTATTAATAACTAGGTTGCTTCCAGTTTTTTGGTTACAAATTATAACCATTTATAAAGACCACAGCTATTTTCCTGAACCACATAACTGATGCTAGCAACCAGAACAACTCTTTATATATCCTGTCTCATTTGGTCCTCACAACAACCCTGTGAGCTAGGTATTACAGTTCCCACTTTACAGATAAAGAAAGAGAGGGTGTATCAAAATTCATAACGTGTACAAAGTGACACAACTGGGTGAGGGAAGCAGAACTAGAGGCCAAGTCCCAATAACACCCCAAGTGTGCTTCTAGATGGGCCCTATGTGCTAGCTGGATGATCTTGGATAATTAACCCGAGCCTCAGGATTCCACGTCTATAAAATGAAGTAATAACTATCTCTGAGGATAGCTGGAAGAATTAATAGACATATCACAGACTCAAAAAATGCAGCAGAGTCAGACATCAATTTTGTGTGCTGCCTTTTTCGCCCCACTCGCACACAGGACCCACTTCCACAGTAACACATTTTACCGCTTAGGCCTCAGCCCTCTCCCTTCCCACCATGGCTACTTTTCTCTCCTCAACCCTTAGATGTGGACCTCGGCTCCTTTCTACCCAAACATTTCCCTTACTCTTTTTTTTCCCACATACAAATGTCTTTTTCTGATCCCTAAAAATCAACCTAACACTTTGTATAAATACCTTCACCTGGACAGATACAGACCAGAATGTTTTTCCAAGACCGTTGGATGATTTTTCAGAGTACTGTACTTCAGGCACAAAATTGCAGAATGTTTGCAGCTTACAAAATTCAATGGTTCTTTATAACATCACTTCAGATGATGAATAAATGTGTAATATATTTAAATGATAATCAAAACACTTGTTTCCATCCAAGAGATGAATATATTCAATCCGCTTATGCCAAAAGGAGGAAAGATGAAATTATTGAGCCTACCTGTTAGGGGTAGAACTGTATCAACAAAAAAATACATGTTGAAGACTAATCCCCTGTGCCTCAGAATTTGACCTTAGTTGGAATCAGGGTAATTGTAGGTGTAATTAGTCAAGACGAAGTCATACTGGAATATGGGAGACCCCCAATCAAATAGGATAGATCCTCATTGAAAGAACGTCATATGAACAGATATGCACACAGGAAGAACACCATGTGAATGTGAAAGCAGACAGAAAAGAGATGCAACTACCAGCCAAGTGATACCAAAGATTGCCAGCAAACCACTAGAAGCTAGGAGCGAGGCATGGAACAGCTTCTCCCTCTGAGAACTCAGAAAGAACTGTGAGACAATGTGTGTTGTTTAAGCTATCCAGTTTGTGATACTTTTTTACTCCCAGCAAACTAATACACTATCTAATTCACCCACTATGGAATTCAAATTATACAGGCATGGCCTTAAGGAGTCACAGGAAAATCACAGTGCATCCGAATATTTCTAAGCAAAAAAATTCCAATTCAGATGCGTTCAGAGTTGTGAGTTAGACCTTTTACACGATATCTAAAACCAGCTATGCCTCAGGTGGGAAGATGACCCCATCCCATCCCCCAACCTGCCTTCCTTTACTAAGTCCCATGACTTACACCAAGGAACTTCGATTTACTACTAATTCCACTAAGAGTTGACAAGAAAGCAAGACACTGCCAAACCATCTCTTCCACTTTAAGTGTTAATGTTTTCATTCCTGATCAAGCAACTGTTCCACTAAAATAAGGAATCACATGAAGGAAAACTGCTTCTAAGGTGCTTTTAAAATCAAGGAGTTTTTCTTAGAAAAATAAACTTCTCTTACAGAGGTGTGCCTTTATTTTCAAAGACCACTTGGAACCCTAAGATTTTCAAATGGATTCATTTGTTCATAATTTCTTGATCATCTATTATATTCAAAGCACTATGAGCCCCCAATTCATTCTGTGTGAGTTGGTGACGGCCGGGTAAGAGGCTGAGCAAAATGGAGGGAGTTCACTTTCTACATAGGAAGAGAGGAGAAAAAGGCCAACTTCTCCAAAGAGATAGCTGAGTTAGGTCCTGAGTGACATCATTTTAATAATTCACTCAATAAACATTCATTGAATGCTTGTTATAAATGAAACACAATTCAGTGAGAAATATTAAATAAACAGAAAAAACAAATATCAATCATGATAAGTCTTACATGCTAATGACGAATGATACGAGGAACATAATTTAGATTAGGCAGTCAGAGAAAATCTCTCTGAAGAAGTGACACTTTAAAGATGAGACTTAAAAGAGGAGTCAGCATGTGAAGAAGAACGTTCTAGGTAGAGAGCCCAGCAAATACGAAGACCACAAGATGAGTAAAAGCTCTGGGTTGCTCAGGAACCAAAGAAAGGCCAGAGTGACCGGAAGATGATGAATGGATGAACGCAGGGGAGAGTCAGAAGAGTCATGAGAAAGAATTTTAACTTTATGTGAAGCACAAGCCAATGAAGAGTTTAAGGGAGGGGAGTGGCATAATATATGGGCGCCTGGGTGGCTCAGTTGGTTGGGCAACTGCCTCTGGCTCAGGTCATGATCCCGGAGTCCCAGGATCAAGTCCCACGTCCGGCTCCCTGCTCAGCAAAGGAGCCTGCTTCTCCCTCTGACCCTCCCCCCTCTCATGTACTCTCTCTCTCTCATTCTCGCTCTCTCAAATAAATAAATCTTTAAAAAACAAAAAGTCTTTATCTTGAAAAAGAGATGAGTTAGGAGGATACTGCAGTTGTCTAAGTAAGAACTAATGTAGTTTAGACCAGGGTGATGGCGGTGGAGATGGCAAGACATGCACAGACTCTGGATATATTTTAGAGCTAAAGGCAACAGGACTTAGTATTAGATTGGACATGGTTGTCAAATAGGAAATGCCCGGGATAACTTCCAGGTTTCTGGTCTAAGCAACTTGTTCGGTGAAGTGCTGGTTCCTGGAATGAGGACACCAGAAGGAGGAACAGGGTTGAATACGTGAAGTTTGAGATGTCTGTGATACATCTATGTGTTTATGAATCAAAGCTGAATATATAATCCTGGGGAATAGGAGAGAGTAAAGACCAGAGATACAAATCTGGGAGTCACTGATACTTTGATATATACAGTGAAGGGAACAGGTATGTTTATAGGGATAGGGGTAGGAGACAGTGAGGAAAGAAGAGGCAGTGAGGGGAGGTTTAGGGAAGGAAGAAAGCTCGGCTCCTAAGGTTCAGGTCTCTGAAACACTGACATTCAAAGGCTATCCAGAGGATGAGCAGATAGCAAAGAAGACTGTGAAGAAGCAGGCAGCACACCAGAATGGAAACAGAGATGAGTACAAGTTTCCACTTTAGACAAAGGAAACAGACTGTACAAAGATCCAGAAATAAATGACACCTCAGCATGTTGTGAGAACTGCAAACTGCAGGGAACAACATAATCAGATATACATTTTTTTTTTAAGTAATCAATTGGTAGTGCAGAGCAGAAAGAGAGAAGGGCAAGACCAGAGGCATGGAGATTCCCTCAATAAATAAAAAAACCTTTCATGAAAAGGCTTTCATCTGCCTTTCATAAAAAGTGATTTTAAAAAAAGGCAAGATGATATAATACTACCTCTTGCCAGAAATCCAGTGTTTTCTTTTTTTTTTTTTTTTTTTTAAAGATTTTATTTATTTATTTGAGAGAGAGAGAATGAGAGAGAGGGCACGAGAGGGAAGAGGGTCAGAGGGAGAAGCAGACTCCCCGCCGAGCAGGGAGCCCGATGTGGGACTTGATCCCGGGACTCCAGGATCATGACCTGAGCCGAATGCAGTCGCCTAACCAACTGAGCCACCCAGGCGCCCCAGAAATCCAGTGTTTTCACTGTTTAACAAAATCATCCATCCTAGAAGGGAAGGGACTGATTTCTCAGATTCTGCCTTGTGGTTGATAATACCCTGCTCTAAGGGCACCTGGGTGGCTCAGTTGTTAAGTGTCTGCCTTCAGCTCAGGTCATGATCCCAGGGTCCTGGGATCAAGCCCCGCATCGGGCTCCCTGCTCTGCGGGAGGCCTGCTTC
Source organism: Zalophus californianus (assembly GCF_009762305.2). NCBI lineage: Eukaryota > Metazoa > Chordata > Mammalia > Carnivora > Otariidae > Zalophus > Zalophus californianus. Next base: position 61,044,691 of record NC_045599.1, on the reverse strand, counting down.
TCCCTCTCCCACTCCCCCTGCTAGTGCTCCCTCTCTTGCTGTGTCTCTCTCTGTCAAATAAATAAATAAAATCTTTAAAAAAAAAAATAATACCCTGCTCTGTATGTGTGTACACATATACGTGCACCTGTGGTGCGCGCGCGCGCACATACATCTTCATTTCCAAGAAGTCACTATCTCACTAAAGGAAATGCTTTGTTTCCAATCTGTTTCATTCAGCATTCAAACTGAGTATTTTCTGAGGCAGAGATGTTCTGGCAGATGTGTGAACATGGAGCTGCTGGAGATAATGGGACAAAGTCATCAGCACAGGAGCTACAGAAACTACGGCCCCAGAAAAGATCCTAAGTAGTGCTGAAAAGTGAGAAGCGATCCCAGGAGAGAGCCCTGGGGACCATCCACATTTAAAGTGAGGCAGAAGAGTTACCCACAAAGGAAAGCCACAACTTATTTTTGTTTAATATTTTAAAACACAGAGTAAGCTACCAAATCTTGACTCCTTCTTCCAAGATGAACAAATCTGCCTTGGAAATTAGTATTTTGCCTAAAACGATATTTTAGAGATGCATCCCATACTTCTCAAAGTTTTCTTTTTCCCATTTCTTTCAATATTAACAAGGAGAATTTGTACTTTAAGGCTTTTTGACAAAACCAACAAACTACATATGGTGTTTATATATAAAATTGACAAGATCATATCAACTCAAAGAAGCAGAAGGAATTCAAAGACAGAACCTCAAAAAATGAATTCAATATAATTTAATTTTAAAAGGTCTTAGGACAAATGACTTGCCAATGTGACATTCATTTATAAGAAGAAGCCAAAGAACTACACTGAAGAATCTTCTTGCCTAAACTGATAAAAAGCATAGGTCACAACACATAACCTATTAGTTATTAAAAAAACAAACTCTTAAATACAGAGAACAAACTGGTAGTTGCCAGAAGAGAGGTGGGTGGGAAGATGAGTAAAACAGGTAAAAGGGATAAAGAGTACATTTATCCTGATGGGCACTGAGTATGTATAGAATTGCTGAATCACGACACTGGATGTGTGAAACTAATACAACACTGTATGTTAATTATACCTAAATTAAGAAAACTGTAAAAAATAAAATGGCTTCCAGCCTCTCAAAAAAAATAAATAAATAAATGAAAGGGGGAGGGAAGCGAATTTGGTTTCAATAAAGTAAAATCCAGTCTCAATAATCTAAGTAAATTCTTCGAACCAGTCAGTAAATATAGGGTAAAAGCTATTTATATTTTCTAAAAGTCACTAGTAAAATTCTACACTGAAGAGACTATTTTATACAAAAAAAGGTGATGGGAGTGGAAAATCCTCTGAAACTTAAAACAGTTGGGCCTTGATATATGAACTGTGTGATTGCCCCAGGAACTAAAATGAGCTGAAAATATAAAGAAGATCTTTAGGGATTTAAGAAAATTCATGGATAACTGACAAATAATAGGATCTTGGAGAACTCTGGGAAACCTCTCATATCTTGCTTAATACCCTTGTCACCAACTTTTTTGTTCTATGACTCCCTATAGAAGAAAACCAGACTCTAAACGAACTTTTGGCTGCCAACAGTGGAAAGAGAATATTAGCCTGGATAACCACACTGATGTAATCTGTGATTTGCATGACCCCCATGTTAGCACAAACAACAATAATAAATATATGCCTGAACCAATGACTACTCAGCTGACGATTTTCTCTAGCTATCTGGAATAGGTTGCAAGTGCCATTAAGATTTAACAAATTCTTTTTGAAATGAATTTCAGTAAATTAGAAAGATAAAAGTTTTGAAATTATGATCTAAAATTAAAGACGCAAAGGAAAAAGTTTTGTGTGTTTGTTTTCAGCCATATAGGTGTTGGGCCCGTCTAGAGTTCATACTTGGAAAGCATCACTGTTCAACACATGGCATATTTTCTTTCGGCCTTCCTGGGAAAGCACAATCCCAAGAGATACATGATTCAGCTCCTACAGAGCATACAATATGGTCTATTGAATTTATCTCAAATTAATCCTAGTTATAGAAAACAAATTTTTAAGAGTAGAAATAAAAATTTTAATTTACATGAAAAAGTCTGCTACTGACTGTTTCTGCTGAAAATTTCAACCAAGCAAATAAGAATATAAGAAGTGCTATGGATGCTTAGGTAGATGTCTTTCCACACTTTCTGCAGAAAGCCATCTTGTCTGCTCTTGCTCCCCAAGGCATTCTTACCTCATTTCAGTCCTGAACCAAGGAGACACAGTTGACCACTGAACAATGTGGGGAGTAGGGGCACTGTTCCCCCACTACAGTCAAAAAACTGAGTATATCTTTTAACTCCCCCAAAACTTAACTACTAATAGCCTACTGCTGATCAGAAGCCTAAATTAACACATATTTTATATATGTATCATATACTGTATTCTCATAACAAAGTAAACTATAGGAAAGAGAAGGGGTTAAGAAAATCATAAGGAAATACATTTACAGTGCTGTACTGTATCAGAAAAAATGTGCACATAAGTGGTCCTGCACATTTATGGTCAAGAAGAAAAACTGGAGTGACCCGGTAAATCTTGAAGTGATTTGGTAATGATCATCGTCATAACAGTGTCTTAAGCTTATTACTCGCACTCACAGCATTGTGCTATCCTTTGCTGAAGATGACTATTTACTAAACTCAGCATAATACGCAGCCAAGAGTGAGGCTCTTGTGTAGTTTAAAAGCTACAATGTACATAAGGCCCCCAGTACGGGGCTTGTCATGTAATAAAGAGCTCAAAAGTGGTAGTTAGGATTCCTGTCTCATCTTATTCCTTAGGGCAACCCTGTGAGGAGGCAGTTTACCAATTCAAAGGTGAGAACATGGCATGGGGAGGCCGACACACGGGACAGGACACGGGACCCAAGGACTTAGTGGACTGACTCACTCAGTTGACAGAGCTGACGCACAGCCGTTCTAACACCTCTAACACATCTACCACCACACTCTCTGGTCTCTTTAGGAAACGGTTCAGAATGGTTGGTTAAGTGCCTGCTCAGCTCTGGAGTCAATGCTGTTTTTAAATCTGGGCTCTATCAGCTATGAAACATTGAGCAAGTTATTGAAGCTCTGAATCTGTTTACTCATCTCAAGAACCTACCTCAGAAGATGCTTCTGAGTATTAAAGAGTGGTACATAGTAAAAATGCAACAAATAACAGCCTTCATTCATTCAGTAAACGTTAATGGGGCTCCTACTAAGTGACAGGTCAGAGTCTCCAAATTTATCTGCATATCAGAATCATCTGGGGAGCATTCAAAAACTCCAACTCCCAGGCCACACTGGAGACCGATTAAATCACACTCTCTGGGGGTTTAGCCATAGGCATCAGTATCTGAGAAGCCTCCCAAGGACTGCAAGGGGCGGACAAGCTTGGAAACAGCTGCGTTTTAGGCACTAGATTCAGCTACCTTCCCTGAAGGCGCTCCTGGTTTACTCATCTACTTTCCCAAACATCTCACACCTGACCCTTCTTTCAGATCCCTACTGTTCCGGCTTTAGCTCGGGTCCCTCAGAACCTCGCCATGAACTTGCTAACTTGCCCAGGCCACCACCACTTTGTCCCCTCCCACATACAAGCCCAGCTCTGATCCTAGCGTTCCCATGCTCAGAATCATTGGATTAACTTTCCCTGGCTACCAACTCAGGCTAGTCTTCAAAGTCCTCTACAAAAGGCAGTGCCCCAGCTCTTCAACCACCTCCTCCCTACTCTCTTATGCTGCGGATGACCCAAACTAAACGGATAACTCACTTTCCCTGGACACACCCCATGTCTTCCAATCTGCAAGCCGACTCATTCTTGGGGACAAGGAAAACATCCTCACAACACTAGACAGTGTATTGCCAGATACAAAATAAAATCTTCTCCAATTTAAAATTCTTCTTTTTTTTTTAAAGTTCATTTATTTTTAGTAATCTACACCCAACATGGAGCTAGAACTCATGACCCTAGGAACAAAAATCGCTGCTCCTCTGACTCAGCCAGCCAGGTGCCCCTAAAATACTGTTCTTATAACTATGGTAATCTTGGTTTTAAGGAGGCTAACACATTTAATTTCACAACTTTATATAATTTCAGATTAAACACACAAAAAAGAATTCCCTTTACCTTAGTTTAAGGAGTGGCTGGGTCACCCACTTCTTCAATTTCCGTCTCCCAAATGAGGTTTTAGTATGGTCTAAGACCCAAAGTAAACTTCCTTTGGTTTTCATGTCAGTCTAAGAAAAAACAGAAGAAAAGTTTTGTTAAGTGGACGTTGTATTTGTACCAAAACTACTAGTTGCTCATGTGCCTTAATTATTCCATATACCCCAATTTTAAATGGTAGAGATGCCTATCATAAAGTATGGCTCATAACAGGCATTCATTTAATGTGTGATGACTGCACGTACATATGAACACACATACACAATATAAAGTACTGATATTTGCACCGAAAAAGGACAGTCTGTGTGTGGTTTTGGTTAACTAAGAATATTTAGAAATCTTTTAAAATATATGTTTGTCCTACACATCTTAAAAATACAGACTTTTCTGCCTTGGGAAGTACAGTGAAGATAATTTAATTTCCTTTGGCAATTCAGTATCCTCCACGGCCTCGGAGTTCTAAGGACTGCTGCTCCCATGAAAACACTGAACAAGTAGAAGGTACTGGAGATGGAACTGAAGTTAAACCGCACTCTAGGAATTCACCCTGGAAAGATTTTATTTTAGTCTGCTTTATTAAATCCTCAGTAAAAAATTATTGACCTGTGCTTTGCTACTTCGAAGCTGAACGACTAAAAAAAAAAAATTAACTAGAGATGATAGTTAATTTTAACCAAGGTTTCACTGTATTACAAAAAGTCAATAGGTTTAAATCTTATTTGGAATATAAAATTGCTTTCACCTAAGTTTTTTTTTAAACTTTTTTTCTTTTCCTTCAAGTCATTAAGCAAGTACTTCCAGAATACTCCTATGTACTCAGTTGTATTACTGGCAAAGGTGTATTAAGATATGGTCCCTCCTTGAGGCCCATATCTTATATAAGATCAAGTATGGGAGAAATTGATTTGTGTACTTTTGTTATCACTTAATTTGTAATTTTTGTTTCAGAAGCAAATATTCATGTTGTACAAATTTCTGATTGTCCTTGATGTGGAAAGACTGGTGGGAAAAGTATGACGGATTTGACTTTTATATCAAATCATCAGGCATGGAGAAATATCTTTTAGAAGTGTTAAAATAAATGTTCCTACTGTATATTTTAAAAAAAAGAAAGAAATGACTCGTAATCAACACATGATGCCACTTGGCAGAAATTAACTATAAAAGCCATGACAAAAGCTGCCAGCCCTTCGGAGTTTAAGGCAGAGCGCACACAGAAGCTACAGGTCACAGAAGGCTCCCAAGGATGAGCTGAGTGACGAGGGCAGTCCACATCAAAACCAGCACCATTTCTTCCAAAACACAAGCCCCACTCGCCTGAGTACAGTAAAGGGTCCCAGGAAGAGGAAAGTGGGTGGGAATAATTTTCCAATTATTTCCTGCATTGCTGAAGAACCAGGCTCAGACAAGAGAGGGAAGGGTGGGAGAGAAACAGTTATTCAGTTGCTCTCCCTGATACCCAGCCCCCTCCTCATTACCCCTTTCCATTGCTCCATGGTAACAGAGGCCAAAGTTCAAGTGCAAAGACAAGCCAAAGCTGTGAATTCTTAGCTTCTGTTTCTATAATGGCCAGATTCCTGATAATGAAAGAGCTTTGAAGGGTATTTTTGCCTTAGGAATTTATTTTCAGAACTGACTCCACAGCAGTAGGATTGGAACAGGGAAGAAGTGGCAGAATAAAGAAAGCTAGGAAGGCCAGAGCTGTGTCTTCAGAGTCTGACTACGAGCTTCTTTATTCAAGAAATGTTCTTTTCTTCCTACGACTCATTTCCTATTGGGCAATGCATACAGAGTTGCTGAGAAAGATTTGTGGGAAAAATTCTCAATCTCTGGATAATGTAATGACAAGATCAAAATGTTATGAAATTAAAGTAAGGTTGACTCTGGCATACAAGGATAGCCTGGAAGAGGGAGAAACTAAATGAGAGAAACTAGTTAGTAATATACAAATCTAGGAGTCAGGAGAAGAAATTCAGCATTTACTTTAATTTACAACAGTAATAAATATTTCTGAAGAGCTTTAAACCATTTAACTCAGACGGTTCAGCTTTTCAACTACTTACTCAAATGATCTGGAATTGCTTTTTATTTCTATGGCTTTATATTATGAACATTATATAAGATCTTATTTCTAAATGATAGTTTAATAAATGAAAGCAATCAATTTAATGTCTCCATTATCTTCCTAATTCATCAATAAAGGGCAAATGACGGAAGTTTGTGAAATGAAATTTATGCATCTTATAATCTAATCGAATATCACAGTAACTTTTTTATACTGGATAATAAGACTGAAGACATTTCAGTGAAAACTTAAAGGTATGTAGAAAAAATATAATCAAACAGACAAAAAATCTACTTTATATTAATTTTCAAAGATGATGCCTTTCCAAACAAATATTTGATACAGAGATTATCAGGATGGGAATGTCACTTCAATAATTAAGAAGGACAGCTCTATAGCTCCCAAAGTAACCTCCAGGGAAGCATTTCATATATTTGATTCTCAAAAAAATGGGTCCTGCAGTTATCAATTAATAGATAGATGATGGGCAGAGTGATAAGTTAAAGACAATATTCTTGTTCTCACCTTCACTCTTAAGAACAGACTGCCACCTTATTTCAAATTTTTTTTCACACTCATTTTGAATCAATTAGCCTTTATGTTTACCTGACCTGATTCTGTAGGATTTCAAGATTCCTTAATGTTGTTCCATTAATTGTCATAAATTCCATTTCACCAGACAACTGTCTGAAATTCCTGTTAAAGAATGAAATATGAGCCATGATATAAGTGCATAAAAAATTTTTTAAAACTAATTTAGCCATGAGGTAAGTACATAAAGAAATTTTAAAAACTAAAACTAAATATTCCAATACCGTTATGACAAAATGAGTTCTTTGATAGAAAATCAAAACAAAAGGAGCAAAACAAGTATTCACTGGGATACTGTTTTCCACTGATGCTGATGCCATTAAACAGACTGATGCAAAAAGATAGTTGTCTCACACCATAAACAAGCACAAGGAGGTAAATGGTACCAACATCTCTTTTTTACATTTCCAGGAATAGAACCAAACATAGTCTTTTATCATCAGCAGAGCATGTGGTGGTATCTTCAGGAAAAGCTATGCAATTAGCTAGAAAAATATGTCAAGATATTTTAAAACGTCCTCCTTATTCTTTAGCATGAGATCATCTTGATAAACCCTTTAACAGCTTTTAATCAACATTCTGACATGTACAACAAATGGTATTTACTCTATAATTAACAACACACATTAATGGAACTAACATTTTAGTGGAGTATAAAACTTAGAAAGTAGCAAAAACTATTTCCTTAAGCTCGAAGAATTCAGTCTCTCTCTGTCCCTAAAACTATCCCAAATGAGATTAAAGATCAATAAATTTCAGACTTGAGTACTGAGTTGTGATGATTAATAAGTGTATACACAATTCCAATTCTGTCCTTAGCAATCTTTCGTGTTAAATAGTATATTAATCAATGCATAACACAGTAATTCATTTTCCTTTATGTTTCCATCAACAGCACTTACAGATTTTATAGCTTATTTTTAAAGGCAAGAAAAATAATGGCAAGTCACTAAACTATTTGGAGGAAAAGCATGAATGTCTGCATTATAAACTACTGTACTTCTCACATGGCTGTGGTAAGATTTAAATATAATCCAGGTTTCCAAGCCAGTTATGGAAACAAGGCTTCATCCAGGAGTCTAGAGCCTAAAATCAGAGCCAGTGCTCACTGAGAGATGCCTTCACTTCTAGATGACTCCCCCAACTAACGCTCCAAAGCCCTGAAAAAAAAAAATAACCTTCCTGCATGTTAGGAATATTGCCTAGTAAGAACTGTCCTTTAGCAGCATGATTTCTCTGACAGGTTTGATGTAGCTTCCATGATAACTTGTTAATGATTTTTAGAGAGGAGCAACTCCAACACTGATTGACAGCAGGTGTGTATAGCTCTTTCACTCCTTCTTATAGCGGTTAACTTAATTGGCTTTGTATTACAGCAATTTCATGTTCTTCTGTTATCCTCATTAACAGATCAAAGTTCTTTGAAGGCAGGCGTTATTTATGTCATACATTTTGCAGCCACCTGCTGAGTCTAGCAGAACACAGACACTCAACAAATGTCTGCCATCTTCCTATGGGGAAGCCAGCTCGGGTGGGTGGGTTGGTTTCCTTTGAGTCCTAAAACCCAGAGATGTCCATAAAACACCCAGGGACAAGAATAAAATGTAAAACGTTATCTTCAAGAAGAAACAATTAGGCAGTGAATTGCTGTGTAGCTGACAGGTGTTCACACACTTTTACGGTCAAAGATCCAAATTGGAAGAGTTGATAGCCTGGACTTGAGCTGACATCCAGCCAGTTCCCAAGTGTTGAGGTAGAAGTCTTCCCCTGTTCCTGACAGTTAGGTTGAACCTACACCCTAGCAGTGATTAACACATGAGTATGGTAATCAAACACAGACTCTACAAGGATGCTCATCTGGTCTGAAAGACTAATCAAGAACCCATAATCCCACAGCCTGTTCTAAAAACACCTCAGTTAGCTGTCCTTCATCTCCCATGAAGAGCAGAGCTGTAACATAAATAAATGCCATTTAAGATCTGTGGACTATCCAGAAATACTGTTCAATTGGCTTTATCCTCACAAGAACTAGTAAACAAACAGTCCATATGCTGAAGAATGGGGTCTTAGATTTAGGTTTCTGAAAGCATCTTTGCTCCACCAATTAGTTGAGAGTTTTGTCCCCTAACTCTAACTAAAAGTGCTCCTACTATGCCTCAAATGAACCTCTGAAGCAAGGCGCTATCAGAACACTAAAAAAATAAATAAAAATCAGAATTTCATGGAGCTTACAGAAAAGTTAACAGGACTGCTTTTGTGTCTGCTTGCTAAGAAGTATATGTGTGGCAGAATTTGGTTTGGACTAACACACAACCTAGTATAGAAAGCACTGGGGGAGGAGTCTTAGAGCCCTCGCCTATATTTTTACTGGATATCTACAATACCAAAAAGGACCCAATAAACAGAACAACCAAATTGTCTTAAGTTAGCTCACAAAACTAGACCTTTAGAGAAAAAAGTACAGGTTCCTTTATTAATTAGCAGTATTAATAAGTTGTGCATATAGTTTTTTATTTTGTTTTAGGTTTTTCCCTTATTGAACAAGTCCCCTAGATCTCAAAGTAGACACCATGAGAAGCAAAGAGTTTATTTAAAACTGACATCTGCATTGATTTTAATAAAAGATTAACCACTGGGCAATATTAAATTAGAATGATTCCTATAGAACAATAATTATCAAGCAACATAAGAACTAAATATGCTTTTTTTAAAAAGATTTTACTTATTAATTTGACAGAGAGAGAAAGCAAGAGAGCACAAGCAGCAGGGAACAGCAGAAGGAGGCGGAGAAGCAGTCTCCCCGCTGAGCAGGGAGCCCAACTCGGGGCTCGATCCCAGGACCCTGGGACCATGGCTGAGCCAAAGGCAGATGCTTAACTGACTGAGTCACCCAGGTGCCCCAAGAACTAAATATGCTTTTGGGTTTCCCTTATGCTTGGTTGATAATGTATTCTGGAGTTGGGACTCTTCTTCCCAAATACGAAAGAAATTTCCTTCTGTCAGTTTCTATTTCCATTAGGAATTATATGGTTTTTTGAACTCAGGGTTGTATCTGCCAGCATCCTCAGAAATTCAACTGTATATGATCACCATCTGAAATACTCAAGCAATTCTAAATTATTTATCCTTCTGGAAAAAGCCAAATTTTATATGCTTTGAAATGAACCTCATAAACAATGCCTGGCTAGAATTCATGCTGTGTGAACCTGGATAAAAATTCTACAAGTAACATGGGAAAATACTTCATTAATATTTCAGACAAAAGAAGTACAAAGGACGCTTTTTTGTCCCCCTCAAGTTTTATAATGGGAGGAAAATGTCATTGCTGAAAACTTGCCAGCGAAATTTAAGATTCTATATCATTCCTACCCTAGTTTTTTTAAAAAATGAAGACAAATCTTTCTGATTTAGATAGAGGCAGTTAAAGGTGCAGATCCTACCTGAAAGACCAACCCCTTAACAAAGACCCTATTTAAATATTTATTTAATTTAATTTAAACAAAAAAACCCCACCAAACTACGTTTCATATGAAATCTCTAGTAGAAAATAGTTCTCTATGTAAGGTTTTCAGAATTCAGACATTCACCATTTCTTGAAACTTTTCAGGGTTAATTTAACTTATGAATTACAAATTATATATTACAAAATTTGTTTTATTGTAGATTCACTTCTAATTGATTTGTAACTAAACAAAATGACCTCCTTTACATTCCTAAAAGCTGCCAAGAAGCATATTAGAGAGGAAAATAATAAGGAAGGTATATAATGAGTCCCCAGTGATTCTCCAGGAGGGTACACAGGACTCCGAACACAGCTGTACTCACGGCTATGATTTATAACAGTGAAAGGATACAAAGCAAAACCAGAAAAGGGAAAAGATATAGAAGTCAAAGTGTGGAGGAAACAAAGGGCAAGCTTCCAAGAGTCCTCTCCTGATGGAGTCACACAGGGTGTGCTCAATTTCCCCAGCTATGAGTTGTGATTACATGTGTGAAATATCCACCAGAGAAGCACATTAGAGACTCAGCACCTAGAGTTTATACTGGATGCTGGTCACACAGGCTTCTCCCTTACATGTACAAAAATTCCAGCTCCCAGAAACAAGCAAGTAGTTAGCATAAACCATGATCTCTGCAAAGTTTGGAGAGAGTGAGCCATTCTTATTAGAAAATGCTGGAAACTTTCCCAGATGCCAGTTAAGGGTCAAGCTTGCAGATAGATCTTTCTAAGGATGGCTGTCTCATCAGGTCTGCTATGTTAACCATTATTTTTTCTTTTTTTTTTTGCACATCTCTCTTTTTAATTCTAGTTCTCTTCAAGTATACGTGCTATGTTTATTCACTTTAGTATTCCTTCTAGTTTACTCTTCACTCCTAAATTGATCTTTTTCTTGAATACGCAGTTCATTCTTCGATCCTATCATCTCATTTCATAGCTTTCCTATTTCTCCTTCTCATTTGTTCTTTCATCTCCAGCATCATTTTCTTAATGTCTTTTAGCTCATTTTGAAGTAGTAGGTTATAGTTTTCATTTCATTTGTGGGCATCTTTCTGGCATGAATTCATTTTCTGTAAGGACGTTATCTAGCTCCTTATTGTGTTTCTTCTTAACAATAATTTTGTATAAGATTTGAATTTGGTCCTTTTTCTGTTTTTAATTTTAAGTGAAATTAATTTTCTGGGAGCTTTAGAACATAGGCATGGTTCTGGATAGCTGTTGTAACCTCACACATCTCCTTCTTCTGTTGTTTATGTGTGATGTTCAATTATGGTACTTGACTTTCGCTTTCATTCATAAAAGATTAAATGCATGAGAGCTGTCCTTTAACCATAAACAATTAGAAAATTGGACAAATTTATATTTAAAAAAACATCTATTAGACATCAGACAGCACAAAACTGTGATCTCTGAGAGAAGAAAAACAAATGAGGTATATTAAGACTGACTCTTTGGAGAGATCAAGGAAACTAGAATTCGTGAGACAAAAAGCCAGAGATGACAGAGCTGCACCCAAGAGAGAGATCCAAAGATCTGCAGAAGGATCCCCTCAAGGATTTGGTCAGGTACTGATCCTTACGGGTATGGGGGAACCTCCACTGATCAAAGAGCCACAAGAAAACACTAGGTCAAACAATAACCAGGGTTCGTACAGGGCTTAGAATAGTTGGCTCTCTGACCAACTAGACTGAAAATGCCTCAAAATACATGGGACACTGAGTAGAAGCCTCAGAAGAGTACTGCTTTAGAAGTGGGAGTAAAATAGTGACAAAGGATTTCCCAATCTTGATACTAATAACATTTAAATATGTGTGTATATATATGTATATCTATTACATTGAGATATAATTTACATACCACACCATTTATTTGGAGTATACAGTTCAATGGTTTCTAGTATATTAACAAGGTTGTGCAATCATCATCATTATGTAATTTCAGGTACTTGCATTACCGCCCAAAAAACTCTATACCCATTTGCAGTCACTCTCCACTTCCCCCCAACCAAAACTGCTCTTGGAAACCATTGATTGGCTTTCTCTCTCTATGGATTTGCCTATTCTGGATATTTCATATAAGTGGAATCATACAGTTATGTGTGTGGTCTTTTGTGATGGCTTCTTTAACTTACCATAATATTTTCAAGGTTCATCTATGTTGTAGCATGTACCAGTATGTCATTCCCTTTTTATGGTTGAATTATATTCCATTTTATGCATATTCTATATTTTATATATCTATTCACCAATGGAGGACATATGGATTGTTTCCACTTTTTGGCTACTATGAATGATACTGTTATGAACAGTCACATACAAATTTTTGTGTGGACATACATTTTCATTGTGTTGAGTACACATCTAGGAGTGAAATAGTTGGATTATACGGTTAAGTCCAAACACTGTGAGGAACTACCACAGTGTTTTCCAAGGTGGTTATAACCATTTTACCTTCCCACTGGCAATGTATGAGGGTTCTAATTTGCCCACATTCACACCAACACCTGTCTGGTTTTTTAAATTATTATTATAGCTATTCTAGTGGATATGAAGTAGTATCTCATTGTGGCTTTGATTTGAATTTATCTGATGCCTAATGATGCTAAGCATTTTTTTCATGTGCTTATTCGTCATTTGTACAAGTTCTTTGGAGAAATGCCTATTCAGATTCTTTGTCCATTTTTTAATTGGGTTATCTGTCTTTTTACCATTGATTTATAAGAGTTCTTCATATATCCTGGACATAGGTCTCTATACAAAGTTTTTCTACTATTCAGTGGATTGTCTTTTCATTCTCTTGATGGTAGGCTTTGAAGAGCAAGTTTTTCATTGTGAAGTCCAATATTTTCTCTTTTTTCTTTTGCCACTTATGCTTTTGGCGTCACAGCTAAGAAACTATTCCCTAATCAAAGGTCATGAAGATTTTTACACCCATGTTTTCTTCTAAGAGCTAATAGTTTCAGCTCTTACATTTGGTCTTCGGTCCACTTTGAGTTATTTTTTATTAGGACATGAGGTAAGGTAATAAAAAACTCACTCTTCTGCATAGATAACCAGTTATCCATGAGGACAAGGAAAGAAATACAAAAAACACGAGGTCAAACAATAACCAGGGTTCATACAGGGCCTTTTATTGGGGGGAAAAAAAAACAAACAACTATTCTTTCCACCACTGAACGCTTTAACAGCCTTGTTGGAAATCAACTGACAATATGTGTGTAGTTTATTTCTGGACTCTCAATTCTATTTCACTGATCTGTATATCTGTCTTTATGCCAGGGCCACACTGTCTCAGCGACTTTTCCCTTGCTACAAGTTTTCAAACAGGAATGTGAATCTTCTGATTCTGTTATTCTTTTTTCAAAATTGCTACAGCTATTCTTTGGCCCTTGAATTTTCATAAAATTTTAGGATCAGTTTGTCGGTTTCTGCAAAAAAACTAGCTGGGATTTTGGTACAATTACACTGAACCTGTAGATCAGTTAGGAATACCGTCATCTTAGTAAGATTAAGTCTGCTGACCCACAAACCTAGGATGCCTTTCCACTTACTCGGGTCTTCTTTTAATTTCTTTCAACAGTGTTCTATAGTTTTCAGAATACAGGTTTTATATTTCTTTTGTTAAATGCATTAAATATTTTATTCTTTTTGATGGTATTGTAAATGAAATTATTTTCTTACATTTTTGGATTCTTCATTGCAAGGTTATTGACTCAGAGCTGATTTTGATTTTGGTATATTGATCTCACATCCTGCAACCTCATGAACTCATTTTATATGCTTTAATCATCTCTTCCTGGATTCTTTAGGATTTTCTATACATAATTCCATGTTATATGAAATTATGCAATAGCAGAGTTTTACTTCTTACTTTACAAATTTTACTACATTTTCTTACCAATTGCCCTGACTAGACTTTCTAGGACAATATGCAACAGAACTGGGAAAACACTACTTCTTCTTATTCCTGTTCTTAGAGGGGAAGCATTCATTCTTTCCCCCATTAAGTATGATGTTAGGGTCTGAGGTTTTCACTAATGGCCATTATCAGGATAAGGACATTCCTTTCTAACTCTAGTTTGTGGGATGTTTTTATCATGAAACGGAGCTTTAACTGTCTGTTGAGATGGCCCCATAGTTTTTAATCTCTTATTATACTGATACAGTATATTACATTAAATGACTTATAATTTGTTAAACCAAACCTATGGTCCTAGAATAAATCCCATAATCATGATGTATAATCCTTTATATTGTTGGATTCCATTTGCTTGTATTTTTTGAGGATTTTTATGTCCATATTCATGTTAGTCTGTAGTTTCTTCTCTTGTGTTTTTATGTGATTTTGGACTACTGAATTTGGGGCTAAATAATTGTTTTTTGTAAACGGATATACTGTGAATTTTAGGATATTCAGCTGCATCTCTGTTCTATGCCCATTAGAGGTCATTAAAATAATTATAAAATTTACTTTCACTAGTAAAAGTAAACACTCTATGTTATCTTTCTGTTACAATAAGTTTTCTAAGGAAAAGCTCTTAGAGTTGTCCTTGGTGGATTTTGTCATTCTTTTCTAAATTTCCAAAACCTATGTGAAGTTCTGACCACACCAATCTTAATAAAAGTCCTCTGAAATGACAAAAGCACTCATTTCCAACACCAACAAAAATGCAAATCCCTTTAAAACTTCATAAATTTGGGAATCAGGCTAATTCGGTCATGATGATTAATATCCCTCACATTCTATTTACTCTATTATACTATTTTGCTCTGGAACAAACCTACTTAAACTCTTAAGACAAATTTGGAACCTCAGAATCTGACCTAATAAAACCTCACTTAATCCATTCTTAAGAATACCTAAAATATGTATTTTCTCTAATAACCTAAAATTCTATCATAAAGGCACAAACACCTTTAAATATTTATTTAAAATGCGTATCAAGATTTTTATGAACTATACAGTTTTTGTGAAAGCATTTGCCATACGAGGCAACTAAATTTTTCCCCATTAACACAGCTCTTAAAGTAAATCTAATCATACCTTATGCTGCTGAACTTTTAAAGTAATATAACTGAATTCTAAATACACAAGAAGAACATTCTTGTTTTCCAAAGTAATCACTTTGAGCTGCAACATTCTTTTTCCAAAATACAACTGTGGAGTTACTCTTCTGGAATATCTTCAAAGTCGAATCATATAACATCATCACTCACATTTTATGTTTAAGCAAAACAACAGTACCACTTTGATCACCACCTTTATTCATTAATCTTGGTTCCCAAGGACATTTTGGCAATTTCCAATCAAGTCCATGCTCACAGGATAAAGAATTCTTTCCTTCTTTCCTTTTCTTCCATTAATCCTATATTTACTGACTCCCTGCTTGGTGCTGGGTAAATGTTGGGTGATAGAAACTTATACCATATGAGCACCTTTTACTTTGGCTCTCCATCTTTCTCTTTGGCTCTGTGACAATGAGAAGAGGGGATCACCCAACTAGCAGATCAGACACATACCAAGTCATCAGCAGAATCAGTTCCCTGACCACTGCCCAACACCACCACCAAATACAAAATGAGAAGAGTTCAGCTTCACGTAATTTATCAAGTTAGGAAATTTAAAAATAAACTAATTTCAGTACTTAAGTAGTGACTCTTTTACATGTTTCGAACTTCATATAATGGCGTGTACCGTGTGTCCTTCAGTAATTTGATTTCTGGCTCAATATAACGTTAACATAATTTTTTAAATATTGATACATGTAACTCCAGTCCATTTATTTTCATTGCTTTATGACACTACACTGCATAAATATAACACAATAAATCCACTCTCCTGTTGATGGACATTTAGACTAATTTTAAACAGGACAAAACTGCTTCCAGAGAAATGATATTCTGTTCTATCCTAAATACTGTGCACACCAAAAAGACATTACAGAAAGATTCCCAAGAGACCTGCCTTTCTTACACCCTCCCCAACAACCTCAAACCAATATGACCTCTTTGTACCCCAATTCATATTCGACTATTTTAGTGAGATAGCTCCGATCTGTAGAACAGGGAGAAGCTTATTTATCAAGGATCAAAATGATAAAGGTTAATTCTTTACAGAGCCAAAGCCAAGGGGCTGGTGAAGGTGAAATACAGAAAGGCAAGAAAATTCTCCCACTACCTTTTGTTATTCCACTGGTTTTTAAACGAACATTTTCCTAGAACAGCAACTGCGAGTTTTAAATCTCCACAAAGTTAATCACTGTTTTAAAAACTATGTTAGTAACTATCCTTTTCATCTCCAAATTTATGGTCTATGGAATAAGAACTGAAACCAGGAATAAGAAAGGCAGTGAAGTTTTATGAATGCTTTTTAATACCACTTCCTAATTCCACTTAATACTACTTGTCAATTAACTGTGCTTTAGTATTTAGTATATTAAATAGCTATATGAATACAAATTGACAGAATTCTTAAGGATTCTATAAATATTTTTAAATGATATTTTTCACCAATAGCACCACACACTTCATTTTGCCCCCAAAGAGAATATTCTATCGGGGCACCTGGGTGGCTCAGTCGGTTAAGTGGCCGACTCTTGATTTTGGCTCAGGACATAATCTCAGGGTCCTGGGATCAAGCCCCACATCATGCTCAGAGGGAGTCTGCTTGAGGAGTCACTATTCTCTCTCTCCTTCTCCCTCTGCCCCTCCCCACTGCTTGTGCGCTAAAATAAATAAATCTTAAAAAAACAAAAAAGACTATTCTATCATTAGTAGGCGAACTTATCTGAATACAGTACTTACCAAATTCAATTTAAGAATTGCTTTTATAGACTGAATTATGGAGAGAATGAATTACACTCTAAGGCTAGATGTATTATATTCAGTCATATGGTTTTATTGACACACAGTAGAAAATAGAAGATGGCTTTTTGTCCGCCAATAATCAAAGAAAAAGGCAGTAATGTCAAATGTCTCAGATGCTCTTATTTCTAAATGGATGCATGTGAACTTCAAGCCAAAAGAAAAACAGAATATTTTTTTAAAGGGAATGTTTTTAATATAACTCTACCCCCTTTTTTTTATTTTTGAGAAATCACTTACTTGGGCTTGGAAAGCACCTTTTCCAAGTTAAATTCTTTGAGGTATCTTATTATGGCAGCCAAAGAGCAAATCACAGCCTTCTCCAAGTTAATGATGCCAGAAAAACTTTGAGAAGCTAAAAAACAGAATGTATAGTTTCATTAAAGTTATTGCTCACCATTATTAAAAACAAACTTTAACTGAAATTTAGTTTATGATTATTGAAATAATAATTTAGACAATACCTCCTAAAATTGCCTTTGGGAAAAATGTATAAGATTACAAGTACCTAGGTCATGGAAAAATGGGATTTTCTGATGGTGAAATAAACCTTTTTTAGAGAGCAACTTTTTCAGAATATAAAATGCCCATCCCCTTTGATCCCGAAATACTCTAAAATGCATGTCAAAGATGTGTGTACAAGGAAGTGAGCTGAAAGATCTTTTGTAATAGTAAAAATCTACAGACAACCTAACTGAACATCAGGAGCGTAATAGTTCAATAAATTTGTAAGTCCAGATTATTATCTACTAACAACAATGCCTTACAGCTAGTTGTACAACTATCCATAATATACTGCTGAGTGAGGGTGAAAAAGAAGTTGTACAATCATTCTTTTCTCTCAGCAGGAATATTGCTTACCATCTGGTATCCAGCTTCATCCCTGTGCCCTATAGGGTATTCTCAACAGAGCAGCCAAAAGAATCCTTTTAAAAATGTACACCAGACTATTAGACTACTTTGCTTATAAAAAGCCTCTGACATCCGCAACTCACTGAGAGAAGCAGCTCAAGTCCTGACAGGGGTCTGTAAGGCCCCACAACCTGCCTTCCACCTTCCCGAACTCACCTCCTCAGATTCTCTCCCTTACTTTGTTCTAGCACCCAGGCTCCTTTTATTCCTTAAGCCTACCAGGCACTTAGATATGTTGTACTTATTGGTGTCTCTGCCTAAAACACTGTTCCTTCACCTGTGTGTACGGCTCTACCCCTACACTCCTTCAGTCTTCATTCAAATCTTTGCTCAAGTGCCATGTTCTCAGTGAGGCCTCACTTCACCACCCCTATTCAAAAGTTCTCCCTCTTCCCTGCCTTATTTTCTTCAAAATACTTGCCCTTTCAAACACACTAACTTATTTTATTGTATATATCTTCCTCTTAGAATGTGAACTTCAGAAGAGCAGGAATTTTTGTCTTTTTTATCCCTTATTGTATGTGTGATGCCTCGCTTAATAGGCAGTCAATAAAAATTAGTTGAAAGAATAAATCCAAAGTATATGAAAATATATAGAATTATATACGTATACTTATATATATGGATTTGTACCTATAAAAATTCTTAAAGATTTGGGGGGAGGGACTTTTTCTTCTTTATGCACAACTATGGCCCTTTTTTTGCAACATTTATTACTTTCAGAAATAAAAAAAATTACAAAATATTCTCTCCACATCAGTAATACCAAGTACATTACTTTCTATTGTGGCTTTTTATAAAACCAGGTGTGAAGAAAGAGCTAACAAAACTCTTTCCCCCTTCTGAGAATTTCACCTTTAACTTTTTAGCTCTGTTCCCCAGGAAACCTGATAAAAATGAAGTGCCAATGTGTTATGAGGTAACATTGTATATGGTAAGAATGACCTGAAACCAGTAAATTGCATCCGGACTAAGAAGAATTATAAACCCAATTGTAGAAATGTTGGCCTTCTCTGAGTACAGGGACTCTGAAGTTGGCATGGCATGAAGCTTCTAGGCCTGGGGTAGACCCTGACGAGTATCTCCTGTCTTTGCAGCTGAACTGTCCTTTGGCATGGGGGTAGGATGGCGGGGAAGGGGGTCTGCACAACAACTTAAGCTCTCAATGGCTCTATGGGGCTACAAACCCTGTGGAGGACTACGCCCACTAACAGAAACAAGTGCTCCCTACTGGCAAGCTGGTTTCCTATCCCATACACTTCTAAGTGAATGTGATGTCAAAAGTGGCTTATGGTAGTCTTGTCTTACTTGAGCCTAAGACAACAATCCCTTGGTGATACCGCAGACTGTCAGAATGGGTTACCCTCTCAGACACTCCAATTCAGTTTCACACACCATGAGATTAAAAGAGTTGGGGAGAGAAATCTAACAAGACATTGGTGCCTGTGGGGGAGCCAAGGGGGAGACTGATTTATCTACAGTCTAATGATGAAAGCCTTGCAGCATGTGGTAAGATATAAAAATGAACCTTAACAGAATAAGCTGGACTAGAAGAAAGTAGGGGTACAGACCAAGTCAAGCACTGATACCTGGCTGACAACATGTAGATTAGACAAATAATGGTTACTTAACATATTAATACCCTGTCATTAATGTTCTGGTATTTAATTGTGGCAATCAATCTAACGAAATACTAGCCTTTTATCAGGAGATTTATCTAAATACTCTATAAAATTGCAAGGAAAATAATGGGCCATTTTTTTAAGAGAAGCAAAAAGAAGGTTGGCCAGTATCTCCTTACAGTCCAATGAATATGTCAAAAACATCAAGTTACTAAATGGTCCTAACTACAAAGGAAGCTGTAGGGGTGTTTTTTGATGAGTGCAAAAAAAGTGAACTCTTTCCTCTATTTCTACCAGTTATTTATTGATAAATGCCTAGTTTTTTCATTAAATTGCAAGTCAAACTTGCACTCTTATCCAAATCTCAACTCAGTTAAATTTGAGGACACTGAACCTAACACATACGAAATATTTACCTTGGATGTCAAGTGCATCTTTTGCATAAAACTCCATAACTGCCTGGAAAGCATGGCTGTATTCAAAATACATGTCATCCATCCTTTCTACTCGAATTCTGTCATCCCGCACACTGAAAGAAAAAAAATGAAAATTTCAAAGATAATTATTCACAATCCTGAACTATCTATATTTAGGCCTTGGCCTGACCAAAAAAAGAAATTCATTCTTTATTCTCCCCCAAGTTGAAAAAAAAGAGAGAAAGATCTAAAGTTTCCCTGTCAAAAGGCCCCATTTCATAAAATATAATTACAATTTTTACCACTGGTACTTTATACCAAGTAGTACACTGTGATTATCAAGAATTCACTGAAACTAAGGTCTATTATTTTGATAAATACAAAAGGGAGAAAACTGGAAAAGCATCATTTAATTTAATTCCATCATTTGTTTAATTACTCTACCAATAAAATACATCTTTCTCTGAAATGGCATCTTTTTGCTAAGTCTACTTCTATCACAGTCCCCACTCAAACCTAGTAAATTCCCCCAGGTCAACTCTCACTCTCTCTTTAAAGCAGTTCTATAGTCTCTTTCAAATTGCATGCGTGAGTGAGTGAGTGAGTGAGTGTGTGTGTGTGTGTGTGTGATTATGTAAGTACATAAAAAAAACCATATCATCCATGCTGGGTAGTATGTCTTCTCTCTTATTTTCTGTTTCGCTTGGCTCCCCATTCCCCCAGCCCCCTCTCCTTCACTATCACCTCACTCCCAACCCATGTTAACAGCCCAGAATGAATCCTTATTTTTTTTCATGTTCATATGTTCATACACAAGCACATATCATATATATACATACTCATACATGTCCTTGTTTTATAGAAATGGGATGACTTCATACAAAATTTCTGCATCTTATTTTCTTCATAAGCAGTAACTCTTGGAAATTCCTCCACAGAAAGTGATATATCTACAACTAATTGTTTTTAATGGCTGAAAAATATTTCATAGTATGTAAAAGCCATAATTTATTCAACCATTTCTTTATTATTGGATATTCACTTGATGTTAACATCTGTCATGTGTTGCTACAGAACATTTTTATCTAAAAAAATAGTAAAACATTACATTAAATAGAAAATAAACTGCACACGTCCCTCCTGAGTCACATTTATCTTTCTACCAACACTATCTCTAATTTCGTGTATATTATTACTACATATGTTTATATACTCTGCAATACACTTTAACGCCTTTATACAACATGTTGCTTTATTTCATGCTTTATTTTTTTTTTAAGATTTTATTTATTTATTTGACAGAGAGAGACACAGCAAGAGAGGGAACACAAGCAGGGGGAGTGGGAGAGAGAGAAGCAGGGAGCCCGATGCGGGGCTCGATCCCAGGACCCTGGGATCATGACCTGAGCTGAAGGCAGACACTTAACGACTGAGCCACCCAGGCGCCCCTATTTCATGCTTTAAATGTTATGTAAGTGGTACTTTATTACACCTATCCTCCTATAACTTGCTTTTACACTCAGTATTATAAGATTTATATATGAGGACAGATAAACTTCTTTTAATTTTCAAGTACTGCTAAGTATTCCATTACTTCTTATATTTTCTGGTGAATTTTTTTAAGATTTGCTTTTCAAATTAAATTCACCTGAATTTATTTTGGGGGATGGTATGAAGTTAGAAATACAGTTTGATTTTCCATATAATTATCAATTAAAGATCAAAGCACCAATTAGAAAACATTCCATCTTTTCCTACCACTTCATTAGCTGCCTCCAATGCATATCATATTTCTATATATGTGTGACCCTTTACTGGCTTCTCTATCTTGTTCCACTGATCTTTCTGTGTATCTCTGTAACAGGACTACAGTATCTTTTTTTTTTTTAAAGATTTTATTTATTTGAGAGAGAGAGAATGCGAGCCAGAGAGCACGAGAGGGGAGAGGGTCAGAGGAGAAGCAGACTCCCCGCCGAGCAGGGAGCCCAATGCGGGACTCGATCCCAGGACTCCAGGATCATGACCTGAGCCGAAGGCAGTCGCTTAACCAACTGAGCCACCCAGGCGCCCAGGACTACAGTATCTTAACGTCCATGGTTTGGTATCAGTATCTGTAGCCGGGACCCCAGACCTTGCTTTTCAAGACAGTCTTAACTATTCATGGGCCTTTGACTTTCTTTATAAATTTTAGATTCATCTTGTCAAGTTAATAAAAACCTAGTATTATTAGGATTTTGACTGGATATACAATGAATTAATTTAGAGAAAAATACCTTAATAAATCAAGATATCCTATTGCTTCTTTTATATGTAACAATAACATTCTTTAATTTTCTCCATGTTTGATATTCTTTGGTTGTGCTCACTCTTAGCTATAATATAGATTAATACTACTGTGAAGGGAAACATATTTACTAGAGGGTTATCATGGTGTACAGAACCTGTGGATTTTTACAGGTAGCAACTATACTGAACACCCTAGTTTCTTGTGGTGTATTGTCTATGTACGCATTAATATCACCTTGGGAAAAAAAGATATTTTTATCTCTCCCTTACAATTTCTATTCTTCTTTTCTTTTTCCTATCTCATTACACTACTGGCTAAGACCTTCGGGATGTGTTGAACAAAGGTAATGTTAATAGGCATCCTTTGTCTTCTTACTGACAATAATAGGGAGGCTTCTAGAGTTTCACTCTTGAGTATGAGTCTTGCTATAGGTTTTGGAAGAAATGACTTATTGGCCTAAGGTTTGGTAAGTTTCCCAGTTTGGGGGGGAAAAAAATCTCCAGTCATAAAGGATTATTAAATCTTAACCTAGTGTTCTTTCTACATGTGTGAAAATAATCACATGGTTTATATCTCACTTAATTTCTTAATATGTTATTCATATTTTCTGATGCTGAATAATCCTTGCATTCCTGGGATAGTCATACTTGTCATGATGTTCTGTGTTGCTTAAATAAAGTTATAAACTTGACTTCATAGTGTTTTGTTTTGTTTTGTTTCCCCAGAAAATTTGCGCCAGCATACCTAGCTCCAAAGGCTTTTTCTGTTCTACGACAAGACTAGGCAAGCATAAGCTGATTCAGGAAGAAATCTAAGAGGGAGGATTTTCTCCCATCAGTAGTGCTGAAGAAGGATTTTTTCACCTTAATCCACCAGAGAAAGAGTATCAGACTATTACAAATCTCTTATCAATTTTTATCTTCCTGTAGACTCCCTTAATACCTGGATTTTTAGAAGCCTGTAGCAAAGTTATTATTTAGCAACTCAAAAAGCAGTGAATGACCTTACATGAGCTCCACGGTGATTTTGTACAAATTCCTAGAATGAACCCAAGAGGCAGCTGGTTACTCAATTACTGTTCTAATTAACGTTTTGTTTGATAAGCAGATAAGGATTTAGAAACCCATTAAATTTGATAAAAATGGACTTGTCAGTTATCCTTGAGGCTTCCGTGGAAGCATTACAAGAGTGTTAAACTCAATCGTTCTGCAATCTGTATATTGAACATCTTCATGCAAACATTTTTTCCACAAACTGGTTGGAGTTAAAAAATCTGTGTTTTGCCAGATTTCTTAATTGAAGAAAGTCATGGTAAATTAAAGCACTATCTTTGAAACAAATGTCTACTTGAAACACTGTGTATATAATGAGTAATATCCAACCAGAATTTTGTCAAACTAGATTTTAGCAAAATTTCTACATTAGGCACAGAACTGTCAACCTTGATTTCCTCAAACTACAGTCCTGGAATACCTGCATCAGAATCACCGGCAACACACAGGAAAAGCATAGATCCCACACCCTAAATGTGTTAAATCTGAATTCACAGGAAGTTAGGGGAGAAGGGGTCTTTTCATCTTCAACAGCGTTTTCAGAATGATTTACAGGTAAACTGCAGACTGAAAACAGCAGTCTACAGGAAAGATATGGCAGTCACTGCAGGACTAGAGTACAAAGAGGAGATGGAAATCTTCTCCAACAAGTCTACGTTTCAGCTGCTCTGTTAGAGGTGGACAGTAAGTACCTTTCCACCACAAAAATTCAGGAAGTCAACTATGGTCATGTAACTGACCTGAGTCTAAAAAAATTATGAAAACACCCTCCCTTTTCCACCCTCTACAGAGGCTGTTTGTGGCCTGAGCCAAAGCCTCCTGAATGGAAAGGAGGCTGAACAGAGGCTATGCTCCTCCCTGGGCCCAGGGTGGTGACTCCCCTTCTGTGCTGGATGGGAGGACTATGGTCAAAATAGGAGTCTCAGTCATTACAAGGTGTCTGTGAAGCTGGACTGTTTTAAATTAAGACTTCTGATTTAAAAAATTCCTTTTCAAATGTAACATGCCTTTCTGTTGCCAAATATATTGTTTTGGAAAATCTAAATGGTGATAAAACTCTCAATAAGTATGGAACCTATACTAAAATAAAGGAATTTCAGACCCAGTAATACCTTTTAATGTCAACTTGAACATAAAACTGCTGACTCTCGGGTGCTGAATAACAGACCACCTACAAAGATCTTGATCTAACGTTCAATTGTGACCAAATGTCAGCTTGCCAATTTTATGATCTATGCTAACTTTAGAAACTATCATTTTTATAGACAAAAAGAGTCTTGTAAAAGGCTGACAATCTGCTATAGGAAAACTCACAAAGCCTCTTTTGACAGCGTTCTTACTGATAATAAAAATACTGATTGAGTTCCAAGCTTCCTGGCTGAGTGATTAATTCTCTCCTCTGAGGATAGAATCCAATAGAGATCCAGAATGAATAAAACAGGCCATGTAATAGAGTTACAATGTCTCTATATTAGAATTAGTATGAGATTCATTAATTTTATCAACACGTATAATAAGGAACTTTAGGAAGACAACGAGCATTATGTGAAATTAAAATTATGAAGACAACCATTATCTGACAAATATCAGAATAACTAGCCACAAAAACAGCAAGGAAAAAGGCCGTGGTAAAGATTCTTCATAAGATACAAAAACAGAATAAAATGATATGGACAGACTAATATCAAAAATATCTGCCCAAACAACAAATGTAAATGGGGTAAACTTACTTACTAAAAGAGAGCTGATCTCAGATTGGATTACAGAGGGGGAAAAACCTCTGTGCTACAGACAGGAGTAAAACTTACAATAAAGTAATTCAGAAAGGTTAAAAATAAAAGGATAGCTGAAAAAAGAACTTGTCTAGATGGATATACTAGTCAAATGTAAATAAAAAGAAAGCACTGAACAAGATTTTATATCAGGCAAGACAGAATTCAGGACAAAAAGCATTAAAGAAGACAAAAAGAGGTGCTTCGTACTAATAAAAAGGATGAGATGAAAGTCTTTTCACTCCACATCCTTAAAACACATTTTTGAACAAATACACTACCTCTTCAAAAAATAAAATTGTTTATTAGGAAAAAGCAAGAGAAAGAGGCAAATGGATTACAGGATTTATGCAGGAGCTGCCAGGAGATGTTCATCCATTTCCCTGGACTTGAACCTGGGAGTCTGGGAGTCCAGAGATCCAGTGGTTGGAGCCATCCTGCCACCTTGTGGAACGTGACAGGAAAGAGGAGAGACAAAGAAGAAGAGCTCCTAAATCCAGCCATGCCTGCTTCTATAGAGCCTTCCTTCCAGCTTTTCACTTACAGGAGCTGGTATGTTCACATTCCACTCTAAAAAATTCAGTAAGAATTCACTACAAAATGAGGGATTTTCAAAATGAAAAAAGGAACTTTTTGCTGCCCAGAGAAGGAAGTAGACACAAGGACACAGACAGCTTCTAAGAAAGCTGGCAACCTCTACCCAAATCCACACAGCCAACAGTGAACCAAGGCAAGGAAGACCCAAAGTTTGATTTTAGCTGGTAAGTCTGCTTTAGATAAGGCAGGCAGAGTACAAGTCAGATTCTGGAGACCAGGAGGACCCTCCTCCCAGTACTCCCCACCAAGCAGAGCTGATGAAAGCTTAGCCAAGTTGCCACTGGGGACTTAACACTACAAGCAGATTTAGGGCCCCTGCAGGACTGGAGAGAGTGGAGGTAAAGAAACACACCAGGCCCCACCATGGAGGACAGGCCTGTTGGGAAGTGAGAGGGAGGACTGAGAAGCTCCTCACTCCCTGCGCAAGCTCCTTGAGTTCCCAAGAGACCCAAGGTCCAGGAACTAATCAAGGCCAGTATGGAGGGCAACTAGGCCTTCAAAAGAAGAAAAGCGTCAAGAGGTTTTACTTTAATGTAAGAAGGCTGTACTGGGGAAATTCATGTCTTTTAAAACTTTCTCTAGCTTTTTCTAAACTTTTGGTTTTACTTTTTCTTCTTTTATAAAGTGATTGTTACTTTTTTTTTTCTTTAAGATAAAGCTGCATCAAAAAGTCTCCAATGTGTCTTGGCAAACCTGACAGAAGAGCACTTCTCTCTGCACTGAGGTGAGGAAAACAAAGAGGATTAGTGTACTCCAACTTGGGAAACCAAAGGGAAAGGGAAAACGTGAAGGGGAGAGGGAACAGAGGCAGAAAAAGCCTAAAGGCCTCGAGAAGCCATTCATTTCTGCCCAGAGTCATGACCTCCCAGCTCTTCTTCTCTGACCCTGGAAATCGTCTCTAAAGATGAATTCTCTTGAACATTTTAAAACCTCCATCCTTTCTTAAACTTTCACCTCATCACAATCATGGGTCTTTTTACCACCCATCTCCACATATCATAACCTGGCCATTTGCGCACATTCCTATACCGAAGTGGGCCAAGACTCACCTCTTCTAAGATGCTTTCCCAGAAGAAGAACCATATGCTAGGAAGGGCCTGTGCTTTCTACCAGACACATGGGACTGCGGTTTGTAAAGTAATAGCTTTAGAAATAAAGCTACTTTGTTTTAAGCACACATGCTTTTTGTTAGAAACTTTACTGCCAGAGATAGAAATACAAACTGTAATATGCATTATAAAGGAATCAAAATTTCATGAAATAGTAACCAAAATAATATATGTCAACTATGCTATAAAACATGACTCCTTTTTAAGTCCAGAAACAGGGGTGAAGGAAGGGAATGGTTGCTTCCTCGCGTGCTTTTCCTGAAAGGCCATGTAATATAGTGGTTGGAAGCATGTGCTTCAGAGCCAGGAAGTCTGGACCAAATCCCAGCTCTGCTACTTACCAGTGGTAGAACCCCAGACTTAACATCTCTCTACCTCAGCCTCTTCATCTATAAAATCTGTATTAAAAGAACAGCTCCCTCACAGGGTGTTTGTGAAGATTAAGTCAGTAAATACAAAGCCCTTAGAATAGTGTCTAAAACATACTGTTAGCTACTGCTACCATTATTACTACTATTACTGCTACCTAAGAATGAGAGAAAGGAGTAGTCATGTACTCAAAGGAAAAGGGATAAAAGGGAGAGAGCTTTAGAATAGATGTAATTGGGCAGGACAGGCACAAAGTAGAAAACATGTCAGCAGTAAGGGATACGCTCCATAGCTACCAAGAGCACCTTCTTCACTCCAAGTGAACAGAGGTGAAGGGAGGAAAAGCTCATGTGTGATTTCAGAAAAACTGCACCCCTCCCATACCATCTCACCCATTTCTGATGCTTGAGAGGTTTTTAAATAGACACAAAGCATTTCATTTCACAAGAAGAAAAAAGTTATTCAATGGTCATTTAAATGGCAGTCTTCAAAGACAAGAAAACCAAAAGGTGGAGAAAGTCTTACCTATACTCAGGTTATTTTTTAAAGTTAAACCAAAGAAAAATTAACAACAGAAGTTACCAAGCCCTCAAACTGATTCCTTAAGACTGTACCAATTGCACAATATCTATTGCTGTGCTTTCCTGGATGTTCCACGAGTGCTTTAGCTTAATTTTTCTCACACACCACACAAACACATGCACATACACACAGTCATCTATTTTATATTAATCTCTAATTGGGTGTATTAGGGAGAAGTTGGCACAGTGGTTTTCTAGAGCTCCCATCCCACCTACTCTATGTGTCTAAAATGTAAATAATTTTTGAGACCAAAAAACAAAATACCACACTTTTTAAAATGACATCCTAGAAAGTCAGTGTCTAAATCATCTACCCGAAGAACATAAAACTCTAGGTCACTTTTCAAAGTTAAATTCGAAATAAAGCCTTTGGCAGCAGCATAATTCAATGTGGATAGAACAGTCTCTTCAACTACTGACATGAAAATGACTGGTAACTACATGGAGAAAAAGGAACTCCAATCCCTATGCTCATGCTATGCCCCAAAATTAAATCAATATACACAGAGCCAAAAGTAAAAGTTCAAACTATAAAACTTCTAGCAGAAAACCTAAGAGAAAAATCTTCATGACCTTGAAATAGGCAAAGATTTCTTAGGTCACAAAAAGCACTAACCATAAAAGAAGAAATTGACAAATGGGACTTCCATCAAAAAAAACAGCCTTCTGGGACACCTGCACCCCAATGTTTACAGCAGCAATGTCCACAATAGCCAAACTATGGAAAGAGCCCAGATGTGCATCCACAGATGAATGGATAAAAAAGAGGTGGTATATACATTCTATGGAATAGTACTCAGCCATCAAAAAAAATATGGAATCTTGCCATTTGCAACAACGTGGATGGAACTAGAGGGTATTATGCTAAGTGAAATAAGTCAATCAGAGAAAGAAAATTATATGCTCTCACTCATACGTGGAATTTAAGAAACAAAACAGAGGATCATAGGGAAAGAGAGGAAAAAATAAAACAAGATGAAATCAGAGAGGGAGACAAACCATAAGAGGCTCTTAAGCATAGGAAACAAACAAACAAACAAACTGCTGGAGTGGAGGGGGCTTGGGGGATGGGGTAACTGGGTGATGGACACTGGGGAGGGTATGTGTTGTAATGAGCACTGGCTATTATATAAGACTGATGAATCACTGACTCTACCTCTGAAACCAATAATACATTATGTTAATTAATTGAATTTAAATTTAAAAAATTTTAAAAAACCTTCTGTTTTTCTAAGGTCATCAAGAAAATTAAAAGGCAGACCACAGACTGGGAGAAAATATTCATAATACATATACCTAACAAAGGATTTTTATTCAGAATGCAGAAAGAATTCTAATTCTTATAGCTCAATCAGAAAAGCAACCCAATTTCTTTAAATGGGCAAAAGAAAAAGATATATGAATAGCCAGTAAGTACATGAAAACATTGGTCATCCCCCCCCAAAAAAAAAAATTTAAACCAAAGTGAATCACCACTTCCCACTAACTATAATGGCTAAAATTTAAAAGACTGGCAATACCAAGTGTTGACAAAGACAGAACAACTACAACTCTCATTCCTTGTTGGTGAGAATATATAACTGGGAAACTATTTTGAAAAATAGTTTGGCTGTCTCTTATACAGTGAAGTACATATTTACCCGTACAGTCCAGCAATTCCATACCCTTAGGTATTTAACGCAAAATAAAAACATATGTCCAAAAAAAAAAATAGTACACAAAATGTTCTTAGAAGCTTTACTGAAAATAGGCAAAACCCCAAACGTTCAGCAAGTGAATGGATGAACACATTTTGGTATACTCATACAAAGCAATATTACTGAACAATTAAAAAAACCCTACTGATACACAGCAACATGGGTGAATTTCATAGGCATTATGCTAAAAGAAGCTGAACATAAAAGTACATGATTCCATTGATGTTAAATTCTAAAACAGTCTAATCAGATCAGTATTCAAGACTGGAAGGAGGAGATGGGGAGCAAATGACTGCAAAGAGATACAGGGAACTTTCTGGGAAGATGAAAATGCTCTACATCTTAATTGGGGGGGGGTGTTTATATAGATGTATATATTTGCCAAAATTGATTTGACTCATACCTTTAAAATGTGTAAATTATATAAATTATATTGCATGTAAATTATAGCTGGCTAAAGTTGATTAAAAATAAAGCTTTTATAATTTACAACTGAATATATAATTTATAAATGAAATTTTTCTATTAAAATACTGAACAATTACACTAATAAATTCCTGTGCAAATGTGTTTTTTTTAAAGACTTATTTATTTATTTGAGAGACAGAAAGAAAGAGAGCACATGAGCCTGGGGAGGGGCAGAGGGAGAGAATCTCAAGCAGATTCTGTGCTGAGTGCAGAGCCTGAGGTGGGGCTTCATCTCATGACCCCGAATCACGACCTGAGCTGAAATCAAGAGTTGGACCAACTGAGCCACCTAGGTACCCCTCAAACACTTATTTCAAATATACTTCTGGAATAAGATTCCAGTACTTATTTAGCAAAAAACAATGGTATGGAGAAGTACCTCATTTTGAAAGAAAAATATTTAACTTCAAAAAGTACATCCAAATTTCCATGCTTAGAGATGATCATAGTTTAAATATTATCCACTATTTTGTATACAATCATCCTAACACAAGGTAGATTTTTAAAAAATAATTTATACTTCCTGTGCTTCAAAAAATATTTTTTCCCAATCACAAATATCACAAAATCATTACATGATATTATATTTGCCTTTAAGAAAAAGCAAAATCAAAAACAAAACAACAACAAAAAAAAACCTACTTTCCTCAGAACTCTATAGTCTTACATAATCCTGAAGATGACTATCAGCATTAAAACATTCTCAGATCAGTGGAAATTCATCTCATTTTTTAATGCATGATTAAAACCATTTTCTCAACAACAGACACAAAATCAAGACTATTTCACTCAGATCATGCCTTTTGAGCTCACCAACAAGCTCAAGCCTGCCTCAGACAACCTAAAATAACTAATCTTCCTAAACTAATGTTTTTCTCTATAAATACTAACTCTGATATTATGCCCAGAAAGAGCTATTTCAAAAAAAAAAAAAATCAACAAATTAACTATCTGGAATTCATAATACAATGAATAAAAAATTATACACAAATAACACACAAGAAGTTAACTGGTGTTTCCTTTTTCATTCAAGTCAACAAATCTTTACTGTGTAAATATAACAGGAACTAACAGAGAAAAAGAAAAAAGAAGTTCCCTGCCCTGTGTTATGGGTTGAATTGTATCAATTGTGTCACCTGAGAATGTGACCTTATTTGGAAATAAGGTCCTTACAGAGACAATCAAGTTAAAGTGAGGTCCACGGGGTAGGCCTTAGTTCAGTAGAACTCATGTCCTTATAAAAAAGAGAAATTTGGACATCGAGACAAATAGAGAAGGGAAGAATACAGAGACAGAGGAAGAAGTTAACTGTCTATAAGCCAAGGAAAGAAGCCTGGAAGATCCTTCCCTCACAGATGTTAGAAGGAACCAACACTGTTGACACCTTGATTTAGGACTTCTGGCCTCTAGAAACAATACATTTCTGTTTTTTAAGCCACCCACTCTGTGATACTTTGTTACGGCAGCCCTAGCAAACTAATTTATTCTAGTAAAAGGCTCAACACCTATTTAGAGAGGCTTATAAACAAATCACAGGAATACCAAAAGATCGAAAGAAATGCTGTGGTGGTATCTGCCAATTTCAATAGTGTAAATATTCCCACCATGGCTGATTTTAAGCTACCACTGTTTTAACAACCTGATAGAAAATTCCCAGAAATACAACACCCCAACCTCAAAACTACTACCAGCCAGCTAACACAGACCAAAAATGCAGACATCAGGTGCACCTGGGTAGTTCAGTTGGTTAAGCGTCTACGCTTGGCTCAGGTCATGATCCCAGGGTCCTGGAATTGAGCCCCGTATCGGGCTCCCTGCTCAGCGGGGAGTCTGCTTCTCCCTCTCCTTCTGCCGCTCCCCCTGCTTATGTTCTCTCTCCCTCTCTCTCCATCAAATAAATAAACAAAATCTTTTTTAAAAAATGCAGGCATCAGTATTTAATATCCTTAGGCAATCCCAATTACAGTCAAGGTTAGACCCACAACTAAAAATTGTAGGGCAGCTTCATAAAAGTAGTTAAGACTGTCAGGATGCAGAAAATTTTAAGACAAATGTGGGAAAAACACTGCACAACCTAAGAATAGCTTAAGAATAGTAAAAAATAAACGATGAATGAAAAACAAGGCTAGGGGCGCCTGGGTGGCTCAGTCGTTAAGCGTCTGCCTTCGGCTCAGGTCATGATCCCAGGGTCCTGGGATCGAGCCCCGCATTGTGCTCCCTGCTCGGCTGCTTGGCGGGAGGCCTGCTTCTCCCTCTCCCACTCCCCTTGCTTGTGTTCCCTCTCTCGCTGTGTCTCTGTCAAATAAATAAATAAAATCTTTAAAAAAAAGAAAAATAAGGCTAGTATTTACTGAATACTGTGTTTTAAGGACTGTTTTAAACCCATTACATGTATTAACTAACTTAATCCTCCCTACAACTTTATGAGATACTTGTATTATTACACACCTGTTTTTGAATAATGAAATTGAGCCACAAAAATGTTAAGATCCACAGCTAAAAAGTGAGGCGGAAACTAGGATTCAAACGCAGGGTGTCTGGTGCCAGACCACTGCTCTGTGCCATCTGTCACTGTATATGACATGTGGAGAACATGCCAATAGTCTGGTGTAGCTAAGTTCGAGAGACAGGGACAAGAGACCATGTGATGTGAGAGATAGTATGCCATTCTTCTGGCCTCAGGTATAGGTTACCTTATACAAGCCATGGGTTTGCAAATTGAACTTGTAAAATGGATCAATTTAACCTTGGTGCATGTTATTTAAATGCATCAAATCAAATTAGAATTTGAAAATACCTAAAAGTCTGCAAGTGAAAATCTCTGTAAAACAAAATCACCATCTCCTTATCAGTCTTGTGTCTAATTCCTGATTTTTACATATAAGGATTGCTTAGCAGGCAAAAAGCACCTGTAATCACTCAGGAGTAATAGCATGGCCTAGAGCCTCTGAGGATAAAAGCAGGAAAATCATACAGATTCCCTAAGCCATAAAGAGAATCTCAGGAGCTCTCTCTCTCTCAAATAAATGAAATCTTTAAAAAAAGAGAGAGAGAGAGAGAGAGAATTCCAGAGGATGAGGCTGCACTAAGCACCCAGAGCACAGACAAGCAAAAAAAGCATAAATTTTCCACTTGTGAAGTTAGAATAAAAACACCCACAAACACTTCACATCACCACAGCCCCAGGGAACTAATGAATTCCACTGTTGTTGTCTACATTTAGCCAGCATTTAACTCTGGAATCATACTTTTAAAAAAATCACTCTGTATCTACGTGTTTGTAGGGCATTGCAAAACATCAGCACTTTGACAAAGGTAGTATTCTAGTATACAGGATAATGACAGGAGTGAATAAAACACATATCCTTGAAGTAAAATCTTTGCATTGTTAGTACAGAAGATAAAGTGGAAGGAAATATGCAAGCAGGAAGCAAGATAGAAGCTTCTCTCCTTCTAAGAGCGTATGTTTCAATGTGCTCAGGGCCAAAGAACTAACCTAAGGAAGCCCTTTCCTCACAGAACGTAAGGAGAGGCTAAGCTCTGTCTCTTGGTAGCAGTAAGTAGGTGGGAAGGAGGCAGAATATGACAATCAACCTGCAGGCCAAGCTGTTCTCACTGTTCTCTGGAAGGTAGAAGAAATAGGATTTTATTATGTATGGGTAGGCAATCTCTTGTCTTACTCAATTTAATCACCCACAGATAAACTTTGTGACATCCGGGGGCTGATAGTTAAGAGTTACATAAAAAACTGTAAAGTATACTTACCTATAAGGTAATTCATACATAAATGATACCCTGACTTAGCAACTAGAAACTGCTCAGACTTAAAAAGGGCAGTTATCACTTTATCAAAAGTACTTACAAACTCTCAATATTTCAGTCAAAACCATAACTAGTATTTATATTACTATTTGCAAGAAAAGTTATGTCTACTTCAACAGTACTAAATACCTGTTATTTTCCAGTTACTCTGAAAAATGAGGAAGAAACTCAGCATCCAAGAAAGAGAGACAGTGGTCTGACTTAATTCCTGTAAATAGCTACCCATAAACAAAAGGTTAAGAAGAACATTTTTATATCATTATCCAGAACCCACACATAATGATAGTGTATTACTCTTCTTTGCTACTGTAACAAACTACTACAAACTTAGTGGCTTAAAACAATAGACATTTACTATCTCACAGTTAGGTGAGAATTCTGACATTGGTCTCACTGGACAGGGCTATATTCCTTTCTGGACGTTCCAGGTGAGAATTGGGTTCCTTGGGGCTCCTGGGTGGCTCAGTCGGCTAAGCGTCTGCCTTTGGCTCAGGTCATGATCCATGGGTCCTGGGATTGAGCCCCACATCGGGCTCCCTGCTCGGCGGGAAGCATGCTTCTCCCTCTCTCTCTCTGCTGTTTCCCCTCCTTATGTGCTCTCTCTCTCTGCCAAATAAATAAAATCTTTAAAAAAGAGAGAGAGAGAATTGGGTTCCTTGTCTTTTCCAGTTTCTAGAGGCAGGCTATGTTCCTTGGCTCATGGCATCTTCCTCTGTCTCAAAGCCAGGGTTATGTGTCAAATACATCACACATCACTCTGATCCCCTCTACTTCCCTCCTCTACATTTAAAGGACTCCTGTGATTAACTGGGCCCACCTGGATAATTCAGGGCAATCTCCCCATCTTAAAGTTATTTGAGTAGCAACCTTAATTCCCCCTTACCACGTAACTGGACATATTCACAGGTTCCAGTAATTGGGACACGGATATCTTTGGAGGGCCATCATTTTGCCTTCCACAGACAGACAGATACATACATACATATATACATATATGTTACTTGACCACTAATGCCTGTTTCCACATTTATAAAAATTTAGAGTTTATATATATAATTACTATATAATGATAGTAACTTCTTCAAAGGGCTACTGTGAAGGTTACGAGTTAATAAGAGTAGTGATCAGAGAATATACCTGATATATAGTAAGAGCTTCATTCACTATTTTTTTTTTTTACAAATTCTTATTTCATCTTTGTTTACACTTTTCTCTCACTGCGGAATGCTGTTCCAAGCACTGTCTAGTTAAGTGCTACTTACATTCTAGACCCTCTCTTAAATAAAGTTTCCCTACACTCTATACAACTGCATTGTCTGATAAGAGTAGCTACTCATCACATGTGGCTGGCTACTCAGCCCCTGAAATGTGGCTAGTCACAACTGGGATGTGCTGCTCAGTGTAAAACACACACTAGATTTTGAAAACTTAGCGTGTAAAAAGGAATGTAAAGAATTAGTGTATAAAAAAGAATGCAAAGAAATTACATGTTAAAATGATGTTTTGGATATGTTGAATTACATAAATGTACTATCAAAATTAAATTCACTTATCTCTTTTTATTTAATGTGGCTGCCAAAAATTTAAAATTACCATGCATATTCAATGGCATTGTAATAACAGTATTACATGGTGACAGATGGTAGCTACACTTGTGATGAGCACAGCATAATGTACAAACTTGTGGAATCACTGTTGTACACCTGAAACCAATGTAACGTTGTGTTTTCAACTATTATTTCCATGAAAAAATAAATAACAAGTGACTCACGTTTGTGGATCACACTATGTATCTGCTAGGCAGTGCCGCTCCATTCTACCCTCTCATGCACTCGTAGTACTCAGTCTGCTTTCCTATCACATACTGTATCAATCTGCTCTGTACTACAGCCATCTGTGTATGTGCTGGCTCCCCAAAAAGCCTGGTAGCCCTCACTGGGCAAAGGGAATGGATCTTCTAATCTCAGTGAGATTCATGATAATTATACAATAAATGTTTGTGAAGCTGAATGAAAAGGAAAACATTCAGTTAATGTGTTATTTGCATACATTACTTTATTGTTAACAGGAATGACCAGAAATATGTCACTGTTTGAAGCAACTTTTTCTTGGGTTAAAGACAGGATTAGGATGTATAGCAAATGGAAAAAGTTTCATTAAACAATACTTAGCTTATTACATAAACGCGTTCATCTATCTTCTACTCTATACTACCCTAATTCATTCTTTAAAGTGGTAAGTGCAACCCATAAAACTGTTTTCATGACTCATTAATGACTTGTATCCACCGTTCAAAAAGCACTGCCATGATGGGTCAGGTGCAGGCCTTCCTGGCTAGACACTCCCCTGATCTCAATGACCCCACCAAGTAAGGGCTAACCCTGTGGATGGTCATGGTCCAACATGGCCTTCAGAGAAGGAATGCAGATCCACCCATGCATTCCCCTCTCTACCAGCCTTCCTATTAGGGTTGGGGGCAACCTAGCATAACTACATGCTATGTTCTGGGTTCATGTCCACTTCCATGAGATGCAGAGCCCAGTTCAGCCTGACCAAGAAGAGCTGGTCAGAGCTGAAGGTTCAAAAAGAAAGAATTCAAGATAACACTGAGGGTAAGAGTCCCAAGAACTTGCTAGAGTTTTCTAAATTGTTGGGGTGTACAGGACCCAAGGAAACCTGGAGAAACATCATCAACCCCAGTATTATGTATATTAAGTCAATTTATATGTTAAATCAAATACCTAACAGAAGACAGAAGGAGTAAGAGAGAGAGGGAAGAAAAATGGTAGAGGGGAAAAAACATAGCAGGACTTCACAGACTTTTATTGCTCTAGAGATCAGAACTCGGGTTAGTAGTTAAAAAGAACCCACAAAAAAAGAGGAGAAAGAAAAGAAAGTCCTGGCCTGAAAACAAGAGATAAGAGAATAATCTCAGAGTAATCAAGAAAAGTAATGGAAATTAGTAAGAAATCTCTCTCTAGTGGGGAGGTTTGACAGGAAGGAGTCACTGAAAAGACTAATGGATAAGTCTAAGTCCACAAAGGCTTAGACATAAGCAAGCTCAGAGATGCTGTGAACCAAGCTAGCCTCGTTTTTTTTTTTTTTTTATTTAAAACAGATAGTGAAAGGAAACTTTACTACAAGGGAAGAAAGTAAAAGGAATCTCTTTCTGAACTATAAAGAGGGAAAGGGAAGAAAGAAATAATTGAAGAGATCCTATGGGCAGATGGCTACCTGTATTAAGAGTTCAATTATGGAGATATTTGTGTTTTAGATTGCCATTAGGTTAAATCTTAATGATAGTAGAAGCATCAAATAGGACTGGGGATCTAGTGGGCTTTGCCACTTACTACCTCAGTGATCTTGTAACTTCAGAATAAAATGCTTTAATTAGGACACCTTATGCAATTAAATCTTCAACCTCAAATGAATAAGTGTACTTACAAAAATCATATAGAAGTAGTAAAACAATTACACATATCTCACACAATGCTTTTGAACTTTCTGTTGAAGCAGTCTGGACCCAGCTTGGGGGTTTTCTGTATTAATCTGTTAAGTCATTCCTCCAGACTCTTCAAACGCTGTTTCTTCCTATTCAACTACTATCAGTAAGCTTACTACGTGTACCCTCCATTTATACTTTTCAAGTAAAGACATTCCTGTGGAGTTAGACTCAATGAAAATGCACAAAGGCTTAGAATTTAGATAAACCCCAGAGCAAACACTTTTGTATGGTAACACTGACCTATTAATTTACCACATTTTAAAATCTGGATTTTCACATAGAAGAACACACCCATTTCATATATATTAAGCACACCCATTAAAAGTGCTGACTACATATATTAAAAACTATCAATTGGGGATGTAATGTACAGCATGATGACTATAGTTAATGATACTGTATTACACACTGAAAGTTATTAAGAGAGTAGATCTTAAAAGTCCTTATCATAAAAAAAGATTGTATAACTACGCATGGTGATGGATGTTAACTAGCCTTATTGTGGTGATCATTTCACAATATAAATAAATATAAAATCATTGTGTTGTACATCTGAAACGAATATATTATTTTATGTCAATTATACCTCAATAAAAACAAAATTAAAATAATATAAATCTTAAATACAAAAATAATTATATCTTATTAAGATTATAAGGAAAAAATCTTATTAAAATTTCTTTTGTATTTTTTTTTTAAGTTTTATTTATTTATTTGACAGAGAGAGAGCACAGATAGGCAGAGCTGCAGGCAGAGGCAGAGGGAGAAGCAGGATCCCCGTGGAGCAGGGAGCCTGATGCTGGGCTCGATCCCAGGACCCTGGGATCACGACCTCAGCTGAAGGCAGAT
This sequence comes from Zalophus californianus, assembly GCF_009762305.2. Lineage (NCBI taxonomy): Eukaryota > Metazoa > Chordata > Mammalia > Carnivora > Otariidae > Zalophus > Zalophus californianus. Next base: position 61,006,423 of record NC_045599.1, on the reverse strand, counting down.
GCCCAACCAACTGAGCCACCCAGGCACCCCTGTATTTGGTTTTTAAAAAGAAAAACAAGAACTACCAAAAATACAACAGCATTTCTACCAAGAAAGGAATTAATATTTTTTTAAATCAACATAAAGCAGATTTTTATTATTAAGAAAACTTCCTCTTTAAATGCTTTCCTAAAGACATTTTCTTCCGGTGCATGAGATTTTTTTCTGCTACTTAATCTACTACCACCTGCAATTTTTTAATTCTGAATTTTCTAAATAGTAAAGTGAAATTATTATATAATAAATAATGAAATACAATGACAAAGGAGTCAACTTTATCTCCTACTCTAGAATTAAGGAATGAGGAAGATGAAAAAGCACAGAAAGAAAGAAAAAAAAGATTTCCTGTGAGTACAACACAGAAAAGGTTTCAAGTGCCAGAAATGAGGTTGGCACCTTGTTATCATCAATATCAATCTTTAAAATATTACATAATTCCTTGTCCAGGATAACTTAGCCATGTAGATCCCATTAGTATTTACTGTATAGGAATGTCCATGGAAATGTCAAGAAGCTTAAATAAACTACTTGAACGTAACATTTTTTTTTTTAATTTTAAAGACTAAAAACAATAGAAAAAAATGATAAGGAATTAATACAGTCTTTCCAAAAGAAGTAAATGACTTGGCTCCATCTATACCACTTAAATATACATTTATCATCACATATATATATGAATTCCCAACTACTACAACAATCCCTCTGTATTTATAAAACCTAAATCATTTTTCCTAAGAAAAACACATAAGAAATACCCATTTTCCCCCTTATCTCAAAAGTCACGTGTTTAATCATTCACTGGTCATTTATTAAGTACCTACTTTATGCAAGCCACTATGATAGGTGCTGGGGACACAAAAGATCATTATGATACATTTTCTGCCACCAGCCATTCGTTCTCAGTCTTCTTCACAGGAAATTCTTTATCTAACCCATCCACGATATTACTTTCTCTCTTGGTTCTTTTTCACTTTACACAACCTTTCTCTCCAAACCCCACATCTGTCCTGTCTCAGGCTGCCATGTCCACCCTGGCAGACCACACTCGTTTCTGTTCCCTAAGAAAACCACACTGTCCTACACCTCCATCTGCCTGGCTGTCATCTTTTAAGTCTCAGTTGTGGCCTATTCTTCTGGGAAGCCTCCCCTAACTCCTGCAAAGCTGGATGTCCTCATGCTACCAGTCACTCTATCGGACCTTAACAATCAGCATTTTCATTATAATTATTTACTTCCGTGACTACCACCCTTCTAGACTTTAAGAATTGGGAAGGTAAGGATCTTGTTCATTTTCAGATCCTCACTATCTAATAATGAACTTGGCACACAGTAAGCACCCAATAAATGTTTTTAAGAATGAATGAATGTATAATAATGCAGACTCAGGGGATGTATCAATAAATTGAGAATCTACTGGAAATACCTATCAATACAGATATTGATGAGATAAGCTAATACAGATAAGAAAGTAATCAATTAGAATTTACTGCTAGCTAAATTAGTAACAAAAACTTGAAGGCAGAATAAAATATCTTAATTAAAAAGGTAAGCTACTAGAGGGGCTGGATGGCTCAGTCCATCCCACTCTTGATTTTGGCTCAGGTCATGACCTCGAGGTCCTGGGACTGGGCCCTGCACTGGGCTCCACACTCAGCGGGGAGTCTGCTTCTCTCCCTCTCCCTCTGCCCCTCACCCTACTCACACCCGCACCTGCATTCTCCAATAAATAAATAAAGCTTTAAAAAAATAAAAATGGTATGCTATCATGAAAAATGGAGAGTAATCCATCTTCAGGGAGTAATCCATCTTTCTAGGCCTTAAATTCATCATCTGTATTTCCCTAAAATTCTGGTTTGAATCTTCTTTTCCTTCAAGCAATGGTCCCATTTATATTAGATTTAGCTCAAACACACATAATCTAAATGACCAGAAACAGGTAACCATGACACATACTGCCTTTACAATGTACTCCAGCACACTGCCCTAACTTAAGTCATATCCCCTCCACCTTCAAAAATATTACACCTATAAGCATCACCACCACAACCCAAGAGCTTCTGTTAAATCAACCGTCATTTTTAATTCAAATATCAAATTAAGAATCTGTCTACACCATAAAAAGTTCTAAAATCGCAGGTTTGATTCGCTAATTACACGTTTTTTTTTTAAAGATTTTATTTATTTATTTCAGAGAGAGAGAGAATGAGAGATAGAAAGCACGAGAGGGAAGAGGGTCAGAGGGAGAAGCAGACTCCCTGCTGAGCAGGAAGCCTGATGTGGGACTCGATCCCAGGACTCCAGGATCATGACCTGAGCCGAAGGCAGTCGCTTAACCAACCGAGCCACCCAGGCGCCCCTAATTACACGTTTTTAATACACCTCTTTCCATTATTTAGTTCTTCTTATTATCTTTAAATAAAGTTTTGAAATTTTCTTCATTAAGGTCTCCTTGTTTTTCTTTTGGTGAACACAGTCCTAAATAATACTGCTTTTGTTGCTATTCCAAGTGGTATCTTTTTTATATAAAAATTTTACTATTTGTTGCTGCTGTATTAAGATACTATTCATTTGCATATATTGATTATATTTAACAATCTTGATAAATCCTCATTACTTCTAATAATTTGTCACTTCTGCATTTGCTATGTAGGCAATATGCGGTATGCGAGTCAAGTCAGCTTTAGAATTTTCAATCCAGTCTTTAAACGCTAACTACCTTTCATTTGTGCTATTTTAAAAATATACTTCCGGGGCGCCTGGGTGGCTCAGTCGTTGAGCGTCTGCCTTCGGCTCAGGTCATGATCCCAGGGTCCTGGGATTGAGCCCCGCATCAGGCTCTCTGCTCAGCAGGGAGCCTGGTTCTCCCTCTCCCACTCCCCCTGCTTGTGTTCCCTCTCTCACTGTCTCTCTCTGTCAAAAAAATAAAATCTTTAAAAAAATAAAATAAAAAAATAAAAATAATAAAAAAAATAAAAATATACTTCCGGGCAATATCTGATCAGTTTTAGGTAGTAAGAATGTGCATGTAAGATAATCTAAGATAACATTTAATTAATACATCTTATTAGGAGTTTAATTCCCTTCCTGGAGAATTATAAACTTGGTAAGGATTGGAAAGAGGATCAGAAGGCATACATATAGACAGAGATTATGCACAGATAAAACTGAAAGAAAGCATTTCATGAAATATTTAACCTTTACTACATGTGAAGCATTCTGATAAATTTGAATTTATTTTTTTCACTGTTAGTTGCAACCTACCAAACTGATTTCATGACCTTGGTTTGAAAAACGCTATCCTAGATCAACTGGATTACGAACTTTTTAAAAGGAACGCTGCCACAAGCTTTAGTTCCTACATTTCTTTTTATGCTAAGACCACATTAGCAATAGAAGCACTTCCGGTGTTAAAGGTTTAATGAGAAAAAAAGAAAAAGGAGGCAGTCTTACAATGAAAGTGGTAGGCAAATCTCTTAAGTTACACCATGATTCAAAGAGAAAAACAGTGGGAAACAGCTGAGTCTTTACACGGCACATCACAGTATAGAATACTGAACTGCAAAGAACGTGGTCCTCAGTGGGGGACACATCCTACTCAAATTGGGAGGAGTTTATTTTCAGACAAGAACATCATCCTTTGTACCAAAGTATTGTTCACCTATAGTTTATGAGCTTAATACATTTGTTCGATTTTAATCTCAAATTTCATTATGACTTTTTTGCTCTAAAAAAAGGTATAAAGCTAAAACATGAAAATCTAAGTTTATAAATATTAAAGTCACACTGTAATAAAAATATTTGACATCAAACTGGGTGGGGAGGTTAGCAATAATTTTTTCCCTTAAAACAAGTATTTTTGGGGCCACCTGGGTGGCTCAGTCGGTTAAGCATTCAATTCGATCTTGGCTCTGGTCGTGATCTCAGGGTCATGAGATTGAGCCCTGCTGTGGGCTCTGTGCTGGGGGTGGAGCCTGCTGGGGATGCTCTCTCCCCCTCTGCCCCTCCCATGACTTTCCCTCCTAAAAATAAATAATTAATTAATTAAAAAGAAGAAAAAAGAATCTTAAAAAATAATAATAAAATAAAACAGAGATTTTTGGGGATCCTTGGCTGACTTAGTAGAGTGTGTGACACTTGATCTTGGGGTCATGAGTTCGAGGCCCCTGCTGGGTATAAAGAGTACTAAAAAAATAAACTTTAAAAAACAAAATAGATATTTTTTACTTTTACAAAAAAACATGTACTACCTCTGTAATTTAACAAATTTAAAAGAAGAAAATTCTAACACAAAATAATAAATAAAAGGAGTCAGTAGGCCAAAGGGGAGAAACATCAAAATAAAGCACAAATTCTTTATGCTAGTGCCTAGCATCCTCCATAAAACAGCTGTAGTCTTCCTCCGTATCCTTAAACACATTGTCATAGAGCAAACATTCACTGAGCAGTATTTTTTTTAGGATTTTATTTATTTGAAAGAGAGAATGAATGAGAGAGAGAGAGAGAGAGAGAGAGCACATGAGAGGGGGGAGGGTCAGAGGGAGAAGCAGACTCCCCGCTGAGCAGGGAGCCCGATGCGGGACTCGATCCTGGGACTCCAGGATCATGACCTAAACCGAAGGCAGTCGCTTAACCAACTGAGCCACCCAGGCACCCACACTGAGCAGTTCTTAAGGGCTAGATTCTGTCCCAGGATCCTCTGCTCATACACACCTGAACACTCAATGTTCACAATCCCTTACCGCATCCTGTGTTCACACTCCCTTAAATGCCCTCACCCTATCCAGCCTCACCTTCCCACTAAATATAGGGGCTTTGTGGTCCGTATCTGCATGCCAGTCAGTGTTTGATACATGCCACATTTACTTGGATCCCAGTAATGATGTCATAAAAGTCCAAGAAACTGAGCTTATTAAACTCTCAGAGAACAAATTGAGAGACTGCAATCACTAAATTCAGACCATCAAGTACTGGCCATTTAACATTTCTTATGTGTGGAGCACTTCCTCTTAGCCAAGTTAATCAGTAATACCTGTCTACTTTTTTCCTCTCGTCCTTCAAGAAGATTTGATACTTTCTAACTAATGCTAAATTCAACTAATAACATCAGAAAAAAGTTGGATCTTAGCCATAACAGGTACCTAGTTTACATGACAATTTCTCCAATAATTATGCACATAGCTTCACAGCAATAATTTCATTTTGATACATTTTCCATTAAAAATTTGAAAATCAAAGTATAAGACCACCAAGTGGGAATCAATCTCTAACACAAATTAGTAAAAGAGAAACACAAAATTAAAACACTGCAAACATGTATAAATGACATTCAGATGGTATAAATCTCCTTTATAAGCAATCATGTCAGATAATGATTTTGGTTAAACCTTAGAAAATTTAAGGCCCTCTGTGGATACAAACACCTAATAATGTATTTCTCTTTCTAACACTGGAAGTATCCACAGCAGGAGTCATTCTTACTCCCCAACACCAAGATTTGAATGTTTTCTTCAAATCTGCAACATAAACATCTATCTTTCGGTAAATGCTAATATGTTCAAGCATTTGTTTCATAAGCCAAGTTGATTCAATCCTGTAGTGCTAAAGGACATTCTTCCATAAGAATAAATGATAAATGATACCAACTGGTTAGGATTAATTTATAACCAACTATCTGAATATCGTGCAGCTTCAGAAAATTTTAAGAGTCAATACTGTATAAAATTAACACATACCACTGGCCATATCATTTGCAACAAATAAATTATCACTACATATCCCTACCTTGCCCTGGCTCTCTACTTCGCTCTTTATCCCCTTCCTTTCTGTTTCTATTTTTCTTTCTCTTACTCCCAACTATGATATCCATTAAACTCCCTGGTCTTATTCTTTTTCCCATTAGGGGAATTGTTTATTTTTTTAAAGTTCAATTCTCCTGCCTTAGGTTGTAGCTTCACCTCTTCTCTTCTGTCATGTCACTCTTTTGCCCAGAAACCTCACTGACTTCCATTAGGATTCCAGACCCCTTTGCTGGATTTTAGGTTCTTGACCCTTTCTTCCTCCACTGTCAACTTTAAAGTTCACCTCCAGTTAGAAAAGTCTCCCCTCTGTCTCTGTCTTCACACCTCCTCTAATATTTCCAGCCTAAGTGCCTCAGAACTCATACTGTTTACACACACACACACACACACACACACACACAGCACAACCTTCCCTCCTCCACTACCAACACAAAGCCTCCCATCCTGCAAATGTCACCCACGCAGCCCACCTCTTTCACAAAGCCTTCCTTGGCTGTGCTAGGCTCAGGAAGCCCTCACTTCTCTAATCACAAAATTGAGCATCATCTGCTCTGTTCATCTGATTTGCCTCAAATATCAGTTTTTTTGAGAACTAGTAAACAGAGACTAATTTTGGTTTATTGTTTTCTATAGTCTTCCTGTCAACAAGTTTTATAAACATGTAACATTCTCTAAACCAAAGCCATCTTAAATGCAGCTAATACAGTGCTTAAAATCATCTCTTTCCCTCTGTTTCTTTCTATATATTCTTATCACAAATGGGAAGGGTAACAAAGTATAGTAAAAATGATTTCGAGGGGGGCGGAGCAAGATGGCGGAGGAGTAGGAGACCTAGATTTTGTCTGGTCTCAGGAATTCAGCTGAATAGGGATCAAACCATTCTGAACACCTACGAACTCAACAGGAGATCGAACAGGAGAGTAGCAACAACTCTCTGAACAGAGAAGCGACCACTTACTGGAAGGTAGGACGTGCAGAGAAGTGAATCCGAGGCGATATTCGGGAGGATAGACGGCGGGGGAGGGGCCTCCGCCGGCCGCTTCTGGCAAGTGCTAGAGCCGCGGAGCACAAAATCGGACCTTTTAAAAGTTGGCTCGGCGGAGGGACATCGCTGCAGTGGCTAAGCGGGGGGTGGAATCCTCCTGGGACAGTGTGGTCTCAGGACCCTTGGGGTCACAGAGAGACCGGGGGTGCCTGAGTGCGGCAGAGCTCCCAGGTGTCGGGGCGGGGAAGCCAGGTGCAGAGACGGAGCCGAGGCGCGGGCTCTCAGCTCGGGGTTGCCATAAACTGTGATCTGCGGCCCAGTCGGGGCACGGCTCCCCCAGCAAGGACCCAACAAGCAGCAGATCCGGGGAGACTCCCCTTCCTTCCCGGGGAGGAGCGGTGCGGGAACGCACTGCAGGGATCTGCTGGGTTTGGAGACTCCGAGCGGGGTCGGGTGCCAGAGATAGCAACGCTCGATCACAGGCCGGGTGAGCACGGAGTGCGGCCAGAGACCGGGGACACGGGAGTGACTGCTTTTCTCTGGGGGCGCACTGAGGAGCGGGGCCCCGAGTTCTCGGCTACTCCGGGCAGAGACTGGGAGGCCGCCATTTTCGCCCTGGTCCTCCAAAGCTGTACCGAGAGCTTGCAGGGAACAAAAGCTCCTGAGAGCAAACTGGAGCAGCTTCCTTAGCCCGGACCGACAAGGGCGGGGCAATTCCGCCTCCAGCAAAGACATTTGGAAACCACAGCAACAGGCCCCTCCCCCAGAAGATCAACACAAACAGCCAGCAAGCCAAGACCAAGTTGATCGATCAAGGAGAATAGGAGAACTCCAGCGCTAGGGGAATACTGCACATAGATTCATGGCTTTTTTTTTTTTTTTTACCATGATTCATTATTTCATCAAAGTTAATTTTTGTTGACTTTTTTATATTTTTCTTTTTCCCTTTTTCAACCAACATCTCATAAATCCCTTTTTTAAAAAAAAAAAACATTTTTTATTTTTTTTTCATTTTTAGAGTCATATTTTATCCCTTCATAGTAGTTATCCTTGTTTTTGGCATATATATATAAGTTGTTCTCTCTTTAAAATTGTGAGGTACAGTTTCTTCTAACAGATCAAAATATACCCTAAACCACTAGTGTATGGCTTGGTGCTAGTCTCCTGCCTGATCACATTCTCTCCCTTTTTCCTTTTTTTTTTTTTTTTCCTTAAATCTTCTTTCTTTTTTCAAACAACTTATCTTACCAAGTCATTTTATAAAATCTTTTATAATTTTCATCTTTACAGTCATCTTCCATCCCTTCATTGTATCAACCCTTATTTTGTACATATATGTCTTTCTTCCTTTAAAATTTTAGGAGGCACTTTTTTCTAACAGACCAAAATACGCCCAAAATCTAGTGTGTGGCACTGATCTATGCACTAGCCTGATCATATTTGATCATATTCTGCCTTTTTTGAATTGTTTTGTTTTTGTTTTTATCTTTTTTTCTTTTTTTTTTTTCTTTTTCTCTTTCTTTTTTCTTTCTTTCCCTTTCTTTTCCCCTGGTTTCAGGTCTTTTCTGATTTGTATACAGTATATTTGCTGGGGACGTTGTAAACCTGTTAGCCTTTTGTTCTCTCATTCATCTATTCTCCTCTGGACAAAATGACAAGACGAAAGAAATCACCTCAGCAAAAAGAACAAGAGGTAGTACCGTCAGCCAGGGACCTACTCAATACGGACATTAGTACGATGTCGGACCTAGAGTTCAGAATCATGACTTTAAAGATACTAGCTGGGCTTGAAAAAAGCGTGGAAGTTATTAGAGAAACCCTTTCTGGAGAAATAAAAGAACTAAAATCTAACCAAATCGAAATCAAAAAGGCTATTGATGAGGTGCAATCAAAAATGGGGGCACTAAATGCTAGGATAAATGAGGCAGAAGAGAGAATCAGCGATATAGAAGACCAAATGATGGAAAATAAAGAGGCTGAGAAAAAGAGAGAGAAACAACTACAGGATCACGAGGGCAGAATTCGAGAGATAAGTGATACGATAAGACGAAACAACATTAGAATAATTGGGATCCCAGAAGAAGAAGAGAGAGAGAGAGGGGCAGAAGGTATATTGGAGCAAATTATAGCAGAGAACTTCCCTAATGTGAGGAAGGAAACAGGCATTAAAATCCAGGAGGCACAGAGAACCCCTCTCAAAATCAATAAAAATAGGTCAACACCCCGACATCTAATAGTAAAACTTACGAGTCTCAGAGACAAAGAGAAAATCCTGAAAGCAGCTCGGGAGAAGAGATATGTAACCTACAATGGTAGAAATATTAGATTGGCAACAGACCTATCCACAGAGACCTGGCAGGCCAGAAAGGACTGGCAAGATATCTTCAGAGCACTAAACGAGAAAAATATGCAGCCAAGAATACTATATCCAGCTAGGCTCTCATTGAAAATAGAAGGAGAGATAAAAAGCTTCCAGAACAAACAAAAACTAAAGGAATTTGCAAACACGAAACCAGCCCTCCAAGAAATATTGAGAGGGGTCCTCTAAGCAAAGAGAGAACCTAAAAGCAGCAAAGAGCAGAAACGAACACAGACAACAGACAGTTAACAGTCACCTTACAGGTAATACAATGGCACTAAATTCATACCTTTCAATAGTTACCCTGAATGTAAATGGGCTAAATGCCCCAATCAAAAGACACAGGCTATCAGATTGGATTAAAAAACAAGACCCATCAATATGCTGTCTGCAAGAGACTCATTTTACACCCAAAGACACCCCCAGATTGAAAGTGAGGGGGTGGAAAACCATTCACCATGCTAATGGACACCAAAAGAAAGCTGGGGTGGCAATCCTTATATCAGACAAACTAGATTTTAAAACAAAGACTGTAATAAGAGATGAGGAAGGACACTATATCCTACTTCAAGGGTCTATCCAACAAGAAGATCTAACAGTTGTAAATATCTATGCCCCGAACATGGGAGCAGCCAATTATATAAGGCAATTAATAACAAAAGCAAAGAAACACATTGACAACAATACAATAATAGTGGGGGACTTTAACACCCCCCTGACTGAAATGGACAGATCATCTAAGCAAAAGATCAACAAGGAAATAAAGACTTTAAATGACACACTGGACCAAATGGACTTCACAGACATATTCAGAACATTCCATCCCAAAGCAACGGAATACACATTCTTCTCTAGTGCCCATGGAACATTCTCCAAAATTGATCACATCCTAGGTCACAAATCAGGTCTCAATCGGTACCAAAAGATTGGGATCATTCCCTGCATATTTTCAGACCACAATGCTTTGAAACTAGAACTCAACCACAAGAGGAAAGTCGGAAAGAACTCAAATACATGGAGGCTAAAGAGCATCCTACTAAAGAATGAATGGGTCAACCAAGAAATTAAAGAAGAATTAAAAAAATTCATGGAAACCAATGAAAATGAAAACACAACTGTTCAAAATCTTTGGGATACAGCAAAGGCAGTCCTGAGAGGAAAGTATATAGCAATACAAGCCTTTCTCAAGAAACAAGAAAGGTCTCATCAATATGCTGTCTGCAAGAGACTCATTTTACACCCAAAGACACCCCCAGATTGAAAGTGAGGGGGTGGAAAACCATTTACCATGCTAATGGACACCAAAAGAAAGCTGGGGTGGCAATCCTTATATCAGACAAACTAGATTTTAAAACAAAGACTGTAATAAGAGATGAGGAAGGACACTATATCCTACTTAAAGGGTCTATCCAACAAGAAGATCTAACAATTGTAAATATCTATGCCCCGAACATGGGAGCGGCCAATTATATAAGCCAATTAATAACAAAAGCAAAGAAACACATTGACAACAATACAATAATAGTGGGGGATTTTAACACCCCCCTGACTGAAATGGACAGATCATCTAAGCAAAAGATCAACAAGGAAATAAAGATGTTAAATGACACACTGGACCAAATGGACTTCACAGACATATTCAGAACATTCCATCCCAAAGCAACGGAATACACATTCTTCTCTAGTGCCCATGGAACATTCTCCAGAATTGATCACATCCTAGGTCACAAATCAGGTCTCAATCGGTACCAAAAGATTGGGATCATTCCCTGCATATTTTCAGACCACAATGCTTTGAAACTAGAACTCAACCACAAGAGGAAAGTCGGAAAGAACTCAAATACATGGAGGCTAAAGAGCATCCTACTAAAGAATGAATGGGTCAACCAAGAAATTAAAGAAGAATTAAAAAAATTCATGGAAACCAATGAAAATGAAAACACAACTGTTCAAAATCTTTGGGATACAGCAAAGGCAGTCCTGAGAGGAAAGTATATAGCAATACAAGGCTTTCTCAAGAAACAAGAAAGGTCTCAAATACACAACCTAACCCTACATCTAAAGGAGCTGGAGAAAGAACAGCAAAGAAAGCCTAAACCCAGCAGGAGAAGAGAAATCATAAAGATCAGAGCAGAAATCAATGAACTAGAAACCAAAAGAACAGTAGAACAGATCAACGAAACTAGGAGCTGGTTCTTTGAAAGAATTAACAAGATTGATAAACCCCTGGCCAGACTGATCAAAAAGAAAAGAGAAATGACCCAAATCAACAAAATCATGAATGAAAGAGGAGAGATCACAAGCAACACCAAAGAAATACAAACAATTATAAGAACATATTATGAGCAACTCTATGCCAGCAAATTAGATAACCTGGAAGAAATGGGTGCATTCCTAGAGATGTATCAACTACCAAAATTGAACCAGGAAGAAATAGAAAACCTGAACAGACCTATAACCACTACGGAAATTGAAACAGTCATCAAAAATCTCCCAAGAAACAAAAGCCCAGGGCCAGATGGCTTCCCAGGGGAATTCTATCAGACATTTCAAGAAGAATTAATACCTATTCTCCTGAAACTGTTCCAAAAAATAGAAATGGAAGGGAAACTTCCAAACTCATTTTATGAGGCCAGCATTACCTTGATCCCAAAACCAGACAAAGACCCCATCAAAAAAGAGAATTACAGACCAATATCCTTGATGAACATGGATGCAAAAATTCTCACCAAAATACTAGCCAATAGGATCCAACAGTACATTAAAAGGATTATTCACCACGACCAAGTGGGATTTATTCCTGGGCTGCAAGGCTGGTTCAACATCCGCAAATCAATCAACGTGATACAATACATTAACAAAAGAAAGAACAAGAATCATATGATCCTCTCAATAGACGCAGAAAAAGCATTTGACAAAGTACAACATCCTTTCTTGATCAAAACTCTTCAGAGTATAGGGATAGAGGGTACATACCTCAATATCATAAAAGCCATCTACGAAAAACCTACAGCGAATATCATTCTCAATGGGGAAAGGCTGAGAGCTTTTCCCCTAAGGTCAGGAACGCGGCAGGGATGTCCACTCTCACCACTGCTATTCAACATAGTATTAGAAGTCCTAGCCACAGCAATCAGACAACAAAAAGAAATCAAAGGCATCCAAATCGGCAAAGAGGAAGTCAAACTCTCACTCTTTGCAGATGATATGATACTGTATGTGGAAAACCCAAAAGACTCCACCCCAAAACTGCTAGAACTCATACAGGAATTCAGTAAAGTAGCAGGATATAAAATCAATGCACAGAAATCAGTGGCATTCCTATACACCAACAACAAGACAGAAGAGAGACAAATCAAGGAGTCTATCCCATTTACAATTGCACCCAAAACCATTAGATACCTAGGAATAAATCTAACCAAAGAGGCAAAGGATCTGTACTCAGAAAACTATAAAATACTCAGGAAAGAAATTGAAGAAGACACAAAGAAATGGAAAAACGTTCCATGCTCATGGATTGGGAGAATCAACATTGTGAAGATGTCAATGCTACCTAGAGCAATCTACACATTCAATGCAATCCCCATCAAAATACCATCCACTTTTTTCAAAGAAATGGAACAAATAATCCTAAAATTTGTATGGAACCAGAAGAGACCCAGAATAGCCAGAGGAATACTGAAAAAGAAAAGCAAAGCTGGTGGCATCACAATTCCGGACTTCCAGCTCTATTACAAAGCTGTCATCATCAAGACAGTATGGTACTGGCACAAAAACAGACACATAGATCAATGGAACAGAATTGAGAGCCCAGAAATGGACCCTCAACTCTATGGTCAACTTATTTTTGACAAAGCAGGAAAGAATGTCCAATGGCAAAAAGACAGTCTCTTCAACAAATGGTGTTGGGAAAATTGGACAGCCACATGCAGAAGAATGAAACTGGACCATTTCCTTACACCACACACAAAAATAGACTCCAAATGGTTGAAAGACTTAAACGTGAGACAGGAGTCCATCCAAATCCTAAAGGAGAACACAGGTAGCAACCTTTTCGACCTTAGCCGCAGCAACTTCTTCCTAGAAACATCGCCAAAGGCACGGGAAGCCAGGGCAAAAATGAACTATTGGGATTTCATCAAGATAAAAAGCTTCTGCACAGCAAAAGAAACAGTCCACAAAACCAAAAGACAACCGACAGAATGGGAGAAAATATTTGCAAATGACGTATCAGATAAAGGGCTAGTATCCAAAATCTATAAAGAACTTATCAAACTCAACACTCAAAGAACAAATAATCCAATCAAGAAATGGGCAGAAGACATGAACAGACATTTCTCCAAAGAAGACATCCAAATGGCCAACAGGCACATGAAAAAGTGCTCAACATCGCTTGGCATCAGGGAAATCCAAATCAAAACCTCAATGAGATACCACCTCACACCCGTCAGAATGGCTAAAATTAACAAGTCAGGGAACGACAGATGTTGGCGGGGATGTGGAGAAAGGGGAACCCTCCTACACTGTTGGTGGGAATGCAAGCTGGTGCAACCCCTCTGGAAAACAGTATGGAGGTTCCTCAAACAGTTGAAATTAGAGCTACCGTTCGATCCAGCAATTGCACTACTGGGTATTTACCACAAAGATACAAATGTAGGGACCCGAAGGGGTACATGTACCCCAATGTTTATAGCAGCAATGTCCACCATAGCCAAACTGTGGAAAGAGCCAAGATGCCCATCGACAGATGAATGGATAAAGAAGATGTGGTATATATACACAATGGAATATTATGCAGCCATCAAAAGGAATGAGATCTTGCCGTTTGCAACGACGTGGATGGAACTGGAGGGTGTTATGCTGAGTGAAATAAGTCAATCAGAGAAAGACATGTATCACATGACCTCACTGATATGAGGAATTCTTAATCTCAGGAAAGAAACTGAGTGTTACTGGAGTGGTTGGGGGTGGGAGGGGTGGGGTGGCTGGGTGATGGACATTGGGGAGGGTATGTGCTACGGTGAGCGCTGTGAATTGTGCAAGACTGTTGAATCACAGATCTGTACTTCTGAAACAAATAATGCAACATATTTTAAGAAAAAAGAAAAAGAAGAAGATAACAGGAGAGGAAGAAAAGGGGAGTATGTCAGAGGGGGAGACGAACCATGAGAGATGATGGACTCTGAAAAACAAACTGAGGGTTCTAGAGGGGAGGGGGGTAGGGGGATGGGTTAGCCTGGTGATGGGTATTGAGGAGGGCACGTTCTGCATGGAGCACTGGGTGTTATGAACAAACAATGAATCATGGAACACTGCACCAAAAACTAATGATGTAATATATGGTGATTAACATAACAATAAAAAATTAAAAAAAAAAAAAAAAAAAAAAAAAAAAAGAAACAAGAAAGGTCTCAAATTCACAACCTAACCCTACACCTAAAGGAGCTGGAGAAAGAACAGCAAAGAAAGCCTAAACCCAGCAGGAGAAGAGAAATCATAAAGATCAGAGCAGAAATCAATGAACTAGAAACCAAAAGAACAGTAGAACAGATCAACGAAACTAGGAGCTGGTTCTTTGAAAGAATTAACAAGATTGATAAACCCCTGGCCAGACTGATCAAAAAGAAAAGAGAAATGACCCAAATCAACAAAATCATGAATGAAAGAGGAGAGATCACAAGCAACACCAAAGAAATACAAACAATTATAAGAACATATTATGAGCAACTCTATGCCAGCAAATTAGATAACCTGGAAGAAATGGGTGCATTCCTAGAGATGTATCAACTACCAAAATTGAACCAGGAAGAAATAGAAAACCTGAACAGACCTATAACCACTAAGGAAATTGAAACAGTCATCAAAAATCTCCCAACAAACAAAAGCCCAGGGCCAGATGGCTTCCCAGGGGAATTCTATCAGACATTTCAAGAAGAATTAATACCTATTCTCCTGAAACTGTTCCAAAAAATAGAAATGGAAGGGAAACTTCCAAACTCATTTTACGAGGCCAGCATTACCTTGATCCCAAAACCAGACAAAGACCCCATCAAAAAAGAGAATTACAGACCAATATCCTTGATGAACATGGATGCAAAAATTCTCACCAAAATACTAGCCAATAGGATCCAACAGTATATTAAAAGGATTATTCACCACGACCAAGTGGGATTTATTCCTGGGCTGCAAGGCTGGTTCAACATCCGCAAATCAATCAACGTGATACAATACATTAACAAAAGAAAGAACAAGAATCATATGATCCTCTCAATAGATGCAGAAAAAGCATTTGACAAAGTACAACATCCTTTCTTGATCAAAACTCTTCAGAGTATAGGGATAGAGGGTACATACCTCAATATCATAAAAGCCATCTATGAAAAACCTACAGCGAATATCATTCTCAATGGGGAAAGGCTGAGAGCTTTTCCCCTAAGGTCAGGAACGCGGCAGGGATGTCCACTCTCACCACTGCTATTCAACATAGTATTAGAAGTCCTAGCCACAGCAATCAGACAACAAAAAGAAATCAAAGGCATCCAAATCGGCAAAGAGGAAGTCAAACTCTCACTCTTTGCAGATGATATGATACTGTATGTGGAAAACCCAAAAGACTCCACCCCAAAACTGCTAGAACTCATACAGGAATTCAGTAAAGTAGCAGGATATAAAATCAATGCACAGAAATCAGTGGCATTCCTATACACCAACAACAAGACAGAAGAGAGACAAATCAAGGAGTCTATCCCATTTACAATTGCACCCAAAACCATTAGATACCTAGGAATAAATCTAACCAAAGAGGCAAAGGATCTGTACTCAGAAAACTATAAAATACTCAGGAAAGAAATTGAAGAAGACACAAAGAAATGGAAAAACGTTCCATGCTCATGGATTGGGAGAATCAACATTGTGAAGATGTCAATGCTACCTAGAGCAATCTACACATTCAATGCAATCCCCATCAAAATACCATCCACTTTTTTCAAAGAAATGGAACAAATAATCCTAAAATTTGTATGGAACCAGAAGAGACCCAGAATAGCCAGAGGAATACTGAAAAAGAAAAGCAAAGCTGGCGGCATCACAATTCCGGACTTCCAGCTCTATTACAAAGCGGTCATCATCAAGACAGTATGGTACTGGCACAAAAACAGACACATAGATCAATGGAACAGAATTGAGAGCCCAGAAATGGACCCTCAACTCTATGGTCAACTTATTTTTGACAAAGCAGGAAAGAATGTCCAATGGCAAAAAGACAGTCTCTTCAACAAATGGTGTTGGGAAAATTGGACAGCCACATGCAGAAGAATGAAACTGGACCATTTCCTTACACCACACACAAAAATAGACTCCAAATGGTTGAAAGACCTAAACGTGAGACAGGAGTCCATCCAAATCCTAAAGGAGAACACAGGTAGCAACCTTTTCGACCTTAGCCGCAGCAACTTCTTCCTAGAAACATCGCCAAAGGCACGGGAAGCCAGGGCAAAAATGAACTATTGGGATTTCATCAAGATAAAAAGCTTCTGCACAGCAAAAGAAACAGTCCACAAAACCAAAAGACAACCGACAGAATGGGAGAAAATATTTGCAAATGACATATCAGATAAAGGGCTAGTATCCAAAATCTATAAAGAACTTATCAAACTCAACACCCAAAGAACAAATAATCCAATCAAGAAATGGGCAGAAGACATGAACAGACATTTCTCCAAAGAAGACATCCAAATGGCCAACAGGCACATGAAAAAGTGCTCAACATCGCTTGGCATCAGGGAAATCCAAATCAAAACCTCAATGAGATACCACCTCACACCCGTCAGAATGGCTAAAATTAACAAGTCAGGGAACGACAGATGTTGGCGGGGATGTGGAGAAAGGGGAACCCTCCTACACTGTTGGTGGGAATGCAAGCTGGTGCAACCCCTCTGGAAAACAGTATGGAGGTTCCTCAAACAGTTGAAATTAGAGCTACCGTTCGATCCAGCAATTGCACTACTGGGTATTTACCACAAAGATACAAATGTAGGGACCCGAAGGGGTACGTGTACCCCAATGTTTATAGCAGCAATGTCCACCATAGCCAAACTGTGGAAAGAGCCAAGATGCCCATCGACAGATGAATGGATAAAGAAGATGTGGTATATATACACAATGGAATATTATGCAGCCATCAAAAGGAATGAGATCTTGCCATTTGCAACGACGTGGATGGAACTGGAGGGTGTTATGCTGAGTGAAATAAGTCAATCAGAGAAAGACATGTATCACATGACCTCACTGATATGAGGAATTCTTAATCTCAGGAAAGAAACTGAGTGTTACTGGAGTGGTTGGGGGTGGGAGGGATGGGGTGGCTGGGTGATAGATATTGGGGAGGGTATGTGCTACGGTGAGCGCTGTGAATTGTGCAAGACTGTTGAATCACAGATCTGTACTTCTGAAACAAATAATGCAACATATTTTAAGAAAAAAGAAAAAGAAGATAACAGGAGAGGAAGAAAAGGGGAGTATGTCAGAGGGGGAGACGAACCATGAGAGATGATGGACTCTGAAAAACAAACTGAGGGTTCTAGAGGGGAGGGGGGTAGGGGGATGGGTTAGCCTGGTGATGGGTATTGAGGAGGGCACGTTCTGCATGGAGCACTGGGTGTTATGAACAAACAATGAATCATGGAACACTGCACCAAAAACTAATGATGTAATATAGTGATTAACATAACAATAAAAAATTAAAAAAAAAAAATGATTTCCTAAGATCCAAACTGAAGCTTTATAAACACATCTTACCTAAATAAAAATAATTAACCTAAGAAAAACTGTTTATCATTATTTAGAAACAATTTTATCTTAGTACCATTTTTGACTAATATGTAGTTATCCATAATTGCCATAAGATACAAAGTAAGTCTACCTGGCGATATAAAAATAAATGTGAAGGTTCCAATAGTCTTTAAATGATAACCCACAGAATAGAAAATCCTTTGGAGACCTCTTGTGGCCAAAGAATACAAAAAAATTTAATATTTTAAAACACATATTCCATAATTCCAAGCCATTCTTCTGCCTTTTCTCACACTTTATTATTTCTTAAATATTAATAAAATATCAACCAGCAACTGACAAAAACTACTCTTTTTACCTTCAGATTTACAGCAGAAGAAAGAGGGGACGCTAAGTCTGAGACACGAGAATCTACTTATTGTTTAAAACAGAGAAGAATCCATCAGAAATAAAACAACTTTTCTCCTTGAAATATCAAGGCTATATGGTTATTTGTAGTAAATATGGAACAAAATTCTGTCAAGCTATGTTGTTCATACCTAATTAAAAGCACTTCCTATCCTCATCGTTGATTTTTTTTTTCCTTTTCTTTTCTTTTTAAATATGGCTGTGATTTGTATCTCAAGTTGATGAAGGGTAAGTTTTATGAATGCTAAAATGGACCCACTAGCATTCCCGGGGGAAATCAAGGTAGGCCCACACCTTACACAGTGAAAGTATAATAAAGAAAAACAGTTAAATGATAAAATTTTAAAGAAAATTAAATTGAATAAAATACAGATGATGACTGAAGTAGCTTCAGAATGGGGAAAGATCTAAGTATAAAAATAAAGGAATGCTACTGTAAGCATGGACACTTGTTTGATCCAAACAGTCTACTAAAAACACATAGAAATCGTGAATTAAAATATAATAATAAATGTTTCAGGGTGCCTGGGTGGCTCAGTTGCTTAGGTGTCTTCCTTTGGCTCAGGTCATGATCCCAGGGTTCTGGGATGGAGCCCCGTGTTAGACTCCCTGCTCAGCGGGGAGCCTTCTCCCTCTGCCTGCCGCTCCCCCTGCTTGTGCTCTCTCTCTTTCCCTCTGTCAAATAAATAAATAAAATTAAAAAAAAAAAAGTTTCTTAAAAAGAGTCAAAAAACAACAACAACAGAGGAAATCCCCAAGGGCCAAAAAACCAAAAACAAGAGGAGAGACATTTGTTTCAGACAGCTGTAGGTAGGAGATAACACCATAAAGGGCCACACACAGGGAGCAGAATAAGAAGGAATTCCAGAAGAGAACGGGGCAGAGGCAATATTTAAAAAGACAATGGCTGACAGTAACAATAACAAAATAATTGATAATAGAAAGAATGATTTCCTCCCATAGAGAGCTTTCTATGCCAGCCACTATTGCAAACATTTTACCTATATTAATCTATTTAACCCTCACAACAATCCTATGAGGTAAGCAGTCTTATTAGCCCTATTTTAAAGAAAAGGAAACTGAAGGACAACGTAGTTGAGCACCAAAATCACTAAGGGGAAGAGCCCATTTCCAACCCAAACCTCATGTTACAAGAACCACAATGTTTGACTGCTTGACTTTTTAATCTCTAGCACTCCATTCTGCCCATAGATAAAGGTTAGCTTTAAACACAGAAATATAGATTAACTTTTGACTTTGCTTAGTCCAGTATGCGAAAAAAATAAAAATTACATGCGCTCAATAAAAATAGGAAAAATTACATACTCTCAATGCTAAGCAAAGAAATATAAGTTAAAACAAGACAAAGGCAGTCATCAAATTTGGAAAAACCCACATATGACACCCGAACTATCTTTAGTATACCAAATGGCTTCTGAATCTCATTTGATGAATAAACATTAAGGAATATCACAGGCAATGCTGTTTGCCAGCAAAAAAATTCATTTTTGGCAATGTCTTTGTGGAATATTTTCTTATTTAATTTTTGCCTTTATTATTTTGTTAAAAAAAAAGTGGAAATCAGAAAAATGGAAGTGCTGCTGCTTAAGATGGCAGAATAGTAGGGGGACCCTGAACTTGCTTTGTCCCTTGCACACAGCTAAGTCAACATCAATTCATTTGGAACAACTAGGAAACTGATCTAGAGGATTAAGAAAACAATCTGCACAACTGGAAGGAGAGGACATGGCAGATGCGAGGTTCTGAGACGTGAACTGGGGGAGAGAAAAGCCACAGTGCCCCCTCAGGGAAGAGAGCCCTTTACATGGAGCAAAATCAGGGAGAGAGGGAGAGCAGGAGAGAGAGAGCAGCACGGAGGGTTCACACACAATGCCACAGTGTGGGGATCCCCCAGGTCACACTGGGAGAGAACACTCCCCTTCTTGGAGTACATGTAGAAGAGGCCATTTTGGGGGCGCCTGGTTGGCTCAGATGGTTAAGCATCTGCCTTCGGCTCGGGTCATGATCCCAGGGTCCTGGGATCGAGCCTCGCATCGGGCTCCCTGCCTCGGCGGGAGTCTGCTTCTCCCTCTGCCTCTGCTCCTGCTCTCTCTCTCTTTGTGTATCTCTCTGTCTCAAATCAATAAATAAAATCTTTTAAAATAAATAAATAGATAGACAGAAGAGGACATTTTGCCTCTCCAAGGACAAAAAGCCCGCCAGGCACCACTGAGCAGCCATTCAGCAGCAGGCCAGAGAGGAGCGTGCAGAGGACGCCGAGCCTGGTCGCAGCTCTTCACTCTGCTTCATCGTAGACTCCAGGCAGCTACACGGGCATGCAGCCGCTTCTCTGGAACAGAACAGTGACAGGCACAGTGCTGCAAGGCTCTCCTCCAGGGGAGGGGAGTGGGTCCGTGCTCTGCCTTCGGAATCCCAGCCGCTGGCCAGAGATAAAACACAGGAGAACTGTGGGGCCAGGTGTGCCCACAGCAGGACACAGACAGGCTGAGAGCAGGGATCTGAGGAAAGCCTGGGACACAGGAGGGGAGATCATTCACTTTTCTGGGAGGACCTCCTGAACAGCAGTGCCTGCGAGTTCCCTTTCCCTCCCTTTCCCCGGGGACAAGGGGGCGGGGTTACGCCATCTTCCACTCTCCCCTGACCCCTCCCCCCGCCCCAAACCAGCACTGTCGAACTTAAGAGAAACACAGTGCCTCCGGTGGAGGCTGGAGTCCCTTACACCAAATCCTGCCCCTCTGCTCCAGCAGGTCTGACTCTGAGCCAGTGCCACAGGCCTCTCCCTGAGAAGACCAACACAGGCCCCCTGCATGTAGCAAGTCTACTGATCACAGAGTGCTCCAAAGAGTCAGCTTCAGTTCTGGTGGAAATAGGACCAGGCTTTTATTTTTTTTTTCTTTGGAATGAGGCTTATAGTTTTTTTGTGTGTTGGTTTGTTTCCTTTTCTTATTTTTTGGATAATGCTTTTTCTTTTTTTTCTATTTTCCTTCTTACTTTTTCTTTAGAATCAGGCTTACAGTTTTTTGTTTGTTTGCTTTTATGTTCCTTTTCCTTTTCTTGGATCAGGCTTTTTTTCTTTTTCTTTTCTTTTTTTAAATCAGGCTTATCTTAACAAAGAAATTAAAGCACACCTAGTTAAAGGTCCAAAGACTCCCACTGCAAGCAAGGAAGAACTCTGTAGAGGACTGACCTGTAGCAAAGAGTAACCAAAACACAACAGCAGACTGCACACAGCATACACCAGAAACACTTCCCAAAGTGCCAGGCCCTAGACAGTGTAGGACCCCTTCTTAATGTAGTATTATTCTCAGGAGCAGGAAACAACAAACTTTCATAGAACGCAAAAGACAGAAGCCCAGACATATGGACAAGACAGAGAAATTCTCCCCAAAAGAAAATTCAAGAAGAAATTACAGCCAGAAATTTCCTCAAAACAGATATAAGCAATATATCTGAACAAGAATTTAGAACAACAGTCAGAAGAATACTAGCTGGGCTAGTATTCTAAATGACATAAAAACTAGTCAGGTTGAAATAAAAAATCCTATAACTGAGATGCAAAACTGACTGGATGTAATCAAAATGAGGATGGAAGAAGCAGAGGGCAGAACAGGTGATATGGAAAATAAAATAATGGAAAATAATGAAGCCAAAAAGAAGAGGGAAAGAAAACTATTAGATCACAAATACAGACTTAGGGAACTCAGCAGTTCCACAAAGCCCAATAATATCTGCACCGCAGGAGTCCCAGAAGAGCAGGGAAAAGGGTTAGGTTTATTTGAACAAATTATAGCTGAGAACTTCCATAATCTAGGGAAGGAAACAGGCAATCAAGTCCAAGGGGCACAAAGAACTTCCCTCAAAATCAACAAAAACAGGTCAACACCAAGACCTACTATAATGAAACTTGCAAAATACAAAAATAAAAAGAGCATTCTGTAAGCAGCTAGAGACAAAAGGTCCACAGCCTACAAGGGTAGACACATAAGGTTATCAGCAGATCTGTCCACAGAAACTTGGCAGGCCAGAAGATAATGGCATGAAACATTGAACGTGCTGCTGAATGGGAAAAATATGCAGCCAAGAATACTTTATCCAGCAAGGCTGTCATTCCGAATAGAGAGATAAAGAGTTTCCAAGATAAGCAAAAACCAAAGTTCAGGAACACTAAACCAGCCCTAAAACAAATATTTGACCCTTTGAGCAGGAAAAGGACCAAAACCAACAAAGAATAGAAAGGAACAGAAACAATCTATAGGAACAGTGACTTTACAGGTAATACAATGGCACTAAATTTGTATCTATCAATAATAATTGCTCTGAATGTAAATGGACTAAATGCTCCAATCAAAAAAGACACAGGGTATCGGAATGGACTAAAAAAACAAGACCCAGGACACCTGGGTGGCTCAGTTGTTAAGCGTCTGCCTTCAGCTCAGGTCATGATCCCAGGGTCCTAGGATCGAGCCCCACATCGGGCTCCCTGCTCAGTGGGAAGCCTGCTTGTCCCTCTCCCACTCCCCCTACTTGTGTTCCCTCTTTCGCTGTCTGTCAAATAAATAAATTAAAATTAAAAAAACAAATAAAAAAACAAGACCCATCAATACGCTGCTTACAAGAGACTCATTTTAGACCCAAAGAAAAATGGAAGTGTTGATTCAACTGATTGACTTTAGTCACAGTTATACCTAAGTCAAGTGAATGTACACACAGTTATAAAGAAAAATGAAAACCAAAGACACAAAATATTGGAAATAGTTTTAGAAGACTATCTTAAAAATTTTTTTAGATTTTATTAATTTTTTTAGGTCTTCAAGAGCAGCACCCCTTATTAGCCTACTGTCTCACTTTTAATTATTCAAGTTTTAGCTCTGTCAGAAGAGGATAATAAAATAAGGAGACTTGATGCAGAATTTTTCATCTATCCAATTGGCAGAAATTGTTTAAGTGATCCAATGTCAGCAAGGTTCAAGCAACTCTCTTACTATTCAGTAGTGGTAGAGGTATAAACATATATGACCATTCTAGCAAGCAACCAAGAGCTTTATAAAATATTTATACCCTGTGATCCAGTAATCCCCTTTTAGGAATTTAGCTTAAGGAAATAATCAGGAATACACACAAATACTTCTATGCATGGGTATTTATCACAGCAATATTTGTAAAACTGAAAAGTGAATGCAACATAACAGAAGGGGAATGGATAAATTATCCATTTACATGACTGAGTGATATGTAGTCATTTTATTTTCACTGACTACCCACTGAAATATTAGTAGATGAAGTGATGTCCTCTAGAATTTGCTTCAGATAAGTAATTCAAAGAGAGAGGGAGTAGGGATATTGATGAAATGAAATCAGCTGAGCTGAGCAATGCTGAAGCTGCTTGACAGATTCATGGGTGTTCACTGCACTATTGTGTATAATTTTGTATATGTTTGAAATTTTCCACAATAAAATAAAATCTTCCACAAAAAAGTATGGGAAATTTTAGGTAAAAAAACAGGACACAAACTGATTTTGCAACATGAATCCAAGTTTCTAAACCAAAAAAGGTGATATACATGCATAGAAACAACACACCAAAACATTTAAGAGTAATTATTTCTGTGTTATAGGATTTGACTTATTTTTAGCTCTTCATTTTTTTTGGTAACTCCCATTTTTTTTTAAAGATTTTATTTATTAATTTGACAGAGAGAGAGAGAGAGCAAGAGCAGGAACACAAGCAGGGGGAGTGGGAGAGGGAGAAGCAGGCCTCCCGCTGAGCAGGGAGCCTGATGTGGGACTTGATCCCAGGACCCTGGGATCATGACCTGAGCCGAAGGCAGACGCTTAACGACTGAGCCACCCAGGCGCCCCTAAATTACCTCCAGAAACTGAAGATTAATTACCAAATAATATGAAACCCCTTTAAAAGTCCTACATTAAGGTGATATTAGGGGTAATTTTCGTTTTCTTTTTTGACATTTCCACGACTCCTGTTAAAATATTTTTGTAAGTAAAAACTTTTCAACAACCTTAATAAGTTGAGTAAGTACCAGTTTGCAAATCAAATATGAGTTTCAAAATCAGTGTTCTTTTCTGAGACGTGCCATCTTACCGAGCAGCGGTGGCTCTGTGGACCAGCATCTCCGTTTGCTCCGACAAGTGGGAGGGAAGCAGCAGCTCCACCGGCTGCAGACGCAGTATCCGAGTTTCTAGCTCCGAACGGGAAGCAGAGTCCTGGAAACTATCAACCACCACCTCACCTGTGGCAGGCTGTACTCCCTGAAACAAAAACACTACGTCACAGACAAAATAGTTTTCCCAATTATAACCTTGACACATTACAAACAAACATGGAAACGTGGTAAAGAGGATATACTCTTTAGTATGTAGTCCATTTCTAAAGTGTTTGAAAACCTGTGTACTTTCCAAAATTCTTAGGTAAGAAGTCAGACTCACCAATATGTAAGCTATGCTAGATGGGATTTTTAGAGACACTCTGAGTTAAGTCTTGGATCCAACAAAACTGACAGAATGACTCTCACAAGTCCCAAAACCCTCAGTTCCTTCTTCGTGAAGTGGGAATAAATCAGCCTACTTTAATCTTCAGATTACTGCAAGGGTCAAATTATAAAACAAACGTGCACGCTTTGTAAACTACACAGTACTGGATAATTAGCAGTTGTCATCACTAAAAGTAACATGTTCCTAGTAACATGGCCATCAGAGTAGTAGTAAATTTCTACTTCATTATATAAAATTAATCAATAAAAGTATAATTTTTGCAAAAAAAAAAAACCACAAATTTAACAAACTCTGAATGAATCTCAAGTAGAGAATCTATCCAGGGAAATAACCATGAAAACTAAAAGTTACCCCCTATCATCCTAAGCCATAGCAAAGATAAGCTGGAAAAAAATCATGGTTTGGGAGAGGCGGTAAGTAATCCACGCAAGGCTGCAGGGTGATAAAGTGGTGGAGCCAAGGGTCATGCGGCCTCACTCCATAGGCCACGCTCTCGTCCACTGCTGACGCTTAAGAAATGCATGGCACTAGTTACAGACGGCACAGACGGCATTAGCTACACTCATCCCTACACTCAAACACTGCCAACAGCAAGTCAACTGACACAGCCTCTTGGGAAAACAACATGGTATTTTCTCGGCAAGTAGTGAGCATCCATTATCACAACTCGGCAAATCCTCCCCGAGGTATATACTCAGAGGCATGTATACCACAAGGCATGCACAAAAAGGTTTCTAACAGCATTCTCTGTACAACCAAAATTTAACAAGAACCCACATGTCTATTAATAGAAGAATGAATAAAGTGTAAATCATAAAATGAAATACAACACAGCAGTGACAATGAAAACACAACTACAGTAACACAGGTAAATAAATCTCAGATACAAATAGTAGTTTGTAAACAAAAGGAGCAAGATCCAAAAAGATACAATATATTTACATTTGTATATAGTTTAAGGTGGTAAAACTGGAACTAAAAGCAAGGAAATTATTATCATAAAAGTCTGGATTACAATTACCTCTGCTGAAGGGAGGGGACCTCTCTCTATGCAGTATTCTATTTCCTGACCTAGGTGGTTGTCTCACATTACTATATTACTGCAATTATGCACTGTTTTATGAATTTTTTTCTTTTGAATATTTTATAATTTTTTGAAGGCCCTCATTTTTGGCTCAAGGAACTTCCTTAATTCTAGCCGAGAGACCTTCTCTAGTACCCAGATAGCTGGACTATATTAGTTTACTTAAATAAATTTATCTCCCAATCTACAAACCAAACATTTACAAAAGCTAGCTACGGAAGTTCAGGTAACAAATTTATCAGGCTAATTCCCCTTCGCCTTTTTTAAATCAGAGAAATGGTCTATATTATAACACCCACAACTATTACGATGCGATATGTGACACTGAGAACGCCAAAGTTAGTCTGTAAAAAACTGTGCACTACCTAGAGTGAGGGTCAAGGGCATAATTGCAGCAGTACTATCAACACTAAAACCTTTGATTTCACACTGCCACTATCCAGAAGATAACTCCTACGGAGTGAGAGAGGAACTCGTGACACTCATTACAACAGGGAAAAACCCGGCAAGAATAGTACCGAAGGGAAAAAAAAAAGAGATCCACCGCAGCCACACTGAGTTTGAAGAGTGAGGACAAATTCTAAGTGCTGTGCCCAGCAAAAAGTTGGGTGCAGGAGGCTGGATCTCAGGAGAGAGGTGCAGCCTGGGCCCACAGCTTTGGATGTCATCAGCCCAAGTATCATTTCCCCCTAACTATTCCCTCTCCTCCAAATCTATATACAACAATCCCATCATCATGTGTTTAACTTCAAATTCCTAGAGGAAATTTGCAAAACCCTTTATACCTGTGCATGTGTTGGCTTAGTGTTTCCTTCTGTTTCTTATCCACACCCATGCCTATCACTGGGTCCATCTTGAACCCACTCATGGAGCACATGGACAGAAACTACCTGGATGTCTCCATAGCACAGAGTGCCAAGTAGCCATACGAGAAAATTTTAACTAGTGATTTAACATATAAAATTAAAAGGAAAAATGTTTTTCTAGTACAATTACTTGAGGGCACATTTCATCAGATAGTCTTATCGTAAACCATACATGAGTACTCACAGAGATACATACCATGAACATCTATCATTCATCTTTACCTACAATGCACTTACCACGATTCCAAAGAAAATGTTCCCCTTTTTTTTGTCCTTAACATTTTCCTTATTTTCACAGATACACAGAAGAAAGCTGGTAGAAGTATCAGTCATTATGTCATCGACATTTACAGCATCATCCAGCTTGACTAAAGGGTTCACATGTAATAATCGTTAAAGAAAATTATATGCTACATTCCCACTAACTGCTTTCTCCTTTAAAATAATGCTTCATTTTCCCAGACATTTCTGCTCTGTGCAAAATCTTCCATACAGCCTTCATTCTTCTGATTTACTCTGATCATAGTTACATGCCTTATCTTCCCCTAAGATATGAGGCTTGTAAGGACAGACAATTATTATCTTCTCACTTCCCAAAGGGCCTAGGAGAGTACCCTTGTGGAAGCTCAAATATTAATCTGCTTCTTTACTTGGATAATGCTAAGACTTGAATCCTTAACAATCCCGCAATGCTTAATTCCACAAGTCAAAGCATGAATACACTAAAATAGTGTAAATTACTTTCCTCCTTTAAGGTACCTAAAGTTCGGAGAAAAAGCATGAGAATTTTTAAAAGACATGAAAAAAGAAAACCAAAGAAGAAAACAGACACATAATACATGTATGCATGTATGTATATGTAGTGAGTCCGTTAATTAAATTCTCAGAGATAAATGCAGATTTGGGACATTTTCAGAAGTCAATCCGAAAACAATCAACTTAGGCATCAGCAGGTAAGAGCTATAGCAATGGCAAAAGAGAAGCAGGGAGGTGTACCATTTTAGGAGCAGGCTTCAAGTTCAGGCAAAAGCAGCAATAAAATTACCAGGTTCTTACAGCCCGATCAGCTTAGAACAGCAGAGAACTGTTAATGATTTGGGGTCTACTCTGTGTAATAGCTGTTCCTATTCATGATATTATTGGAACAAAATGGTCTTCATAATTTGGGTAGAAGCTAAGCAGGTCTCTAAATAAGAAGGTTTGTAATAAACCATAAAAAGAAATACTGCTTTCAGTATTTCTGAAATTCACTCAGGCGCTTAACGACTG
This sequence comes from Zalophus californianus, assembly GCF_009762305.2. Classification (NCBI taxonomy): domain Eukaryota; kingdom Metazoa; phylum Chordata; class Mammalia; order Carnivora; family Otariidae; genus Zalophus; species Zalophus californianus. The sequence continues at coordinate 60,978,294 of NC_045599.1, read as the reverse complement.
AGCCACCCAGGTGCCCCCCCCCACTATTATCCTTTATACATAGTTATCTCTGTGCTAACTTTGTAGTTTTCTTTTCACATTCTGAAGTTAATAAGCTGTCTTTTTAGGTCTTACCTCAGGAAGATCCAGAGGGGCCTATAGACCCCTAAGCACCTAACCTAGGGAAGGGAAGTCTAGGGAAGGTGCAACTCAGTTAATGACCTGCTATCATCTTTCACCAGGCTCTCTTTTTTTGCTCTTGAAGTATAATAACTCTCCTTTCACAATTGCATTTGAAAATGCTTGTTCCCAGCCACTACCAACCCTTCTCTCTTCACTAGCGCACTAAGCAAATGTCAAGGTACCCAGAACGCCTTATCTCATCAGAAAGGTACCCATCCCAAGAAGAGTTAAATAAAAATGTTATTTAAAACAAAGCCTTGGGGCGCCTGGGTGGATCAGTCATTAAGCATCTGCCTTTGGCTCAGGTCATGATCCCAGGGTCCTGGGATCGAGCCCTGCATCGGGCTCCCTGCTCCGCGGGAAGCCTGCTTCTCCCTCTCCCACTCCCCCTGCTTGTGTTCCCTCTCTCACTGTGTCTCTCTCTGTCAAATAAATAAATAAATAAAATCTTTAAAAAAATAAATAATAAATAAAACAAAGCCCTTGTAACTTTTACGAGAAAAATTCCTATTCAAAAAGGATATCTTCTCCAATAAGTGTAGATTTTGTATAAAGAGCAGTCAATTTCCGGGAAAACACTGAACTTCTATTGTCCCCGACAGCCTTTAATGCTGCAGTTTCTGTCTGCTTCACGACTCCCACCTTCAACAAAAATAAATACTGAATATCAAACCTGATGGAAATTGTTTTAAAGAAACACATTTGAAGACTTTAAAAGGTTAATTCTGAAACATATAAAATAAACACATTTGTCCACAATGTCCAGATGTAGGGCTTAAGTAATAAGTACCACAAAGAGCTTGCAAGTGTGGATAAATCACTAAGAAACAGTATCACAGACTTTTTTTTTTTAATTTACCTTAAAATTCCAGTACATTAAAAACTCATGAAGATATAATGCTAATAATTGTGACACACTTGCGTTTCCCAAAGTCCAAATTCCAATTACAACCTACCACCTTACAGAACATGTTTTCACTCTCTGAAGGGAATCCAATCCCATTTGTACAAGTCAAAGCCAAAGCTGACCTTATATCCCTTTGCCACAAGGCGGCGTACGTGAACAAACAGCCTGTGAGTAGGTATGCTTGCTGTCATAAAGTTGTGATCTAAATGGCAATAAATATTGAGTTCCCGGGCTGCAATCTAAAAAATTTAAAAAGAGAGTTATCAATAAATTTCTCTTTCAAGAGTCCCTGTGTGGTGTTTGCTCACTTTGCAAAGTATCCATCAAGGTATACACTTGGGATTAGTGCACTTTTCTACCTGTGTGGTATTATCAATAAAAAGTTTAAAAGACATTTCCCGTATAGAAGCCTACGGTTTAATCTATTTTTGGCAGTTCCCACAGCCTAACCTCATGGCCAACATCTGTATCTATAAACGACATGGAAAAATATAACAGGTCTTCTATGCCTCTAGATCTATCGAAACCTTAAAGTGCTGAGCCTTCCCTGCATAAGGACTATTCAGTGCATAGAGTGTGAGACTGTAAGAGTAAGAATTTGCAACAAAGCACATGCAAATACTGAAAATGAGGAGATACTATCATACATAAATTCTGAAGCTACTTGGACAGAGGATATCTTTGAGGAAGTGAGAAGAGAACCCCCTGGTCTGGTTAGCTAATGCACGATGCACAAATAAAATATAGGAATGCAGAACCGGGCAACACCACCTGACTCCCCACTACCTTCTGGAAAGCTCAATGGCTCAGATATTGCCCACTGGAGTCATGGAACTCTCATTCCAACATTCTCACTCCCTCACCCCACCCAACTCTGGACTGTATTAGTTCCTCACTGAAGGGCCAGAAGACATTAGCCTTTAACTTACCACACGACCTGGAGAGAAGGGGAGAGAATGGCATTTTCTTTCACTCCTTTACCTATACGATGACAACTATGTATCTGTTCCTGTCTTCAGGAAACATGCTGACTCTGCTTCAAAGTCTAACTTTGTAACACCAAACACAACATGATGCCACCTATACTAAAGATCACCACTTCCATGCCACAACAGGATTTTAAAAACTGCAAAAAAAGTTGGTTAAGTCTTTACTTCCTATCCATGAGGTAGATGTTAGCTGTGCCACCCCATCACTCTCCAACGATGTCTGACATCTGATGATATAGACCTAAAATTGTGGAATCATCACAATCATGCATGACTCCAACAGAACATCAGCAATGCTTTCCCTACACTTGCCCACTAAATGCTCAAATTCACTTCTAACCTTAACTTCTGCCTACATCAAATATCTCAAAATTAAATACAAAATCAACTTAGACTAACAGAGCAAGATGACTGACATACAAAGAGACTGTAAGACTTCAAACACCTTCTCCAGGTGCCTGGCGGTTAATGTGCTCTTCCACCGAGACGTAACTAGCTTCCAGGCCGTCAAAATTTATAAATTCAGAGTAAATAGGCCATCTGAAAATTTTTTCTTGCTTGAGTCTTCATCAGGAAACACAAATACTCACATGATTATGGTTCATTCACTATCTGATTCATCCAATCAGCTTGCAGTGGACGAAAGGTCCTGGGCAAGCACATGGAGAAAAGGCACGACATTCCAAAAGGGGTCCCTCACTCCTCCCCCACTGGTCTAGCACCCCCCAAGTTCTCCTGTGTTTATTTGTAGTTTTTACTTTAAATGACAGCATTTTAAAAAGCAACTGATCACACCGGTCCTCTTATAAAGTCAGAAAATGAAACAAAAATATCAGAAAATATTTCAGGCTGGACAAGAAAAACATGAAACAGTATTTGAAAAAATAACTTACCTCTGCATCTTCCCCAAAGAATCTATACTTATATCCACATTCCACACACAAAATTGCATCTTTCTGCTGCTCCTTCAATTCTATGTATTGTAATTCTAAAGGTGTGTAGATGCTTTTGGTCCGTTTGTTAGATGGCTTAGGATCAGAAGTTTTTTGTAAATTGTCATTACCCATGTGTGATGATCCAAAAGGATTGAGATCAGAAAGTGTCTTATCCTGGCAACCAAAAGATTTTTATAGTTTAGAAAGTATTAACTATAATAATAGTTTTCAGAAAGAGAGAGAAGGCAAATTTGGCCCAAACCTAATAATTGGTGAATCTAAGTGAAAGTTTACAGGAATACATAGTATATTCAGGTAAACTTTTTTGCAGCTTTGAAATTTTTTTCAGGGTAAAAGACTGAAAAAAAAACAACAAAAGAGCCAAACTAAACTACTGTATAATTATTTAAGCAAATTTTAAAAGCCTAAACATTTTAAAGTTTTATACACCTCTTTTTAAATTTTATTTCATTAAATCTACTGTAATTAACATTTACTTTTCCATATTTATTCCTAGATGTGTAAGGCACAAAAAGTGAGCAGGCATGAATGTCTCTCTCTCAACAGTAGATAAGACCACTTTCAGTAAGTATGCCATCAGCTAAAGCTACACTTAATGTTTCAAATTTCCAAGCACAGTCTAAAAGATAGTACATTCCACAAATCTTGATTGCAAGAAAGCAGCATGATTTTTTTTGGTAAAGAGATATGACACAGAGCTTTTGAAAAGTATAAAGCACAAGGTCACATTTCAACATTAATATTCCTGCTAGCCTTCCCTTCATATGTGAAAACCATAACTAATTCCAGTTTAGAGCTTAGGGCAATATTCCTTGCTTGTGAGACTTATTTATACAAAAGGTAAAATGAGACAAATTTGTAGGATGTATCTGACTTCTAGCTAACTGTCACTGTGTCACTACCATCATCTAAAAATTTATCAGCTCTGCCTGGAATTAAAAAATATGGCCTAAAAGGGGAGCCTGGGTGGCTTAGTTGGTTAAGCATCTGCCATCAGCTCAGGTCATGATCCCAGGGTCCTGGGATCAAGCCTGAGTGGGCTCCCTGCTCTAAGGGGAGTCTGCTTCTCCTTCTCCCTCAGCCTCCCCCCACCCCCGTCCACTTGTGCTCTCTGGCTCGCTCTCTGTGTCAAATAAATAAATAAAATCTTTAAAAAATACATATATATGGCCTAAAAGACTAGTGATCAGGGGCGTCTGGCTGGCTCAGTCAGAAAACCACGCAACTCCTGGTCTTGTAGTCGTGGGTTCGAACCCCAGGTTGGGTGTAGAGATTACTAAAAAAATAAATAATCTTTAAAAGACTAATGATCAGGGGCACCTGGGTGGTTCAGTCAGTTAAGTGTCTGACTCTTGATTTCGGCTCAGGTCATGATCTCAGGGTCCTGGGATGGAGCCTTGCATCAGGCTCTGGTCTCTACATTCAGCAGGAAGTCTGCTTGAGATTCTTGCTTTCCCTCTTCCTCTGCCCCTCCCCCACTCAAATAAATAAATCTTAAAAAAAAGACCAGTGATCAGCAGGGGAAGAGAAGAGAAAAAGAAAAATGTCCTATAGGGCCAAGGGAGAGGACCTTGATCCAAGAGAAAGCCTAGCAACATGTACTTTACAGTTGCATTTAAAAATGTGGCTTAGCTGAAATAGAAGGTAGAGATGTGAATTATCTGAATAGTGCAGCCCAGCAAATCTCCAAATATCAGCAATGAGATGGTGAGGTGTGGGAAGGTGTGGCAACGGAAGGGTAAGTCAATGTATCAGATGAGAGAATGCATTTGCTTTTAACTTTGATGGATTCTCTCATTTGTTTCCATGCCTTTTATGTAAAATCCAGGAATACTATATATTCTAACACTTAATCCATACTTGAAGAAAATGTTTCCTAGAAAAAAAAGTTCTTACTTTATGCTTTATTCACATATGGAATGAGAGTAGGCATGCAGAGAAAAACTTTTATACTAACAAGTCAATCTGAATATTTGAGTATTAAGCAACTTTTTTTTTTACCATTTGGGTGGAAATACTTCTCAGAATGTTAAAATGGGAATTTCAAAACCTATCAAGACTTATGGGGTTGTTGACTCCCACACTAATGGTCCCAGACCCTAGAACCCGGCCATTTAACTTCACTTAATAGCTTTTACCATTTGTCTGTGTCCTTCCATGCCATCAGTCAGCTATCTCCTGTAATGATGTCCATGTACTACACTTCTAGGTGTCCCTTCTAACTAGTGACTTCTAATGTGCTGTGAATCAGAAATACCAAGGTGGTCATTTTATGTATAAAGTAATGGTAAACAAGCTCTCATGAAGCCCTACGGTAAACTCTCCAATTAATAAAGTGAGCTTCTTAAGACAAATGTTTTGATATCAATATTTTTATGACCACTACACTCAGGTGAACTGCTTCTAAGTATTTAAAGAGATTAAAAAAAAAACAAAACACCTTTTTTCCTAAGTCAATAGATCTCAGCTTGGATGAAGGAGGAGTTCGTGAACCTGGATTTTGTGGGAAGGAGTGTAAACTTCTGAAAATTACATAAAAAAATTGTGTTGGTGTATTTTTATGAGTAAAAAATCCATTGCTTTCAGTCCATAGCTTTTTAAAAATCCATAGCTTTTCATTTAAATGACTCAAAAAAATGATTACACACTAAAATGAGAGCTTTTAAATAATATTCATACTCCGTTTTTAGCAAAAACCAGTATGATTCTGAAGGTTTTTGTTAAGAGCATTTTTTTAAGTTCTCCAGGTGATTCTAATTTAAAGCTGACCTGCGAACCACTGTTTTGAATTGTAGATGTTAATGACAAAGCAAAAGTTAAATCCCCTGATTTTGCAATGCTGAAAAACATTAATATATCATATAACAGTGGAAGTAAAGAGCCATATATGTTTGGTTTACCTTTGCGTTTACTTTATATCACCAAGTTTTCAACTAAAAACCTCAAAACCCATATATGTTCCCTATGGTTTCCCATCATGGTAACTATAAGGAGGATTATAAAACTTGTGCTTGTATTCATTAGTAAGAATCCCCCCAAACCAAGGATTCTTAACCCAGACTGTACATCAGAATCACCTACGGGCTTTTTTGTTGTTGTTCTGTTTTCATACACACCAATTCTTCCCTCCTTAATACATAGTAAATCACAATCTCCATGGACTTAAAAAATAAATAAACTAAAATGCAAAAGCTCCTGCAGCTAATCTGGATGATTAGCCGAGTCTGGGAACCACTGCCTTGTGTGAACCCACAGAACCTAATGGCACCTCCGAACCTATTGATTTGAGTAACTGGATATTCATCTACAAAACACACACCTTTTGACGAATATGAGATTTGGAATCTTCACAAGAAACTGCTTTCTTTGCACGTAGATGATTGATATCATCAAAATCAGTACATTTTGGCAGAATTGCAAATCTCTCCCGAAGAGGCTCTGTCTGGACTCTATTTTGAGGAGGGGCAGAATCGCAGCGGAATTCTTTCAATTTTTCCAGAGACCTTAAAACATTCTTCGTCCTCAGACACTTCTTTGGCTCTTAGTTAGCAAATCAGAAGAAAATATAACAATAGTATGTTGTTCTCATTATGTCAATTCATATTCACAACCAATGTAAGATTTTTAAAGAGGGAGCTTCTCACTAAAGCAATGAATCTAACTACAATGTGATAAGGAAATAAAGAAACATTTGGGTTTAGGGTAAAGATAGCAAACTGAAACATACATGTAATTTCACCTGGTCCTGAAACCCCATTACAAACTACAGTAGGGTTTTTCTTTTTTTCTTTTCTTTCTTTTTTTCTTTTAAGGACATAAGGACAGAAAGAAAAGAAGTGACAGGTACAAATAAAAAATCCGAAACTAGAAGAAAAAATAGATGAATAATAACCAATTCAGCATACCTGAAAGCTAAATCCTAAACCAGTGGTGAAGAAAACCAAGAACCAATACCACTGGGGGTGTCTGGGTGGCTCAGGTGTTAATCATCTGCCTTCGGCTCAGGTCATGGTCCCAGGGTCCTGGGATCGAGCCCCTCATCGGGTGCCCTGCTCGGCAGGAAGCCTGCTTCTCCCTCTCCCACTCCCCCTGCTTGTGTTCCCTCTCTCGCTATCTCTATGTCAAATAAATAAATAAAATCTTTAAAAAAAAAAAAAGAAAGAACCAATACCATTTATAACACAAAATGCTCAAGGCTCAGGAATCAGGGCAGTAGAATATGTAATAAAGTGAGGTTCTAAAATAAAGAAGACTGGTTCAAAGCAAGTTGATCCCTAGACCCCTAGCCCACTCCGAGCTCAAGGGCAGCTGTGCTTCCTCCACCTCAGCAGAGAACTGGAGGTTTCTCTGGAGAAGGTAGAACAGGCACAGCTGAGATGGAGTACTGTGCCTGAGCCAGAGGAATAATGGGAACAGGGGCTTCCTGTAGCCTGAGAAATGCAGCCTCTTCCTCATGAGCTCTCAGAACACAGGCAGCCAGGGCTTTCTGCTCCAGTCAAGAGCAGGGAAGACTCCGGACCAGGGAAACGGATCAGCTTAATGGGAAAGACCTAGAGATACTGAACCCAGGGGTTCACCAAGGAAGGCAGATCACCACCCCGCCCCAACATACCTGCTACCCCACCTCCACAGCTTTACTCACACTATTCTTTCTCCCCGGAATGCCCTTAACCCCAACCTCCATGTCAAAATCATACTCATTCTTCAAGATTCCTCTCAAAACTACTTTTCCATGAAACTCTTGCTAACTCTTGCTAACTCCCCTGGCTTAAAATCATCTTTTGTCTGTGTTCCTATAACAAGGTCACATTTCGGGGCACCTGGGTGGTTCAGTCGTTAAGCATCTGCCTTCAGCTCAGGTCATGATCCCAGAGTCCAGGGATCGAGTTCCACGTCAGGCTCCCTGCTTGATGGGAAGCCTGCTTCTCCCTCTCCCACTCCCCCTGCTTGTGCTTCTGCTCTGTCTCTCTCTCTGTCAAATAAATAAAATCTTAAAAAAAAAAAAAACAAGATCACATTTCTCCATAGCACTTATCACAGTCTGAAAAAGTTCTTCATAAGAAAGCAATCCATAAAAGAAAGAAAACTATCATTTACTGTCTGTTATCTACTATATGCCAGAATATATTATTTTCCCCTTTAGGATAATACTATTAGGTAGTCACTATTAAATATAGTGATAAAGGGACTGCATTTATCACCTCTCACTTTTCCTATTAAAGCAAAAAAAAAAAAAAACTCTGAGAGCAAGAGTTGTGTTCTGTCCATTCCTAAGAGTTTAAAACTTTTCTTATTTATATTTAATTATATATTTTTATATTTATATTTAAACTTCTTTTCACATGTAAATTTTACCTTATCTCTTGCTAATCTTGTAGCTGGAATAATGTATATTTGAATCTCTTTCAAATTACTCTCCCTTTTCAAAATGTATACTTGAATCACTCTTCAAAAGTATACTATAAGTGGGGGCCCCTGGGTGGCTCAGTCGGTTAAGTGTCTGCCTTCGGCTCGGGTTGTGATCTCTGGTCCTGGGATCGAGCCCTGCATCAGGCTCCCTTCTCGGCAGAGAGTCTGCTTCTCCCTCTCTCTCTGACCCTTCGCCCTGCTTGTTCGTTCTCTTTCTCTCAAATAAATTTAAAAAAAAAGTATACTGTGTGTATATTATATAAGGACTTCCCTCCTACGGATATTAAAAAACTTCCCTGGGATGGGAGTGGTTTACAAGTCTTGGGGTTGTACTCATAAAAATCTGAATTTATTTATACATCATTAAGATAGTGCTCGCTTCAGTAGCACATATACCATAAGCATTAAGATAATAAAGATTTGTACTTATCAAAATACTCCTGAGATAGAGTTCTATACTATGTTTATCTGTAATTCAAATAAGAATATTAATAACATAAAAAGTCGAATTTTGACCCATGTAGGAGATTTTATTTATCAAAGAAGGCCAGATATATATATATATATATATATATCCCATCCTGTTTGCTCTTCCTACAATGTGATGCTGACACTCTGGCACTGAGAGGTGGGATAGACGGTCCCTCCTCTTGAACAAAGGCAGGCCTTTGTGACTAACTCATCCAACAGCATAAGGCATGTTAACTTCTGAAGCTAGCTCTTAGAATTCAATACAGCTTCTGTCTGACTCTCAGGGTGCTCATCCTTGGAGACTCAAGCTATGAGGAAACTCAAACTAGCTCACAGAGAAAGACCAGTGGTGTGCTGGATGAAGCCAACTGATACTGGCTTATTAGAGCCAACTGTTAAACCTTCAAGAATTTTGTGAGCCAGCTGTCAAACACAGCCATGATTACAAATTAGATTACATAAACTTACAATTAAATAAACTGTATTAAAAACAAAGGTAATAAATACTCAAACCTCATCATTTTTTAAAACTGTTACTACACTTTACTATTATCTATGTTCTTTTTTTTATTATCTATGTTCTAAAGGTTATTAATGTCCATTTTCTCCATATGGTAGAAATAATATATAATAATATGCTACTGCTACTATGTATTCCTTCCCAACTCTAGAAAAATCAAACTTTAGGAACAGAACTACTCTAAACCATCTCTTCCAAAATTTAAAAACAATCCTTAAAAAGATCAAACTGATCCACAAAGAATTTAACTATGTGCCAGAACAAAGTCCAACATTCTTTAAAGAAACACAAAATCCAACACATGATAACACAGAATTCAAAGTGTCTATGACCCCAACAATTACTTACTAGACATGAAAAAAGCAGGAAATAACAGTCAAGGGATACAGACCCAGGAATGACAGAGATTACAGAATTACCAGATATGGACATGAAAACATTATAAAAATGTTCCACATAATCAAAAAGGTAAAGAAAAACACAAACATAAAGAGAAGCAAAGGGAAGATTTGGATTTTGGGTTTTGTTTGTTTTTGGTAACAGCTTTACTGAGATGTAATTCACATAGAGAAAAAGGTGATTTCTTTTAAAAGAACAAAGTAGAACTTCTAAAGATGAACCGTACAGTATCTGAGATGAACATTTTACTGAATGAGATTTATGGCAAATTAGACACCACAGAAGAAAAGATTACCAAATTTGAAAATTTAGCAGGAGAACTGATCCAAAATGAAGCACAAGGAGAAATAAGACTGGAAAACAAACGAAGGGGCTGGACTGGCACATGCTCTTTTCCCTTTTTCCTGAGCACCATTTTTTAACAAGTCACAAAAAGTCTTATTTCAAAACATTCTAAATCAATTGCCTTGTTAACAACAGAAAAGGGTATTATCAGATTTATCATTCTCTTTAAGTATACATCTCCATTTCTATACTTATTTCATACTAAGGCTTTCATGTTGACCCTAAATCCAAACTTTACCTTTTGGGGAAGGATAGATATCTTACATGCTTGATCCACTGAATTGAGACTTTTTTTTTTTTTTTTTTGCTTTCCTTTTATCTCAATCTCTGCCTAATTTTTCTGGGGATAATGAAGAAAGAGGCATTTTCTGTTATCCCTTATAACAAATTCTCCGAGGCCAAGAACTAAAGAAATACTGCTCAACCATCTATAAATCCAACACTACCTCTAGAAGTCCACAAGCTCAGGAATGGTGGTTTTATCCAAAGACTTTTAGTATACAGAAATAGCAATTCCATGCTAAAAAAGGACAAGGTAGATTTACATGTCCTGACATTGAAAATTATTCAAAACGTTCTGTTAAGTGGAAAATCATAATTGCAAGTTAGTACATATAGTATAATACAACTTATAAAATACAGTTGACCCTTAAACAACATGGTTGAAACTATGTGGGTCCACTTACGTGGGGATTTTTTTTCTATAAATACGGTATGTTACTGTAAATGTATTTTCTCTTATGATTTTAACATTTTCTTTCCTCTAGCTTACTTCGTTGTAAAAATACAGTATATAATATATACAACATACAAAATATATATTAACCAACTGTTTATGTTATCAGTATGGTTTCCTATCAACAATACACTATTGGTAGTTAAGTTTTGGGAGAGTCAGAAAATTCTACATGGATTTTCAACTGTGCAGGGCATCAGTGCCCCTCACCCCCATGTTGTTCAAGGGCCAATTCTATTATTACTAAGTAATTTGTGGGTCTTTGTGTGTACACATACACACACACACACACACACACACACACACACACACACACACACACACATAGCTGTGTATAAATAGAGAAACCTGGAAAAATATTCAGTAGCCCCCCTAAAATTACCAGGTCTCACTAAAAGAGAAGGATTATGGGGTCTTTCGTTATCTACCTTCTATATTTCTGTATCATTTGAGATTTTTATAACAAGAATGTTTTACTTTTATAATCAGGACAAAAACTAGCTAGGAGGAATAAAAGAGAAAATGGGGAGAACTACAGCCAAATTGCAGAACTCCAGTTCTACCTCCACACCCCCAAAGCCCTACTCACACCACAACTTATGGAGGGGCCACTCTACTCAAGCACAGTGGAGACCTTTGTCCATAAAGGAAAAAATGGTGCAACTCTCCAAAAACCTCCTCTGCTCTCTGGAGAAGACAGTATCAGTGCCACGACTAGTGAGAACGAACAATCATCGCCCTAGGACTCACCAGTGTTCCCAAACATCATTGAATCACTTCTTCCTTCCTTTGCTTGGACTTTCTTTGCTTTCTTTTGAACAGGCCCATCACTCTCCAGTGGTCTCTTTTTACTGCTGTCAATTTCTGCAACCTATATTAGAAAATGATGTGTTATCTCTAATCTCAAAACTTGATGTATGTGAAATAATTTAAACCGTACTTCTGACTAACAAGGTCCTTGCCATCCACTCTTTTTGGAATCATCTACCTTCAGCCCTGGAAAGAACTATAGGTAAACTCTCCTTACTGTCATGAAAGACAGTGTGGAGACTGGAGGTCATGAGCCTCAGCACTTCAAGCCTGAAGTGATTAATGCTATCGCATTAATCAGAACCAAGGCTGACACCTTTCTTTACTCAATCAGCCTTGCCTTCACCTATCTCAGATTATAAAACCTGAGTCACCCTACTTACCTATGTCAAATAAAATACCTTTTAAAAAAAATATCCATTTTAGGAAAGGTGAAATTAGATACATAATAAAAGAACAAAACCATTTTTTAAATGTTAATGTTAATTGTAATTTAACTGTTTCATGTTCAAACTTGGCTTATGTTCACCACAGGAGATACCACAAGATTATAAACTATGCACTGGCAGGAAACTGTCAAAAATTAAGTCCTTCACAAAATACCCTCTAAATGGTAGGTATAAAATAAAATCTTGGTGTATTCATGAAATGTAGACTATCATCAAAAATCCAAAACAGGGGCACCTGGGTGGTTCAGTCCGTTAAATGTCTGCCTTCAGCCCAAGTCATGATCCCAGGGTCCTGGGACGGAGTCCCATATCAGGCTCCCTGCTTGGCGGGGAGTCTGCTTCTCCCTCTACCCCTCCCCCCTGCTTGTGTGCTCTCACACGTGTGTTCTCTCTCAAATAAATAAATATTTTTAAAAAATCAAAAACAGGAGAGGAGAAATCACTCCATGGAAGAAATATAAATGAAGAGAACAAGACTCTGAAGTAGCTAAGCTGTCATCCATATTAAAACAGGGAGGGTGGCTAAGTCAGTCTGTAATCCCTCTCCACATCCTGTTTTGTTTTGTTTTTTAAGATTTTATTTATTTATTTGTCAGAGAGAAAGAGCACAAGCAGGGGGAGCAGCAGGCAGAGAGAGAAGCAGGCTACCGCTGAGCAAGGAGCCCGATCCAAGACTGGATCCCAGGAGTCCTGGGATCATGACCTGAGCTGAAGGCAGACGCTTAACCGACTAAGCCACACAGGAGTCCCATCACATCCTCAGTTTAAAAAATACTGTTCCAGGGAGCCCCAGTGAGGGCTCAACCTTAGACTTTCCCTGGTGGCAGTGTCCTTGGTAAAAACAAAACAAACTTAGTTGAACGGTGGCAAGCAACAGGAAGGATTCAATGACTAACCATTCACATCTGCACCACCTTAAACTTAATCCAGCCAAACTGTGTATTAAATTTTAAATCTTAGCTACAAGTGTAGTCACTGAGGAACCGCACAGTATGACTGCTCTTACCCTAGTCGCTTGATTACTGAGCACCGCTGTTGCATGCTTAAAAACTAGAGACTTAAAGTCAATTTTCTTCCAGTCACCTAACCCGGTATATCAAATACGGTAAATAAAGCTCTTCAAACTTCGATCCAGATTTTTAAAAAAAGGGGGGGCGGGGAGGTAGAATGGAGGTTAAAAGATGTATACTTTGCCCACAAGCCCCTATGCTCATCAAACTGGAAGTCAGGAGACCTGAGTTCCTGTTTCGGGTCCGCCATTAAGAACCTGAACGATCTTGGCCTTAAGCCTATCACTCCAAACAACTACAAACTTTGAACCGCGCCGAGGACGGAGGCCGGCCTTGCTTTTCCCGCCTTCTCCTTTCTGAGCCTCGCCCCTATCTCTCTGGCCGGTTCATCTCGCGGACTCTCGCGCACCGTCCCTGCCCCCGCCCATCTTGCCCCGCCCCATCTCCCCGCTGGCCCCGCCCCGCCCTGGACCAAACCCACCACGCGTGGCGGCAACTGAGGCGGGAAAGTGGGCGCTAGGGGCGCTGCGGAGTCAGAGTCAGGGTCGGCCTTCTCGGCTGCACCCGAGGGGGACGAAGTAGATTTCAGGCTTCCCGTAGAGTGGAAGAATCTGCTCAAAACCGCTTGCCCTGCAAGCGCTGGGCCGGTGGCAGCGGCACGGCCCGAAGCAGGCTTCCGGCCCGACATCGCAGGGCACAGAGTGACAACACCCCGGCAGGGCCCAGCCGGAAGCGCGAACCCGCGGCCGCAGGTCCCCGGCGTCTGCGGGCGCGAGCACGTCACGACCCTGCCGTGCGCCGGGGCGGGGGGCGGAGTCTCGGCTGCACAAATGGGACCTAGGAGGCGGGGTGGCCACAATTTCGCGCCAAGCTCGGCGGGCCGAATCCCGGTTTGGTGAGCTAGCTGGGAGGTGTTTACAGCCGCTGTCATGGTTCGTACGCTAAACTGCATCGCCGCTGTGTCCCAGAATATGGGCATCGGCAAGAACGGGGACCTGCCGTGGCCCCCGCTCAGGTACCTGCCGGGCAGGGGGTAGACTGGGTTTGGGAGAGCTGGCGCGGGCTGCCTTTGATCGCTGCGCTAGAAGTGGGTCACGCAGACACTTGCGGCGGAAGGAGGGGGTCGGACTTGGGACCCGAGCTGATGGGAGCTGGGCCTGGGCTTCTTTCCGCCATCAGAAGCCGGGAGGACAAGTTATTGGTTTCCGTCCTGCTCCTGCCGCCCGGCGAGGAGTTTTCCCCCCGCAGCGTCCTGCCTCCGGACAAAGTCCGGGTCCCGGAGAACCCCCCCCCCCCCACTCTCCGCCCACTCCTCCAGCGCAGCGTCTGTGGGTCGCGTTAGAGCTAGAACCCGCGGGAGAATGTTTTGAGTAACGCTTTGTCTAACTTGTAGGAACGAATTCAAGTTTTTCCAAAGAATGACCACAACTTCCTCAGTAGAAGGTAATGTGGGATTTTTAGGAGATTGAGGTTTGGGGAACATCTTGCTGAGTAAGCTTACCAGTGCAGATTTTATTTAAATGAAAAGTTGTCCATGTTAATCTGGGACCCTTTGTCTTACCACTTATTTGTATGCAGTTTCCAAGGTGTGTCATATCCTTTAAAAAAAAAAAGTTCTTTGAAATTTTATATGGGCAGGCGTACAGTTGAGGTACTGGGCAGAATTAGCAGCTAGCTGCAGCCTTCGGTGAAGAAAATAGAAAGGAAATCAGAGGAGGCCTTTGTCATAGCCCCTGCAGGAGATGATGGGGCCTGAAGGAGGGCAGTGGAGAGGAGAAAAGTCCAAAAAACGGTTCCATGATATCCAATGTGGAGATCAGGAAGGCGAAGGGGATGCAGGAAGGGATCCAGGATGAACTCTCAGATACTCAGGTGATTAATCCTGGGTGACATGGAGAATAAAGGAGTGGAGAACAGTGTGCAATTGTAATAATGATAATTTTGAGGTTTGAGGCTTTTGTGGGATATCCAGAATAATTTCAGGTACAGGGAAGTAGATGAATTGAGCCACTGGAGAGACGAGGACAACCAAGGAAAAGAATATAGTGGTGGGATACCCGTTTAAAACCTAAGAGACATGTATTTGGTCATAGGAGAAGGAATAGCAGAGTAAAAGGGAAATAGTAAGTCAGAAGCAAATGCAGCATAACTTTAACAGGACAGATACAAGTCCTTGGACCTGGCACTTGGGTCACTAGTAGAGACAAGATAACAGTAGTTTGAATCTTAAGGAATTGACATAAACCACTCTCTAGAATCCAAAGTATGGTCTAGTAGTAGGGAAAGCATCCAACACCTGGCCTGTTTGCTGGTTTTCAGTAAATACAGTATTTCTTGGATGAGTGGTTGGAAGGATACCAAAGGTGTGTTGGCTTTTTTTTGTTTTTTTCTTTTTTTCCCCCCTGCCTGCCAATGTCTCCCTATGCTCTTCACTTATCATCTCCACCTTAGTTGTTAGGCCAGGTCTGTACCATTTCTGTCATCAGAATTCCTCACCTAATGGCTCTGTTATTTTTGATAATTGATATCTCCTTACTAACACCTAAAGCTCTGTCTTTGAAAATGCAGTACATATCGCATAGGGGGCACCATAAATTATTGGGGTTTTAATTCTTAGAGGAAAAAACTTTTCTTAACATTTGGAGGTAATATTTGGTTATGAGTAATGAAGCAATATACGGAAAAATGCTTAGTCTTACAGCTTGTATTTTGTAAATGTTAGTGTTTTTATTTCAATAAAATCAAGCTAATAATGATTCTTTAAAACAGACACATGCACTTCTTTTGATAGCCTGTCAGAATGTATCAAGAATTACAGAAATGTGTATATTCCTTTGATCCAGATATCTGACTCCCAAGATTTTTTCCTAAGTGAAGCTATGTGTATAAAATGTCTATAGAAGCATTATACTTGAAAGATAGAAGCACAATTGAAAGTGTTTTAGCGGGTGCCTGGGTGGCTCAGTTGGTTAAGCGACTGCCTTCGGCTCAGGTCATGATCCTGGGGTCCCGGGATCGAGTCCCGCATCAGGCTCCCTGCTCGGTGGGGAGTCTGCTTCTCCCTCTGACCTTCCTCCATCTCATGCTCTCTCTCTACCATTTTCTCTCTCTCTCTCAATAAATAAATAAAAATCTTTAATTTAAAAAAAAAGAAAGTGTTTTAGCTTGGGGCGCCTGGGTGGCTCAGTCGTTAAGCGTCTGCCTTCGGCTCAGGTCATAATTCCAGGGTCCTGGAATCGAGCCCCGCATCCGGCTCCCTGCTCCGCAGGAAGCCTGCTTCTCCCTCTCCCACTCCCCCTGCTTGTGTTCCCTCTCTTGCTCTGTCTTTCTCTGTCAAATAAATAAATAAAATCTTTAAAAAAAAAGTGTTTTAGCTTTTTAATTGAGTGGAATATTAAGTGCTTGTCTTTAAAAGTATGACTATTAATATAAATCTACAAAGTATACAAATATGAATAATACTATCATATCAAACAGTTAAACTAGACTTATTAAATCTTTAAGTCTTCAATCCCCACAGTAACCCTAGAAGTAGGAACTACTGTTATCTCCATTTTATAAATAAGGAAAGTAAGACACAGAAGACTAACATGACTTGTCTAGTAGATGACTGAATATACTGAACTTGAGCACTTTGCCCCAGAATCTTGGCTCTTCACTATTATACATGATTGCAGTTGATTAAAACTAAATATTGGATATGAATTGAATAATACCATAGGGAAAAATAGTTACTATATTTAGGAAATGGGGTGATAAATGTAAATTTTAGTAAGCCTGTTTTAATTTTAATTTTTAATGGAGATCCACTAGATGTCACTATGACAATCATATCTCTGCATATATGTATGGGAATATATGAAAACATAAATGTATACTCCCAAAATATCCTTTTATGTGATTTTCTAGGTAAACAGAATTTGGTGATTATGGGGAGGAAGACATGGTTCTCTATTCCCGAGAAGAATCGACCTTTAAAGGACAGAATTAATTTAGTTCTCAGCAGAGACCTCAAGTAAGTACTATAACAAATTCACCACAAAAAAATCATGTTCCATTTTTTATGGTGGAGGTCAGTGTATGATGAAATAGTATAAATACAGCATTGTTGATCAAGCTGCCTAATATCATAAAGATGATTTACAGAAAATGAAAAAGCAGTTATTTATCCCACGTGACAGTAACTCACTCTGCTACTTAAGGGATTGATTTCACCACTGTGAAAAGTTACATTAAATCTCACTGTGGTAACAGCTTTGCCAGTTTCCCTGAACTGTTATTCCATAGGCTCAAGTATCATTTATACAACACAGTTAATAACTTTTTTCTAGTTTCACATATGTTTTGGGATTTGCCAAGATTAAGTGTTCTATTGCCCTTTCTGGACCCTGCCCTCAATAAATAAGATAGAAATTTTAGGATGGGCTAAAAATCAGTCATAATCTTGTGTACTATTCATAGTTTACCACAACACCCAAATAATATTTTATACTTGTATTCTTTACCCAGTGTCTACAGGTAAAAAGTTTGAAAGTATTGAAGTCAACCTAGGGATCCTAGAGAGAAAGGAGTATTTCCACTTGGCCTCTGCTAGGAATTTTTCTGTCCTCTAGGCTAACGTTGGAGTAGATAGTTACTGATGCTTGGAAATGCCCTGGGTTTTTCATTGCTAGGAATTAGCTTACACATTTGTGGGTGCTGGCTAGGCAAGTCCATAACTTTGTGGGGCAGGCCATCGGGAAGGGCATGCGGGAACTTTCCAACAGGGGCAGAAGTTGCTGACTGTGGGTGAAATGTCCTTCAAGGAAGCCTCAGATCTGCTCTTAAGGCCTTAAAACTAATTGAATCCTGCCCACCCAGATTGAAGTCTTCTAATTATTAACTTTAATCACTTCTATAATATACCTTCACAGCAACACCTAGATTAGTGTCTGAACAAGGACTATAGCCCAACCAAGTGAACACCTCAAAGACCATCACATCATGGGAAGGAAAAAACATTATACGCTGTAGGCTTAAGGGGGTTCCGGCCTATATAGATTTTCTCTCAAATCCCTCCTAGAATGGCATAGGTAAAAACATGAAAGAAACTATACCAGAATATTTGCATTGATCGCCTTTGGGTGATGAGGATTATGTTGATGTGCATCTTGCCATCTGCCTCAATCTTCATACTGTTCTCTTTTTTTTGGTTGCTAGGATATTCTAATTATCTCTTTACTTAGTAGAATCCAAATTCACAGACCGTATTGCCATTCCCAGAGACTCTTTAGTAACGTATTCTTGAATACTACTCAAGTTTATTTATGGCTAGCTTGAGCTAAAGTAAACATAAAGAAATCTCAGTGAGGGACATACTCAGTTGAGCCAGCAGATCTCCTCAAATGATAACTCTATAATTTCTTCTCTATGACCCCCGCTGTGGTGTATGCAATTGGGTTTGGTTGTTTTCTTATGTATTTATATATAACATTTGTTGCTATATTTTACTTTTTTTTTTTAAGGCAGAAAATTTCAAAGGTCTTTATTATCAAGGAAATAAGGATATCAGTTACGAAAATGTCTTAGAATTTATATTTTGCCCTTCCTTCTGGTTCCCTACTTGAGAATCAATTACACACATAACCTGAGCACCTGTTGTGTGCCACACAGTGCTATATTTACTCATATAATCACTATAGCTCATGCAATCTTGGAAATACTCAATTTTTCACCACCACCCTCCAATGTAAGACGAAACTGAATCTTCAAGGTAACCCCAAAATTTGCTGCAGGATACTAATTATTTTGGGTAACTAGTTCCTTAAAGTATAGGGAGAAAATGCTTTTCCAAAGCTATCTGGACAATCAAGTTGTGGCTTTAAAAGAAATATGCAAGCACATTTGGAAAACAGATTGACATTTTCTCAAACTGTTAAACATAGAGTTATATGACCCAGTAGTTCTACTCCTTGGTTTATGAAATGAAGGAAAAATGAAAACATATGACCACACAACAACAAATGTTCATAGCAGCATCATACATAATAGCCAAAAAGTTGAAACATCCCAAATGTCGGTAAACTGATGAATGGATAAACAAAGTAGCCTATATCCATACAATGGAATATTATTCCACAATAAAAAGAAGAACCGATATATGCTACAACATGGATAAAGTTTGAAAACCGTATGCTGAGTGAAAAAAGCCAGAGACAGAAGGCCACATAACTCCATCTATGTGAAGTTTCTGGAATTGACAAATTCATAGACAAAGGAGATTATTGGTTTTGTGGGAGTGGGGAATGAATGCTAATGGATACAGGGTTTCTTTTGAGGGGGGATAGAAATGTCCTAAAAGTAGATAGTGGTGATGGCTTTACAACTCTATGAATACACTAAAAAGTTTCCAAATTCTACACATTAAAAGGGTAAATTGTAGGGTATGTGATTTATCTCAATAAAGTATTTTTTTAAGGCTCTGGAACCAAAAATTAAGTAAATTTTACTATAATGCTATAGCTTTGATAGCATCTTTAGTAAATCCAAAATTCCCTCCATGATATAAGATGTTATAAATTGTCTCCAGCCCATAAAAGTTACCTGACATTTCATAGTATAATAATTCATCATATCCTCCACGGTGATTAAAGCTTTCTCTCTTCTCTCCCCACCACTCACACACTTAGTATAGCAAAGACTTATTAAGGCTTATTAAGCCTTACTGAACCTCAATTTCCTTATCTACTAAATGGGATTAATGGGATAATAAATCATCTTAGGGTGATTTTGAGGATTAATTGAAATTTGTATATTAAATTTGTGGCATACAGAGAGTACCCTATCAATATCAGTTCCTACTCTCCCAACCTTTGCTATTTGAGCAAAATTACCTTATTTTATATCTTACAGAAAAAATTAACGTTAATGGAAGCACAATGAACAGGCTTGTGATCTCATTTTTACCCTAACATATAACTTTGTTCTTCCTTCCCTCAAACTTGAGGTTCATAATCAGAACCCTCCCCCTGCCCCCACCACTTTATTCTAGACCCCCATTTTCTCCTGTTGTTAAGACCTTGGCTGTGTTGTCCTACCCTTTACTATTTTAAACCTCAGCACAGATTACTTCTACCTTCAACTTTCTTGGAGCTTTGTGTTAAATAACTTTAGTAACTTTCATATAAGCCTCAGTAGTATCTATGGTCATCTGTCACTTCTGTGTTTTGAACATGTGTTTATCTCCTTTGAGACTCTCTGCTAAGGGATCTTTCTCCAAGGAGTATTCTCCCTCATAACTGCACCCAGAAGATGCATCACCTCTGCTCATCTGGCGTCCTCCACGCATCCCCATTGCATGTCCTTCACACATTGTGGCCACTGCTGAGATAGTTCTCTGCTTGCCATTGGTACAGGGAGTGCTTTTCTTTTTCTTTTTATCTCTATTCCCAGCATTTAGCATATCCCCTAGCAAAGCAGAATACATGATCAATACGTGATTTATAAAAATAGGATAATCCTGTTTTGTAACCTGCCTTTTTCCCCTATTTAATATATTGAAAGATTTCTGTAAATATTTTTAATGGCTGCATAGTATTGAATTATGACGATGGAGCATACTTGAACCAATTTTAAATAGTTGGAAATCCCATTTCAAAGACTGAGTTTGAAAGGTCTTAAACTGAACATTTTTTTTAAATTTTTGGTTAAAATGTGATTCTAGCCTAGGATTTTTTGTTTTTTAATAAGCTTTCCCAACAGTCTCTTGGGAAATTGAGCCAGAATTCCATCTGCCACATCATCTTTCACATCAGGCATGCATGGTACATGAGGTAATCAAATGAGGCTGCTCAAGGCCAGAGGACACTGGTCTTAGGGTTTGCCTGAATTAGGCCACACCATCCTAAGGTCTGAGGGGACTCGAATATGACACCTTTGTAGCCCGTGACCACCAGTTGACGTCTATGTAGGAAGTTGCACCTCAGACTCCAGCATCAGGCTGCTGGAGTTCAAATCCCAGCTCCACCATTTCCTAGCTCTGTAACCACTGGCTACTTAACTTCTCAGCCTCAGTATCATCTATAAACAGGAATAAAAGTACTTACACAGGACTGCTGGTCACATTAAGTGGTGTGATGCGTGTAAAATACTTGCCTGATCCCACTATTTGGGAGAGCAAGTGGGCACTGAATAAATGTTAGATATTTTCTTTCTACTATAACTAACCATCAGGTAAAAAGCAGCCTCTTTTGAATAGGACTTTTAAAGAGAAGGATGAAGGGGCGCCTGGGTGGCTTAGTCAGTTAAGCATCTGCCTTCGGCTCAGGTCAGGATCCCAGGGTCCTGGGATCGAGCCCTGCATTGGGTTCCCTGCTCAGCGGAGAGTCTGCTTCTCCCTCTCCCTCTGTCCCTCACCCTGCTTGTTCTCTCTCTCAAATAAATAGAATCTTAAAAAAAAAAAAAAAAAAGGAGGATGGAAATATCACTGGAGTGCCTATGATGTGCATTATCTTTTAATCCTCATCCCAACCCTCTGAGAAAATTCAAGACTTAAGTTTGGAACAAGATATCAAGCATGTCCACAGGTTTCTTGACTATACAACCACATTCCAACTCTCTCTTGTCAGGGAATGCAATCTCTGTTAGCTTGAGATAAATATAGGAAGGAGATTTAGCTATGAAATAAGTCACAATATTGAGGGCTTGCTATATTCTGTTTACTGTGTTAGTTTCTAGGATTCGTGCTTTCACACAATGAACACTGTGGGCTAATGAACTCAAACGTTAGCTCAACTTTTTGCTAATTTTTTTCTACCCATCTTGGATCAATGGTTTCCTATGAAACTTATTCCTAAACTGCTAAGTAGCAACATTTTGCAGAAGCATTTCCTCCATGACTCTATGATAACTAAAATCTGAAACAAATCCTTTGTTTTCCTTTTCCAGACTCACTACAAAAAGGCAAAGAAGTAGTCTTCACCTTAAGCCCTTGCACCATTTCAAGCCATTGTTCCACAATCTACACAAAATGTTTACCCCATTAATTTGAAGTCCACACCAACCATTTATACCACCTTCTAAATTATTTTGCTATAGCCCACCAACTTCTGGGATGCCTCTTCCAGTTCTCCTCATATGTCAGTTCCTAAGTCACCATTTTCCATTCTACCCCGACTCCTGTCATCGTTCCTGATTTTAGCACCCTCAGTTACTAAAACTACCTTGACTCTATTTCAGGCATTCTAGACTTTATTAACTAGACTGTCTTCTCCCCAAGTTCAAATCTGTTTCTTACTCAATTCTGCCCCTACACAGCCTCGTCCAACCTAGTTGCTGCAGCTGCCCTGACGTCTTAGAGAATCCCTTGGCTCATTTAACCTCACCGTGGCCTCCATATCTTTTCCAGCTTTTAGTCAAAATACATTCTTTGTGCTCTTAACTCCTTTAGAGATGACAGAGTGAAATAAGTAAAATACCTGTCAAGGAGGTGGGGGAGGAAGCAGCCAAAAGAATGAATGTCTCCATTAGCTCTTGATTAATCATTGTTATAACTACCAGTTCAAAGGCAGTTACATAATTTTTTAAAGCGTCAGTCTAAAAACTTGACATTGAATTGTAATTTCTGTTCTCTAAATACAGTGCAAGCCAAATTCTACATGTTTCTTCATTTATAAAGGGAATTACAGCCCTCCCCCGCCCCCCAACAACCACCCCCAAAAAACAGTTGTGGAGATAGGGAGAGATTAAGCTGAAGATCTAACCCTGAAATTAAGTAACTTCTCCTCCTTTGGATTTTTTTAATTTTTTGTATTGGGGTGGGGGTAGGGAGGGGCAGAGGGAGAGAGAGAATCCCAAGCAGACTCCATGCCCAGCACAGAGCCCAACGCAGGGCTCTATCCCACAACCCTGAGATCATGACCTGAGCTGAAATCAAGAGTCAGACATTTGGATGCTTAACCAACTGAGCCACCCAGGTGTCCCTCCTTTGGATTTTTAATTACAAAATATAACATACTCATTTATTAATACTTCATCCATCTCTACATGTTTGAAACATGAAAGTCTTTTACTCATTCCTCATTCATCACATTGTAAGAGTTTGAAATCATTCCAGGGCCTCCTGGGTGGCTTAGTCGGTTGAGTGTCACCCTCGATTTTGGCTCAGGTCATGATCCAGGGTCGTTAGATCAAGCCCCACATCAGGCTCTGAGCTGAAGTTCGAACCTGCCTAAGATTCTCTCTCTCCCTCTCCCTCTGCCCCAGCCCCCCACCCCTACACTCATGAGCGTACTCTCTCTAAAAAAGAAAAAGAAAATCATTCCATGCTACAGTCATTCAAACGTACAGAAAGAACCTTACAGTAAACACCTGTATATTCACCACATACATTCTACTGTTAACATTTTACTATGCTTGTTTTACCATCTATCCATACATCAGTTGATCTTGTTTTTCTCATGCATTTCAGAGTAACTTGTAGACATTAGTGTTTTCCCTTAAATACTTCAGCATACATACGATTAACCAGAGTTCAGTATTTCATTAGCTTTATTCTTTTTTTTTTTTTTTTTTAATTTATTTACTTGACAGAGACACAGCGAGAGAGGGAACACAAGCAGGGGGGGTGGGAGAGGGAGAAGCAGGCTTCCCACGGAGCAGGGAGCCTGGTGCGGGGCTCGATCCCAGAACCCTGGCATCATGACCTGAGCTGAAGGCAGACGCTCAATGACTGAGCCACCCAGGCACCCCACATTAGCTTTATTCTTTTGGGATAAATATATACAGTGAAATGTGCAAGCCTTAAATGTACTTTTGCTAAATTTTGACAAATGTATGCCCCTGTATAATCCCATATCTAAGATAGAGAACATTACCATAACCCTTCAAAATTCCCTTATGCCTCTAACCCCATCCCTCTGAAGACAACTACTCTTAGGATTTTTTTCCACCATAAATATCACAAGATACCAGAAATGTTTCTGTTTTTTGATTCATTGTGGACCATACATGCACAAATGTGGTTTCTATTATTGGTCATAGGTCATATGATGTTAAGTGTTTCTTGTAGAAAGGATTCATATTTATGATGGTTTTGGTTTTATAATTAATTGACTAATATGAATAGGTTTTATAGAAATTATTTCTAATTCTTTTAACCTCAGGGAACCTCCACAAGGAGCTCATTTTCTTGCCAAAAGTCTGGATGATGCCTTAAAACTTATTGAGCAACCAGAATTAGCAAATAAAGTGGACATGGTTTGGGTAGTAGGAGGCAGTTCTGTTTATAAGGTAAGTAAAATTATAAAGAAATATTGAAAAAAAAAAAAGAAATGTTGTACCCCACTTTCCTTCAGCTTCCCTGCCATCTGAACTTTAAAAAAATTAAGTCATGAGCAAAGGAAGCATATTATCCCTACTGTTAGCTAGACATATTGTCAATTTGAATTATTCATTTTAGATACTATCATGAAAACTAAATAAAAATATAAAAGTGATTCTTTAAGCCTGTTCCGGTTTATTTTCAATTCAAAATAGTTGATGTTTCTAATTTAAAAACATTCTAAATCCTTCCCTTAGAATCATACTTGCTCTGCACTGTTTTCCCATCCAAGTACTAGCCAGGCCCGACCCTGCTTAGCTTCCGAGATTAGACGAGACCGGGCGTGTTCAGGGTGGTATGGCTGTAGACGCACTGCACTGTTTTCTACTCCGTGGGTGTGCCCTGATATACTGAATTATTCCCTTTTTTTCAAGGATATCTACGTCCTCACTGATAAAGGGATGAGGCTCTCAGTTGCTGTATACTGACTAGACATGTATGAATTTGTTAAAAGCAGAAGACTTTCCCTTAACAATTTTTATGTAATATGAGGGCATGGGAAAAGTATCATATGACTTCATAATATAAGGAAAAACAGGTAAAATAGAAAATAGTCCTTACTCTTTTTTTTTTTTAACACTTACCATGCCATAAATTCCTAGGAATGGATTCCAGTAGCTCAGGCTCCTTTCCACTGGTTCTCACAAAGTGTGCTTCCCTGGGTGCAGCAGGCTGGTACTTCAGTTGAACCCAAGTACCTTTCTCTTTGGCTTCCTTCTTTTCCTGATCATTTTCTTTCACACACTTCAGGAAGTTATCTCAGCTCTTGAATGCTTAATATGCTGAATATGTACATTAATTCTCTTAGCAAGAATCTTGCCCTTCAATTGTTTGTTTACAACAGTGACAACAGCATGCTGTCCCCTTGTAGACTCTTCCGGTTTTGCCAGGGTAACACTGGTGGGGCATTCCTGTTTGAACAGTGCCCATTCCCTTGATGTCCACAATATCACCTTTCTTGTAGATTCACCATGTGTATGGCCAAAGGAACAACTCCATGTTTTCTAAAAGGCCTAGAGAACATATAGAGGGTACCTCTCCTCTTTCCCTTGGTGCTGGTCATTTTGGTAAATTACTAGAAGATGGAGGCTCCAGCCCAAAGCTTTTTTTTTTTTTTTTTTAGTAAGATTTTATTTTTAAGTAATTTCTGCACCCAACGTGGGGTTCAAACCCACAACTGCAAGATCAAGAGTCATACACTCCATAGACCCAGCCAGCCAGATGCCCCAAAATACTCCTTATTCTTGATACCAAATGACTTTCAAGTTTCAAAATTTTTGAGGATAATAAATAGAATTTTTTGATTCTTAAAACACTAATGAGAGATTAACATTTATGGGAAGGAAAAAAACCAGCCCCTACACTTTGGTGGTTTGTGGTGACATATATACCCATAAATTGTTTTATAAAGAAGAGGTATACCAGGATCCCAGACCTGTTTCTACCTTTTGTTTGCTTTATTTGTATTACAAGGAAATGGACATTTTCCTTTGATATTGCAGCCAAGGATGAATTTCTAAGAAAACAAGTCATTTTTTTTCTTTTGTTCCAATATGCATTTTGAATAATACCATATTCACTTGAAAATACATTCTTTATAAGTATTCAAAATTAAGTATAATTATATACTTGATATATCTATATGTATATGTTATAAGGAAGTAGAACCTCTAGCTCATAATTTTGCATTATCCACCTGTCTCACAATAGTTTGTAGAACATTTAGGCTTATCTCCCCTGGGGCCAGCCTGTTTTTGTAAACAAAGTTTCACTGTAACACAGCCATGCCCATTGGTTTAGTATTATCTAAGGCTGCTGTTGCCCACAAAGGTAAGAAAGAAACCATATGGCCCACAAAGCCTAAAATAATTACCATCTGACCCTTTACAGAAAACGTTTGCCATATAGCATTTACTTGGATACAGACCTTCAGATGCTTCTGTCGTTGGTCTCGTTCAGTTTCTCTAATTTTTGATACAGTAAGAATTGGTAGAATATTTTTTTGGTTGGGGCAAGAGAATAAATGATTTAATATACGCTGTAGTAAAAAGCCAAAAGTAAAAAGTAAAATTTGTTCTATGCCCTTATTTGGAATTTTAAGGATAACACACACTTGAAATTATACATATTTTTTTCTTCCATAAGCTATTTGAAAATCAAGGATTATTTTCTTAGAGACGCAATTAGGACTCACGACTTTTTATTAGAGTCTTAAGATACTCATTTGAGGGCAGTTTTTTCTGTAGAAACTATCAACAGTACCATAAGCAGTAGTTAGAAAAGTCCTTAACAATATAAGGCCAAATACAATCATTAGCAACAAGAGGCTAAGAAAGTAAATAATCTACTAGCATTGTTATTATCTCCTAAGAAATGGAAGTGTTGTTAAATTCTATGTAAATGTTCTAAGTATGCCCTTGGGGTTTTCAATAATCAAAGTCTCATGAAATTATACTGTCTTACCCATATATATATGCAGATTTTTCTCTGGAGAACAACTAAATAATTTATAGTTCTTAATTCTTAAACAACTACCAAAGAAAAAAGATAATACTGAATGCTTAAAAGAAAAAAGAGTTATGTAAGCAAACTAGAGGCCAGAATATATTTACACTCGCTCTCATAATTACTGATAATGATTAGTCCCATTCTCAAAATAACTAAGACATACTTTGCAGGACCCCAAAGTAAAGAATAGGATATTTAAATAGCATGCTTTACAGGTAACAAGTTAGGTAGCATGTCTCTAATACCTATTACAAATTTGACTGTATAATTAAAACAAATCTTAGAGTTTCTGTTTCTTTTGACAGATAAATAGGAAATTGATGCCTTTTGTGTTTTTTCAAAGGAAGCCATGAACAAAACAGGCCATCTTAGACTATTTGTGACAAGGATTATGCAGGAATTTGAAAGTGACACATTTTTTCCAGAAATTGATTTGGAGAAATACAAACTTCTGCCAGAGTAAGTAAAATGTTACTAATTTATTTGAAGCATTTTTGGATTTCCTGCTTAAGAATTAGAAAGAGTAATACTCTTCAGATTGAATTTGGAGTAGTTATGTTTTCTGTAGACAAATACTTTAAGAATTTTTGAAAATCTGCTTTAACAAACTTGGGAATGTTTAAGTTTTAATCATCTTGCTGAAATCTAGAGAGTAGTCATTAGTTCATTCTACGCAATCTGTGCTTAGCATCAGATGCTGTCTTAGGCTCTGGGGAAACAGTGCTTACCAAGACAGATGCTATCACTGCTCTCTAAGATTAGATTCTTTGTAGTAGAGGAGGAGGGTAGCAAATGATAAACATCAAGAGAGTTGCTGTATGGAGAAGTGAAATATTGTGATGTGGTAAATACTGTATTGTCTGAGAAGTCTTTTCTGAAGAGTGGTATCTATGCTGAGATCTAAATGGCAAGAAGCCAGCCATGCAAAGAGCAGAAAAACCAGAAATAGTGTAGACACCAGAGGGCAGGAACAAGCATGGTGTGCTCCCTGACCCTGAAGGCCACCGTGAGCATTTTGTGTAAGCAAGGGGGAGGCCAGAAGGGCTCAGACCAGATGCAGGTTTAGAGGGTTTGAATAAAGAGAGTGATACTGCTCCAGCTGTTTGTGGAGAACGGACAGGAGGAGACAAGAGTGGAGCTGGGAGACCAGTTGGCTGCGAGAGTTGAGGTGAAAGAGTAAGGGCTTTGGATAGCAGTGGTGGAGATCGAACGAAGAGATCACAGGGGCGCCTGGGCAGCTCAGTCAGTTAAGCGTCTGCCTTCAGCTCAGGTCCTGATCCCAGGGTCCTGGGATCTAGCCCCTCCATCGGGCTCCCTGCTCGGCGGGAAGCCTGCTTCTCCCTCTCCCACTCCCCCTGCTTGTGTTCCTGCTCTCCCTATCTCTTTCTCTTTGTCAAATAAATAAAATCTTTAAAAAAAGAAGAGGTTACACTTGTTTTACTATGGAGTTGTGATTTTAGCACGAAACTGCCTGATTTTGAAAACTCCTAGCATTTTAGTTTAAAAGCACTTTTCATAGTTCAATTTAAAAAAATAAAGTACTTTTCAGCTCTTGGCTATGGAGAGTAAAGGATTAATTGTATCCACACTTTCAGACTAGGTTTTAACACATTCTTGCAAATATTCTCAGTTAGATCCAGTCATTATTCTTTGAGTGTGAGTTTGTTTTGGGAAATACCTTCTAAAAGAACATTCAGTCACGTCTGAATAAGTGGATGGCCAAGCTTTAAAGTAATAGTCTGTAGAGTAATAGGTAATAGTCATGAATCTAATGAAGTGTGTGACTGATTTCCGTGGGCTTTTAACTAGCTCTAAAGAAAACTGAGAATTTTAAGAACTCTAAAAGTTTTCTAAACAGCTGAAGTACAGGCTTTTGCTTAGTCTTCAAAGATGACCCCATAGAAAAATCACACTTAGTGATTTTGTATATATTTATGAAATCAGTTGTATTTGTTTGTCACATCTTATATATTTTCTCTTATACTGCTTAGGTTGTTGATTCTCACATTATGTGAATATTGATATCTGCTGACCCTCATTCCTATCTTTGCTGCTAACAAAAAGAAAAGATTACTGTTGAATTTACCTTTTCAGATCCTGTTGCTCTCCATCTGACCTCTTTCCAAAACTGACCCTCTGGGATCCTTGATAACTTAAAATATTTTACTACCATTCTGGCTCTCGGCTCTTAGAAATGAAAAACTTAACATCTTTACTGAGTGATGACTCACCCATCACACTATTCACCCATTGAAAGTATATAATTCAGTAGTTTTAGTATATTCACAGAGCTATGCAACCATTACTACAAAGATCCCTTTGAAGAATTTTGCTATCTAAGCAGTATTTTTCTAAACCATGAACATGTGATGTCTTTCTATTTATTTAGGTCTTTAATTTCTTTCAGTAGTGCTTTGTAGCTTTCACTATATAAGTATTCCACTTCATTGTTAAATTTTTTCTTAGGTATTTTATTCTTTTTGATGTTACTATAAATGGAGCTGTTTTCATCATTTTATTTTCAAACTGTTCATTGGTAATACATAGATATACAATTGATTTTTGCTTATTGATCTTGTATCCTACAATTTGCTGAACTCATTTATTCTAGTGTTAGTGAATTCCTTAGGATTTTCTACATGCAGGATATATCATTTACAAATAGAGGTAGTTTTACTTCTTCCTAATCTGCATTTTTAAAATTTCTTTCTCGGGGCGCCTGGGTTGCTCAGTCGTTAAGCATCTGCCTTCGGCTCAGGTCATGATGCCAGGGTCCTGGGATTGAGCCCCGTATCGGGCTCCCTGCTTGGTGGGAAGCCTGCTTCTCCCTCTCCCACTCCCCCTGCTTGTGTTCCCTCTCTCGCTGTGTCTCTCTCTGTGAAATAAATAAAATCTTTAAAAATAAAATAAAATAAAATTTCTTTCTCCTACCTAATTGCTCTGGCTAGAACCTCCAGTGCAATTATGAATGGAAGTGGCAAGGGTCTTGCTCCTGCTTTTACAGAGAAAGCATTTAGTCTTTTACCATTAAGTATATTAGCTGTGGGCTTTTCATACATGCCATTTATTATATTGAGGAAGATCTAGTTCTACCTCACTGGTATTTTTATCATGAGGAAGTGCTGGATTTTGTCAAATGCTTTTTCTGAGTCTATTGAGATAATCACGTGGTCTTTGTCTTTAATAGGTTATTAATACGGTGTATTACATTGATTGATTTTCATGTTAAACTATTCTTGCATTTCTGGGATAAATCCACTTGGTAGTACTGTACAATCCTTTCTATATGTTCCTGGATTCAGTTTGTTAATATTTTGTTGAGGATTTTTGCATTTACATTCATAATGGAATATTGGTTTGTAGTTTTCTTTTTCTGTAATGTCTTCACCTGGTTTTGGTGTCAGAAGAATACTGGCCTCGGGCGCCTGGGTGGCTCAGTTGGTTAAGCGACTGCCTTCGGCTCAGGTCATGATCCCGGAGTCCTGGGATCGAGTCCCACATCGGGCTCCCGGCTCAGCGGGGAGCCTGCTTCTCCCTCTGACCCTCTCCCCTCATGCTGTTTCTCTCTCTCTCTCTCTCTCTTAAATAAATAAATAAAATCTTTAAAAAAATAAAAGAATACTGGCCTCACAGAATGAGTTAGGAAATGGTCTCTTTCCTCTTCTTTTTCTGGAAGAGTTTGTGAAGGATTGGTATTGGTTCTTTAAATGTCTTAGAAAACTTTTTTAACATTGGGGGGGCGGAGCAGAGGAAGAAAGAGAGAGAGAGAGAATCCCAAGTGGACTCCAAGCTTATCACAGAGCCCAACATGGGGCTCCATCTCACGACCCCGAGATCATGACCTGAGCCAAAATCAAGAGTTGGATGCTTAACCGACTGCACCGCCCAGGTGCCCCTAGAAAATTTTAACTGTGGGTAGATTCAGATAGGAAATTCCTATCCAAAGCCAAAATCCAAGGAAATTGCTCCAAAATGGACAAAGCTAAACAAGGCTGGCTATGAAAGAAAATGAAAAGTCTTTTTTCATTGCATCATTTGATGATATCTTACTTTCAAGCCTGTACCAACATAATAACAGCCTCTTTAACGCGAGGTGAAAGGAATCCCCTAAGGGTAAATCTGGAGTAGGTCAGTCTTTCATGAAGTAGAGAAAAAGGAAGTCTTGAAAGACAAAGGGAATATACCTTGTCCCTGGAGGTCTGTAATGTTGCTCAATTCTTGAGCTTCTTTCTCTCTAAATCTCAGTATACTGAGGAACTTAGAATTGCTCCCTACTGTCCAGAAATGAACTCTGATCGTTCTCTACCCTCCCCTACTTCTTTCCCCACAGCTACACTTCGTTTAGAACCCCATTGTCCCGATTAGTGGGCCTCTTGTGGTTACATAGGTTTCAATTCAAACACAGTTATCTTTTATTAACACCATAGTTCCTGGTAACAAAAGCACTAGTAAAAGGAAATAAAGATGAGGGGACTGTTGTAAAGTGCGAAGAGAATGAAATTAGAAGTTAAGTGAAACCACAGGTGGTAGTAAGCCAAAAGCAGAAATTAGTCTTAACAAAGTAAGGTTTGACTTTGTGTCTGCCTTTTTCCCTGTGGGTCGTTGTCTGTGCGCCAGCACCATGCCAGCCTGCCCTCTGAGGCTCTGCCCTCATTCAGCTTGCCTGGAAGAGATCTTTCTGCCTCACACTGTTCCACACTAGGCTCCAACCAGACCAGCAGGTCCAGGTATTTTCTACCGGCATTTTCTGCTTAATGAGCCCCAAACAGGTTTGTCCTTCTAGTTAATAACCTTCCGTGTAACCATGCAGTCAAAGAGGATAAAGCCCAGAAGAGGCCTTTGAAACAGTAGTTGGCTCCAGAGCTGGGACAGATGTCCCTTATCAATGGACAACTTGAGGAAGGTTTTTGGCGTTTCCTCTTCTGTTCCCATTACTTCCCGACTATTCAGCAGGATCCTTATTCATGTTATTTGTATGTCTCTTTCCTGAGCCTGTACTTGCTATAGAGTCTTCATTTTATTTTGGTTGTGAGTTGTTTCTTATAGGTAACTGTTTTAAGAACTCTATTTACCTCTTTCTTAGACTTTACAGTAAATCATCTGTGTAATATTCTCATGATGCTTTGTCATTTCAGATCTTATGTCTTTTCATATTCATTGGATTCTTTACTGCTTGAAGATTCTAGAGGGGACTCTCTTTCTGGGTGGTTCATAACAAATAGGAGGTATTTCCAAATCCTGTTAGGCTTCAATTCAGAGTTCATATGTGGCTCCTAAACAGTTGGGAAGTATGATGGTGCAGTAGTTATGGTCATTATTAAAACAAACTGAATATGTGAATATTGTGGAAAGCAAAATTAATGTTAAGCAGAAATCAATTTCAGTTTTACAGAGCAGATTAACATTAATACTGTGGTTAGTGACAATATCCAGCCAATAACATAGTATTTCTAAGTTAATATTATTCATGATTTTAGGAATAATTTTGATACTTTGCTTTTATCTTATTAACTGAGAATCTTGATACTCGTGAGAATTTTACACACACAAAAATGTAAATGCTGCTTTTGGTGACTCATTCCAAAGAAACTAAAGTTAAGGTTAAACATTGGCCTCATAAAATCATTTCTTTAAAAAAGGAAAAATGCTATATTGCTATTAAAACACTGGAACAAAAATAGCTCAGAAAATGGTTAGTAACTAGAAACATAGCTTCTTCCTCTGAAATATAAGTTTTTCAAGAAAAAACAGCTTTTTCATTTCCTTATACGTCATTATGCTGTTACTTTATGTCTCTTAATTGTATTTTTTATCACATGGCATCACCTC
This sequence comes from Zalophus californianus, assembly GCF_009762305.2. NCBI lineage: Eukaryota > Metazoa > Chordata > Mammalia > Carnivora > Otariidae > Zalophus > Zalophus californianus. The sequence goes on along the minus strand of NC_045599.1, from coordinate 60,945,435 downwards.
TCATTAGTCAACTAAAGGTTGATACCTGTTATTACTCAGCATTGTATTGGATATCAAAAGAGATTTAATTTTTCCCCCCCGTATTATCCTTGCTACATTGAGTTTAGAAAATATGGGGATGAAACAAACTAATAATATTAAAGGGTAACATTTGTAGAACACTTAATGTAATGAACTCAATGCTAAATTATTCACAAGGATGAAGATTGTGTTGATAACTAAGTATCACACAGCAGAACCAGAGTCAAACATGAGTCTGAGTAAAGCAGGTATTCCGTTCCCCCCAACCTGGAGCATATTGGGGGTGTAGCCCACACAATACTGAGGAAGTACAAGATTTGGGTTGGAGATGGGGGTGGTCAATACAGCCTTCAAATGGAGGACCTCGGATTTGTTTTTTCAGTGGGAAAAAAAATTTATTATGGTGAGAATACAACATGAAATCTCTCAAAATTTTAATTATACAGTATACAGTGTTGTTAACTATAGGCACACTGTTGCACAGCACATCTCTAGAATTTAATCATCTTGGACAACAAGCTTTCTTCCCTTCGAACAACTCCATTTCCCCTTTCCCCCAACCCCTGTCAAACCACCCTTCTACTCTCTGTTCTTATGAGTTTGACCATTTTAGATACTGCAGTATTTGTCCTTCTGTGACTGGCTTATTTCACATAGCCCAGTGTCCTCCAAGTTCATCATGTTGCTGCATATGGCAGGATTTCCTTCTTTTTTGAGGCTGAATAATATTCTATTGTATGTATATACCACATTTTCTTTATCCATTCATCTGTTGATGGATATTTAGGTTACTTAGCTATTGTGAATTAGGCTACAGTGAACATGGGAGGGCATATATCTCTTTGAGATCCTGATTTGTTGTCAAAAAAAACCCCAAGCTATAACAAGTATTGGTGAGGATGTAGAGAAATTGAAACTCTTATACATGTTGATGGGAATATAAATGGTGGCGCTGCTGTGGAAAACAGTATGGAGGTTCCTCAAAAAATTAAAAAGAGAATTACCATATGATCCAGCAATTCCACTTCTTGGTATATACCCAAAGGAGGTCCTGGGTTTTGAATTGGAAGGTGGAGGGAACACAGAACTAAGTGAGAGTTAGAAAATGCCAGATTCAACAGTGATGCCAGTAAAAGAATTACAATAAGCCACACACTGGGAAACTGATAATCTAGCACCACGCAGGACATAGAACTTCAGTTCTGCTCTAGGCAGCTGAGGGTTGTATTTTGTTTTTCCTTTGCTCACATGAGAAATTTGATAACCAAGTATAAGATTTGCAGAATGTTATTAAGCAGTTTCATACTAGCTGATAGGTAGTGGAAAGATAAAAGAGAAACTGATGACAGTGGTTGGTTTTGAACAGAAGAATTAGGAGTCAGAAGGAAAGGAGAAATTGCACTTTTTGTTTTCTAACTTTCTATATAGTTTGAAAGTTTTTCTTTCTGTTCCCATATGTAGTGTACTTACATAATACCCAATTTCACAGTGGCTTACCATTGTGAAGAAAAAAGGAAGGGAAAACTTTTACTTACCTTATGCATTATTGATGCCTTTTGGCTGAGAGTCAGGGAAGCTATCTTTTTAATTGACACATTATTATGGATATTTTTCTTTTACAGATACCCAGGTGTTCTATCTGATATCCAGGAGGAGAAAGGCATTAAGTACAAATTTGAAGTATATGAGAAGAACGATTAATGTGAAGATGTTTTCTGATTTATTTCAAGTTAGTTGCTCCCCCTGCCCTCCAAACAATTCTATATTTTAATATTAGGAAAAAAAGACTTGTTGACCTCAGGTCAATGGATAATTATTTCTAAGCAATGAGATTTTATTAATCTTAATTAGGCCAAGTTAAGATTAATCTTAACTAGACCATATCAGATACCATTTGTGAAACATTTCTTGCTGTAACTGTGTGTTGCCCATCAAGGACCAGCACCTGCCTAGGGTAGCATATCTACCACGAGCCTAAGTGAGACAGTCCCCTGATAGCATAAGTTGAAACCAGGATTTACAAAGATAGAACTAGACAGATTTGTCCAAAGGTCAGAAATGGATTATAAATAGAAGAGCTAGAACTCAGATATTATAAGAAAATTAGATCAAAAGAGGAACTTTGAGTTCTCTATGCATATTACACTTCTGAAAAAAAGTTCTGTTCACTCAGACAGGGAATCTGGTAAGTTGAGAACTCTGATATATTCCATAGGGATAGTAAAGAGGCAGGTAGGACGCTACCTTTTTGAAGGTTAAAAGAGAAAGTCTGAGACCTAACAACTCTGTTTCCGATCTCCAGTGAGAGTCCATGGGATGTTACAGTGATAGAAGAACAATAGGCTGTTCTATACAAAAAAGAGTAATCTAATAACAAGCATATGGCTAAAATTAGAAATTAAAAAGGTAATGAACTGAAAACGGATAAAGCTAGAAACCAAAATTACAAAGCTGGAAACTAAACTTCACTGAATTAAAAAATGAAACTTAAAACACATTTACCCATCATGTTAGCAAAGATGTGGATTGTTAAGTATCCAAAGAAATAGCATTTTTTGCTTGTAAATTAATGCAACCTTTTTAGAGTTTAAGTTAGGAATATCAGTTAAAATTCAGAATATTCTAGGTTTGGACCCAGAGCTTCCACTTCTAGAAATTAATCCTGAATAAAGAGATGGACCCAAGAATATTTGTTGCACTACTTTTTTAACTTGGAAATAGCCCAAATGACAATCAATAAAGAAATAACTAATCAGTATGTCTACAAAATTTAATATTGTCTGTAGCAGTTAAAAAGAATGGAGTATACTGACAGGAAAATACCAAAGACTACTAAATAAAAGAAGCACATTGTGTACAATACCCAAAATTTTTAATAAGTATATGTAGTATGTGTAGGAAAATATGTGCTGTAAACAGTCGAGAGTAGAGTTGGGTGTGTTATTTTATACATTAGGTATGCCTATTGTGATTAAATTTTTTTGAAGCACTGTATGTTTGTTTTCATGCACAATGACTTAAGATAATAACTGAGCCCTTTATGTTCAAGGGTCACACAATATTCCAAAGAGCAATCACTAGGGAACCATCAGGCTTTCTCTTGTGGTCCCTGGTTTGTTCATCTTTCAAGACAAATAATCAAGTCTTACTATTTCCAGGTTGATTTATGAAACAGAACTGTAAAGTGATGATAATTTGAGGCCAAAATATAAATAGTATAACATGCACATATGTTCTCAATATTCAGGTTAGCCCATTTTATGTTTCTGTGAGGTTGAAATTATGTAACATAACCCACGTCCTAACAGTGTTTCTCAAAATGTCATCCCCATTATACCTGTATGAGGGATGGGTCCCAGAATCTGCAGTACAGGGGTGTCTGGGTGGCTCAGCCAGTTGAGCGTCTGACTCCTGATTTCGGCACAGGTCCTGATCTCAGGGTCATGAGATCAGGCCCCAAGTCTGGCTCCACTGGGCGTGGATCCTGCTTAAAATTCTCTCTCTCCCTCTGCCCCTCCCCCTCCACTCTCTCTCCCTCTCTTATAAAAAAAAAGAAGAAGAAGAAGAATCTGCAGTGCAAACCAGCACCCCCAGATGATTCTGAAACCTACCCAAGGATGTAAATCACTGAGTTAGAGTGCTTCTGTCCTCTAAGGAAGAAAAAACCTGAATTGTTATTTCCTATCACTAGGGCTTCTAAGTAAAGCAAAATAGAAAAATGAGCGAATTGTAAGTCAACATGTATGGGATTGGAGAAAGTAAAATTGTGAAGATTAGACCTGTGTGTTGCTGATCTATTTTAAGAAATAAAGATTTTCACTTATTAAATATATAATAAAAATACATATGAAAGTAATGTCAGTAGCTCAAAGAGGTACATAGCAAATGCAAGAACAAGATGCTTTTTTTTTTTTAATAGTAAACTAAAAACTGTCCAGGAAATGACCAAATTTGGCACCATGACTTTGTGAGGGAAAAGTTGGCCAGCCAACTGCTGAAAAGGTTCAGAAAAATAATGATTTCTGAAAGATTGAAATTTGTGATCAAGGATGTTCCAGTTGGGACAAAAAAGTCCATAATTAAATGAGTATGAGGAATAGAATTAGAGATTCTAATGAAAAGGTATTACTCACAAAAGGGATGGAGTCTCCGACTAAACAGAGAAAAGAAGCCCTACAATCTGTGTGAGGTTGTGCTATTCCTGTGGCAAAGGTGAAACTGCACTGGTGGCCATTTCTAATTATTTGCTCCTGCCATTTCTGTTCCCCAGGAGACCTCATGTGGACCAGGAAGTTTTTCTGTCCGTACACTGACATTTCTGTTAAATCTCTTTAATCTCATTGTAGATTATTTTTGCCTGTTTCTGAACTTCATATGAATGGAATCATAGAGGATGTATGCTTTGGTCTGGCTTATTTCACTCAGCATCATTTAAGAGTCATCCAAGTTGTTACGTGCGTCGCTGGTTTGTTCCTTTTCATAACTGATTGGCATTCCATTGTATAGCTGCACCACCATTTGTTTCTCCATTCTCCTATTGCTGGACATGTGGACTCCTAACGGGATTTGAGCTTTGTATTGAAGGATCTAGAGAGGTGGTAGGGACTGAGGGTCAGGAGGAAGGCACATATATGCTCCAGGCAGAGGAAAAGCCATGAAGAAACTTCATCTCCAGCTTCCAAAACCCAGGACAGGGCCTTAACAAGAAGGGAAGGTGTCATCACCTTCAAGGCCCCAGCTCCATCAAGTGCCAAGCACCTACTTCACCTATGAGGCACCTCTCAATCTGTTCTTTTTCTTTTCTTTCTTTGTGTGTGTGTATTTGTTTAAAGAATTATGTATTTTAGAGAGAGCGAGCACGAGCAGGAGGGGCAGAGGGAGAGGAGAGAATCCCAAGCAGACTCAGCTGATCGTGGAGCCCGACTGGAGGCTCCATCTCATGACCCTGAGATCATAACCTGAGCTGAAACCAAGAGTCGGACGCTTAACTGACTGAGCCACCCAGGCGCCCGTTCTCTCTTTCTCATAACCACATCCATTTTAGGTCTTTATTTTCTCTCACTTGAACTGTTGGGGTAATCTAAGTTGGTGGTTTTTCATCTCTGACCTCCCTCCCAAATAAACTATCATAAACATGGCCACCAAAGCAATCTCTGAACTGCACCGCCGATTATGCCACTGTCTCATCTCCTTCATGCTGACCCAACTAAGACCAAACTCCACCTTGGCCTTTAGGGTCCTCTACAGATGGCATTGATCAACCTTTTCAGATGTGTTATCTAAAATTTCTACTGCCTACATGTTATACACAAGCCATAAGAATAAAAGATACAGCATAGGGAATACACTCAGTGATACTGTAATAGCGTATGGTGACAGATGGAGCTCTACTTGTGAGCACAGCATAATGTATAGACTTGTTGAGTCACTATGTTGTACACACAGTACACTGGGTGTCAATTATACTTCAAAAAACAGACTGTATGTTTAATGATTACATTATATATATTTATATATATTTAAATTATATTATTAAATATATTCTATATTAATATAATTAAATATATTTTTATAGTTTATAAAAAATATACTAATGTAACATTGGGTGCAACTCTACTTCAATAAAAACAAGAACTAGATCTTTCACAAAGAAAAAAGAAGAAACAGGAAAAAAAATTGGGGGAAGCAGAAGTCAAGTTTTGAGTCTGTATCTGTCTCTTTTGCCTTATGGGTGTGGTAGAGCCTGGCTAGCTGTTCACCAAACCTGTTTCCTCTTCCTTCTGATCCACAGCTAGACTAATTTCCCAGGCTCCTAGCATTAGTGTGTAGTTATGTGACAAAGATTTGGTCAGTAGAATGTGGGAGAAAGTGGTGCGTGCCCTTCCCAGTTTGCCCTCGCTTCCAGACCTCCTCCCACCTGTGATCCTCCATGTTCTTTCCTTCTGGGCAGCAACCTTGGAAATCCCTAGCTGAAGATAGAAGCCCCAAGGTGGAAGGAGCCTGGATCTGGCTCATCCAGATTGAACAGTTCTGAATTTCCAGCTTAAAGACTTTTAGCTATTACTCGAGTGCATACATGTCATTATATCGGTCAGGATTTTCCAAAGAAAGAAAACCAACAAGAAATATATATTGAGATTAATTTTAAGGAATTGACTCATGCGGTTGTAAGGGCTGGCAAGTCTAAAATCTGTAGGGCAGGCCAGCAGGCTGGAAATTCAGCCAGGAGCTGATGTTGGAATCTTGAGACTATTTCCTTTCTGGAAAACCTATTCTTGTTCTTGATGGGCCAGTTGTCAAGGGTAATATCCTTTACTTGTGGTCAACTGATTGGAGGTGTTAACTGTATCTACAAAATACCTTCACAGCAACACCTTTATCTTGTGATTAAATCACCAAGGGGTACAGCCTAGCTAAGTAAACAAAGAAAACGAACCATCACAGTAATGAAAGTAATCAAAAAAATAATTGTGCTATATGCTTCCTTGGACTTATTTCCTTTTTACATCAGAAAATGTTTTGAAAAAAGGCAACAGTCTCTTAAGCATTAAATGTTACATTTGTGGGTCTATCAGAATGCTTTTCCTTAAAGAGTGTGTAGTTCAGTCTGAGCCTAATATCAACCCCGGTGGAAGTTCTTTATTTATAATTGGATCTGAATTATCTCCTTCTCCATAGCTCAGTGATTTTTCAAGCTTAGATTAAAAATGAAAGTTGAAGGCCTAACTTTTAAGATTGTCTCCCCTGGGGCGCCTGGGTGGCTCAGTCATTAAGCGTCTGCCTTCGGCTCAGGTCATGATCCCGGGGTCCTGGGATCGAGCACCACATCGGGCTCCCTGCTCGGCGGGAAGCCTGCTTCTCCCTCTCCCACTCTCCCTGCTTGTGTTCCCTCTCTCGCTATGTCTCTCAAATAAATAAAATCTTAAAAAAAAAAAAGATTGTCTCCCCTATGCTCCTGAAAATCCAGCTCCAATAGGACATCTCACTCTTCTTTTTTATCAGTGCCTCCAGATATCTGCAGCTTCAAAAAGCATTTCTTTGGCAAATCTAATCTGAAAATATTCAAAGTGCTGGCCTTCACCTCTGCAAACTTTTGACCATAATGTACATTAAATGAAATTTGTCAAAATCTGTTTATTTTCATAGCCTGTGGCTTGTGATTTCTGGGAAATGTTGCTTTTCAGTCAGTTTCAAAAGGTGACCCCAGCTAGGTAATCGTCAAGTAGAGGCATCTCTGCAGAGAAAGGAGTGGGTGAGCAAGCCCTTCTGGGCTCACCATTCTCATTGCCCAGAGTCATGAACCTGCCCATTCTGCTCTTGAAAAGCAGTGCCTGCCAGGAGCATCGGAGAGCCTGCTGTCCTCACAAGCAGGTGCGTGGGGTGCAACGAGGGGAGCTTTGACATTTTGCATGTTAACTTTTCAATACAATTTCTAAAGCCGGGGAAGAGGGCAGGAAAACATCCAGGCTTCATCATCACCAGTCAGCCCTCAGATCTGTCCTTGAGTCATTCTGCTAAGTGGTACCGGGTAATTGCCTCACTGGAGACCTACAGAACAGCTCGTGGGAAAGAACGATTTGCACCTGGAATACATTCATTAGCTTGTGTGTCAAAAGGCCACACATGGATAGAAACCAAGATCTTGGCGTTCTTTGCACGCAGCCTTAAGACTTGGAAGGGCAGGAGCCCACATGCTCAAGGGGCCGCCTGTCTTCCTCTCAGGCCCCACCTGCCCAGCAAGCCTGGTGGCAGGTGGAGGTGGTGGGAGGGGGCGGCCAGAACTCCTGGGGATTTGTGTTAAAAAATAGCCGAGAAGGCAGACGCCTTGTACAAATAAGTACCCCGGTAAAGGCCTATTTTCGGTTTCTTGGGACTCTCCTACTGGCCTAGCTTAAATTGAGAGGGGATTTGATTTGCCTTACTGGCTGTTTGCTCCCACTCATATTCACAATTACAGCTTTTCTCATTGTCATTAAAATACATTTAATATGCACCATTTTTGTATGGCCCTCTGCTAAAATATGCACAGACAATGTCCCTAAGCCCTGGAATAGTAGAAAGAGCCCTGAGGTCAGAGAGAGGGCCTGGGTTTCAATCCTTGGTCCACCTAGGAGCATTCATTAAAAACCTTAGCTGCAAGGAACAAACCCTCACTGGAATTACCTTGGGTGACTGGGTGGGACAGAGTGGTGACTGTAAAGACACACACACATTGAAACGGAAATGTGAAGTCCATTGGGAACAGGGGGGCTCTGCGGGCTGTCAGTTGTGGTTTCTTTCCTGCTGTGTCTGATTTGCATTGTGTACCCCTTGTAACTCCAGCCTACCATCTCCAAAGGCTTCTGGTGGGAATCCCACTACCAACTCATCTCTGTTTTTTTTTTTTTTAATATTTTCTTTTTAAGTAATCTCTATACCTAATGTGGGGCTCGAACTCACAACCCCGAGATCAAGAGTTGCATGCTCCTCCGACTGAGGCAGCCAGGCGTCCCCCTTCTGTTTCTTAATTCAAATTCTCAAGCAGTAATATGATTGTCCCACCTCATCTTTTAAAGTCAGGCCTTATAATAGCCCAATAGAGATTGGCTGCTTGTGGGACAAAGGCCCTCCCCTGGTCAACCAAGTGCATTGAGCAGCCTACTTCTCTCCCTCTCTAAAAGGGGTGACAGGCCAGGCACTCTGAGGCTTGGCTTGTCCAACACCTTCGCAGGTTACTTAACCTCCCCAAGACCCAGTTCTTCCACTACATTATGATGGTAGTACCTGTCCCAGCCCACAGAGTTACCATTCATGCACTCAAAAATTGTTTATTGAGCTTCTATATACTTTCCAGGTACTGTGCTCAGCAGTGGGGATACAGGCGTGAACAAAACTGATGCACATCAGCCTGCATGGAGTTTATGGTCCAGGATCAAGCAAGATCCTATCTATGAAAACACAGTCCCTACCCTCCCACCTGAAGCCCCACTGCAGACCCAGTTTTAAGATTTCTTCCTTCATTCTTTCATTCATTAAAAAGTTCTTAAGCATCTCCATAAGTCACATCAGCACTTGGAATCCAAAGATAAGACATGGTTTCTGATCTCAAGGAGCTCATGGTTCATTTGAGAAACAAACATGCAAGTAAATGGTGGGATGGTGCAAAAGCACAAATTAGCAGGTAGAGTAGGAGATATGGGAAAGGAAACCTCAGCTTGGCTAAGGAAACTGCTCAGAGGAGGTGACACCTGAGCTGAGATTTAAAGGATGGAAAGGAGTTTGTCAGGTGTTCAACCAGTGGAGAGGGTATAGGATGAGGAAGGACTATGGATATTCCAAGCAAAGAAAATAACATGCAAAGTAAAGAAGTTGTAGAGATTATGGAGAGTTCCAAAAAATAGGAACACTCTAGAATTCCTAGAACATAAAGTTTAAGAAGTATGGCAAGAGGCCAAATTATCACATAGAATCTTGGATGCCTTGCTACATAGTTTGATTTTACCTCATGCCCCATGGGGAGTCATGAAAGAATTTAGAGTAGTGGATTAATCTCTAAGTAATTAATCTGAATCATCTCAAATTTACTTTTTACAATGAGTATGATGGAGGACAGAGGGAGTCTGGACTGGAAAGGGGTGACCAGAGGCAGCGAGGCAGTAGACACAGGATACAGCAATCTCAAGGAGGGATTACAAGGACCTGAACTGATGAGTCAATAGTGGGTAAGAGAGTAGGTGAGCATCGCCAGGGATTTTAGAAGGTAGAATGGACAGAACTTGGTGATTGTTTTGTCAAGCGATCAATCAATATTCTTGGAAGTAGGAAGAGAAAGGATGAGAAGATCACTCCCAGGTTTCAAGCCTGAGACATTAGAGGGAGAGGGGTGCCAAACCCCAGAGAGGGGGTTCAGAAAGGAAGCAAGCAGGGAGACACTAATTTGGGCAGGTGGAGTTTGAAGTGCCTCTGGACCGTGCAGGATGGTGAGTGGCTCTGCAGCTGGGTTTGCAGGCCTGTCGCTCAACACTGGAGGCCGGATGGAGGTCTAAATGTGGAGACATCAAAATGTGCAAGACTCTGAGATGACAGATCCAGAGAAGGTGCAGCGTGAGAGTGAAAGGACTCATGGTGGGGACCATGGGCGGACACTTGTGTGCAGAGTGAGGGCAGTGAAGGAAGACTCACTGTAATCTGAAGAAACCCCACTCTCCCTAAGACAGGCTGCTCACTCCTGTCCTGCCACTTAGGAGTATAAAGGCAGAGACAGAATAAATCAGTATTCCCTGACAAGGTTTAGGGTAGTTTGCCTTAACTAAGAATCTGATCTGGCCCAGGATAAGGATAAGCTGTAGTTTCAAAGTCCGGGGTACAGGGAGGGTGCACTAGGGGTGGGTGTTCTCTGAAAGGCTCAGTACTGGGCTCCATGAGGCTCTGGGCTGATCCCCAATTCCTACTGCTCTGCCTAGTAATATACTCGGCTATCCCCATTGTGGACACAAGAAACTGCACTGGGAAACATTTGTTCTGGAGAAGGATTAAGAGGGAGGAAAATACATACTTACAGGCTAGCTGAAAGGAAAGACGTCAACAAAGCAGAGACTGAAGACAGAAGTGAGAAAGGTAAGTGTTGGAGATAGAGAAAGCCCCCGAAGGCTCCAGAGCAGAGAGGAAGGCGGGGATCTTGGAGAGGAGGTGTAAGAAGAAGGGAATCAGGAGTGTGGCCCACCTCACAGAGGAGGTGAAGGGAAAGGAAGTCATGGGTGGAAACAAAGATGTTCATACCTGAAGCTTAAATCCTGTGACTATGGAGAGAAGGAGCAAGGCCTTCTGAGGACAGGGAGCCCATGCTTACTCAACGTGGTGGGCTCCAGAACAGGTAGCAATGTGGCATGGGGCTGGCCAGGGACCACAGGTACATGAAGAACAAACCAACCAATATTTACCATATTCACAATGAAGTGTATACGATATCGGCCAAGGTTATATTTGGGGATGAAATATTTGGGGATGAAAGTGGCCATCTCATGTATTCCAGCTTTTCAGTAGAAAAAGACCCAGGGAGAGTCATTTCTCTTTTAATGAATTCAGAATAATTCAGAGACTACTCAGAGAAAACACAGGGATTGAGGTTTGGGCAAGTAAGTACATTTTTTTTTAAAGTTTCAGTCTCCATAATATATAAAAAATACTGAGGAATAGAAAAGAAAATAGCTGATAGAAAAATGGCAAAATATAATGTTGAGTAAAAGAAACAGAAACAATAGAACACTCAAGTTCATTTTACCTAAAGTTCATAAACAAGCAAAACTAATCTGTGGTGTTGGAAGTCAGGATCATGGTTACACTTAGGAGGACAGTGATGGGAAAAGAGCAGGAGCTGTTCAATTTGGGAAAATTCGGAGTTATAAACCTTGGGTTTGTTTATATTTATTTTCTTTTAAAACATTTTTTATTGTGGGGTAACACCGTGACATGCATAAAGTGCAATAATCTTAATGTATACCATTAGATGGATTTTTAGACTTATATGTACCCTGTAACCACCACCCACATCAAGATACAAAACATTTTCAGCATCTCAGAAAGTTCCATGATAACTCTTCCCAGTCTACATCACACACACACACACACACACACACACACACACACACACACACACACACACACACACACACATTATTCTAACTCCTATTTCATTTGATTAATTTTTCCAGTGAACTTAATCTGACTTCTGTGTCTGACTTTTTTGGTGCCTGACCTGGTTTGCTCAGCATAATGGCTGTGACATTCATCTTTATTGCTGCACATATCAATAGTGGTTTTTTAATTATATAGTAGTCCATGGTATGAATCTAGCACATTATATTTTCTATTCTCCTGTCAGTGGATATTTGGGTTGTTTCTAGTTTGGCATTATGACTGATTCCTGTACATAACTTTGGTAGACACAGACACTCTAGAGCATACTTGCTGAGTCATTGGGCAGGCATAAGCTTAGCTTTAGTAGAGGGCGCCAAACACTCTTCCAAAGTGGTTGTACCAACTTTACTCTCACCAGCAATATATGCAGAATTCAATATTTCCATAATCTCATCAACTCTTGGATTTGTCATCATTTTAATTTTAGCCATTTTGATGAGTGTGTAATGGTATTTCATTGTGGTTTTAATTTTATTTCTCTTATAACCAATAATGTTGAACTCCTTTCCACATGTTTATCAGTCATTTGGGAATAATTTTGTATAAAATGACTGCTAATGCTTTTGCCCATTTTTTAATTTATTTTTTTAATTAACATATAATGTATTATTTGCTTCAGGGGTACAGGTCTGGGATTCATCAGTCATTTTTTTTTTAAGATTTTATTTATTTATTTGAGAGAGTGAGCATGAGCAGGATAGAAGGAGAGGGAGAAGCAGACTCCCTGCTGAGCAAGGAGCACGATATGGGGCTTGATCCCAGGACCCTGGGATCATGACCTGACCTGAAGGCAGACCTTTTACGACTGAGCCACCCAGGCGCCCCTGTGAATCATCAGTGTTACATAACACCCAGCGCTCACCACAATACATACCCTCTCCAATGTCCATCAGTGTGTGTGCGTGTATATACCACCTCTTATTTATCCATCCATCTGTTGATGGACATCTGGGCTCTTTCCGTAGTTTGGCTATTGTGGACATTGCTGCTGTAAACATTGGAGTGCAGGTGCCCCTTCGAATCACTACATTTGTGTCTTTGGGGTAAATACCCAGTAGTGTAATTGCTGGGTCGAAGGGTAGCTCTATCTTCAACTTTTTGAGGAATCTCCATACTGTTTTCCAGAGTGGCTGCACCAGCTTGCATTCCCACCAACAGTGTAGGAGGGTTCCCCTTTCTCCGCATCCTCACCAACATCTGTCGTTTCCTGACTTGTTAATTTTAGCCATTCTTACTGGTGTGAGGTGGTATTTCATTGTGGTTTTGATTTGTATTTCCCTGATGCTGAGTGATGTTGAGCACTTTTTCATGTGTCTGTTGGCTTTTGCCCATTTTTTTAAGCTTCAGTTGTTTTTATTTTTTTTTCTTTGTTTATTTTTGGTGATTTGTAATTCCAGGTATTCTGAGTATCTGAGAACTTTGTCAAATATAAGCGCTGAAGCTATCTTCTCAATCTGTGGCTTTCTTTTACTTTCCTAATTGTGTCTTCTCGTGAACATTCATTATTTTAATGAAGTTCAATTATCAGGGTTTTTTCTTCTTTTATGGTTAACGCTTTTTGTTTACTGTTTCAGAAATGTTTGCCTCTCTACATTCAGGGAGACTCCTTCCTCTCTTCTCTTTTAGAGATTGTATTGTTGCTCTTCACACCTCCAGGTCTATGATACACCTGAAATTAATTTTTGTATATGATGTGAGATGAGATCAAGTTTCCTTTTTTTTCCCTATATAAATATCCCGTTGCTCCAAGGCCATCTATGAAAAGGTTATATTTTCCCCCATTGGATTGCAGTGGTGCTTTTATCATGTATCAAGTGACAATATCTGCTTGCATATATTTCTAGACTCTCTATTTTATTCCACAGAACTGTCTTTCCTTAAGCTAATACCATACCATCTTGATTATTCTAGCTTTATTGTCAGTCTTGAAATCTTACAGTATAAATCCTCCAAATTTGGTCTTATTCAACATTGCCTTGCCTGATGGTTTGCAGTTCCACATAAATTTTAGAATCACCTTGTCAATTTCCACAAAAATGCCTGCTGGGACTTTGATTGGAATTATTATAAATCTAAAGATTAATTTTTGAAAATTAACATCTTTCCATTTATTTAGGTCTTCTTTAATTTCTCTCATCAGCATTTTATAATTTTCAGTATAGAGAGGTCTTACACTTCTTTTGTTGGGTTTGTTTCTGGGAATTTGCTGCTTTGTCGTGGTATTATAATTGATATTTTTTACATTTCATTTTCATTTTTTGTTGCTAGTATATAGAAATGATTTCTGCACAATGACCTTATATCAAGAGATCTTGCTGAATTTTTTATTCTAATGGTTTACAGATTCTTTGGGGTTTTCATTATAGATATACAATCATGTCATCTATAAAGACAGTTTTCTTTCTTCCTTTACAGTCTTTAGACTCATTATTTCTTTTTCTTCCTTATAATGCTGGATACCATTTCCAGTGATTTTTGTACTCTTCTGTATGTACAATAGAATCCAATTTTTTTTTAATTTGGTGGTATAACTAAGTTAGACTAAGAAATGGAAATGACAACCAAAAGTAATGCATGAAACCTGACTGAATCTTGGTTTTCAAAAATTTATAAAAAATGTGTTTGGGGAAATTTGAAGCTGATCTGAATATTAAATGATTGAATGGAATTATTAATTTTCTTGAAAGTAATTGTTAGTTTTCTTGAAAATAGTATCATAGTTATGTAGAAATGCACTATTCTTAGGAGATAAATGAGTATTTAGAGGGTAATGTTAATCATGACAAGTATTTTTAAGTAGTTCGACAAAAATGTGTGTGTTTGCATGTGTCTGTGTGTGTGTGTTGGGGGGGAAGATAGAGAGAAGGCAGATATGGCAAAATGTAACAGTTCTTAAATCTAAATAGAGAACTGTGGTGCACAGGCTTCAAGTGGCTCCCATGATCCCCACCTCGTGGTGTTCATGCTCTTATGTGACTTCTCCTTGAGTGTCAGCAGGCCTGTGACTTATTTCGAGAGAATAAAATATGGTGAAGGTGACAGGATATAAATGTTTATGCACCTGATTATGTAATTAAATTACATAAGACTGTGACTTCTCTCAGAGTGGAGTCCCCCATCCCTTGTTACCTTTGAGGAAGTTACTGGCCATGTCAGGGAATCCCAATGGCAAGCAACGGTAGTGGCCTCTGGGAGCTGAGGATGGCTTCCGGCTGACAGCCAGCAAGATATCAAAGCCCTCTGGGTGACTGGGTGACTCAGTCGGTTAAGTGTCTGCCTTCAGCTCAGGTCATGATCCCAGGGTCCTGGGATTGAGCCCCGCATTGGGTTCCCTGCTCAGCGGGGAGTCTGCTTCTCCCTCTCCCTCTGTTGCTGCCCCTGCTCATGCTCTCTCTCTCTCTCAAATAAATAAATAAAATCTTAAAAGAAAATAAAAAGAAATCAAAGCCCTCAAAGAACTGAAGTCTGCCAACAACCTGAGTGAACTTAGAAACAGATCCTTTCCCAGTCAAGTCTCAGATGAGACCAAAGCCCTGGTGGACACCCTGTGCAGCCTTGTGAGACACTAAGAACAGGACCCAGCTAAGCCACGCCCAGGATCCTGACTCACAGAAATCCTGAGATAACAAATATGTGTTGGTTTTAAGCTACTAAGTGTGTGATAATACTTTTGTGCAGCAATAGAAAACTAAAACAATTAGTAATTATATGTGTCAACTGGGCCATGAGGTGTCCAGGTATATCTGGTCAAACATTAGTCTAGATGTTTCTGTGAGGGTGTTTTTGGATGAGATTAGCATTTAAATAGGTAGACAGTTACCCCCCCCCCCCCGTCAAGTGAGTGGGTCTTATCCAATCAGTTGAAGGCCTGATAGAAGGAAAGGTTGATCTTGCCCCAAGTAAGAGAAACTTCTTCCTGCCTGACTGCCTTCAAAGTGGAATATCAACTTTTGTTGCTGCGTTTGGACTTGAACTGAAATACTGGCTCTTCCTGGATCTCAGGAATGCTGGCCTTTGAACAAGGGCTACACCATCAGCTCTCGTGGTTTTCAGGCATTGGGGATAGGTAAGGATATACAGATGTCACTACAATATTCTTTTCAACTTTTCTCCATGTTTGAAAATATTCAAAATAAAAATTGGCAAAAATGTTCTAAAGTCAGGAAATGTCAGGAGACAGTTTAAGGAAGGCTGCCAGAAGAATGAAACTCGACCATTCTCTAACACCATTCACAAAGATAAACTCAAAGTGGATGAAGACCTCAATGTGAGACAGGAATCCATCAACATCCTAGAGGAGAACATAGGCAGTAACCTCTTTGACATCGGCCACAGCAACTTCTTTCAAGATACATCTCCAAAAGCTAGGGAAACAAAGCAAAAATGAACTTTTGGGACTTCATCAAGATAAAAAGCTTCTGCACAGCAAAGGAAACGGTCAACAAAACAGAGGCAACCCACAGAATGGGAGAAGATATTTGCAAATGACGCTACAGATAAAGGGCTGGTATCCAAGATCTATAAAGAACTTCTCAAACTCAACACCCAAAAAACAAGTCAAAAAGTGGGCAGAAGATATGAAAAGACACTTCTCTGAAGAAGACATACAAATGGCTAACAGACACATGAAAAAATGTTCATCATCATTAGCCATCAGGGAAATTCAAATCAAAACCACATTGAGATACCACCTTACAACCAGTTAGAATGGCAAAAATGGACAGGGAAAGAAACAACAAATGTTGGAGAGGTTGTGGAGAAAGGGGAACCCTCTTACACTGTTGGTGGGAATGCAAGTTGGTACAGCCACTTTGGAAAACAGTGTGGAGGTGCCTCAAAAATTTAAAAATAGAGCTACCCTATGATCCAGCAATTGCACTACTGGGTATTTACCCCAAAGACACAGATGTAGTGAAAAGAAGGGCCATATGCACCCCAGTGTTCATAGCAGCGATGTCCACAATAGTCAAACTGTGGAAAGAGCCAAGATGCCCTTCAACAGATGAATGGATAAAGAAGATGTGGTCCATATATACAATGGAATATTACTCAGCTATCAGAAAGGATGAATACCCAACTTTTACAACCACATGGATGGGACTGGAGGAGATGATGCTAAGTGAAATAAGTTAAGCAGAGAAAGTCAATTATCATATGGTTTCACTTATTTGTGGAACATACGGAATAGCATGGAGGACACTAGGAGAAGGAAGGGAAAAATGAAGCAGGGAAATCGGAGGGAGAGACGAACCATGAGAGACCATGGACTCTGAGAAACAAACAGGGTTCTAGAGGGGAGGGGGGAGGGGTGATGGGTTAGCTCGGTGATGGGTATTAAGGAGGGCATGTACTGCATGGAGCACTGGGTATTATACGAAAACAATGGATCGTGGATCACCACATCAAAAACTAATGATGTATTGTATGGTGACTAACATAACAATGAAATTTAAAAAAAATAAAGAAAGAAGGCTGCCACAAAGATTCACTAGACTTCCTCCCTCCCTTATATTCAACCTCCCTCCTTTCCCTTTTTCCTCAGTGAGTCTACTTTATTTAATATGACATTTTACAACACACAGTAGACACTGTAGTTAAACATAAATAATAAATCTACCCCCTTTTTGTGCAGATTTATGCTTTATAAACATCACACTGAGTAAGTTTGGCCTTAACCTTTGTTCGGCAAATGTTTCAGAATTTTTTCTACTGCCACGTTACAAGATAAATGTCAGTCTAAACGAAGGCTTTTCTATAAAACTCAGCAGCTTCACGATGGCTTCTAATTCATAGTCCTAAGAGACTACATTTTTTGGTTGAAAATAATTTCAAAAGCTCTTCAAAGTCATTTCAAAAGCCAGAACATAACATTACTCTTGATGCTGCGTGAGGTCAATTAAATAAACTCGAGACACTATCCTCCAGGAGTTATCAACCAAACTGAGAAAATTACATAAAAGTAAGGCTTCAACCAGTATTAATATAATCACCTTTTCCAGAAACCTCAATAAATACACATGGCCAAATGGCTATTTGCCCTAGGTTTCCCTAATGTGACTTGATGAATAGTCTATACAGAAAGTGAATAAGGTTAGCCAGAGGCAAATGATGCAAATATGCTTCAAATTCATTTTCTAAAAAACATACATTGGGGAGCCTGAGTGGCTCTGTCGTTGAGGGTCTGCCTTCGGCTTGGGTCATGATCCCAGGGTCCTGGGATCGAGTCCCACATCGGGCTCCCTGCTCAGCGGGAAGCCTGCTGCTCCCTCTCCCGCTCCCCCTGCTTGTGTTCCCTCTCTCGCTGTGTCTCTCTCTGTGTCAAATAAATAAATAAAATCTTTAAAAAAAAACATACATTAAAGAAACCTGTGAGCACTGAGATTATATTTTTAAGGAGGTCTGTTACATAGTAGAGCAGTGGGGTTCTCCACTCCAGCTGCACATTAGAACCACCTGGGGAGCTTTAAAAACGCCTGAGTTCTCATCCCCTCATCCCAGAGAGCCCAACTGTGGTCTGGTGCGTGGCCTGGGTATCAGGATTTTTAACTTCCTTCCTTCCTTGTTAAACTCATCCAATGTTTACTGAATAGTGAACCATTGCCAACACTGCTGAAATCTGCAACTCACTCACCCAGATGCCTCTCTCGGCCACCCCCTGAGAAGGAAGCCCCAAACCCGACCACCCCAAATGCCAGAGAGTGGCCACAGGGCTGGGAGATACAGGGGGAAAGTGGGGAGAGGAAGGAGCAAGGCAGGCAGGGCACAGAGCTACACTCCCGGGGACACACACACACACACACACACACACACACACGAGGGCAGGGACCATGGGCGTCAGTCTCTGCTCCCACCCAGTGGCCGCAGGGCCATCAGGGAAAGCCCAGACGTCCACGAGACATTTCAGTCCTTCCTGTCCTGAAGCATCTGCCACGAGGGGCCGGGCCAAGGTCACCTGACTCGGCCTTCAGGGCACATTAGCCCTGAGCCAAGGTGGCCCTGATGGTGGCCACAAGCTTCAGAAACTTGCTCTCCGTGTCCACGTAGCCATCCCCTCTGTTCACTTCTAAGAAGCCAGTGGCCCTTGCCGCAGATGTCCAGGCATCTGGGGAACTCATCTTCTACCTTCTTGAGCTTAGGGTAGCAACACTCATAGCCTCAAGCACCACAATAAACAACCGTGACGGGGGGGGGGGGGGGGGGGGGGGGGGGGGGGGCCTGGCTGGGGATGGGGCAGGCGAGGGCCGGTGAGCTCAGCTGCTCGGGGCCACCGCACACAAGCAGGGTCTGTGGGTTTCATTAGTGGTTCTAGTGGACCAGTGTTCTAGGTTGAATACATAGTGAGTGAATAAGTGAGTTATTTACATATTCTTAGATTACATTCAGAAACCAATTGGAATCAACTGTACTACATGACGATACTCTATACTAGGCTGCTCATGCTACACCAAAATGCACAAACCTAGAGGAAAAAAGAGAGATCTAAGATAGAGAAAGGATTCAAAATGCTGTCAGGTTAGGAATAGCTATGGCAACAGGAGATGCTGAGTCTGAAAAGACAGACCTGGGAACATGAGCACTGCCATCACTTAACTCAAAGGCCCAAAGGACAGAGATCACAGAAGAAGCTGAAGGAAGCTAGACTTTGGCATAATGTAAGACTTTGTTAAAAAGTAGTGTTGTCGGGCGCCTGGGTGGCTCAGTTGGTTAAGCGACTGCCTTTGGCTCAGGTCATGATCCCGGAGTCCTGGGATCGAGCCTCACATCAGGCTCCCGGCTCAGCGGGGAGCCTGCTTCTCCCTCTGACCTTCTCCCCTCTCATGCTGTTTCTCTCTCTCTCTCTCTCTCAAATAAATGAATAAAATCTTTAAAAAAAAATAAAAATAAAAAATAAATAAAGATAAAAAGTAGTGTTGTCTGGATATTAGCTGGGTTCCTTGAAATTGAGAGTAAGTGGTCACTGCAGGAATTCAGACACTGGCTTTTTGAGCTCTAGGCTAGCTTGTTGCAGAGGAAAGCCCTGTGCCAGGCACTTTAGTGAGCATATTTACTATTTTTGGGCCATCCAGTATCCCTTGGCTCTTTCCCTTAGTAACAGCCTCGTTTTCTTTGAAGACCGACTCCTCTCTCACTTTCAGTTTTGATAGAGCTCTCGGTCTAGCGCTAGGGGAAGAACACCGATCCACACCCAACCAACTGTGAAAACTGAATCTCCCTACACAGTACCTGGTTCAAAAATGAGCAAATAACCCAAGTGGAGCCAATCAGAGACCATGGAATCAAACTCTGGGAATTTTTGCTTCATTTTTTAAAAAGTATTTTTATTTTATTTTATTTATTTATTTGAGAGTGAGAGTGAACAGGAGCAGGGAGAGCAGCAGAGGGAGAGGGAGAAGCAGGCTTCCCGCTGAGCAGGGAGCCCGATGCAGGGCTCGATCCTAGGATCCTGGGATCATGACCTGAGCCGAAGGCAAGTGCTTAACCAACTGAGCCACCCAGCCGCCCCTTTGCTTACATTTTTATTTTATTTTATTTTTTTAAAGATTTTATTTATTTATTTGACAGAGAGAGACACAGTGAGAGAGGGAGCACAAGCAGGGGGAGTGGGAGAGGGAGAAGCAGGCTCCCCGCGGAGCAGGGAGCCTGATGCGGGGCTCCATCCCAGGACCCTGGGATCATGACCTGAGCCGAAGGCAGACACTTAACGACTGAGCCACCCAGGCAGGCGCCCCTTGCTTACATTTTTAAAGACTCTCTTCCACTAGATTTAAAACTGTGAGAATGTGATGTGGAAAATCCGAACTCAGAGAAAATGAAAAGAAGAGAATTTCAAAATGATCTTATTAATAGCCTCAGAGTAAACAAGATAATGTTATCTGTGAAATAAGAGTGATACTATAGAAAAAAAATATTCAGGTGCCGAAAAAGAGTTCTTGGAAATTAAAAAAATATTATGTTAGTTCTCACCAAAAAAAAAAGGAAAAAAGTCAATGATCAGTGTATCCTGGCTACACTTCTGCTTCCTTAGCAGCATATTCCATTCAGCAGACTGCCTGATAAGCCACCTTTTTTTTTTAAGATTTTATTTATTTATTTGAGAGAGAGAGAGCACAAGCAGGGGGAGCAGCAGGCAGAGGGAGAAGCAGGCTCCTCACTGAGCAGGGAGCCCGACACGGGACTCGACCCCAGGACCCTGGGATCATGACCTGAGCTGAAGGCAGACGCTCAACTGACTGAGCCACCCAGGCGTCCTTAGCCATTATTATACTACTGAGCTACCTGGTTCTGCTGGCAACTGTATATATGAAGTACTTTCTTTTGATATTTTCAATAAATACCAGTTGTTAAAAGTTAATAAATAAAAAATTTAAATATATTAGTAATGAAAAAAATCTCTTCCAAAGTTGAAAGATAAATCTGAGAAAATCCTGCCAAAAGTAGTAAAGACAAAAAGATTCATAATAGGAGAGAAATTATATACATGATTAATCCAAGAGGATTAATACGCTAAAAATATAAGATAAAAAAAACAGAATAGGGAAAATGGAAACAAATAAATTATTAAAGAAATAATAACAGAAAAACTCCAGAGGATTGAAAGACAGGAGTATTCCTAGTAAAAATTCACTGAAAGCACAGTGAAAATAAACGCCAAGACCCACACTGAGGCCCACCATCATCTCTGAAGGTAAATTCTTATTATTATAAGACTTGGAAGAAAATAAAAATAAAAACATAAGAGTGAAGAAGGGTCTTGCCCAGACTCTGAAATGCAAGTCCAACCAATGCCTTGCTTTTATGGTGCATATTTCTCTTAAACAAAGCTTTAAAAAAAATCATTAAAACGTTTTAAAAGCTTGGTATTTTAAGAAATTTTAGAGTGACCTCCTTAATAAATGTGACAACCAAGATTCCCTGACCTAAAAGAGGCTAGAAGACATAGGTGACTCAAGAAAGGGAACCAGGAAAACACCCTTCCCTTAGAACCCTGTCTAGTGGATAGTGAAGACCTGTAATCCCAGAATACTATATGTGATGAACAAATTCCTCAAGATGACTTCTTAAAGCTCCAAAATTGGCTCAATAAAGGATTTAAATCAAAAATTTTTGAGTGCTACAATTGTGTAAAAAAATATATCTATAATATGGCCAATCATAAAAATTTACAAAAGTACAATAGCAAGTTTTAATAGTATGTTTCTATGGATGATGTATTTATTCATCCCCCAATTTTTAAAATATTGTTATATTAGTTTTGTGATGAAAAAATTAAGTTCCCTTTCTTTTTCCTTTAAAATAATTGGCCCCAAGTACAAAATGATAACTTCAATTCATTTTGTTTATTCTCATGACATGTTCCAAGATAATTTTGTGAACACCTAAGTGTTCCATTTAGTATTAGGAGAAGTAAAATGTTAAGGGATGTTTAAGCTCTGCAAAGTTGAATAGAATAGCATTTGAATGACAGGATATAATTACAGATCACTAAGGATGTGGTACAAAATGTGCCCAATCCCACCTCTTCATACTTAGCTAAGAACAGAACACTTTAGTAAGATATGAAATTAATAAAATACCAAAAGAAATAATAATTCTGGAACCCCCCCCCCGCTTGGCAGGGATCCTGCTTCGCCCTCTCCCTCTGTTGCTCCCTCTACTTGTGCTCTCTGTCAAATAAATAAATAAAATTTTTAAAAAATAAATAAACAAAGGCTGCATTCTCAACATCACTATTAGGTCATTGGAGCCTGACTAAAATTAGGGGTGACCCAAGGGGATATGACATGAGCCCCAAAAGCATTTGCTATACTCATAAACTTAGAATCTTGCCATACACTCAAGACTCAGTAAAAGCTTTCTGAGTCATTTCATCAATTCTAGGGGCTTCCAAGGCTTCCTGTTCAAATCAGTGATCACCTGAGAAGTTATACATTGCCTTTTACAACCACATTCTAGACCTTATGTCATTTTGTCAGGCCCACATTATCTTTGTAAGGCAAGTAACAGACGCCTTCTCATGTTAGCCTAAGCTAACAGGGTATTTATTATGAGACTATGGGAATATCTTGGGAATCCCAACATAAGCCTCAAGCTGAGTTTGGATGCTGCATGCTGGTTTTTCTTTTTCTCTTACAGAGTTTAAAATGAGCCACCATGCTGAGTGGGGCTGTCAATCAGGCATCCACTGCTCATTGCCTGTACTGAGGTGACACTGTGGGCAATGGAGAGATGGGCGATAGGACCCTGGACGTTAGAGATTAGCATTTTGCTGAGAAGGCACATAAAGAGAAGCCCACATACAAAGCAAGGATCAAATGACTACTACTTACAAGTATTATAGGAGCTCACAAAAGGGGTATGCCACAGTGGTTGAGATGGTCAGCAAAGGCTCCATGGAGGAGGTGAGCTGGGTTTGCAAGGAGCTGCGAGATTTAGACAAGTGTAGTGGAGAAGAGGAGGCAGGAAAGGACAAAATGCACAAGCAAGGGATCAGAGGAAGGAATGTGTCCAGTCCATTTCCAAGAAATAACCTGCCCAGTGGCAACTCCATCCATGCTGATTAACTCATTACCATGTGCTGGTCAAGATGGCGAACTGGAATCTATTAGAATGCTGGAAACGTCTTCCTGGTCTTTTCAAATTAGAATTCAATCATTGTCTTACCTTGCATAAGATCTAGAAAACTGCACAGAATGTGGCTTTGGTAATATCCTGGGTCTCTTACCTAGTCACAAACATAATCAATCTTTATTTTTTTTTAAGATTTATGTATTTATTTGAGAGAGAGTGCGCGTGCACGCAAGCGGAAAGAGCAGGGAGAGGGGAGAGAATCTCAAGCAGACTCTGTGCTGAGCACAGAGCCTGATGTGGGGCTCAATCTCATGACCCTGAGATCACGACCTGAGCCAAAACCAAGAGCTGAAACCAGCTTAACCGACTACACCACCCAGGCACCCCACAAACACAATCAATCTTAACTGGGATCAAGGAACACTAAAAATTCAACCACTAGAAAGGGGTTCGAACCCCCCAAAAAAGGTAGTTTTTATTCCAGGGAGCCTTCACACATAGATATCTTTCCATAGAATTTAAAGATATGTATTCTATGACATTTGTATGAAGGCCTCATAATTCATTTTAACACTGCATGCTTTAAAATGATTTCCTTTGGGGGCACCTGGGTGGCGCAGTTGGTTGAGCAACTGACTCTTGGTTTTGGCTCAGGTCATGATCTCAGGATGGGGAGATCTGAGATAGAGCCCCACATCAGGCTCCACACTCAGCGTGGAGTCTGCTTGAGATTCTCTCTCCCTCTCCCTCTACCCCTCCCACTAGTGCTCTCTCTCTCTCTCTAAAATAAATAAATAAATATTTAAAAAATAAATAAAATTATTTCCTTTGAGTTGAAAGAAAAACTGAAAGTGATAGTAAGTTTTAGTTAATTTTCTAGTTCTTAACCTCCTTGATCTTTAAGAAATGGAACACCCTTGACTTAAATCCATAAACCATCAAATAATCCTATTGCACCATGATTAGTTATCATCACCTAAACATTACTTTAATGCAGAATATAACAATTAGTTACTTTCATCACACTACTATTTTACATTGTAAAAATGCTCACCAAATATCTTCAAAGTTTAAAAAAATAGTTTAAGTATTGTATATTAACCAGGTGATCACTCCTTAGTTTTCTTTCTTCCTTCTACATATTTGTTAAGTAGGAGCTATGACCTCAGCCTTGCAGGAACAGCTCTTGTCTCAGCTCTCCTTCCTGGCATAACATGTGCTAGACTTCTCTCACTAAGGCCTGTCCCAGTCTTGCCCGGATTCTCTAGTCTTCTCTGTTCTGGGAGACCCCCAATCCCAACAGAGTCACCAGCTTGGTTTAGAGACAGTTCTTTGTTTTTCATTGCAGATCCTTTGCTCCTCCAGCAATGTAACTTTAAAAAAGAGTAAGAAGATCTATATTGGGCATGTATCAAATGGTAAGCAAAAAGCAATTCTAAATGGCAATATCATACAGAAGAGATGAGTTATCCTGAAGTACATCAGTGCTTTGGAAACATCTAATCTGTCAATAATGTGACATGAAAAAATGCTGTATGGTAGTGATGCTTGAGAAAGCAGGTTTATTATTTTTTATAAAACCTACTTTTTTTTTTTAAAGATTCTATTCATCCATTTATTTGAGAGAGAGAGAACACGAGCAGGGGGGAGGGTTAGAGGGAGAGGGAGAAGCAGACTCCCCACTGAGCAGGGAGCCGGATGCAGGACTCCATCCCAGGACCCTGAGACCATGACCTGAGCTGAAGGCAGACGCTCAACCGACTGAGCCAACCAGGCACCCCAAAGCAGGTTTATTTTAAATGTTGATTTTCAAGCCTAAAGGAGTCAAATTCCACCCTTCTAAATGATTTGTTAGTTCCTTTTTGGGGGGTGGGTGTCCATATAACTAATATCTGCCTAACAAAGTAAAGCAAACATCTCAAATTAAAGGGATAATTCTACCTAACAACTAGACAGTGTCACCAACGGGTGAGAAGTCCATTTGCAATGAGATTCTACTAGGCATGTCAATATCCCAGACCAAAAAAAGAGGGAATCAAAGTTCTAAGAGTTACAGCTGGATTCATGAGCGTTTTAGAAAGTGACAAGTTCCTACAGGGTTTGCATTTATTTATTTTTTTTTTAAGTGTTTAAACACTTAGGCTCCTTGTCCGCACATCTCAGGGATGGGAGAAATTCAGGCTTGGTTCTCACATTGAGACTATCCTGCTCTTCGCCAACCCTGCATTCCAGCAGCATCTCGACCCCCAGCCAGCCTTTCTGTGTAGCAACACTCTGACCCCAGAGTCAGAGTCCCTAATTCTGTGACTGCCCTGGCCTTGGAACCAAACAGACATTTTTTGATCCCAGTTCTGCAAACTAGATACCTGTGTTTGCCACTCCCTTCTTCACCCTGCCTGTCTTTCCTGCCAAATAAAACAATTCTCCAGGAGTGGGTGTCTGATTGCAATCCCTGCTCTTCCATAATTGGCTATGCAGTTTGGGATAAATCATTTAGCCAGCCTGAACCTCAATTTTCTTACTTGTAAAATAAGGGGTTTGGATGAGATGGTTTCAAGGTCCCTTTGAATTCTAAAACACCACTGTGGCCTGTCTCTGATTGGTCCTTTGTCCTTTCAAAGAATGAGTAGCAATTAAGTGCACTAAACAAACATGTTACAACTCAACATTCTTTGTAAAATATATGCTTTCCTGTCAGTTGGACCCTTAAAGTAACTGTAGTTTTAAAAATTAATTCTCCCTGGTCTAGAACTGGACCAGGTACAGAATAATATCATGTATCTTATTCTCACATAGAGTATGAAATAGCCAGTGTTTTTGCAAATAATAAAAACAACATTGACTAACTTATACAAAAAAGAAATTTATTGGAAAGATACTGGGTATGTCAAAGAATTTCAGGGAAACTGGAGAATTAGTCTTGGAAATAGGAACTCAGGGGTGCATGGCACAGTCAAGATCCCACCAGAGGTTCAGTCCACGTAGGGTGCTGGCTCTGGCATCATCAGCCCTGGATACCTGTCACCATCCACTGAAGTCTTAATTCCATCCAGCCACTCTGAATGCTCTTTGAATGTCTCTGGCCTCATTACCACTCCCTGAAGGGCCAGAGTCTCAGGGAAAGAGCTTCTGTTTGGCTGAGCCCTGGTCAGATGTCCATACACAGGTCCAAGGAGTCCAAAGCTGGATTATCTGCTCCTCTCCAGCTTCCAGAGTAGGAAGACTGATCCTGACCTCCATTCATCTTGCACTCACGAAAATAGAAAGAGTGTTTGGATGCTGGACAACCAAAACTGACAAATGTTCACTACACAGTTTTCTCACTTGTGATTACAAATTCAACACATCCTGGAGGCATCCGTAAGAGGTTAATTATGTTCTGGAGAGGTTTACAGCTGATTGATTATTCCAGCATTACTTCATCTCCTCATTGATTTATATGAATCAGGGATTGGTCCAGTTAATGAAAACATATTCATCAGGATACTAACTAATTTATTGGGCTGGCTTTTCATATTTACATGGCTCCTCTGGATGACAAAGTGAGTATCTGAAATGAATAACGAATCACTGGAAGGAAAAAGCTTCATTCAGAGCACAGGCTGTTATTGATTTTTAAAGTAAAAAAATAATATGTGGTGTTTAGTCCTGGTCTAAAGTTCTTCACAGAGATGATGTTAATTTCCCTAAGACTTTGCATTGTCCTGGTTTTAGAGATTAGCTGGGATGTCTGAATTATCTGGAATTTATGTGAGAGATGTCAGAAGAGACACTAGAGCTAAGCCCTCTCAGCCTCATTCCAAAGCAAATCCACTAAACCTCAGAAACAATTTTTCCACCCTGAAAACAAAAGTGGCAAGCAGACTCCCACCAGATTGCTGCCATTAGGTAGGACCCCTTCCATGGCCAACGTGGAAGAGAAATTTAGAAGAGAGAAGGAAAGAGAGTTCTGTCAAGGAGCTCAAGGACTGAGACAGTCTTCTAGAATAAACACTAAGTTCAGAGAGGAATTTGTCCGACAAACTGCAGTGGCATCCCCACATAAAAGGCCTTTTATTTTTTATATATTTTTAAGATATTCAGGGCCCGACCAAAGACCTCCCTAAAGAGAAATAACAGGCCAGCAACCCAGAGTCCTCTATCCTGGAACACAAAGCTCCTCCCTGCACTGGGCCACGTAGTGGCTCTGACTCCCAGTCTCACAGGAGAAGTGGGTCCTTCTAATTGCTTAAGGAACTGTCTACTGTGGTCCAAAGAAAATGGGGGCACCTGGCTGGCTCCGTCAGTGGAGTGTGCAACTCTTGATCTCAGGGTTGTGAGTTTGAGCCCCATGTTGGGTGTGGAGATTACATAAAAATAAAATCTTAAAAAAAGGAATGTATTCATTATGATACAGGTTTGGACACATATAGCAGACTCAAATAACAGTACCTTAAATAAGATAGAAGCTTGTCTCTCTCCATGTAAAAGACTCTTCACTAATATGACACCTACTCATCCTTCAGGTCTCACTGGAAATGTCCCCTCCTCTGAGAAGCCTTCCCTGATGTTACCCAGACAAGCTAAGGTATTCTTGCCTTCTATTCTCTGAGTACCTTCTAACTTCTCTATGAAAACAATGATCAGGGACGCCTGGGTGGCTTAGTCGTTAAGTGTCTGACTTCGGCTCAGCTTATGATCCCAGGGTCCTGAGATTGAACCCTGCACTGGGCTCCATGCTCAGCAGGAGGCCTGCTTCTCCCTCTCCCACTCGCCCTGCTTGTGTTCCCTCTCTCACTGTCTCTCTGTCAGATTAAAAAAAAAAAAAAAAAAAAAAAAAAAAAGCGATGATCATACTTTGTGTTATGGAGTGCTTAATTTTCCCCACATTAGAACTAGCAACACAAGGGTAGGGACTGTGTTAATCTTGCTCATCAGCATTATCTCCAGAGAGCCACCTCCCACCCGCACGACACAGGTACTTATTTGATGTACTGAAATGTACCTCTGCTGAATGTTCTTGAGGGTGGCAGGAATTGAATACTTCTGGCTTATCATACATAGGACTGTTGCTCAGAAAATTCCAAAACAGTAAATAGTCTTTATTTATTTATGTGAGAGAGCACACACGTCAGGGGCGGGAGGGAAGGGACAACGGACTCCATGCTAAGCATGGAACCCAGCCCAGGGCTTGACACAGGAACCCATCCCATGACCCTGAGATCATGACCTGAGTGGAAACCAAGAGTCAGGCCCTTAACCAACTGGGCCACCCAGGCGCCCCCAGTAAATAGTATTTTAAAAATGGGGAAATAACAGCCATTTATGCTCCTAGCACAGCTGTAGATTTGGAAGAGAGCAAAAATGAATATTTCCATTTGAAAGTCCTTAGCCTATAGAGCAGGGGCTAGCAAACTTTCCGTAAAGTGACACTGAATTATTTCACGTTTGGCAGATCCTATGATCTCCATTGCAAGGAGTCTACTGCGGCGTGAAACTGGAAAGACAGCAACAACCAACATGTAAACCAACGGTGTGGCTGGGTTCCAATAAAACTTGATCTATGAATACTGAAATTTCACATCATTTTCAAATGTCATGAAATAATTCTTTTGCTAGTTTCCAACCAGTTAAAAATGTGAAAGCCTTGCTAGTTCATGAGCCTTGCAAGAAAGGCAGCGGCTAGACTTGGCCCATGGGCATGGTGTGCCAGCCCCATCAGACAGCACATTTTTGACAGAGAAGAATCTGGCCTTGGTTCACTTCTTTAGCCCCTCAGTGCAATTCACTTTCCTAAGCACTTACTATGGGCCAGCGCTGGGACCAGACGCTGCAGAGCAATGAAGATGGTGAAGACTAGCTCTGTGCCGCTAAGTCCACAGGACGTGGACCCAAATCCACAAACTGTGGTTGCAGCGTCTGCTTGAAGGGGGGAGGTTACTTCATGACAAGGTGGCACCTGAGGGGTAAGTCATGGGCCATGTGCCCCCAGGAACCAGCAGCAGTCTGGCCGTGGCTCTGGATGAATCCCACAGCGAATGCTGGGCCGCAAGGCTGGGAGGGCCTGTGTCAGCTGTACGAGGGACCCTCAGGGTCATAATCATAGCTTGGTCTGGTGGGCAACTGAGAACCAAAGGGGATGATTAAACTGAGGTAGTTAAGCTGGTACCAACAATGCATTAGTTTTTTAATGTTCTAACTTTCAAACTATTGAAAAGTGGTTTCTGAAACTATTTGATTCCTTTTTCTGTTACTAATTTACCAAATATTTCAACTGACAAATTCTCCTGGGAAAAATACCCGGAGTTCAAGGGCACCTGGGAGGGGGAAATGCCATCTGGGTTTTCCCAGGGGCCAGAGCTTATAAAAGGAGCCATTGTATGGGAAAAAAAACATAAAGCAGGAATAAAATAATAATTTCAAATATTCATTAGATTTTGAGGAAACTGAACTATCAATCACACAATGCCCTCCCTAGCTCCACATTAAATAAGAGACTCCTATTTTGTCCCTAAGGAGAAAATCACTCAATATTATACTGCCCCTTTCCTTTTGTCTCTGAAATGGGAGCTTTGTTGGAAATCATCAATAGGAAAATAATAAACCACTCTTTCTTAGCACCATAAACTATAGGAGGCAGGAAAAATCAATTCAAGTTACAAAGATGCAAACTGAATTCTCCTTCAACTGGCATAAAATGTCACCTTGCTCATCCAACCAAAAATTCAGGACGAGTCTCTTGGAGCGCCTCCTATTAAAAGATACCATCTTGGCACATCGGATGCTCAGGAAATGGATGTGACATCAATCTGCATGCAGGGCCCATCTCCTCCACGCTGATGCACAGTCTAATTGGGGGATGAGGAGTCCGACTGCTGGCATGCCAATGAGTGGTCTTGGGCAGAGACAGGCAGAGCACTGCAGCTCTGCCTTCCACTCAGGAATTCACCTGGCTGCCCCTTTCTGCCAGCTTTACCCAGCCTCTTTTCCCTTGCCCGGGTCACAGGATTCGTAGGTAAGGGGGTAGATAAGGGCTGGTTGAGTGCCAATCACGGACAGACTTCTGTGGTACAAGATCAACGTTTCTACTTAACTAAATAATTTCCATTTTAAGGTTTTTTAATTGACGTACAGGTGAAATTTTTTTTTAAGTATTACGTTTCCATGGTTCAAATTCCAACAATTCTAGATCTGGAGTAAACACAAAACAACACTCCCTCCCACCACTCTCCCTCAACCGCAGCTCCCCTCCCTACAGGTAGCCTATGTTATTATCATTTCCTAAATACCAAATGATGATAGGGGCGCCTAGGTGGCTCAGCCGTTAAGCGTCTGCCTTTGGCTCAGCTCTTGATCCCAGCGTCCTGGGATCGAGCCCCGCATGGGGCTCCCTCCTCGGCGGAGAGCCTGCTTCTCCCTCTCCCACTCCTCCTGCTTGTGTTCCGTCTCTCGCTGTGTCTGTCTCTGTCAAATAAATAAATAAAACCTTTTAAAAAAAATCAATTATGATAGTCATTGTATTAGTTGAGGTAAAAGGCTGGAATGAATAAGTCCCAAATGCAGTGGCTCAAACAAAATGAGAAGTTTCTTCCTTTCGCATATAACCGTCCAGGGTAGGCGGCCCAGGTCAGTGGGTGGCTCTGTATCGCACACTCATTCGGGGATCTGGGCTTCCTGGTCGCTCTCGCATCTTCACAGAGGAGTCCAGCATTGCCACGGGATGGGAGAAGGGGCAGAAGGCAAAGGCCGGGGCTTTCCCCGTCCAAACACTGCACTCCCACTCACTCCCAGGAGCAGAAGCGTGGTCCCGTGGCCACAGTGGCTGCAAGGGAAGCTGGGAAAGGCCGCTCTATCCCAGCTGCAGCTCCGCTACTATTCTTGTGGTTGTGTCTCGTTACTTTAAGGAGTTTAGCCCCCGGCCCACTCTCTACGGATCACCTTACAAAGCTTTCCCGGGCAGCCCGGCGCCTTGCCAAGTGAGGGCGGCTGCTCTTCCCTTAATCACCGAAGTACAGCTAATTTCAGATGTCATATTCAACAGGCTGCTATTGCAGAAGAGAATTGCCATGCAGAATGGCCATGCTTAGTGGGAGGCCCCCCGGCGGACACCCTCCCCTTTACCAATGTATTTCATGAACACTTTTATAGTGTTACGTTTTGTGTGATTTATGAAAATCGACTCATTTAATCTTCACAATAACTCTCTAAGATAGGCACAGTTATGGTCCAATTTCCAGTTTACAGATGAGAAAACCAGTAAACAGAGACGTTAAGTCATTGTTCAGGGTCACAGATAGAAACTTATGTTAGTCTGACTTTTTTACCAATAGAACCTTGATTTTATTGTAATTTCAGTGAACTCTAAAAAAAAAATGTTGCTTCCCTCACAAGCAGAGGTAGCCATATGACCCAATTTGGGGTCATATGGCACCAAGGAAAACTATTGTTTTACTGAAAAGAAAAGAAAAAAAAAAAAAAAACAGGAGAGACACAGATGGTGTACATCTTTTGCCCTTTGACCCTTACCCTTCTTCAGCTTTGGAATGTGGACAAGATGCCTGGAAGTCAAGCAGCCATTTTGTGATCATGAGATGAAAACTTAGGATGGCTGAACAGGAAGAGGGAAGGAACCAGCTGTACCAGCCATGGATTTCTTTGATATGTGAATATATATATGTACATATACATATGTATATTGAAAGAGAGAAAGAGAATATATATATATAGAGAGAGAGAGAGAAAGACAATATATAGAATATATATAGAGAGAGAATGATAGAGAGGGAGAGAAGGAGAATCCCATTTGGTAAAAACATTAGAATTGGGCCCAAAGCCATCTTCACTGATATTTAAATCTAGATCCTCTTCCTGACTGCCTCAAAGTCCACAGGCCAATTATTCCTTTTTAGGGGTACCCCAACTGGCCTCTCCATTAGGCCCTGTATCTTCTTCTCAGAGTCCAACACTCATTTTCTCTACATTCAGGCCCCAACGCCAACTCTACCCTCAACAAGGTCAATCTTTCTTATCATAATGCAGAGCAGTTCCTCATGGTCTTAAAATTCTGAATTCCAGAAGAGGATTTGGATCTACCCACTTAGGTTCTGAGGAAGCAATCCTAAAACTGGGTAACCCCGCTACCACTGCAGTTGTATTTGCTAAGCCACTTACGAAGTCCAAGGAAAGAGTCATACGCATCTCCTAAATTTTAGAAAATTCCAGCTTTTTCATAATATCACAGAAGCCAATAAGGCAGAGGGAACAAAAAAACGGGCCTCTCCACTCTGAAGGACTCAATCCAAGAGAGCCATTTAAATACTCATCTGCTAGGATATAGAGAAGATACAGAGGCCCAGCCCCTACCACCAGGGAAAAGATGGCCCGGCCTAAGGATTGTAGCCTAAGGACCAAGGGTTGAACACAAAACAGATTTTGTTGCCCTCTGGTAACTTTCAAAGGCTATTATGAAACTATTCTTTAAGGCAACTTTCCTCCTACCAGGAAAGGCACAGTATGTGGGACCTCTGTGGACAGCTAGGGGTTTTGAGACTGGGCATATCCAAATCTAAGGCTTACAGAATTTTAATCATGGACCCTTAAATGAAGGTGTTAGCCCTCACAATCTTTCTAGCACATCAGAAGTACTTTTTTTTCCTTCCCAGAACGGGAAAGCAATCTTCTCCCAAAGATGAATCAGAAAAACACTGGCAAGCTTGGGAATAGCAAGGAGTCCATTCCCACACGAAGCTGTCAAGGTTTAGAAAATGTTGGGGAAAGCCTCAGCCAGGGGGCTTCCTGTTATGCTAGGATAGTATGGAGAAAGAGGGAGACACGAAAAAATGACTGGAAAGAAACCGGGGGGGGCGGGGGGAAGAAAATGATGAATATAGGGAGTAAAACAAGCTCTGTTTTGCTCAGTGTGACAAGAAGCTTACTGTTTAATGTTTTCCTATAGCCTTTCCTCTCCTACAGAGAACCTGCCCTGAAAGATAATATTCACTGTATTTGGATCTTTTCTTAAATGAAAAATGCCTTGAAAAATGTATTTGCCTCTCAAGAGCTGAAACTAAATATTTTCCTGAATGGATGAGAAGATCTGGGCCATTAGCAGTGGAGGCAAGGAGGAGATAGCTCCACCCACTGCCCACTGAGGACCAGGGACAGAGCCTCCCTTGCCCCCCAAGCCAAGCCCAGCTGGTCCAAGGAGCTGGAGGGGCAGGAGCTCCAGAACCTGAGACCTGAGACGCTCTGACCTCAGCTCTCCCAAACCGCCCAGTAGGGTTGCCCATTGTCCCCAGTCTGCCACAACTACTGTGGGACACACCACTTAAAGCTTTCAAAAACCATCTTTGAAACTTCTGAATTGTTCATTTTAAGACAGTTTATTTTGTTGTGTGAATTTTACCTCAAACATTTTTTTCTTTAAAAAAAAAGATATTAGATGGAGTTTGTGAAAGACAGGCGAAAGAGTAGTCAAGAAGAGTTGCCTGTTTAAATGCTTCCCCCCCCAGCCCCCCTGCACTTCCCCAGCACAGGTCATTCTCTCCCGGAAACCTGGCTTGCTCCCTCACTACACCACTGCTTCCCATGATAGTCATGTCACTACCCCAGGGTCTCCAGGAGTGACATCTGTCGTTTCTAGCCAGTCAAATGTAGATAGCATCTTTTCACTGTCACCCCCTACTCTGTAAGATGAGGCTATCAGAGACCCCGCCCTCCTGCCACTCACTTTCCTTCTCTGAACTCCCCGCTCTGCCATCTTACTGTTATCTTTATATCACTGAGACTGATAAAAGGTTAGTCTCTTCCGCAATTATAATTACATCTTCTGCGCTTTGTCTTCAAAGTTAAAAAATCAAGTTCCGAATATCTATATGTTGTTCACCGCACTCTTTAATAACTGCTTTCCAAGAAAATTTCCCAGAACTGACATACATGAGTTTCCAGATGTGAAGGGTTTACTAAGTGCCTAAAAGATTACATAAAAACAACCCCGGCCTAGGGTGCCTGGGCAGCTCAGGCGGTTAAGCCTCCAACCCTTGGTTTCGGCTCAGGTCATGATCTCGGGGTTGAGCCCAGAGTCTGGGCTCTGGCTCAGTGCAGAGTCTGCTTGAGATTCTCTCTCTCTCCCTCTACCCAGCCCCCTTCGCACACACATGCTCTCTCTCAAATAAATAAATAAATCTTTAAAATAAGTAAGTAAATAAATAAATAAAGACCAAAGCGAATAATAGTGAAGTTTTAGAGCCCTTGTAGAAAAAGAGTAAATCCTACATGTTTCCAAAAGGAGTGGGAGTGGGGGTAGGAGTGTCCCAAATAAAATCAGGAATCAGAATGGCTTCAGATTTTTTCTCAGTTACTCTGGGAACTAGAGGATAAAGGAGGAATGCTTTCAGATTTCTGAAGGACGATTATTTTCATCTTAGAATTTTATACTCAGATAAACAATCAAACAGTATTAGGGTAGAATAAAGACATTTTCAGATATGCAAGGACTCCAAATTTACCTTCCACATACCCTTTTTAGGAAGTTACTGGAGAGATATTACCCACAAATAGAGGAAGTGAATTAAGAACGAGGAAGACACAGACCTATAAAATGGGGTCCATCCAGGAAATCACAGAACAAAGTCCCAGGGTGACCGTAGAGCAGTGTTCCCAGGTAGTTGAAAAGGGTGAGGTAAAAGACTTGACACTGTCCTCGGAACAACTTCAGTAAGTGGTCAAGGCAGAGAAACCTAAGGGGGACTGGGGTAGAAGGGAAGACGAAAAGGCCAGGGTAGGGGGAGGTTGTTCAAGACAGGGGAGCAGTTATTAATGATGATTATGGCTAGGAGGATGATAACCAAGGGATTTTTAATTCAAAATGGCAGACTAATCACACATCTCCTCTCTGTCTTGAGATCTGAATTAAACAGATAGTAAATGACTTATAGTATAAACCACAATTTTGAAGAGAAATGGAGGGGTTCCATCAATAGACCAAAGTGTTCAGCTTATTTCTGGAAGGCAGAAAGTTGATGGAGGGATTTCTGATCAAGATGCTTATCAAACACAGGTAACTACTGTTACATGTTCCTAAAACCCCCCCAAAACATATTTTTGATGGCATAAAACCAGGTAATCCCACTGTATCACCCACAAGGTAGGATGTGTCCAGTTTGGTTTGTGCATGTAGGGTCAGTTCTGCCTCAGCTCCCATGACTTCAGGCGTCAGTGGATCTCACACACCAGGGAGATGGAACAGTGCCAAAGGGGCAAGAAGAGCTGCAAGGATTGCTCGGTTCTGGTCCCGTTCCTGAGGCCCCTGGAGTAACTCAGAAAGCTGCTTGGAGCCCTGCTGATCTCTTTTGTAAAACGGGGCTAATAACATCTGTCCTAGCTCCTTCAAGGGTGTGGTTGCTGGATCAAAATGAGACCAGAAGGAAGTAGAAACTATATGTCCTCGGGGCGCCTGGGTGGCTCAGTCAGTTAAGCGTCTACCTTGGGTCCGGTCATGATCTCCGGGTCCTGGGATTGAGCCCTGTGTCAGGCTTCCTGCTCAGCAGGGAGTCTGCTTCTCTCTCTCTCCCCCTCTGCCCCTTCCCACCGTTCGTTCTCTCTCTCTCAAATAAATAAATAAAATCTTAAAAAAAAGAAAACTATATATCCTCATCCTCAAATCTAGAGTGTGAAAGCCATCCATCTCCCTTTAACATTCAAGTTACAATGAAGGCATGGGCATGCCTGCCTAGATTGCAGGCTCTGCCATCCCATCACATCTTCACCTTACCCCACAATTCCACCAGCAACGCTGAAAAGGATCAGTCCTCAGAGCATGTAGGATGGACAGTGACATGGATGGGGTGGGACACTGTCTGCTGACCACAGGACCTTACCCATAGTGCATAATATGACTTGTTCACACCAATCCTTCCTTAACATTTCACTTGGCAGGGTGCCCAGGCCCAAATCGACCTAGACTCTCATTCTCTTTATGAAAGCCCTTGGCCCCAGGTATGTTGGTGGCACCAGGATCGTGGTGGCCAGAGATAATTTTCCAGTATCAGGCTCCTCCTGCCTACCAGCCCTAGCACAGCCCCTAGGGCAACAGAGCCAATCCTCCAGGTGAATTGAATCTCAGGGCTTCATCATCCTTTTATCTTTCTTTCTTTCTTTTTTTTTTTTTTTGTTCAGTCCAGCCTCTCTCTATCCATCCAACATAGCAGGTTTCAATACCCTGCTGATAGGTGTAGTAGAGTAAATAATGGCCCCCCAAAGAGGTTCACATCCTTGTCTCTGGAATCTATGAATATGTTACCTTATATCACAAAAGGAACTTTGCATATGTGATTAAACTAAAGATCTTCAGATGGGAGATTATTCTGGATTATCTGAGTGGGCCCAGTACAATCACAAAGGTCCTTGTAAGAGTGAGGCAGGAGGATCAAAGGGAGATAAGGAAGCAGAGGGAGAAAAAGACATGTGACAACAGCAACAGAGTTGAGAGAGAGAGAGAGTTTGAGAATGGAAGTCAGAGTAAGGGGCCACAAGCCAAAAGAGATAGTCAGCCTCTAGAAACTGGAAAAGCCAACAATTGGGACATCTGACCTCCAAAACTCTAAAAGAATACATTTGTGTTCTTTTAAGTCACTAAGTTTATGGTAATTTGTTACAAGTAGCAAAAGGAAATTAATAGAGTGAAAATTAGATCATCTGCTTTGGAAAAACTATTTTGCAATATCTGCAGAATTTGAACATATATGGATATATGTATGTTTCATAGGTATGTACCCAACAAAAATGTGTATATACGTTCACCAAAGACATCTACTATAATGTTCCTAGCAGCATTATTTATAATGTCTCAAACCTGAGAATTACCCAAATGTCTATCAGTAGTATAATGAATAAATTTAGGTAAATTCACACAGCAGAATTCTACACAGGAAAAAGAAAAAAAAGAACAAACTATGACCACTATGACCATAGGCAGTTTGCATCTCCTAAATATAATGTCAAGTGAAGGAAGTCAGACAACAGAGTAAATTCGGTACGATTTGACAGTTATAAAGTGCAAATATAAGCAAAAAATCTATGCTGGGTAAAGCCACTACCCTACCCCCCCCCAAAGGGAGGATATGAGGGAGTCTTCTGAAGAGCTGCTAATGTTCTGTCCCTTGATCTTAAAGATGCTTCATTTTGCACAGTATCATTGAACCTGTGAAATGGGCACCTCTTAATATGTACTATACATAAATAAAAACTTTTTTTAATGGAGGAAAGGAGACCTATGCCTTCATCCAAATTTGCCTCCTTGGGACCCTCCAATCTCCTCTCAAAAATGGGTGGGGGTACACGGTAATCCAGACCCAGGATTCCAACTCCCTTAGAGCCCAACTCTGGGTTAAAATATCCTGTGAATTTGCTTTATCTATTTTTACCAAAGGGCCCATTTCAGCGGGTTATTTTCCTAAATAAAAGAAGCTTGCCCAGAGATAAGTTTACTTTCCCCCTTTGAGGACTCAAAACTACAAACTAGTTTTGATTGACATTAACCGAACAACAACAAAAACATGGTAATAGTCTTTTCTCCACCCAGACGACCCCTGATAAATGAAGAGTTAAAACCACTGCAGCACAGTTTAACACATAAAATAGACATTTTGTTAAATTTCGAAGTGTTAATGTTTTAATAATAGTGTCACAAAGTTTAAAAAATAGTGTAATAAAATTATAAACTCAAAAGAAAAACAAGAACGGTTGCTCCCACCAACACCCCAACCTGAAGGGAGACTCAGGATCTACCTAAAGCGGGTAGAGGGACGAGAAGGAGGAAGAAGGAGCCGTGGGAGACAGACACATGGACCAGTCTGGTCGATTATGAACTGGAGGGAGAGATGCAGGTATGGCCAGGGGAAACCAGAAGCCGGGATGTCGGGGTGGCGGTCTCGGGACAATGGAGAGGACCCTATCGCCCCTGCTCTGGGCAAAGCCGACCCCGCCAAAGCGCCGCGGCTGCGGTGAGGGGTGTGTGTGTGTGGTTGTGGGCAGGGGGCTACTTGTGGGGACACTGGGCGGAGCTTCAGAGACAACCTTTGAAGGTCCTAGGGTCCGAACAGACTTTGGCCCCGCCGCCCCCACCTGCCGAGCAGCTGGGAACCAGCGCGTCACTCCCAGCAGAAACGCCGCACCGCCCGGGCGTCTGGCGAGGTGCGCGCCTCCCGGCCCCGGCTTCGACGCT
Source organism: Zalophus californianus (assembly GCF_009762305.2). Lineage (NCBI taxonomy): Eukaryota > Metazoa > Chordata > Mammalia > Carnivora > Otariidae > Zalophus > Zalophus californianus. Next base: position 60,906,968 of record NC_045599.1, on the reverse strand, counting down.
CCGCGGCTCCGGGCCCGCCGCCCGCCTCTCTGGGCCGAGCAGGGGCGGGGACAGGGCAGCACCTACCGGGATCCGCGACTCCAACCGCCGAGGAGCCCCCGAAGACAAGCCAGCCCGGACGGCACCCTGGAGACTGGCGCGGAGGGTCCGAGCCTACCCGTGGGTGGGAGGCGCCGACGCCGACTTGACGGCGCGTCCCAGGTTCGTGTGCGACGGCGTCTCTGCAAGCTGCACGTGGAGAAACTTTGGTTCGCCGTGTTGGCTGCCGGGAGGAGGTTATGGAGGGTGCTGCCCGGGGCCCCGCGGCCTCCGTGCGCCCCGGCAGGTACGCTCAGGCCCTGGGAGCCCGCACCTCCCGCGCACCCTGACACTGCGGTGTCCTGAGCGGGGACCGAGACCCGCCGTCAACTGAGGGCTGCTGGGGGACAGGGGCCTGTCCAGACTCCTCCCGAGCCTACTCTCGCGTCTCCCGCAATCCCTGTCTGTTCTCGGCTCGGGCTTTGCAGCGGCTGGGGCTTACAACCCCGCGGGGATAGTGTTTCATCTCCTGCTCGGCCTTGCAGCGCGGGAGAGTGGATAGGGGCAGCCCCGCGACTGCGGGATGTCGGGGAGCATGCGGGCAGGGGCTCGCGGGCGCGGGTTAGCGCCGCAGCGGGAACGGCGCGCGCGAGGCCGCAGGAGCGCGCGGGTCTGGGGGTCCGACTAGCGCGCGTCTCCGCAGGTGCCTCCGGCCGCCGGGAGGCGGGAGGTACTGGCTGGGCTCGGGAGGCGGGCTGGGGGCTGCGGAGCCGTTTGCGGTCACTGGCTGGACAAATGGGAGCCACACGGGGGCGGGCAGCCCGGTCCCGGCGTCTCTCGGGCGCGCACCGCCTTGGCACCCGGACCCCGAGCCCCCTTACAGGAGGTCCGGGGTCTAGAGGTGCCCCTGCCCCTGTCCGGGAATGGCGGCAATGGCTGCTCCCCTCGGACGCGCCCATTTCCCAAGGGAGGGCCGTGTTCTCTGGGCTGGCGGTGCGGGGACGGCTCCGCTGCGGCTCTGGGCAGAACCCCTTTCACGTGGATGGCGATCGCCTCAGCTCGCCGGCTGCCTGTCTTGTCTCAGAGACGAGGCGACAGAACGCACACCCCGCCCCCATCGGTGCCCCGGCGCTTTCGCCCCAGTCACCTTCCTTTGCCCTTCTCCGACAGCACCACGGGCTCGCTCGCTCTCGCTCTCAGGAAAAACTGAGGCACCCAGCTTGGTTCCCGGAGCCAGCGGGGACTGTGGAGACACTGCCAGAATCCTCAACGGCTTGGAAATCCTATCACCTTGGTTCCCTGAGACTTGGAGGTATAGGTTTGTGTGTCTGTGTGTGTGCTGGGAGGGGTGTCTGCTGAGAGAGGTGGGGGTGTAGCCGCCGGGGGACCCAACCCAGAGGCCTAGGGGACATACAAGTAACTAAAAGACACCAGCCCTTTTTTGGCTTTGTGTGGGGAAACATAGCAAACCTTACCAGCTACTCACTCCTTCCCTTGGGCAGTTTCGAAATATTTCTTCCAAGCTGGTGCCAGAGAAGAACACTTTCCTAGCAAGTCATTACATTTCCTGGGACAATCTCTGGCACATCTTTTGTTCTGGCTTTGGCCCTTCGCTTGCATGGCAAGAAGACACACGTTTTGCTTCAATTCTAAGTGCCACTATCCCCCACATCCTGGCCTTGGGCTGCCCACTGTACCTCTGGATTTTTTTCAGACCTGTCTGGGAAGGGTGGGACTGCAAACCTCCAGTGCCTGGCCCATTCTAACTCAAGTCTGTACTCTTCTCCAGACCTGTGGGCTCCTTCATCCCTCTCTAGGCCATGGCAGTCATCTCTGCCCTTAGCTCCTCTGGGAGAGTTGAGCAGCAGACACCCTAGAAGTGACGATGTAGACAGCCAGCCTGGTAAGAGCCTGAGGCAGGGGTTGACAGCAAGTAGGAAGCGAGACTAGAATGAGGAAGGATGAGTTTGTCACAGATTTTCTCCAAGTCTGCATAGGAAGCCTCCCCTATTGACTATGTGGGAGTGGAGCCTGAAATCTTACTTTTAAGAAGCTCTCTGTGTGATTATGCCCACAGAAGCTGGAAAACCCATCGGTGTAGGCACTTTGGCCTCCATTGTCAGACCTCATCAGCCCAGGATTCATATGTAGTGATGCATGTTTAGAAACTGACATTTGTTTAATTCCTAAATGGAAAGTATATTAGGATCTTCTAAAATTCTCACAATCATCTTCTGTAGATATTATCCCCATTATCAGAAACTGATCTCAGAGGATCAGTTTCCCAAGGGTTGGTAACTTGGGAATAAACAGAGCCCCAGTCTCTGATACATATAGCCTGCTGCCCCTTCTGAGCATGCTCTGGTCCCCTTGTGGGCAGCACAAAGACAGGACGACCTTGGGGCAAGAGAGAGGGGCTGAATTTCCAGCTTGAAACCCATTTGTTAATTTCCACCCCCCTTGCTGCCCTCTCCCACCAGGGCCCTTTATGGGAGGGAACACCAATCCTATTTGGAGGTGGAGTACGAATCTCAAAGGAAAATAGCATTTCTCTCTGCATGCAAGGAAAATGGGGTGGCTTGAAGAGAAAGAGCCACAGGGAAGGCCAAGCCTGTCATCTCCAAGAAGGCTTTTAAAATACCTCAGCCCATGTGGCACTACCATTGTTGATACCACTCAAATCAGGTACTCAAAACAGAACCCTACTCTGTGGGAAGCTGGTATCCAAGAAGCAAGGAAACATTAGAGAAACAAGAGAAAGGACACAGGAAGATCTAATTAAGTCCTGGTGAGCAGGCGAATAAGAGGAGTGACTGGGAGTTCTCCCACCCTTCCTTCCTAGGCCTCCTCCGCTGCCGTGGACTGGGATGGGGTGGGGGAAGGCTGGATCAGGTGAGTGCTGTGCCCCTCTCAACCCCAGCATCCTTGCAGGGCAAGCCTTGGCTTGTATACACAGGACTGCAGTGCATGGGATCCACTCCAGACGCTTTTACTCATAATCACTGAAATATAATTAACTGAACAAACACTGTAGGGATGTCTTAACCAGGAATTAAAAAACTAGACTCCGAATGGGAGAGATGTGTGGAACAAATTATTGGTATTTATGTAACTCTGAATAGCTTTGATTTCCTTCAGTAGGAACTGACAGCTGGCTGACAAAAAAAAAAAAAAAAACCTCATCCAGGGAGAGAAAAGACATAAGTGAAGTATGAAATTTTGAATAACGTTTTCAGGTAACTTTCTATTTCCATTCAAGAGTGGGTGTCTGGAGGGGCGAATGTAGTTATTTGAATTGCTTCATTTATCAACAGAGATTTTTAACAGGGCTCATAATTCTAAGACCCAGTGCTTTTTTCCTTCTTTTTCCCTGGCTTCTAGTCTCCTGCTAGCAGGGCAGAGGTCTGGGAATTCCACCATTCAGCCTGTAAACTCTCACTTTATCACCTATTTTTAGCCTTTCTGATGGATCTGTTCAGAGCATAAATCTTGTTTTCTTGCCTAGGATAGTGGTTGTCTACTTGGGGTGGGGAAGAGTACCTGGGGGTCCAGTAGATTTGTCCAGAGACGTTGAACCACCCTCGCTGTCAGCCCTGCACCCCATTGCCACTTTCTGTGCTACGTGGGGCCTCTCAGCACTAAACTTCCCAGGGCCTGTGGGTCAGCTGGCTCCCCTGTCATGGGGCCACCTCCTGGGAGCTTTATGGTACAGCCTCTGCTATGCTAAGGCAGTTTACCACACCGCCATCCCCACTCTGTTTCCAAAGCTTGTCTGAAATCACTCATCTGATGATGCATCTCTCCTGCAAGTTTTTGTTCTTCAGAGTATATACTTTTTTTAATTTTTAAGTAACTAAACTGTAATTTCAGTGAGGTCTCGGGAGTAGAGAGAGGCACTAAAAGAGTATAGTAAATATGCCATGATGAATCATAAGTGATGTTAAAGACATTCTAATTTTAAAATAAAAAGCAATTTGTCCAGCTGCTTAATAATTAATCTATAATATGCTGAAACTATTGTATTTGGAAATTATAAGGAAAATACATTTAAGGCTATCTTTTTTCCATATTCACTTAATAGATTCCATTTATGTTTACAAAGCATTATTTACAGATCTTTAAAAAATTTTTAAATATTTTATGTTATTTAAGTAGCCTGTGAATTAGAGACATGATAAAAATAAAAGAAGGCTAAATTCTGAGATAAAATTTTTGAAAATACACTGCCTAGTGAGGCACAATAGGAAAGTCTTTTTCTAGACATCTGATTTCCTCCCCACCTTGAATGAAGGTTAGATCCTTGTCACGTTACAGAGGAGGGACCCAAGACTGAGAGGCTGAGAGATCTGACTGTGGTACACAGCTTGTAAATAGGGGAATCAGGATGGAAATGTGGGTCTGAGTCCTGAATTTTCTCCAGTTGAACTGCTATCTATTTGGCAGGTGTAACTGAATGTGGGGGTTACTTATATGCTATATTATAACAAAGGGTCTGACTGAATGTTAACACAGTATCAGCAGTGGGTACTCAGTGAGGATGTTTCACAGAATGAGACACGAAGCAAGAACATTCCTGAACTAGGATAACTGTAGGCTAGAGAAGTGATCTTCGTCACAGGTAGGGCTTAGCTCTATGAAGAGTAGATAAATAGAGCTTCAGTTTCAGCATTTTTTGATGTGCAAATGGATGATCATGATAAAAGAATTGAAAGAGAGTAAAGGCATAAAGACAAGGGGATTGTGCCAGTAAGGAACTGAGTATGAGACACTAAGAAAACAAACATATATACATGTGGACAATAAAGTATCTGACAGCTTTTTTTCTCTGTGAACTTTAATTTTAAACAATTTTAGAATTGTTCTATTAAATGTGAACAATTTAAAAAGTGAGCAACCCAAAGGGTTTTAGAAGTCTTTAAAATGAACCAAGAGGGCACTTGGGTGGCTCAGTCGTTAAGCGTCTGCCTTTGGCTCAGGTCATGATGCCAGGGTCCTGGGATCGAGCCCCGCATCGGGCTCCCTGCTTAGCGGGGAGCCTGCTTCTCCCTCTCCTACTCCCCCTGCTTGTGGTCCCTCTCGCTGTGTCTCTCTCTGTCAAATAAAATCTTAAAAACAAAAATCTTTAAAAAACAAAATAAAATAAAATAAAATAAAATAAAATAAACCAAGAGTAAGGCTTTGTTGTGGCTGGTTTTTTTTCTAGACAGTTCTAGAGGGGGTATGCCTACATCCACGAGACAGATTCACTAGTTGCCAGTAGCTAGTGGTGCCATTGCCCAGCTTCTTCAGAGAGCCCTGGAGCCCACAGCAACAGCCCTTTCCACAGGACCACAGTGGGGCCACTGCCCCCCTCAAGCAGCCAAGATGGCAGTACCTTGCCAGTTCCCCCTTCTTTTCCCAGAACCTTCTGATACTAATCTTGGTGAGAGAAAGTTATGACAGAAAGTGGTCAGGTTTAGTGTTGTAGAGAAAGCCTTTACATGAGGGTGGGTGAAAAGATTTGAAAGTCTTTCCAAAAGATTCTTATAAGACTTTTTTTAAAAAACAAACAAACAAACAAACAAGCAAGACTGGCCCCAAAACTAGAAACTATATGAGAATACAGTATTGAAATCTACAGGGCGCCTAGGTTGCTCAGTTGGTTAAGTGTCTGCCTTCAGCTCAGGGTCCTGGGATTGAGCCCCGTGTTGGGCGGGGAGCCTGCTTCTCCCTCTCCCTTTGCTGCTCCCCCTGTTTGTGCTCTCTCTCTCTCTTTCTCTCTCCTTGTCAAATAAATAAATAAAATCTTAAAAAAAAAAAAAGGAAAGAAATCTGCTATCTGGCAACTTGTTCTCATTTGAATATGTTTCTCAAATGCCACTATGGTCAAAGGTGTTTTTATGTGATTGATACTGTATCTCTTCTCCAACTGTGGTTACTAAATGATTTCTATATTTGATATTATGTTCCAGCTAATTTCTCTACATCTCTTTGCTTTATTAAACACCTTAGTATTGGGGCGCCTGTGTGGCTCAGTCATTAAGCGTCTGCCTTCGGCTCAGGTCATGTTCCCAGGGTCCTGGGATCGAGCCCCGCATCGGGCTCTCTGCTTGGCGGGAGGCCTGCTTCTCCCTCTCCTACCCCCCTGCTTGTGTTCCCTCTCTCGCTGTGTCTCTCTGTGAAATAAATAAAATCTTTAAAAAAAATAAAAATAAAAAAATAATAAGCACATTACTATATGAAAAATGCTAAAAGAAGGTTTCTTTTGCGAACTCTTTTCAGATGCTTTGCATTCAGAATAGACCTCTGTTGGGACCCAAGCTGTGAACCAATCCTAAATTCCTAAGGTCCCAAATTGCAGGTGTGCCTGGCTTTGGAATAGCTTTCATAGAATGTTGCACAGGGAGACAAAAAATGCAGCATTCACTTTCATTGTATTTATGTATGTATATATTGAATAGTTCTTTGCTTAACATCATGAGTGATACTGAAGTAGAATGAGTAAGTATATTCTTTTGAATACTGCCTTTCAGGAGCTCACTAGTTGAAAGTCCTTGAAAGTCTAGGCATAAATACTATTGATAATACCACAAAACTGAATGATATTGTAAAAAGTTACAACCTCATATGGCTCTTTTAAATTTTAATTATGGAATAGGGCACCTGGGTGGCTCAGTCTGCCTTCAGCTCAGGTCATGATCCCAGGGGCCTGAGATCAAGCCCCACATGGAGCTCCCTGCTCAGCGGGGAGTCTGCTTCTCCCTCTCCCTCCGCCCCTCCCCTCTCCTCATGCTCTCTCAAAGGCTCTCTCTCTCTCAAATAAATAAAATCTTAAAAAAATATATAGGTACTGTGTTAAAAAGGAACAGAGACGCAGTCAGGACAAAGCACGTAGAGATAAGAACTGAGGGCAGGGTCACTCGGGCATTTTGTTCTCAGTTAATAAGATAGTAAAATGACAGTATGATCTCAGAGATGATGTGCACATCCATCATACTGACCCCTCACCATCTTCCTGGAGATATTTTGTACTTCTCCTCTAAGATGATCTCCAGCCTCTGGTATCTTGTTTCCTCTTTCTTCTTCTACCATTTTATCTTTGTAGATTATATCCTTCAGTACATTCTTAAGAGTCTCTCAATCCTTGGGGTGCCTGAGTGGCACAGTGAGTAAAGTATCTCACTCTTGATTTCACTTTAGGTCATGATCTCAGGGTCATTAGATCGAGCCTGGCTTTGGGCTCCTTGCTTAGCATGGAGTCTGCTTGAGAATCTCTCTCCCTCTCCCTCTGGCCCTCCTGCTCGTGCATGCTCTCTCTCTCTCTAAAAATAAATAAATCTTAAAAAAAAAAAAAAAGAGTATCTCAATTCTTGACTGATGGTTTGGCTAGATATAGAATTCTAAGCTGGGAGTCATTTTTCCTTCAGATTTTAAAAGACATTCTTCCATTGTCTTTTACTGTTGTTGATATATCTGAATCCACTGTAATTCTTGATCCTTTAGCATGTGACTTATGTACCCAACTCCCCACTTGCCCCCAAGCTTGTGGAATCTTCTTTATTCTCAGTGTTCTTTGAACTTACAGCCATGTGCCATGGGTCTGTTTTCATCTATTGTGCTATGTTCTAATTGGACCCTTTCAATTTGGAAACTGGTGTCACTCATGACATTTTTCTTGATCTCAGTCATCATTTCCTTTCCTGCTTGCCCCTTCTTCCACCCCACTATTTTGTCTTGCCAGAGCTTCTAGTAGTTGAATGTTCAACTTCTAGCAGTTGAATTTCCTAGTGTAGACCTCTAATTTTCTTTTTTTCCCCTCTATTCTTTTTGTTTAACTGTTAGAGATTTTATCAACATTGTCATCTAACCCTTCTATTGAGTTTTGCAGTTTGTATGGTGTTTTTACCTTTTGAGAATGCTTTTTATGGTCTCTGAATATTCTTTTTCCTAGAATTTTATTTTTGTTTCATGGTTACAACATCTTATATCTAAAGATAATGAGCTTTTGAAGTTTTCATCTTCCCGACTAATATCTGTCTCGTCCAAGTTGCTTTTTTTCTATGTGTTCTGGTCTCTAATGTAAGAGGCTTTTCTATTTTGTTTTGTTTTTTATTTTGATTATCTGCTCATGAATAGAGGGCTTGGATTGAAAAGCTGATGAGAAGCCTTGAGCACGTGGGTGAGGCTTGTAATCCTTAAACCTCACTGTAGGATGATCTGGGTGGCATGTTAGGGAATCTTAGGTATTTTCTTTTGAGCGGGTCAGATTATTGAGAGAAGAGTACAGCAGTATTCTGTTGCATAATAAGGGTATAGCTGCCAGCCTTCTTGGAGTTGAGTTGGGGAGAAGGCTCTGAGTCTCTTCATTTAGTGATCAGTGAGCATTCAGTCATTTATTCCCTGTTTTCTTGTCCCCAAATATGTCAGGTGCCTTCCAGTCCAGAGACCCTCCATTTCACCATTTCTGGAGAATAAAGGTCTGGACATCTCACGTGGGAGGGCTAATATCCTATCTCCTAGTGGCTTGGAGTGGAGGAATGACCTGAGGCAGTCAAATTTTAATGCACATAGAAGTCACCTGAGGATCTAATTAAAATGTAGGCTCTGATTCAGTAGGTCCAAGACGGAGCCTGAGATTAAGCTTCAGGTAATGGCAGTGCTGCTGCTGGTCCAAGGTAGGATCACACTTTGGCTGACAAGGACCTAGGGACCTAACTGCTTCTCCTGACAGCTTTTCACCTAATCCTCATTATTTTAGCTATACTCCCCACCACCACCACCACCACCTGCACAGTTCTAGAACTTCTGCTGTTATTGCCTCTTGTGAGGATTCTGCAGTGTCCATGGGCTGAGTTCTCAGCTTTATCATGAATGATCTGAGGTACAGCCTTCTCAGGTTGGATAAGTTGGTTAACACTGGCCCATCTGCTTTCTGGCTTCCAAAATGTTGCCATTGTCTCCTTTTCCTGCTATCCTTGTGAAGTTGTGTCCTTTAAAAAATTCTTGGGGCACCTGGCTGGCTCGGTCAGTGGAATGTGTGACTCTTGATCTCAGGGTTGTGAGCTAGAACCCCATGTTGGGTGTAGAGATTACTTGAAAAATAAAATCTTGAGGCGTGGGTGGCTCCATTGGTTAAGTGTCTGCCTTTGACTCAGGTCATGATACCAGAGTCCTGGGATTGAGCCCCGCATCCAGCTCCCTGTTCAGTGGGGGGGTCTGCTTCTCCCTCTCCCTCTGCCCCTCCTCCCTGCTTGTGTTCTCTCTCTCTTTCAAATAAATAAATAAAATCTTTTAAAAAATAAAAATAAAATCTTAAAAAATAAAATTAAAACTTCTTTTGTTTTAGGGGATTGTTCGGGAAGAGGCAAGATTAAATGTGTGTGTTCTGCCATATTTACCCTAACTAAAACCATCTGCTAAAATATTTTTCTAAAGTTTGGTTATATCAGCATAAATAGAGCCTGATTTATGATAAATAACTGCTATTTTAAGCCTCTAGGTTTTTGCACAAGGAACATTCTCTACTTCTCTCTTCCTACTTTATCTGCCTACCAGACTCTTATGCAGTCTTTAAGACCCAGCTCAAATGGCTGGCCTCTGTGAAGCCCCTCAGTCCCCAAGCCACCAAAGCCACCAATATACCACCTGTATATTCTCATGACTTTAACTCATAACCAGCTGCTTATATAGTGTTTCTTCCAAACAACTGAGCAAGCTCTTCAGGGCTAGGGCATGTGCCTTTGTAGCTAAGTGCCCAGGACATAATAGGAGCTTGCAGCTGTTTAATACTTAAATTCTAAGTTCTGTGTGCATGTCTTTCTTCCCCCCTTCATTTTCCTTCTGTTCCCTTCATCTCTTCTTCTGTCTGTTAAAAGGTCATTATATTTATTATCTATTCTATTATCCAGTAAAAAAAATTCATGTCCCATATTGCTAATCTAAAAGTAAATAAATGGAATAAATAATACTTCTCCATTTCTGAAACCTACCTCATTAAATAAAATAGATTTAAATATTATATAAACTCCATTTGATTTTTCTCCCCAGCTCTAAGTACTCTTCAAAGACAAACATTTCCTCAGCTCTAGATAAAGACATAATTCTTTATTTTAATAAGCTCTACACCCAACGTAGACACCCCTAAAGACATAATTCTTATCAACTAATGGAATTATCTGTTGAAGGGGTTTGAATCTAAATTATTTAAATAAATTAAACATAAATAATTTTTAGTTTTAAAGATAAAAAATAAAATGTTTATAAAGGCTACATGTTGGAGCACCTGGGTGGCTCAGTCGTTAAGCATCTACCTTTGGCTAAGGTCATGATCCCAGGGTCCTGGGATCGAGCTCCGCATCAGGCTCTCTGCTCAGCAGGAAACCTGCTTCTCCCTCTCCCACTCCCCCTGCTTGTGTTCCCTCTCTCACTGTGTCTCTCTCTGTCAAATAAATAAATAAAATCTTAAAAAAATTTATAAATAAATAAATAAAGGCTACATGTCATCATTCACATTTCCAGCCTAGAAAACTCCCTTTTCAGAACAAATGTACTGCTGTCCAAATTTAACCAGACAGTATGTGGCCAACCCCATCCATAATCTAGTGTCTGATTTAAATAATGAAATCAAGGAAACTGCATAATCACCTGTTCACCATTCCCATCTCAGTGTGAGTTCCAGACAATGTGTCAGGTATTTTAATGTCTTGTAGTTTGAATGATTTTTCATCCTTTAAAAGAAACATAGAAATGTTCTTCAAGGGGCGCCTGGGTGGCTTAGATGGTTGAGTGTCTGCCTTTGGCTCAGGTCATGATCTCAGGTTCCTGGGATCAAGCCCCACATCAGGCTCCCTGCTCAGTGGGGTCTGCTTCTCTCTCTGCCTCTCCCCTCCACTCATGCTCTCTCTTTCTCTCAAATGAATAAATAAAATATTAAAAAAAATGTTCCTCAAGTTGAAAATCTAGATTAATAGTTGCATTATTTAACTCAAGAGCACATATAAGTAATTTGACACTAAGAAATTTTTAGATTATCTGCCATAAATATCTATATTTTAATTGATTTAGTTGCAATTACACAGAATTTTGGAATTTTTGCTTAAATCTACATTTTTAGTGTTATTTTAAAAATATTTTTCACAAGTAGAAAGTAAGTGGATTGTTGTTTAATTAATGTGGAATTTAGGGAAGTAATGGGTTGGTATTATATCATAAATATTCAATGAAGATTTTGAAAGTTAATTTTAGTATGTAACTCCCTAAAAGCTGTTACTATTCTAAAATGTCTTTAAGTTTGCAGTTCACTATTTTGTTCTATATTTATTAATAATATAATCTCATGTCCTATTACTCTATACGTACATATTTTAGAAATTATGAATTATAACATGAATACAAATTGGGATCTGTCTAATCTTTTGTTCTTCATATTCTTTGATAACCAGGTATTAATTCTGACTTTTGAAGATGGATGAAAGTGTAGAAATTTCAAGTGATGGAAATTCCCTCATCAAAGCAGTCCATCAGAGCCGGCTTCGCCTCACAAGACTCTTGCTAGAAGGTGGTGCCTACATTAATGAGAGCAATGACCGTGGGGAAACCCCTTTAATGATCGCTTGTAAGACCAAACATGTTGATCACCAAAGTGTCAGTAAAGCCAAAATGGTTAAATACCTGTTAGAAAACAACGCTGATCCCAACATACAGGACAAATCTGGGAAAACTGCTCTGATGCACGCTTGCTTAGAAAAAGCCGGTCCTGAAGTTGTTTCCTTGCTCCTAAACAGTGGAGCTGATCTCAGCTTGCAAGACCATTCTAGTTATTCAGCCCTTGTTTATGCTATAAATTCAGAGGATAGAGAAACCCTGAAACTTCTACTTAGCGCTTGCAAGGCAAAAGGGAAAGAGGTCATTATCATAACGACCGCGAAATCACCCTCTGGTAGGCACACTACCAAACAGTACTTAAATATGCCTCCTGTAGATATAGATGGGTGTCATTCCCCAGCCTCCTGTGCCACTCCTTCAGAAATAGACATAAAAACAGCCTCATTGCCACTTTCACATTCTTCTGAAACTGAAATGACACTTTTTGGCTTTAAAGGTCTAGAGCCCTCAGGAAGTAGTGATGATACACAGGACCCCGGCTCCCCTATGAGGAAGCCTGCTATGGCCTCTAATGGGCCCAAGCTACCCCAGGCTCCAACCTGGATCAAGAGTCCTCCCTTATTAATGCACCAAAACAGAGTGGCCTCCTTGCAAGAGGAGCTCCAGGATATTACTCCAGAGGAAGAATTATCCTACAAAACCAATGGGCTAGCACTTTCCAAGCGATTCATCACTAGGCACCAAAGTATTGATGTAAAAGACACTGCACATTTGCTAAGAGCCTTTGATCAGTCCAGCTCAAGAAAGATGTCATACGATGAAATAAATCATCAGTCATTTTTTTCAGAAGGAAGCCAGCAATGCATTGAAATCCCTGCTGACCCAGATCCAGACTCTAACCAGACAATCTTTGCTTCCACCTTAAGAAGTATAGTTCAAAAAAGAAATTCAGGGGCAAATCACTATAGCTCTGATTCCCAGCTCTCGGCTGGTCTTACCCCTACAACTCTAGAAGATGGCAAAGCACTTATAGGAAAGAAAAAGATCTTCTTGCCATCTCCTTCCCTGTTGTCAGGGCCCAAAGAATTGCTGGAGAATATCTCACCAGGTCCCTTGAGCAGGAGAAATCATGCACTTTTAGAAAGGCGTGGTTCAGGAGCTTTCTCTTTAGATCACAATATTACTCAAGCCAGATCAGGATTTCTGCCACCCTTAAATGTGAATCCTCACCCCCCCATCTCAGATCTCAATGTCAATAACAAGATTTCCAGCCTCCTTTCTTGTGGTCAAAAAGTGCTTATGCCAACAGTTCCTATGTTCCCTAAAGAATTCAAAAGTAAAAAAATGTTGTTAAGGAGACAATCATTGCAAACAGAACAAATTAAGCAATTAGTAAATTTTTAAGAAATGGCTAGAAAGTACATTTGTTCAAATGTCTACATCAGAGAAATATAGAAACAGAAGAAATCTCAAATGTCAATCCTTTTAAATCTTGTAATTGGTTAGTCCATAATTGTTAGGGGTATCAAAATATACTGTGTATCATACTAGGCACTGTGGACATACAAATAACATGTAGTTCCTACTAAGGAAATTCAAACAAAATTAAAGCTATATTTCTCAAAACTTCTAATATTTAACAACCTTCATGTGGTCCAAGTTTTTAATTTAAACAAAAATCAGTAAAAAAAAGATCAAATATGTTGGAGATGACTTTAAAATTTTTTTCAGATTTCCCAGATATTTTATTAGGAAACACTGCATTCAAGTCAATAAACGTTTTTAACATTACAAGTCAATAAATAAGATTGTAATTTTCCATGATGCCAAAAGCATAAAAAAAAAACCAGAAATAGCCTATGATCAATAAGCCTATAAGGTATAAGGCATAAGGAAAGAATGAACTAATTCTTAAAAATGTTGACTGCAAGTATATGAAATCTAATTAAAATTGTAAAAGGCCAACCATTATAGTAGACTTGGCAGCTAATATTCACGTTGTCAGCTTAATCAATGTCAAATAACAGATCAGAGTTTTACAAGCTAGTAATAATCTATGCTAAGTGTTGGTGTGTTGTTTTTTGCTTGGTTTTATTTTGTCTTTAATATTATCTCATAGAATTCTTTCTTCATATCATTTAACTCCTATTATTATTTCTGAGATCTATCTATAGGTTCCCAAAAACAAGATAAAGCAAAAGTTTAAAAGCATTCCTTGTTACTTATATCAAATTATTCTTGTCTTTCTTACAGACAACCAAAAAAAAAAAAAAAACCCCAGGGCTTTATCACAAATAGAGACTATGTGCTTGCTTCATTTTAGAAAAGAAAAACTGATTATTAGATTCTCTTAGATTAGCTAAAATTAAGAAAGCCAATAGAAACTTACAGAATAGAAACAAAGTACACTAAATATTTGGTAAAGATTAAACAATAACTCTTAATTTCTAACATAATTATTAAACATTTATATAATAAGGATAATTTCCTTAGTGTGACATTCCAATCATCTAGTATTTAGGACCTGTGAATAACTTCTAACAAAATAAATGAATACCATGTTACTATTATAAAACATTACAAAATGACTATATTATCTATATGATTTCAAAATGTGGTGTTTATATAAAGAGTCCTTATTTCAACCTAGCAGTTTCACAACAAAGAATAAGTCAAATTATATAAAACTGGAGTGTACTAATCTGATGACTGTCATATACAAGTTTATATCTTTGCCTTCTGTTAGTAGAGGAGATCCTAACAATTGGTATGATGCTTTTCTTGGTAATTTGATATAAGCAAGTTGTAATGTACATGGTAATTATTTAATGTTTTTGTGGCTTTTATTTGAAAAAAAATAATTGGAGGTTTTTCATTTAATGTTTTAAAGAACATTAATGTAAATTACATTAGAAATAGTTTTTGATTCAGAACTTAGAATTGTACCTGATGTTTATAGGTAGCTAAACCCTTTTCACAAGTTTTAATATTGAGAAAAGTGCTTGGCTTTAAGTTGCAAGGATACAGTTTGGAGGAATATGTAAATATATTAGTTCATAAACAAAATGCTATCAATAAAAATTTTAAATGTTATTTTGATTATCATTTTTATTTATCTCAAATAGTAATGATAAATATTTCAACATAATCTCAAGAGAAATTGTGCCACATGTTCCTTTGACTAAACAGAAAACAGAATAATTTTTGTTGCTATTCTAATACCAACATGCAAAAAATATTTAATAGGACTAAACCTTTGTTGGCCATATTTGGAAGAGCTTTTAGTCTTCTCTCAATCCTGAAAAGATTTTAGGGGCTAAGGTTGCTTTAGGTTGTAAAACCATCCTACGGGACTTTGCACTCCATTAAGTGGAGTATATCACTGGGCTCCCAATGGTAAGTCACATATGTTGGCACCAGGAGTCAGATATGTATATATGTGTTATATTTTAACATAAAAGTATGATTTAACTTTAATTTACAGGTATGATGACACTTCATGCATTAGTTTTACGGGTACCATTCTTATTTACTTGTGGCTAGGATTTCCAAAGAGTGCAGCTAATACTGATGCACAGCAAGGATAACTTGGGGAGGGTATAGGGCAGTCCGAGTCACAGACACAGGTGCTGACGGTGTCCCGTTCAAGCAGTGCCCAGGGAAGGTGACGAACACCTGCCTGACATATTCTTTGGTAGAGATGCACCCATCAGTTATCCGGGGAGGATATAGGGCAGTCTGAGTCACAGACACAGTGCTGACAGTGCCCCATTCAAGCAGTGCCCAGGAAGGTGACGAACACCTGCCTGGCATATTCTTTGGTAGAGATGCACCCAGCAGTTATCCAGTACCTGGACCTTATGCTTAGTCTGATTAAATACTATGTAGCCTTCTAGTAACTTGATTTCCGTATAGCTTGTTTAAAGGAAGGAATGAACTTGTCAGGGTGGTGACAACTGTATTAATCATGGGGGTTTTTTGTTGGTGTTTTTTTGTTTGTTTGTTTGTTGTATTTTCTCATGCTTTGATATCTTGGGGCCTTGCTGACACTAGAGGGACCACCCCTCCCAGGGTTAGCTAATTCCTAGGGATAGAAAACAATTTGCCCCAGAATGCGTCTTTCATATGCAAACCAACCAACTCAGAGTCTGTACTCCAACCATCTCCTTTATCAGGCACTCAAAGGGCTCTCAGGGCCACTACCCCCCTGTCCTGATCACCCCAGGGTCACGTACCAAACAACCAGTGACAGCTCCCACATCCCAGAAACCACTGAAATTATTCAAACTAGCCAATCCTAAACCTGTTTACCTTGTCTCTCACCCTCCTACAGAAACTATAATAAAGGGTCTGACTGACCCAGTTTTCCCCTCATTCCGTCTCCAGGCAGACACTGGTGCTTCCCCACATTGTCCCTGTGTAAGGTGGTGTGCCTGCCTCCTCTTGGCAACTGTGAGTAACAAACTATATTTTCAACGTAACTGTCTCCTGTTGGCCTCAACGTATGTGAATAATAAAACCTATATTTTTAAACAAGAAGGCACAGTCTTCTTGGAAGTCATAATTCTTGATAAAATAATATTTGAGTTTATATAGCCTTGTTTAATGCCAATATTCCTTAGATCTAAGTCACATTTTTAAGGCATTTCTAAGTCACCAAGAGGGCCAGAACATGGACCATGATAAATCTGCTAGATTTACTGGAGCTGGCCATTGGCCTTTCCAAGGTGACATCCTATCTCCTTATGTACCTTCTTTGAATGTCTATAATTCTTTTTTTTTAAGTGTATGTATGTATGTATTTGAGTAATTTCTATACCCAGTATGGGGCTTCAACACATTCCCCCTGACTAAGCCTGCCAGGCCCACCTGAATGCCTACAAGTTTTTTTTTTTTAAGTTTTTATTTATTTATTTGACAGAGAGAGACACAGTGAGAGAGGGAACACAAGCAGGGGGAGTGGGAGAGAGAGAAGCAGGGAGCCCGATGCGGGGCTCGATCCCAGGACCCTGGGATCATGACCAGAGCCAGAGGCAGACACTTAATGACTGAGCCATCCAGGCACCCCAACAAGTGCTTTTCTTTAGGGCAACCATTGAATTTCAGTATACAGAAGACCTGTTCTGTGTTTACCTCCCATTTCATCACACAGACTATTAAAGAGTCAAGATGTTAATCTTTTTTTAAAGATTTAAAAAAAAAAAGATTTTAAAGATTTTATTTATTTATTTGAGAGAGAGAGAGAGAGCATGAGCAGGGGAAGGGGCAGAGGGAGAGGGAAAGGGACAAGCAGACTCCCCACTGAGCAGGGAGCCTGACACAGGACTCAATCCCAGGACCACAGGATCATGAACTGAGCCAAAGGTAGCCGCTTAACTAGCTGAGCCACCCAGGCACCCCTTTAAGAGATTATTTTTAAGTAATCTCTACACCCAACATGGGGCTCAAATTTACAACCCCCAAGACCAAGAATCACATGCCCTACCAACTAAGCCAGGCAGGTGCCCCAAGATCTTTTTTTAAAATTTAATTTAATTTTTTAATTATTATTATGTTCAATTAGCCAGCCAGCCATCATTAGTTTTTGATGTAGTGTTCAACGATTCATTAGTTGAGCATAACACCCAGTGCTCATCACCACACATGCCCTCCTTAATACCCATCACCTGGTTACCCCATTCCCCCAACCCCCCCCTTCTGTAACCCTCAGTTTAGTTCCCAGAGTCTAGAGTCTCTCATGGTTTGTCTCCCTCTCTGATTTCTTCCCATTCAGTTTTCCCTCTCTTCCCCTATGGTCCTTCACGCTGTTCCTTATGTTCCACATATGAGTGAAACCATATGATAATTGTCTTTCTCTGCTTGACTTCTTTCACTTAGCATAATCTCCTCCAGTTCCATCCATGTCAATGTAAAAGTTGGGTATTCATCCTTTCTGATGGCTGAGTAATAGTCCATTGTATATATGGACCACATCTTCTTTATCCATTCATCTGTTGAAGGGCATCTCGGCTCCTTCCACAGTTTGGCTATTATGGACATTGCTGCTATGAACATTGGGGTGCATGTGCCCTTCTTTTCCCTACATCTGTATCTTTGGGGTAAATACCTAGTAGTGCAATGGCTGGGTCATAGGGTAGCTCTATTTTTAACGTCTTGAGGAACATCCATTCTGTTTTTCAGAGTGGCTGTACCAGCTTGCATTCCCACCAACAGTGTAAGAGGGTGCCCCAAGATCTTAACTCAGGGATGTTAATCTTGACTCAGCATCAAAAATTAATAATTTTTGCCAAATCAGTGATGATACTTCTAAGTCTTTTTTTTCCTTTTTAATGTGAGTGGTGGCAGTGAAGAATATGATTACTAGTTGATGCCATGAACTTGATTTATACTAAGGCATCACAATTTAACCTACCATTGTTTTTCCAACATTGGTGTAAATGTCAACACGAGACAGGCAAATGCTGTTATTTGTGAATAATAACTATTTCACAAATGGTTCTGACCTCATTAATCTCCTAAAAGCATCTCAGGGGGACTGAGGGGTTTGTGAGCCACACTGTAAGAACAATTTGTCTAAAAAATTACTGAGGTTTTGTGTCATCCATCCATCCATCCATCCATCCATCCCACCATTTGTTAAGGGCCTATTCTGACCAGAAATCATATTAAAATGAATAGTTTCTTCCTCTAAAACAACACAGCTGAGAACAAAACACAAACCTGTAGAATAATTATACTCTAGCAGAGAAGGTGCCTCAGGAGAAAGTCCACAGGTCTGCCTGGGGAAGTCACAAAAAACTCCTTAAAGGAACCTTGGTTTATGGCTGACCTCAATAGGCTCTGTGAAAAGATCATGCCTTTCTACTTCAAACCAAAGTTTTTGATTAGCTCTTGAATTCACAAAGTAGCAACAGACTCAGTCATTATTTCAGTTAAATTTTTTGAACTCTTATTACATTCTTTCATCCCAAGGAAAGGATAAAGAAGAAAGAGGCAATGACCAGCCTTAATGAACATTCTGTAGCAGGAAGCAAACCCAAAAGAGCTCAGCCACCAGATTTAGTCAGACTGGTCCCCTTCTTGGGCAGAAACATAGAAACAAGAACCTCCCTAGAGGGCAGGAGGCTGACTGAGGCCCTTTCAAGCCCTGTCTGTTTTCTCTCTTCACTGACAGTGGGCCTATGGAAATAGTTTTCTTATTTAAAATTACAGAATAATTAAAATATGTAGTAAAGTAGCAATTACTTGGGGGGGGATCTTTAAAAAACTAGTCAAATTAAATAAAAAAGAGCATCCTTCCTAATGTTAGAGTAAGAGGTAAGTGAGTTAAGGGGCAGGCAGATGGGGTTTTGAGTTTTCTTTCCAAGTGGTATAAAGGAGCAATATCAACAAATCACTGAGAAATACAGCCACACTTGGACTCTGTCCTATCCTGTGTGGGTTAGTAGGAGCACCTGACTCTCTGTTACTTAACTGAAAAAACACATATGCTAGACTCTTCCCTCTCTCCCATACTTCCCATTCAACTAGTTTAAAAACTCTTACAAATTCTTCCTTCATAACCTCTTTCCTCTGTCTCTTGAGCATTTCCATTCCCCTTTGCAATCACCTTACTTCAGGGCTTCATCTCCTTTCACTTCCAGAATGCTAAATCTCGGGGCACCTGGGTGGCTCAGTTGCCTGGGCGTCTGCCTTCGGCTCGGGTCGTGGCCCTGGGGTCCTGGGATCGGGCCCTGCATCGGGCTCCCTGCTCATTGGGGGGCCTGCTTCTCCCTCTGTCTCTGCCTGTCTCTCTCTCTCTTTCTGTCAAATATATCAATAAATAAAAATAAAAATTTAAAAATTTAAAAAAAATTTCAAATCTCCTTCTCATGCCATTGTAAACACATTTCTAACACTCAAACTGATAATAAGCCTCCCGTACTTAAACTGGTATAATGATTCCTATGACCTACGAGAAAAGAAGCAAATTCCTCAGCTCAGAAAGTCAATCTGGTCCCTGCATAAATGCCCAGCCTCATAGTATGGTGCCTCCACATACTTTTTGAACAGGTCAGGTCAGTCTCTTTCCCACTTAAAGTTCCTTTGCTCATGTGCTTCTGTCTGAAAGGCCCTTCCTCCTCTTAGTATACCCAGTGAAACTTGCTCATCACTGAAGATACAACTTAAGTGTTTCCTCTCAATTTGAACAAAATGCTGTCTGTCACCACAACTTGGTGTATAGTTCCATCATATTGGCAAATATCCAACTTATTGTTTACGGGTCTCTCTCCCCCACCTAGATTGTAAGATCCTTGAGGTAGAAATCATTTCTGAATTATTTGCACAGCCTCAGCACATCAGACACCAATTAAATGCCAGTCCCCTCCCCTCCACGCAGTACTCCTCAGTGAGCACTGAAGACAGAAATGACTAGACAAATTACAGTCCCTGGATGGTAGGTACAAAGAAGAGAGAGAAGCAATCACACTCACGAGTAAAAGAATGACACTGATGTGGAACACTAGACACTAGAACAAAGACCCTGAGTTCCTGCTGCTGAGGTCCCAAGAACCCCTGTATCCTACCCTGCTTCTTCCAAGACCTGGTTATCAGACCTTCTTGGTTTCGCTCATTCATTATACTCCCATTTTCTAGACAATAAAAAGTTCTTTAGTACTACTATCTTCATCTTTCTACCATTCAGCTATTTTCCTGGCATTGATTCATGAATTTATGATTATAAGCAGAGTGTAAGCTCCCACTAGGCAAGCTCATATCTTAAATTTCAAGGTGAGAGATAGGGCATTTTTCCATATATTCACTAGGTACTTAAGTTTTTATAATTACAAGGAAAAAATCTAAGACCCTTGCTCCAACAAACAAGCAAATAAGCAAACTGTTCTGAATAACTTTTAACAATTTCCCACTTGATAAATGAGTACATATCTGACTAAATAGTAATTACATCAATTTTACAGGGCCATAAACTACTGTACTTTATAAAGCTGATTTTTTGAAAAATTGGCTCTCATACCAAAGTCTCTTCTAGGACCAGGATTGCTCTGCCAGGCTTGGGAAATAGCCCTCAGATGCTATGAGTTCTCAACACCAATACATTAGACTTGAGAACCTGGAGGGGAAAAATAGGTTATACTTATATTGTGTCTGGGAACTTCTTCCCAAATATTTTCCTATGTATACAAATGCACATAAAGACACACAATTTTACATAAATAGTATGATACCAGACATCTGTTTTGCTGCCTGTAATATAACATCTTTCCATGTTAATAAATATAGATTCTCAGTGTTTATATACTATTGTATTGCATTCTTATACATTAAGGCCTTTATATCATTATTATTTATTAACCAACTTATGAAGTGTCTGTTCTTTTGCTTATTTTTCACTGGGTTGTTTAGCTTCTTTTTAAAAATCAGTTTATGGGGGCGCCTGGGTGGCTCAGTTGGTTAAGCAACTGCCTTCGGCTGGGGTCATGATCCTGGAGTCCTGGGATCGAGTCCCGCATCAGGCTCCCTGCTCAGCGGGGAGTCTGCTTCTCCCTCTGACCCTCTTCCCTCTCGTGCTCTCTATCTCTCATTCTCTCTCTCTCAAATAAATAAATAAAATCTTATAGGAGTTCTCCATAGATTGAGTATGTCCTTTGTCAAATATGTGTTAATGGTGTCTTTTGATGAGAAGTGTTAAATTTTGATAAAGCCCATTAAACAATGTTTTTCTTTTATGATTAATGTTGTGTTATAAGAAATCATTGCTAGGGCACCTGGATGGCTCAGTTAGTTAAGCATCAGACTCTTGATTTTGGCTCACATCATGATCTCAGGGTTGTGAGATTGAGCCCCAGGTTGGGCTCCACACTGGACGTGGAGCCTGCTTAAGATTCTTTCTCTCTCCCTCTGCCCTTCTCCCCATCCCCCCAAAAAATTTTAAAAAATATCATTGCCTTGGGTGTGGGGAAATAGGGAAAACTGGAAATATCTGACACTTTCATATGTCAATTATACCTCTATAAAGCTGAAATTTATCTTTTAGTTTTTTATAAAGCTGAAATTTAAAAAAAGAAATTATTGCCTACTCCCAAGTCATGAAAATATTCTCCTTTATTTTCTTCTAAATGCTTTCGTTTTAGCCTTCACATTTGGGCCTAAGATCCAACTCAAATTATCATTTGCATATGGTGTGAAGTAGGGATCAGTTACTTTTTTCTGTGTGAATATCCATTAAAAATTTATTTTTCAGGGGTGCCTGGGCGGCTCAGTCGTTAAGCGCCTGCCTTCGGCTCAGGTCATGATCCCAGGGTCCTGCGATCAAGCCCCACATCGGGCTCCCTCCTCAGCGGGAAGCCTGCTTCTCCCTCTCCCACTTCCCCTGCTTGTGTTCCCTCTCTCACTGTGTTTCTGTCAAATAAATAAGTAAAATCTTTAAAAAAAATTATTTTTCAATAGAATACATTTTATGATTCCCTTATATATATTTGTTCCCAAGAATGTTTTAAAATACACCTTTAAATCTTAACCTAAGTAATAACCAGCTGATAAGTTTCTCAATATAAAAGCATTTTGCCTTAAGACTAATATTTTTAAAAATATTATCAAGGGTCATGGGGTGCCTGGATGACTCACTTGGTTAAGCATCTGACTCTTGATTTCGGCTCAGGTTGTGATTGCACGGTCATGAGATTGAGCCCTGTGTCAGGCTCCACACTGGGCGTGGAGCCTGCTTAAAACTCTCTTCTCTTCCTCTCCTTCTGCCCCTCCACCCCATCTCTAAAATAAAAAAAAAAAAAAATGTGTGTGTGTGTATATATATATATATATATAAAATGTGTGTGTGTGTGTATTATCAAGAGTCAGATAATCAAGTAGGAAAAATAATCTGGGCAAATGACTTTTATTTAAAACCTCATTAAAATGCAGTTTATTTACAAATTCAATTTTCTTTATAAAAGTAAAGCATGGTCATTTTAGAAAATTTATAAAGTAAACATTAATTTTTACTATAATTTTAAGAGTTAATCTTTGTTGCTATTATTAAAATTTTATAATTATAAAATCGCATCTTTTGCTTTTGGCAAACAACCATAGAAAGTGAAGTTTTGGGTGTTATTTGACAAATGGCACTGCATTTAGTTGGAGCTAAAATTTAAAGTGGAAATATAATTGTCTTCTTTAAATATATGTCTACAATGTTTCATGTTATACCCCTTACTGTTCTCTATCTACAGTGGATATGATCATGTGATAAGTCTAGAAGAAGGGAACTAACTTTGTTGAGTACTTGCTATGTGTTGAGCACTGAGCTAGATGCCTCTATTCCATGGATCTCAATATTCATAACAACTCTTTAAAAGAATCCTCATTTTCCCTCCATTTTATAGATGACGAAACCAAGATTCAATGCGGTTAAATATTTCCCAAAATGTATAGCTAGGAAGGGACAGAGGTGGGGCTGTAAGGGAAGACTGTCTGAATTCAAAACCCAAGCTCTTTTCTCTATGTACGACTATTCTCTGGGAGAAAATGGTTGACAAACAAAGGCAAATTATGTATCTTAGGACATTCATTGGTAAGTTACTTTTCAATAATGAAAGAAGTAACGTGTTTTTCTGAATACCTTGCCCAAGACTATGGCACACAATATAAAGTACAGTTAAGAATGTTCCCTTACCATGAAGGACTTTATATAACCTAGCTGAGCAGATAAAACTAACATTTATGACCTAATTAGTGAACAATATCAAATAGTTAAAATTGACTGTTAAAGATCTGGAGACCATTGTTGTTGTAGGCATTTTTGAAATGATGACTGTGCTGAAGGTCACTAAGGTGATGTTTAGAGTGGGATACACTATGAAGGATCTTGAAAGAGTAAAATTTAATTAAGTGGCATTTAAGAGACCCCTGGAGCTTTCTGATTTGGCAAGAGGTGCTTACAAAAGTTTTGTTCAGCAGAAATACTCAGGGCATCTCTGAGTAGAATGTGAACAATAAAGTCATGAAGAACTTTTTAAGATTCTAGCAGTAGAACAAGGGCCTGAACTAAGGTGGTGCTGGTGAGAAACTTGAAAATCAAACGATATGTTACTAGGATTAAAATTCTGCTCTCCAGGGGTGCCTGGGTGGCTCAGTCGTTGGGCGTCTGCCTTTCGCTCAGGTCCTGATCCCAGGGTCTTGAAATCGAGCCCTGCATCGGGCTCTCTGCTCGGTGGGAAGCCTGTTCCTTCCTCTCCTGCTCCCCCTGCTTGTGTTCCTGCTCTCACTAGCTCTCTCTCTGTGTCAAATAAATAAAATTAAAAAAAAAAAAATCTGCTCTCCAGTAGTATTGTACTTACTATAGATAAAATACTATGATTGAAACAAAGAATATAAACATATACAGTTGTCAGCATGCCCCCAACAATATGGAAATTCTAGATCCATCTAATTTAATCTATATTGTTTTCAGTAAATGGATTTTATTCTGTTATGAGAAAGCTGCTCACCTCTATGAAAATTAAAATATTTTTAAAGCCCTCTTACTCTTCCTTAGTCTCTGAAATAACAAGTTCTCCAGGAAAAAAGAAAGAGGGTGCCACAAATTTGTGGAATCTCTGTAATGCAAGGCCAACCAAAATGTGATTTATATCTGTATCACATGTAATGTGCTTACAGGTTATGACATGTAAATTCTTTCAATTATCTTCAGTATATCAAAATTACATATTATAAGGGGGTTTAAAGCATAATTTTCCTAAATTATTATTAGACCAGGCCCACTGAAATCTCTTCTTTCCAAATCTTTGAAGTACATACAGTATCATAAGGATATAGGCCTAATAAAGTAAGCACTAAGTGTTTTTTTATTAGATGAATTAGAGCATAAATCAATCATCACAATTTATATGGTAATTAATTAGGACCAAAGCAGAGGATTATGAAACCAAAACATGAAATAATTTAGAAGAATCTTCTTAGAGATTAACTTTGACTCCAATGGCTTGTTTAAATTCATGGTTTTGTGGTTCCAGGATGTCATAGAAAACTTGTTTTTTGTCAAAATGGTCTCTAATGCAAAGTAAATCTTCAATGGAATAGTTATCATTTTTCCCAGTCCAAATAGTCAGGCTGTACCTGCATTAAAATAAAACAGAATTTTGTAGTGAAAAGTAAAAGATAAGAAACAGTGATGAGGAATTCCATAAGCCTAAAAATAGTCACTTTCATTTATCTTTAACCCAAATTCACACAAACAAAAAAATTAATTAGCAGTGCTGGAACATATAGTTCCTGTTTCATTCCTTCATGAACATCAGAAGGACTAGAGAGAAAAAAATACACATTGCCATCATCTAAATTAGGTAACTGCTATATCTGAATTACAGGAATGTGAAATGGCTTTGGAAACCCAGACTGGTAACACTGAAAACGGGCTGAATTTTGGACAAAAAAAACTGAAGAGATTGTATTGCTGATCAAGGAATCTGTTCTCTACACAAAACCTACAGCTCTAACTTGGGTTTTTTTCAGTAGCCTAGGTAGGGTCAAAGGCATGACTATAAAGGATTATGAAGAGACACTAATGTCAATGACATTACCAACATTCATATTCACTTACAAGTGGCCCCACTCTCCCTTCTGGGGGGAGGGAGGTTGTATGAGATATAAGAATGCCAAGAGATGTCACTAAGGATGCCAAACAATAAATTTAGATCCATTTCTGGGCATTAAAAAAGCAATAATAATATATGCAGATTTATCATGGATGTTAAGAACATACTCAGAATTTTAATGTTATTTAAGTTGTGCATTTTCATTTCTTCCAGTAGACATTACTTCTATTAGAATACTCCTGTTGCATCAGTCTAAGAAAATGCAAAGCTGCTAAGTAGTTTCATACTTATTTTCCCCATAAACATTTCAGAATGCAGGAAAAAAAATCTCCAAAACACTTCTTCTACTAATAATAAGAAATAGTCTAACCAAGGTATGAGTTCTTGCTATGCTGACACGTTCCTGTCCTTAAGGATGGTGACGCCATTCTAGAGATATACTTTGAATTTTATGCCACAGCAGCATTATGTGGCAAACCAAAAAGAAATTTTAAGCTACAGATGAGGACACACACAGACACACACACTGACGGGAATTACTTTAGGATCCATATTTTTACAACTTATCAAGACTGAATTAGAAAGAATTAAAAAATCTGGATAGATTAATTACTAGTAAAGAAACGGAATCAGCAATTGAAAATCTCCCAGTGAAGAAAAGCCCAGAACCAGATGGCTTCACTGTTGAATTTTCCAAACATGTAAAGAAATAACACCAATTCTTCTCCAACTCTTCCAAAGAACTGAAGAGCAAGAAATTTCAGCAGCATTATGTTGATACCAAATCCAGAAAAGACACTACTAGTAAAGAAAACTGTAAGTCAATATCCCTGATGAATATAAATGCAAAAATTCTCAATAAAATACTACCAAATTCTGCAGCACAATAAAAGAATCATTCACCATGATCAAGTAGGATTTATCCCTGTGATGCAAAGATAGCTCAACACACACAAATCAATCAATATTATACATCACATTTAATAGAATGAAAGAAAAGAATCATATGATCATTTCAGTAGGTGCAAAAAAAGCATCTGACAAAATTCGACATCCACTCATGAAAAAACTTAATAAATCAGGCTCAGAAGGAACATATCTCAACAGAATAAAGGCCATATATGACAAGTCTACAGCTAATAGCATACTCAATGATGATAGGATGAAAGCTTTTCCTCTAAGATCAGGAACAAGACTAGGGTGCTCACTCTTGCCATTCTTATTCAACATAGTACTGAAAGTCCTAGCTACAGCAATGAGGCAAGAAAAAGAAATAAACAGTATAAAAATTAGAAAGAAGTCAAATTGCCTCTATTTGCAGAGGACATGATTTTGTACATAGACTTTGTATAAAGACTCAACCAAAAACCTGTTAGATCTAATCAATGAATTCAATAAAGTTGCAGGACACAAAATTAATATACAAAAATCAGTAGCGTTTCTATACACTAACAGTGAAATTTCTGAAAAAGAAATAAATTGATCTCATTTACAATAGCATCAAAAACAGTAAAAGACATGCGAATAAATTTAACCAAGAGGTAAAAAATCTTTAAACTAGAAATTAGGACACTGATGAAAGAAATCAAAGAAGACATAAATAAATGGAAAAGTATTCTGTCTTCATGAATTGGAAGAATTAATGTTAAAATGTCAGTACTACCAAAAGATTCAGTGCAATCCCAATTCTAATGGCATTTTTTAGAGAAGTAGAAAAAAAACTCCCCTAAAATTTATATGAAATCACAAAAGACCCTGAATAGCCAAAGAAATCTTAATAAAGAAGAACAAAGCAGGAGGCATCATACTTCCTGATTTCAAGTTATACTATACAGCAATTGTCATCAAAACAGTGTGGTAGTGGCATAAAAACAGACAAATAGACCGAAAGAACAGAATCAAGAGCCAAAAAATAAACCCAAGCATATATGATCAACTAATATTTGACAAGGGAGCCAAGATTACTCAATGGAGAAAAAAGTCTCTTCAATAAATGGTGCCTGGATAATTGGATAGTCACATGTAAAAGAATGAAACTGACCCCATATCTTATACCAGTCACAAAAATTAACTTGAAACAAGTTAAAGAATTAAATGTAGGATCTGAAACCATTAAACCCCAAGAAGAAAACATAGGCATAAAGTTCCTTGACATGGGTCTTTGTAATGATTTTTTGGATATGACACCTAAAGCACAAGAAATAAAATAAAAAATAAACAAGTGGGACTAAATCAAACTAAAAGGCTTCTGCACAGCAAAAGAAACCATCAACAAAGTGAAAAGACAACCTCTGGAATGGAAATGGGACAAAATATTTGCAAACCATATATCAGATAAGGGGTTATTATCCAAAGTACATAAAGAACTCACAGCAAAAAAACAATAGTAATAAACTATAACAAAATAACAAATAACCTATTTTAAAAATGGGCAAAGGACCTAAATAGACATTTTTCAAAAGAAGATATATGAAAGGCCAACAGGTACATAAAAAGATGCTCAAGATCACTAGTCATTATGGAAAAGTAAATCTAAACCACAATGAGATATCATTTCATGCATATTAGAATGGCTATCATCAAGATAAGAGATAACAAATGCTGGTGTGGATGTTAAGTAAAGGGAATCCTGTGCACTGTTGGTGGGATTATAAATTGGTACAGCCTCTACAGAAAACAGTATGGAGGATCCTCAAAACTACCATATGATCCAGCAATTCTATTTCTGGGAATATATCCAAAGGAAACAAAAATATTAACGTGAAAAAATATCCACACCCTCATGTTCATAGAAGCATTGTTTACAGTAGCTAAGACATGGAAACAACCTAAGTGTCCATCAGTGGATGAATGGATTAAAAAGTTGTGGTATATACATATATACAATATAGTATTATTCAGCCATAAAAGAATGAGGAAACCTTCCCATTTGCAACAGCATGACTGGACCTTGAAGGCATTAGCTAAGTAAAATAAGTCAGACAGAAAAAGACAATACTGTACAATCTCACTTATATGTAAAATCTAAAAGGAAAAAAACTCACAAAGAGATTAGACTTGCGGTTATCAGAGGTAGAGGGTGGGAAGGGGGAAATGGAGGAAGGTGGTCAAAGGTACAGACTTACAGTTATAAGATAAGTACTAAGGTTGTAATGTATAACATGATGACTAGAGCTAACACTGCTGTATGATTACATAGGAAAGTTTTTTAGAGAGTAAATCCTAAGAGTTCTCATCACAAGGAGAAATTTTTTTCCTTTTTCCTTTTCTTCTTTCTTTTTACTGTATTTATATGGGAAGGTGGAGGTTAGCTGAATCTATGGTGGTAATCATTCCACAATATATATAAATCTAACCATGAGGCTGTATACCTTAAACTTATACAGTGATGGGGGTGCCTGGGTGGCACAGTCAGTTAGGGGTCAGATGCTTGATTTTGGCTCAGGTCATGATCTCAGGGTTGTGGAATCAAGCCCCACGTCAAGCACTACGCTCAGCATGGAGTCTGCTTAGGACTCTCTCTCCCTCTCCCTCTCCCCCTCCCCCTGGCTCGCTCTCTCAAATAAATAAATAAATCTTAAAAAAAAAAGCTTGTGCAGTGGTGTATTTCATTTATTTCTCAATAAAACAAAGAAATACAAAAAAAAACCCTGTATTTTTTTGCTAAAATGGCATCTTTATTACTTTATTTGAACACCATAGTGACAAACCTTATTAAAAAAAAATACAGATATGAATTTAGGTTACAAAAGGAGCTCTCCAGTGTTATTCTGCCTCTTTTAATCCTCCATTATATTTAAAACAAAATAGGAAAAAAAATTGCCTCAGGGTACCTTAAATTGTATTTATTCAAATCAATTCTCAGGTTTCATTTTTTAAGCCCTTTTTCTTAGAAAATAACATATATAGGAAAAATGCATAAAACATAAATATGCATTTTAACAAATTATTATAAAATGAACTCCAGTGTAACCAAAACACAAATCAAGAAGTAGAGCACCACCAGTACCTTGGGAGGTACCTATATGTCACTCTGTGATCACAACATTTCCTCTACCCTGGAGTCCTCACAACCTTAACCTTTGTGGTAGCCATATTCTTGCTTTTCTTTATTTACTACCTATATATCCATCCCTAACCAGTACAGTTTAATTTTTGCCTGTTAGTTAATTTTATATAAATGGAATCATATGGTATATAATATTTTTTTGGTCTTGCTTCTTTTTTTAAAAAAGACTTTATTTATCTATTTGGGAGAGAGAGTCCTAAGAGACTAGTCTAGAGTCTAGAGAGAGAGCGAGTTGGGGGGAAGGGCAGAGGGAGAAGCAAACTTCCTGCTGAGCAGGGAGCCTGATGCAGGGCTTGATCCCAGGACCCGAGATCAGGACCTGAGCCAAAGGCAGACGCTTAATCTATTTCATGTAAAGAAGTGAAGAGAATTTGCCCATGTCTGTAGATGACAGAGAAAGCCTACCAAAGACATTTCTAGATGAGGGACACATTCCACCTAAACACTTTGCAACAGTGGGAATAGCATCCCTGAGCGACAAGTGGAAGCTTTCTTGAATTAGGTTTGATCCTAAGAAGCTATGAAGATAAGGAAAGAGTTAACACAGGAAAGCCATAGTTGTGATTTTTCCTATTCCTGTGGAAACTCAAAATTTAAAATTTAAGCAATAGGGGTGCCTGGGTGGCTCAGTCATTAAGCATCTGCCTTCAGGTCAGGTCATGATCCCAGGGTCCTGGGATTGAGCCCCGCATTGGGCTCCCTGCTCAGCAGGAGGCCTGCTTCTCCCTCTCCCACTCCCCCTGCTTGTGTTCCCTCTCTCGTGTTCTCTCTCTCTCTCAAAAAACAAAAAAAACACAAAAAACAAAAACAAAAAAGCAACTTTAATTAAAAAAATTAAAAAATAAAATAAAATTTAAGCAATAGATAAAAGATTTTACTTAGAGGGGTGCCTGGGTAGCTCAGTTGGTTAAGCATCTGCCTTCAGCGCAGGTCATGATCTCAGGTCATGGGATTGAGCCCCACATCAGGCTCCCTGCTCAGCAGGGAGTCTGCTTCTCCCTCTGCCTCCCCCTCTGTTCTCTCTCTCAAATAAAAAATAAAAAAGATTTTATGTAGAGATACCACATTGCCTACCTCCATTGACAAAGAAAAGTTAAAGGCTAAACAAACTCACATACAAGACTCTCTAGGTCTAAGAAACAGAGTCTTGGTCCCTCTCCAATATCCACTTTGGGCAAGTAGCCTTTCCAGAAAAAAAATGACTTTCTTTAAAGTACAATAATCAAAATCCACAGAGGTTTTACACAACAGAGTACAAGAAAACAGAAGGATTAATAGGGGTGCCTGGGTGGCTCTGGTCATGATCCCAGGACCGGGATCGAGCCCTGAATCTGGCTCGGGAAGCCTGCTTCTCCCTTTCCCACTCCTCCCTATTCTCGCTCTTGCTGTCTCTCTGTCAAATAAATAAATAAAATCTTAAAAAAAAAATATATATATATATAAGGGTAAACAAATGCAGATGGAGAAATAAGAACTTAATCTTTAAAAAACTATCAGGTAGCAGAAATATATGTAAAACTTAAAGAATGCCAAAAGGCAGATAAAAGCCATGACCAACATTTTTTACATGATGCGACAGCTTCTTTGAAGAAAGAACACAAAGCAGAGGTATGAGCTAATGGAAGGGGATATAAGACAATATAAAAAAGATGATGAAACATTAATTGGCAGATTTTAGGAAAGAAATAAAAAATTAATACTACTACAGAAATAAAGTGAAATCGGAAGATATACAAGGGAAAACAGACATTGTTGCAAATACTGTAAGGGATATAGGAGACAGATAATAAAATCAAGAAAAATAAAATCCAAATAAATAGAAAGGAAAGAAAGACTAAAGAGAAAAAACAGATACCAAAGAGAGGCAATGGAGATCTAAATATTCATAGCTGGAATCCTGGAAAGAG
Source organism: Zalophus californianus (assembly GCF_009762305.2). Classification (NCBI taxonomy): domain Eukaryota; kingdom Metazoa; phylum Chordata; class Mammalia; order Carnivora; family Otariidae; genus Zalophus; species Zalophus californianus. Next base: position 60,875,799 of record NC_045599.1, on the reverse strand, counting down.
AAAAGATAAGTTTACAAATAAAATAGAAAAAGTATTTTAAAAATATAATTCACAAAAACATTCCAGAAAAGAACATTTGAATCTATATACTGAAAACAACCCTTGAAAACAACCCAAAGACTGTGAGCTAAGAATTTTATAGCTAGCCAATTTATCACTGATTATAACAAAGCTGGATAATAAGAGACAATAAGTCAACTAAAATTAGCTGAAAGAGGTGAAGAAATACACTAATTTTATTACTGGTCACAGGAAGATGTTAACAGGTACCTGTAAAGAAGCAGATTAAGCATACTTTGTGAAATTACAGTAATAACCAATAGAAAAAAATGAACCTCCCAAATTATTAAAATTAAAAATACAAAACAGCTACAGTGAAATGTTTTCAAAGCTATGCAGATAACAAGTACTGTAGTTTTAAAAAAATAACAGAAACAAGACCAAACAAGACCAACATCTCTGTCTTACAAACAAAAGTAAATAAGTTAAACTCTCCTTTTAAAAGGCTGTTAGATTAAATTAATGGGAGTCAGGTAAGTTTGATAAGAAATTCACAACAGAGAAAGGGAGAAGGCTAGAAAGAACCCTAAGGGGTTGGGTTGAAATTGGAAGTATCAGTATGAACCCATGGGCTTTATATATATATATACAGACACATAGAAATGGTTATAGATATATATATTGGCATGTGTGTGTGTGTGTGTGTGTGTGCGCATAGGTGTGTGTCTGTACACATACACAGACTGTAATCACAGACACACACACAAGCACTTACCAGCTCTGTCCCCTGAAATGTCCTAGAAGCAATGACACTCTAGTAGCAATGATCATACTAAACTTCCAGATTTTACTTTCAAAATACCATCCACCACTATAATCAGGCACACATCCTTGAAGAAGTAGCTAATTTGAGAATTGAGACAGGGAAAGTACATGAGTCTCCAGAGAACATAAGCATGAGATCTGTCATGAGGAAATAGTGAGCTGATCCAAGTTGAGAACATCTTTCATAACAAAAGCCCTGTCATCTTTAAGACTGTCAAGTGTATGAGATAGGGAAAGACTGAGGGCCTATTCCAGACTGAAGGAGACTGATGAGATGTGAAAACTAAATGCAGTACATGTTCTTGGAGAGTTTCTTGGACCACAAAGAAAAAAGAAGCATTTTTTGAATGGTTGGTAAAATCTGGAATAGTTCCTCAGTCTCATGCTTTTTAGTGGGGTCTTTATCTGATTTTGGAATCAAAGTAATGCTGGCCTACATAGAAAGAGTTTGGAAGTTTTCCCTCCATTTCGATTTTTTGAGACATCTTCAGAATAGGTATTAATTATTCTTTAAATGTTTGGTACAATTCCTCTGGGAAGCCATACAGCCCTGGACTCTTGTTTGTTGGCAGACTTTTTATTACTGCTTAAATTTCCTTGCTGGTTATGGGTCTGTTCAGGTTTTCTATTTCTTCCTGGTTCAGCTTTGGTAGTTTATACATCTCTAGGAATGCATCCTATTCTTCCAGATTGCCTAATTTGTTGGCATATAGTTGCTCATAGTTTTTTCTTATAATTGTTTGTATTTCTTTGGTGTTGGTTGTGATCTCTCCTCTTTCATTCATGATTTTATTTATTTGGGTCCTTTGTCTTTTCTTTTGGTAGGTCTGGCCAGGGTTTTATCAACCTTATTAATTCTTTCAGAGAACCAGCTCCTAGTTTCATTGATCTGTTCTACTGTTCTTTAGGTTTCTATTTTATTGATTTCTGCTCTGATCTTTATTATTTCTCTTCTCCTGCTGGATTTAGGCTTTATTTGCTGTTCTTTCTCCAGATCCTTTAGGTGTAAGATTAGTTTGTATATTTGAGAACTTCCTTGTTTCTTGAGAAAGACTCATATTGCTATATACTTCCCTCTTAGGACCACCTTTGCTGCATCCAAAAGGTTTTTGTTTTGTTTTTGTTTGTTTTTAAAGATTTTATTTATTTATTTATTTGAGAGAGAGGGAACACAAGCAGGGGGAGTGGGAGAGGGAGAAGCAGGCTTCCTGTGGAGCAGAGAGCCCGATGTGGGGCTCGATCCCAGGACCCTGGGATCATGACCTGAGCTGAAGGCAGATGCTTAATGACTGAGCCACCCAGGTACCCCGAATCCAAAAGGTTTTGAACAGTTGTGTTTCCACTTTCACTTGTTTCCATGAATTTTTTAAATTATTTTTTAATTTCCTGGTTGACCGATTCAGTCTTTAGTAGGATGTTCTTTAGCCTACATGTATTTGAGTTATTTTCAAATTTCCTCTTGTGATTGAGTTCCAGTTTCAAAGCACTGTGGTCCAAAACCATGCAGGGAATAATCCCAATCTTTTGGTACTGGCTGAGACCTGATTTGTGACACAGGATGTGATCTATTCTGAAGAATGTTCAATGTGCACTCAAGAAGAATGTGTATTCTGTTGCTTTAGGATGGAATGCTCTGAATATATCTGTGAAGGCCATCTGGTTCAGTGTGTCATTCAAATACCTTGTTTCCTTGTTGATCTTCTGCTTAGATGATCTGTCCATTGCAGTGAGTGGGGTGTTAAAAGTCCCCTACTATTATTGTATTAGTATTGATATGTTTCTTTAATTTTGTTATTAATTGGCTGCTCCCATGTTAGGGGCAGAAATATTTACAATTGTTAGATCTTCTTGTTGGATAGACCCTTTAATTATGATGTAGTGTTCTTCCTCATCTCTTATTACAGTCTTTGGTTTAAAATCTATTTTGTCTAATGTAAGGATTGCAACCCCAGCTTTCTTTTGATGTCCATTAGCATGATAAATGGTTTTCCACCCCCTCACTTTCAATCTGGAGGTGTCCTTGTGTCTAAAATGAATCTCTTACAGACAGCATATCGATGGGTCTTGCTTTTTTATCCAATCCGATACCCTGTGTCTTTTGATTGGGGCATTTAGCCCATTAACATTCAGAATAACTATCGAAAGATATGAATTTAGTGCCATTGTATTTATTACCTGTAAAGTCATTGTTTCTGTATATGGTCTCTGTTCCTTTCTGGTCTATTTACTTTTGGGCTCTCTCTTTGCTTAAAGGAATCCTTTTAATATTTCTTGTAGGGCTGGTTTGGTGATCACAAATTCTTTTAGTTTCTGTTTGTCCTCGAAGGTTTTTATCACTCCTTCTATTTTGAATGACACCATAGGTGGATAAAGTATTCTTGGCTGCATATTTTTCTCATTTAGCACCCTGAATATATCATGCCAGTCCTTTCTGGCCCACCAGGTCTCTGTGGATAGGTCTGCTGCCAATCTAATCTTTCTACCTTTGTAGGTTATGGACCTCTTGTCCCAAGATGCTTTCAGGATTTTCTCTTTGTTTCTGAGATTTGCAAGTTTCACTATTATATGTCAGGGTGTTGACTTATTTTTATTGATTTTGAGGGAGGGTTCTCTGTGACTCCTGGATTTTGATGCCTGTTTCCTTCCCCAGATTAGGGAAGTTCTCCACTATAATTTGCTCTAATATACCTTCTGCCCCCCCTTCCTCTTCTGCTGGGATCCCAATTATTCTAATATTGTGTCATTTTATGGTGTCACTTATCTCTCAAATTCTCCCCTCGTGATCCAGTAGTTGTTTATCTCTATTTTTCTCCATCATTTTGTCTCTATATCACCAATTCTCTCTTCTGTCTCATTTATCCTAGCAGTTAGAGCTTCCATTTTTTATTTATTTTTTATTTTAAAAGATTTTATTTATTTGACAGAGAGAGACACAGTGAGAGAGGGAACACAAGCAAGGGGAGTGGGAGAGGGAGAAGGAGGCTTCCCGCCGAGCAGGGAGCCCGATGTGGGGCTTGATCCCAGGACCCTGGGATCATGACCTGAGCTGAAGGCAGACGCTTAAGGACTGAGCCACCCAGGTGCCCCTAGAGCCTCCATTTTTTATTGCATCTCATTAATAGCTTTTTTATTTCAACTTGATTAGATTTTAGTTTTTTTATTTCTCCAGAAAGGGATTCTCTAGTGTCTTCTATGCTTTATTCAAGCCCAGCTAGTATCTTTATAATCGTTATTTTGAACTCCAGTTCCAACATCTTACTTATGTCCATACTGATTAGGTCCCTGGCAGTTAGTACTGCCTCTTGTTCTGTTTTTTGAGGTGAGTTTTTCCATCTTGTCATTCTTGCAGAAAGTGGTCACTTTTCTATTTGTAGAGTTGCAGTTATTCTTTTCTTAGATCTCTGGTTGAGTTTGTAGGTGTTCAGAATGATTTGATAACTATCTAGCTGAGTTCCTGGTACCAGACGAAACTAAGGTCTCCTAGTCCTCCACCACCTTGGACTCCTCATTGACAATGTGAATTTAGGTAAAAAATCATTCATTAGGCCAAGAAGATCTTTTAATAATAAACTTCTAATTAATTCTTCATTAAGATAAAAGATATATGAATATGCACCAAATAATATATGAACATTTTAAAAAGCAAAAACTATGAAGGTAGAAGAGGAAACAAAAATATTTTAACAGCTGGAAACTTGAACTCTCTTAGTCCATAAGAGAGCAAATGGCCAAAAAATTAAAAGATGATGTAATGGCACACATTAAGATTATTTATTATACCATCCTGTGCAATATCAAATATTGGAAACATTCTTCATGTTTACCAATAGGAAGCTCATTAAATACCATATTATAGTACATACATAAATATGATGCACCTAGAAAGGAAGCTTACCTTGGAAAGAGTCCCAAGATGTACTGCTAAGTAAAAGGGGAGAAAAAAGCAAAGAACAGAACAGAAGCAAGGTATATGCTACCTTTGCTTTAAATAGAGGGGAAAATAAGAATCTGTATTTGTATTCACTCTTACCTGAATAATGAAACTACTAACTGTGGCTATCTAAGAAACTAACAACTGTGGTTAGTGAGATTGGGCAGGACTGGCTAGATGGGAAAGAGGGTTTTCACAGTATAACTCTCTGTTCTTTGGTTTTTGAACCAGGTAAATGTATTAGTTATACATTAAACGAATGAATGAATTACATTAAAAGTATTTTTTAAAGCAAGCAAAAATTAAGGCATAAAAGAGTTAAATTACATAACTAATAGTGTACATTAATGTGTTACATAAATTAGTAGTTTTACTCCAATATTAATTTTCCTTTCTTACACAACAAATACCTGAATTTTAACTAGACACAAGATTTACAGAATAACAGCAACATTTCCCAGCTTCACCAGCATCTAGGTATAGGCAGATGACTAAATTACAGCAAGAGTTGTAAGAGGATGAGAAGGTGTGAAACTTCTAAGTCATGCCCTGGAAAGAAAGAGGCCTGCCATGAGCTTCTCTTTTTTCCTTCCTTACTACTGATGGAGTATTTGAATATAGGTGAGGTTGGTGGGGTGAGGTCCATAGTCGACAACCAAGAAAGAATTCTTGAGATGTCTTTGGTGCAACATGGTGGTTTTATTAAAGAACAGGGACCCATGGGCAGAAAGAGCTGCTGCACCAGGGTTGTAAGGGGTGGCTGATTATATACTTGGGAGTTGGGGGGAGGTAAGGAAAAGGGAGGTTTTCAAAAGAATTTTCAAATGCTAAAGAGGACCTCTAAGATACTGGAGGCTTTGCCATTGTCAAGTTAAGGCTGTTTTTCCCTCTACTAAGGCATTAACATTAAGACAGTTGGGAGCTTCCTGGAGGAACATTATACTCTGTCTGCCTCAAGTATTTGTGAATGGGCTGCAGATTATAAATGTAGATAAAATTAAATTTAATTTCATCTACATTTCCTTCTGGAAGTTAGATTATTGATAAGAATGCTTTTTTTTTTTTCTTGTACATCACTAAGACATTTTAAACTGAGGGAGACTCTTGTCTTGGAGGACTATAATCTCTATAAGTTAACCATTTGTTTTTCCTTCCTTTAGCTTTAGGGCAGCCAGGAATGCCTGAGGATTGTCACACATTTCCCACCTGGGGGGGGGGGGAAGAGGGAGAGGGTTTGTGGGTGTCAGCTTGTGCTTTGTCCTCAGCTTGCCTTCTGCTCCCTCATCACCACCACCTGAAACTCAGACTGAGCAGTAATCAATCTGACCATATGGACGAAGGAAATATCCTAAGGAAAGCAGAGAATCAAGATAGAAGCATTCTGGGTCCTTGACATGTGGAAGCACAAAATCAGCCCTGATTTATTTGTCAGCTATGTGAGAGAGAACTAGACTTGTTAAAGCTATTGTAATTTAGGTTTCTACTGTAACAGCCAAATTATATCCTCATACAATAGATGAACTCATACAAAATATCTATATATTAAGCCCTTAATAAAACCTACAAAGTAAAATAAGATGTTATCTGATTACGATACAATAAACCTAGAAACTATTAATAAACCCAAAACAAATAATTCAACTACCTAGATGCCTAAAAAATTTCTCTTAAAACAACTTTTGAGGAAAAACTCACAATTTTATAATACTTACAAATTTATAATAATGAAAATCTACACAAAAGAAACAATGGGACACTGATAAAGCAGTGGCCAGAGAAAAAAGAAAAGTCTTAAAAACTTGTATTAATAAATATAAATATGTTAATATTTATTATATAATATATATATTATGTATAATATATATTATAATATAATAATAAATATAAATATGTTAATATTTATGTATAAATATAAAATGTTAATATAAAAATGAAAGTAAGTAAAGCATCCAACTCAAGAAATTATAAGAAGCTACATAAAACATAATTTAAAAAGATAAAAGAGAAATTCATGAATCATTTATCAAAAACATGAACAAATCTAAGAGCTGATTCCTAAAAAAAGAGAAAGAGATAAATCCATTATCTAGTTTAATCAAGAAACAAGAGGGAAAGCTCAAATAAATAAAATAAGGAAATAAAGACACAGAAGTGTAGGGGCCAAGAGCAGGCCATCACAACATGGGCCATTTTGGAACAAACATTATTTTGAGTTAAAAACAAAGAAAATCCCAGCAGATACAGGAAAATCTCTTTACCTCCCCCACAACAGCCAGCATGTACCAGGAAGAGACCTATTAACAGAGATTGCTCTTAACCTAAGAAATTTACCACATTAATAGAGCAACAGTTGTTTTCCAAACATCTCTCACCTTCCTGCTAATGGTCTTTCTCCCCTTTGAATCCTCAGACCCAACCTTCCTACTCAGTTCCTTGAAGTCTCATGTTGCCTCACAGTCTCTGGAATTTCCACGTCTGCGTGGAGTCCCTGTGCATATGCTATTAAATTTGATTTTCTCCTGTTAATCTGTGTCATATTTATTTAGTCCAGGACCTTGAAGGGAAGAGAAATACTTTCTCTCCAACAGAAGAAATTAAAAGAATGAGAAACTATTTTAATAGCTTCTGTGTATAAATAAACTTTCAAAAACCTGGGTGAAATGAACAATTTTCTAGGAAAAATATATCAAAATTAGTTCCCCCAAAGATAGAAAATCAATATAGACCATTTACCATAAAATAAAAAGGCTGTCTAATTAAGCTTTCTACAAAGTATCAGGTTTAGATAGTTTACCAAAACTCAGGTGCAAGCCATCTCAATGTTATTTTTTGTAATATCCCAGAACACATAAAAAGAATGGTCCCTAGCTTTTTTAATGAAATGTACATAACATTTATACCTAAAAAAGAAAGAAAAAACACTACAGACCAATCTCACTTCCAAATGCAAAAATCCTAACTAAAATTTGGCAATGAAATTTTGCAGTAGATTAAAAGAATGATATATTTCATGATCAAGTGGGATTTATTCTGGAAATGTGAAGATAACTCAATATTATGAAATATTAACATAATTTATTTTATTGATAGATATTGAAAAAATATTATTTTCACAGAAACTGAAATGGTATTTAGTAAAAATTCAATATCCACAGGAATGTGAATACTTTTTTAATATACACATATCTGCTTCTCTTACTCTTTCCAACAGAGTGAATTACTAAACTGAGTTTTTCCCTGGATGATTTGGGAAAATTCTTTATTAGAATTCTTTATATCTGTGTGACATATGTATCAACAGTTTTATGAGAATCTTTACTTTTTAAAAAAAAAGATTTTATTTATTTATTTGAGAGAGAGAGAGAGAGAGCATGAGCAGGGGGAGGGACTGAGGGAGAAGCAGACTCTCCGCTGAGCAGGGAGCCAGATGCAGGGCTCTATCCCAGGACCCCGAGATCTAGACCTGAGCTAAAGGCAGATGCTTAACCGAATGAGCCACCCAGGCGCCCCTAGAATCTTTACATTTTTATGTGTTCAAATATATCAAACTTCCCTTTTTTTTTTTTTTTTTTAAAGGAAAGAGCGTTTATGAGTATGCAAGCATGAGGGGAGGACAGAGGGGGTTTGGCAGAGGGAAAGGGAGAGAGAAAATCCTAAGCAGGCACCACACACAGCAGCACAGAGCCTGAGCCAGGGCTCAATCCCACAACTCTGCCATCATGACTTGAGCCAAAATCAAGAGTCAGCTGCTTAACAGACTGAGCCGCCCAGGTGCCCCTGAAACTTTCCTTTTATAGTGGTGAGAGAAAAATTCTCTAAAGTCCTGATATACAAAGGAAGCTATTTTAGATTTCCTTCTAAGTCAGCAGTACTGTATATAAACTTTTTTCAAGCCAAAAGCCTGATGTATGGCCTGCCATGCATGCATTGTACACCTGGTTTGTGAATGAGTAGCCTAAAGGAAAACCGTCTTGTCCTTGAGATATTGATTAATGCTCCTGCTCCCCGCATTCCTTGATGCCTGCCTATATGCTAATCTATAATCCTTGGAGCTTTTACAAGATGTAAAAAAGTATATAACCCTGTAAACTCATTCATTCTCTAGAACACTTTCTACCCGGCATTTCCCAGGTAGCTATCTTAATTTGAGCTCAAGTAAAACTAATTTTTTTTTTAATATTAGAGTTCTTTGGTAACGTTGTGGTGACAAAAGCTTCTTGATTTGTGCCTTACTAAGAAAGGTCTTCTCCATTCTGAAACTATATAAAATATCATATTTTTTCTTTATGTATTTAATGTTTGATTTTCAAGTCTTTAATTCATCTGGAATTTATTTTGGAGGAAAGTTTTTTTTTTTTAAGATTTTATTTATTTTTTCAGAGAGAGACACAGCGAGAGAGAGAACACAAGCGGGGGAGTGGGAGAGGGAGAAGCAGGCTTCCCCCTGAGCAGGGAGCCCGATGCGGGGCTCAATCCCAGGACCCTGGGATCATGACCTGAGCCGAAGGCAGCCGCTTCACCGACTCAGCCACCCCAGGGCCCCCACACACTGTCTTTACATAATCAGTTTTCATCCTCTGTCTCTTTCTCATATATACTCACAGGCACACGATATTTTGTTAAACTTATACGTACCTGTTTGATTTCTTTAACAGCCAAAGTAACTGAGAATAGGACTGCCTGACTAATGCTGCTCTGACAGGAAATGTTACGGGCTGCTTCAGCTCCTTACATATATATTCCATTTCTTTCACCATTGTCCAGCTGTAACCTGAAATGAAAGAAAGAAATTCAGTTTTTCTAACTGGCATCCTAAAAGTCAGTTAAATAAAAAACTAAATTAAATTACCTATGAGTAGGTAATTTATAGGTATTTTATTAAAAGTTCTATTTGGATTCAGAGTGAATTAAAATACCACTTAATACATGAAAATATTTTGAATGGAAAACAGAGACAAAAAATCAAGTCTAAAATCATACCGCAAGTGACCTAGAGGAAATTTAATAAAACGTTAAAATATTAAAAAAGGTTTTACTAATCTCTCAAGCACAAAAAAAGCAAATTTTGACACTATGTTTATCTTAAAGATTCTAAGACTCTTCCCTTAGGTATATCTGCCTCATTTTTTTTTTTTAAGATTTTATTTCTTTGAGAGGGAGACAGAGAGAGAGAGAGTGAGCAGAAGCACAAGAACAGCGGGAGGGAGAAGCAGACTCCCTGCTGAGCAGGGAGCCTGATGAGGGGCTCAATCCCAGGACCCCGGGGATCATGACCTGAGCCGAAGGCAGAGGCCCAACCAACTGAGCCACTCAGGTGCCCCTATCTGCCTCATTAATATCCTCTATAAACATATTTTCCAGGGTGTCTGGGTGGCTCAGTTGGTTAAGCATCTGCCTTCAGCTCAGGTCCTGATCTCAGGGTCCTGGGATTAAGCACATCGAGCTCCACACTCAGTGGGGAGTCTGCTTGTCTCTCTGCCCCTTCCCCTGCTCATGCTTGCTCTCTCTCTAATAAATAAATAAAATCTTTTTAAAAAGGTAAATAAATAAACTTAGATTTCCCATTGTGTTACTTAAGTATTCTTTTCCAACAGAAAGATGCCTGCTAGGTAGTAGATGTTTAAGAAATAATTATCTTCATGATTATTTTTTGGCTAGTCCAAACTATCTGGACTAGAGTAGAAATAGTAGAAAAATGTCCTGCTTTTTTAATGATTTTATTTATTTATTTAGAGAGAGAGCATGTGTGCGAGTGGGGGGAGGGTCAGAGGGAGAGGGAGAGAGAGAGAATCCCAAGCAGACCATGCTTTTAGCATGAAGCCTGACATGGGATTTGATCCCATGTCCCTGAGATGATGACTTGAGCCAAAATCAAGAGTTGGATGCTTAACTGACTGAGCCACCCAGGCATCCCCAAAATGACTTTTATATATGGGTTTTAAATCATGTTAAGAGACTGTGGAAAACACACTTGCCTGTTTATAAAGGCTTTGGGAAAAAACTTTATATTTTGGGGGGCACCTGGGTGGCTCAGTCGGTTGAGCAACCAACTCCTGATTTCAGCTCTGGTCATGATCTCAGGGCTGTGAGACTGAGCCCCTCATCAGGTTCTGCGCTGGGTGTGGAGCCTGCTAGGGATTCTTTCTCTTCCTCTCCTCTGCCTCTCCCCGCTTTGTCTCTCTGTCTCTAAAAAAAAAGAAAGAAAAAAATTATATTTTCAAAATAACAGCCTCTATGGGGCACCTGGGTGATACAGTGGGTTAAAGTGCCCGATTCTTGGTTTCTGTTCAGGTGGTGATCTCAGGGTTGTAGACTGAGCCCCACGTTGGGCTCCGCACTCAGTGTGGAGTCTGCTTGAGACTCTCTCTCCCTCTCCCTCTGCCCCTCCCCTGCAGAATAAATAAATAAATAAATAAATAACAGCCTCTATCAAAAACAGGCTGTAAAAAATATTGGTAAATAAAGGAATATTTTACCTGCTTCTTCCTCTGCCTTTCTCTATCTCTCTGTCTCTCATGAATAAATAAATAAAATCTTTAAAAAAAAAAAAAAGAGGGTGCCTGTGTGGCTCAGACGTTAAACGTCTGCTTTCGGCTCAGGTCATGATCCCAGGGACCTGGGATGGAGGCCCGCATCAGGCTCCCTGTTCCGCGGGAAGCCTGCTTCTCTCTCTGCCTCTGCCTCTCTCTGTCGCTCATGAATAAATAAATAAAATCTTTAAAAAATAATAAAGGAATATTTTATAGAAAGCCTATGTGGATATGTTAGTTTAGCAGCTGAATTCCTCATGAAAGAAGGGCAATGTTCTGCTTTCCTTGAAAATCTGAAAAACTGTATCTTTGTAATTAGAAAAAGGGATTGCTAACAGAAGCTGTATTTACATGACTATAAATTTATAAACTCTTTTCTAAATCTGTGAAATAAGGGGTGCCTGGGTGGCTCAGTCAGTTGGGCATCTGACTCTTGATTTCCACTTGGGGTGCAATCTCAGGGTTGTGAGATCTGGCTCAGAGCTCAGCATGGAGTCTCCTTGGGATTCTCTCTCTCCCTCTCCCTCTGCCCCTCCCCCCACTCACATGCACAGCTCCCCCAAAAATCTGTGACATAAGAAGTAATGAAGCATAAAGCACATGTTGGTAATGACAAGAGGGCAATGGGAAAAAAGCAGCCTGGACACATTCAACACCAAAATGACTTCAAAGTCCAGATACAGTCTAATTCAGTTAAAGCTTGAGGTTAAGCCAGAATTATACTAAACAGTGACAAAAGGAGTTTAGAATCAGTAAGGAAGTTACTAAACTATTTCTAGTTTACCTTATTTAAACACTTTGAAGTATAAGCAATATTCTTTAATGAAACTAATAAAAATTAAAATGATTAAAAAATTAGAATTATGGTAAAGCATATTATTCTTTGTCTCAATCACATCAATTGGTGGCCCAGAGGGTTAGAACCTAAATGTCACTACTCACTAGATAGCAGTTACTCTAATCTTATGTTGGACTAAAAAGTTAACATCTAAAAACAATAATTGCAGGGGTGCCTGGGTGGCTCAGTCAGTTGGGCCTCTGCCTTCAGCTCAGGTCATGATCCCAGAGCCCCATGTTGGGCTCCTTGCTCAGCAGGGAGCCTGCTTCTCCCTCTGCCGCTCTGCCTGCTTATGCTCTCTCTCTCAAATAAATAAATAAAATCTTTTAAAAAAACCCAATTATTGAAAATAAGTAAAAGATGAATTCCCTGAACACAGGATAAAGACTAACATCTCCATAGGCTCTAAATACCTTCTTAGTTTATTTTTACCATGTGGACAGGTGCTCCAGAGCATTTGATTGCTACGAGCTGTTTACCTGTAAATCACTGCCTAGGGATATATGAAGAAATAAAAAGATGAACCCAAATAGCATAATCAGTTTCAACCAGGAAAAAGCTGAATGTCAAGTCGATCCTGAAGTGAACAGGTGAAAGGAAAGAAGGGAGCCAGCCTAGAGGAGAGTCTCATGGCCTCCCACTCCCCTGTCCAGCCAAAGAGAGGAAACTAGCAGTCCACTGGTGGAGCCCCTTTCAGTGTCCATGGAGTATAACTTGTGCTCTTCAACAACACACTCCTAACTTCTGTCCTCACATCACTGGGGAAGTTTTTGTTACTACTTCTTTATCTTTCTTCTGACATTGGAAGTTTGCTCCAAGGTAAAAAAAAAAAAAAAGTATAGAATGTTTTGCAAGTTCAGAGAGACCAACTCAGGATTTGTTTAAAGTTTGTAGAGGCAGCTTTGGTTAATGTAGACCATGCAAATTTCCCATCGAAGCTTGGTGACACAGTGTCACAAACAAATGCAGTCTATGTGAAATAAACGAAAGAGTCATACAGATGCCTTTAGGGCTAGACCTTTATATCCATTAGGCTCTTAAATTGTGGAATAAGTTTTTGGTTTTGTACTTAAACCTGTTATTTTTATATTTCGAGTGGATTTTAATTTGACCAGTACGAAATACATTTTAAAAATCATTACCTTCATTAACTTTCTCAGGATGCCATCCTGTTGTCCAACCCAAAGAAAAGGTCACATTAGGAAAGAAGGATGTTACCATGTCTATAAAAGGTTTTGCATCCACTACCCTGCTATTTCCATTTGGACCCGGAAGAATATCAGCATTAATCCACACAGGACGTTTCAGATGCCTCTTCACATTCTCCAGGAGCATCATGGATGGTTCTACAGCTGCCAGACTAAAAACATAGTTGTTGTCAATGAGACGTATTCCTAAAGTAAAAGTAAAAAGTTCTTTCAGACTAGTGGTTTCAATGTTTTCAACTTCCTAACAAAAGTGTAGTAGGATAATGCCTGAATTAAATAAAATCAAAGATCGTATAGCACCAGAGGAGAAAGTTAACATATGCTATATCTCAAAATGTTGATTTATACTTATTATTATGAGGATACCTTAAAGGTTCTATAAATACATGAATAATGCCACTACTTGTAGACAGGCTGAAGTTTCAAAACTCTGTATTAGGAACACTCAGTATAAAATAACTTAAGAAAAGACATAAATATTCACTCATTAGAGAATGTATAAATAAGACTTAAAAATTAGATATACTCATAACTTGAAAATTCACATTTATGAAAATACCTACAGTAAAACCAGGCACTGTGTCTCTAATACTGACTCATAACCCTAGAGAAAAGAGCCTCTTTTCCTTCATGTATTCTTTTAAGTTTGGATGCATAAATATGTTTCTAAAACTGATTGCAAAGTATAAAATTATAACATCCTCTTAAAGCTTTTATACATTTCATAAACATCTTTTCTGGAAACTAGAGACAACTATATTTTAGTTACTATTTATTTATTTATAAAGATTTTATTTATTTATTTGACACAGAGAGAGAGAGGGACAGCGTCAAGAGAGGGAATACAAGCAGGGGGAATGTGAGAGGGAGAAGCAGGCTCCCCGCTGAGCAGGGAGCCCAATGCGGGGCTCGATCCCAGGACCCTGGGATCACGACCTGAGCCCAAGGCAGACGCTTAACGACTAAGCCACCCAGGCACCCTATTTTTTTTTAAAGATTTTATTTATTCATTTGACAGAGAGAGAGCAAGCGAGCACAAGCAAGGGGAATGGCAGGCAGAGGGAGAGGGAGAAGCAAACTCCCCAGTGAGCAGGGTGACCGATGTAGGGCCTGATCCCGGGGATCACAACCCAAGCCAAAAGCAGTCACTCAACCAACTGAGCCACCCAGGCATCCCTTTAGTTACTATTTAAATAAAAAAGCAGTTTTACTCTTTTCTCTACATCTATTCTAACTGACATCTATAGATTTTGAAACAGTAAGGTTTTAATCAGCCTACATAAATTTTACTTATTTTTTAAGATTTATTTATTTATTTATTTTGGGGAGGAGCAGGGGGAAGGGCAGAGGGAGAGGAAGAGAGAGAATCCTCAAGCAGACTCCCTGCTGAGAGCAGTGCCCAACACAGGGCTCCATCCTAGGACCGTGAGATCATGACTTGAGACAAAATCAAGAGTTGGACACTTAACCAACTGAGTCACTCAGGTGCCCCCATAAATTTTACTTTTTAAAATAAATACACAAACTTTACTGGACTAGTACACCACTTATAATTCTGAATCTCTTCTAAACCTTTGAGGTCTAAGTTTGCTTCTGAGAAAATTAGCTTTTAATGACTACTACAGTGGGAGGCTAAAACTTGGGGAGACGGCTGTTGGAGGGGAGAACATTCAGTACCCTCTCCTTACATTTCCATCTTTCTTAACGGATTGAGTCCTCCTGCCTAGGTTTCCACACTCTTCAACTCACTCCTTTCAGGCCTCCTACTCTAAGAAGAGAAACTGATAACCTCATTATTTATTAGGTCATATTTATTAGTGAGCAAGGATACTGCTCATTAAAACCAGAGGAAGCCAGCCTCCAGCCTGTCACTCTGCTCCCATGTAGTGAGCTTCTTTTTGTTCATTCTTCTCCCTCTGAAATGGAGGCCCTAGATGTTAGTGGATTACTAAACTCTAATGCTGGGCCTTGCAGAATTTAATTCAGATGCTGTCATTTCTCTGTCTCAAACACTTTCTGCCTTGATCAAAATCAGTGCCATGTTAAAACCACAATTCTAAGATCTGGCATCCCCATTTTTGGTAGAAAGCAACTTATATCTGTGACTCCTTGCTTGTCTGCAAGTCCTGCAGCAGCAGCCAAGTTCCTGTGGGATTCTGCTCTTCATGGATGGAAGAGGAGGAAAACCTGAACTAATCCACGCATGTCTGCCACCAACATCTCTTTTTCCAGAAAGAATTTTGATTTCTTAAGAAATTTGGTGTCTGTGGAGGTTGGGTTAAACACTAATTTCCAGTTTACATTCAGGGGGGAGATTCTTAGGCTTTCTCAATTTAGTAAGGTGATATATATGGGGCTGTTCAATAATGGTTTACTACTGGTTAACATCAGCAGACAGCATTTTCTCCCCAAAATTGAAATTACACCAGCGTATATGAAGTGTCTACTATGTGTAAAGCACCGTGCAGTTAAACCTAAGGAGTTATGACACAGAACATAATGAAAAAGAATTTAATACATGTATTCTATTTTTATATGTAAATAATTTAATTATTGCTAATATAGACTATGTTAATGCTACTTTCCCTTACCAATAACTTAAATAAGAAAACAAAACCTATATTAAGAAAAACCTAAAACCTTACTAAAGAAAATAAAACTTTTTGTGTTGTAGTTTTTATATTTCTGGAACAGCAAGTTGACAAAACAATGATAAAATTCTTCTTGAAGAGTAAATGTTGAGGAAAAGCCATATCATTTTAGGGGGAAAAAAAAAGACTGAGGATGTATTTTGCCCAACAGCAACATATAATGTATACTTCAAAGAATAACATACCATGTTCCAGAAAAAATTTTAGTACTTAGTTATTATTTGTATGCCAAACAAAATAACTTAGAGGCATAAAATAAGAACTAGTAAAATTTGAGTAATAGGTCCATCGGCTCCTGTTACAGAGGTAGTACAGAGTTCTGGTTCACAGTGAGAACTCTCCAGCCAGGCTGGTAGATTTCCTACCAACTATGTGACAACAAGCAGTCTACTTCCTCCTCTGCCTCTGTTTCCTTTATCTGGAAGTGAGGATGAAAGCAATAAGCTGCCTCCCAGGATTGTTATGAGGATTAAATGAATTAACACATTCAGTGCTCTTAGAAAAGTGTCTGACACAGTATACATGTCCATATAACTGTTAGTTAAATTCATTCCCCTTCAAATGTGTTATGACCAAAAACTTTGCAAAATCCTTTTCTTAGTGGCTCAGCTCATGTGTGTGTGGTAGCTGCTAGGAATGAATGAGTTGATCTGACTAGTGAGGAGCCAAAGAATGTATCAGAGAGAACAATTCAATGGGCAATAGTAAACATACACATGAAAAGGCAAGGATAGCTAAAACTCTGAGTTACCAAATATTAAAGATCAAATGTTTTATTTCATGGTACAGAGAAAACTGAACTAGCTCCAGGAAACCTGGGATCTCGGCCTAGCTCAGCTGTCAAGTTCAGCTATTGTTCTTGGGTCAATTATTTAACTTCTCTGGGACTAAGTCTCTTTGTCAATAAAATAGAGTTGGACCATTCGACACTCTAAGAGCTTTAAGATCTTAAAATAGTTCTCTCCGGGAGGGGGGGGGGGGGCGGGCGCCTGCGTGGCTCAGGTTGTGATCCCAGGGTCCTGGCATTGAGCCACGTATAGGGGCTCCCTGCTCAGCAGGGAGTCTGGTTCTCCCTCTCCTTTCCTCCTGGCTTGTGCTCTCTCTCCCTCACTCTCTCAAATAAATAAATAAAATCTTAAAAAAAAAAGGTCTCTCATTCACCAAGAGTGTAATGAGGTTGACTGGTATATTTAGCCCTACAACAAACAGAGTCACCTTAATAATTCTGTAAGTAAGAATTCCAAATCTTATTAATTTCTTGAGAATATTCTATTTAAAAATATTGTTCATAGATAAGGTAGGTTTACCACAAATCCTAGATTTTTTCTTTTCTTTTCTTTTAGATTTTATTTATTTGAAAGAGAGAGAGTGAGCAAGAGAGAGCACAAGCTGGGAGGAGAGGCAGAGTGACAGGGAGAAGCAGACTCACCACTGAGCAGGGAGCCTGATGCGGGGCTTGATCCCAGGACCCTAGGATTATGACCTGAGCCAAAGGCAGATGCTTAACCCACTGAGCCACCCAGGTGCCCGAAATCCTAGATTTTCATAGCAGTCACCTTCATGGGACTTATGGTGAGCTTTTGTGATATCACACTATATTCCTGGCTTTATCTATAATTTTTACACTGCCAAAATACCACAAAAGTAAAATTTTCCATGACAGCCAGAGAAAAGGAAATAACACTTAATCTTGCTCTTCATTGTCAATGCTTCCAAATATTATTTATAAAGAACTCTTGGGTTATTGAAAGACTTCTAGATAATTCTCCATATACAAATATAACATAAATCAAGTAGGATATGCATTAACTACCCAAACTACTACGAACTCTCTCTCTCAGACTATTTTTTTTTTTTTTAAGAGGGGGAGTGGGGGGTAGGCAGAGGGAGAAGAGAATCTTAGGCAGGCTCCATACCCGGCACTTTGCACACTTTGCACTCGGGACTTGACTCACAACCCTGAGATCATGATCTGAGCCAAAATCAAGGGTCTGATGCTTAAATGACTGAGCCACCCAGGTTCCCCTCAGACTACCTTTTTTTCTTTTTTTTAAGATTTTATTTATTTATTTATTTGACACAGAGAGACATAGCGAGAGCGGGAACACAAGCAGGGGGAGTGGGGAGAGGAAGAAGCAGGCCTCCCGTGGAGCAGGGAGCCCGAGGTGGGCCTCAATCCCAGGACCCTGGGATCATGACCTGAGCTGAAGGCAGACGCTTAACCACTGAGTGACCCAGGCACCCCTCCCCTCAGACTACTTTAATGAAAGTAGCATTTTAAATTTACCATTCTATTATCACAATGGTCACTTATGATAAATTCCTTTGCAAAAATGAACTTAATTTTAGCTTCAAAGGGTTCCTAAGAAACAATTTAAGTGACCAACTCAATAGGTCTTAGGTCCCTTCTTGAAACATATTAGTTTGCAATTCCATTTTCAGTTTAAAGTATAAAGTTAGTTAGTCAAGCACAGATATATGAAGCTATTAATCTTTTAATTTCATTGTTACTCTCTAACAGCTAAAAGACTGAAAATGTTTATACAAATACCTCTTGAAATCCAGCTTGATGCCTTTATTGCTTTTTATAACTGCAGTCAGCCATTCCTGTAAAGTATTATCACTATTTGTTTCAGGAGGGTGGGCCATGATCGGTTGGCTATATTCTGATCCATCACTTGGAAGAAGGACATCGGCCTCTATCATGTGAGCAGTGCCTGTCCAAATAAAAGAACTTAAGTTAATGCTAATAAAATAGGGACTGAAGAAGATGTCATGTCCAGTAGCCTTTTGAGGAAGATAAAAACTGACACTTACTGAATAACTACTAAATACCAGGTACCATACTAGGCCTTCATATGATTGTTTGTTTCACAGATGAGCAAACAGATGAAGAGTTAAATGCCTTTCTGTAGATCATACAGCTCTTAAGCTGTTGTTAAAATATTTAATTTCTGGGCAGAGGAATAGGGGACCCTATTCCAACCGGTCCCGGAATTGAGCTGGATATCTACAAGACCACTCTGAACACCCATGAAATCAGCCTGAGATGTAAGAAGACAGATCTGGATCTCTACAAACAAAATATCGCAGGCAGTTGGTTTTGAGGTATGAAGTGGGAGCCAGGATTCCGCGGGTAGATATCAGAGGATAAACAGAAGGGGGAGGGAGCCGAGCCTTCAGAATCCTGCACTGCCAGTGAGTGATAGCCTCCTGCGCTGGGGACTGGGCACAGACTTGCAGACTGGTAGCGAAGGGGAAAAGACTTTAGGGCAGCCCCCCAGACTGAAACTAAGAGCAGCGGGCCGCACGTATGAACTGGAGGTAGCTGGTGGTTTTAGAAGCACAAAGGGGAGAGAGGCGTCCCGACCTGGAGGCGAGAACTGGGAGAGCTGCTGAGGGGCGCACAACCCAGGACGCTGCAGTTTATAGCAGCACAGACAGGAACGGAGATAGTGTGGCCTGGAGAGCTCACTGAAGAACAGATTGCGATCTCTCCGCTCTGAGGCAGAGGGTTGGAAACGATCTCTTTTGCCCTGACTCTTGGAAGAGACGCAGAAAGCCTCCAGGGAAAGCCACCAGAGAACAAAAGCCCCAAAAAACCAGTTTTCACTGAGCCCATCCCCCACCACAGGGGGCAGGGTAACTCTGCCCAAACAGGGTTGCCTAACAGCACGGCAAGCCCCTCCCCCAGAAGACAGGCTGGGAGAACAGGAGGCCAGCAACCCTAAGGTCCCTATAAAACAGGTGCATCTTTCTTGGGTTGTGGTCAATAATTTGAACTCTGTACATTCCGTCAACCACCCCTCAACAAAATGACCAGGAGGAGGAACCCCCAAAATAGGAAAGACTCAGAGACTGTGACTATTTCTGCCAAAGATTTACAAATGGATACAGATATAACCAAGATGTCAGAGATGGAATTCAGGGTAGCAATTGTGAAGATAATAGCTAGAATGCAGAAATTGATTAATGGCAACATAGAGTCTCTAAGGGCAGAAATGAAAGCTGAATTGGCAGAACTTAAAAATGCTATCAATGAGATCCAATCTAATCTAGATAATCTAACAGCTAGGGTAAGCGAGGCAGAAGAATGAATTAGTGATCTAGAAGACCAATTAATAGACAAGAAGGAAAAAGAGGAAACCAGCGAAAAACAACTCAAAATCCATGAAAATAGAATCAGAGAAATAAGTGACCCACCATGAAACATTCCAATGTCAGAATTATTGGAATCCCTGAGGGGGAGGAGAGAGAGGAGTAGAATATATATTTGAGCAAATAGTAGATGAGAACTTCCCTAATATGGGGAATTAAACAAACATTCATGTCCTAGAGGCCGAGAGGACCTCTAGGATCAAGGGGAAAACAGGCCAATGCCCCGGTACATAATAGTAAAACTCTCAAATCTTAGACCAAGGAAACCATCTTAAGGGCAGTTAGGGGGAAGAGATTCCTTACATATAGAGGGAGGAACATCAGAATAACGTCAGACCTATTCACAGAGACCTGGCAAGCCAGAAAGGACTGGCAAGACATATTCAGGGTACTAAATGAGAAGAACATGCAGCCAAGAATACTTTATCCAGCAAGGCTGTCATTTAGAACGGATGGAGAGATGCAGAGCTTCCAAGACCGGCAGAAATTGAAAGAATATGTGACCACTAAGCTGGCCCTGCAAGAAATATTAAGGGGGGTTCTATAAAAGGAGAAAGACCCCAAGAGTGATATACAGAAATTTACAGAGACAATCTATAAAAACAGGGTCTTCACAGGCAACATGATGACAATAAATTCATATCTTTTAATAATCACTCTCAACGTGAACAGCCTAAATGCTCCCATAAAATGGCACAGAGTTGCCAAATGGATAAAAAGACAGGACCCATCCATATGCTGTCTACAAGAGACTCATTTTGAACCTAAGGATACATCTAGACTGAAAATGAAGGGATGGAGTTCCATCTTCCAGGCCAACGGACCTCAAAAGAATGCTGGGCTAGAAATTCTTATATCAGACAAATTACATTTTAAGCTAAAGACTGTAGTTAAAGACACAGAAAGACACTATATCATTCCTAAAGGGTCTACCCAACAAGATCTAACAATTATAAATATCTATGCCACCAACATGGGAGCAGCCATCTACATAAGCCAACTGTTAACCGAAATAAAGAGTCATATTGATAACAATATGTTAATTGTAGGAGACCTCAATACTCCACCCTCAGCAATAGACAGATCATCTAAGCAGAAAATCAACAAGAAACATGAGCTTTGAATGACACCCTGGACCAGATGGATCTCATAGATATATACAAACATTCCACCCTAAAACAAGAGAATACTCATTCTTCTCGAGTGCACATGGAACTTGCTCCAGAATAGATCACATACTGGGTCACAAATCAGGTCTCAACCGATACCAAAAGATTGAGATTATTCCCTGCATATTCTCAGACCATAATCTTTTAAAACTGGAACTCAATCACAAGAAAAAATTTGGAAGAAATTAAAACATTTGGAACCTAAAGACCACTCTGCTCAAGAATGTTTGGGTCAACCAGGAAATCAAAGAAGAACTTAAACAATTCATGGAAATCAATGAGAACAAAAACACATCAGTCCAAAACCTATGGGATACTGCAAAGGTGGTCCTAAGGGGAAAATACATAGCCATCCAAGCCTCACTCAAAAAAATAGAAAAATCCCAAATTAACCAACTAACTCTACACCTTAAAGAACTAGAGAAAAAGCAACAAACAATGCCTAAGCCACACTTTAGAAGAGAAAAAATTAAGATCAGAACAGAGATCAATGAATTAGAAATCAGAAACAGAGTAGATCAGATCAACGAAACTAGAAGCTGGTTCTTTGAAAGAATTAATAAGATTGATAAACTATTGGCCAGACTTATCCAAAAGAAAAGAGAAAGGACCCAAATTAATAAAATTATGAAGGGGGAGAGATCACGACTAACACCAAGGAAATAGAAACAACTATTAGAAATTATTATCAACAACTATATGCCAATAAATTGAGGATTCTGGAAGAAATGGATGCCTTCCTGGAAACCTATAAAGTCCCAAGACTGAAACAGGAAGAAACTGACAGCCTGAATAAGCCAATAACCAGTAACGAGATTGAAGCAGTGATCAAAAATCGCCCAAAAAACAAGAGTCCAGGGCCTGATGGATTCCCTGGGGAATTCTACCAAATATTCAAAGAAGAAATAATACCTACCCCCTGAAGCTGTTTCAAAAAATAGAAACAGAAGGAAAGCTTCCAGACTCATTCTATGAGGCCAACATTACCTTAATTCCCAAACCACACAAAGACTCCATCAAAAAGGAGAATTTCAGACTGATAGCCCTGAAGAATATGGATTCCAAAATTCTCAACAAAATCCTAGCTAATAGGACCCAACAATACATTTAAAGGATCATCCACCACAACCAAGTGGGATTTATCCCAGGGATGCAAGCGTGGTTCAACATTCGCAAATAAATCAGTGTGACAGAACACATTAATAAGAGGAGAGAGAAGAACCATATGGTCATCTCAATTGATGCAGAAAAAGCATTTGACAAAATACAGCATCCTTTCCTGATTAAAACTCTTCAGAGTATAGGGATAGAGGGAACATTCCTCAAGTTCATAAAATCCATCTATGAAAAACCCACAGCGAATATCATCCTCAATGGGGAAAAGCTGAGAGCCTTTCCTTTAAGATCAGGAACACGACAAGGATGCCCACTCTTGCCACTGTTGTTCAACATAGTACTAGAAGTCCTAGCAAAAGCAATCAGACAACAAAAAGAAATAAAAGGTATTCAAATTGGCAAAGAAGAAGTCAAACTCTCTCTCTTCGCAGATGACATGATACTTTATGTGGAATATCCAAAAGACTCCACCCCCAAATGACTAGAACTCATACAGCAATTCAGTAATGTGGCAGGATACAAAATCAATGCACAGAAATCAGTTGCTTTCTTATACACTAACAATGCACCTGTAGAAAGAGAAATTAGAGAAACGATTCCATTTACAGTAGCACCGAAAACCATAAGATAACTTGGAATAAACCTAACCAAAGAGGTAAAGGATCTATACTCTAGGAACTACAGAACACTCATGAAAGAAATTGAAGAAGACACAAAAAGATGGAAAAACATTCCATGCTCATGGATCGGAAGAATAAACATTGTTAAAATGTCTATGCTACCCAGAGCAATCTATACCTTCAACGCCATCCGAATCAAAATTCCAATGACATTTTTCAAAGTGCTGGAACAAACAATCCTAAAATTTGTATGGAATCAGAAAAGACCCCGAATCGCCAAGGAAATGTTGAAAAAGAAAAACAAAGCTGGGGGCATTCACGTTGCCTGATTTCAAGCTATATTACAAAGCAGTGATCACCAAAGACAGCACGGTACTGACACAAAAACAGACATAGACCAGTGGAACAGAGTAGAGAGCCCAGATATGGACCCTCAATTCTATGGTCAAATAATCTTCGACAAAGGAGGAAAAAATAGGCAGTGGAACAAAGACAGTCTCTTCAATAAATGGTGCTGGGAAAACTGGACAGCTATATACAGAAGAATGAAACTCAACAATTCTCTAATGCCATACACAAAGAGAAACTCAAAATGGATGAAAGACCTCAATGCAAGACAGGAATCCATCAAAATCCTAGAGGAGAACATAGGCAGTAACCCCTTTGGCATTGGCCACAGCAACTTCTTTCAAGATTCATCTCCAAAGGCTAGTGAAACAAAAGCAAAAACGAACTTTTGGGACTTCATCAAGATAAAAAGCTTCTGCACAGCAAAGGAAACAGTCAACAAAACAAAGAGGCAACCCACAGAATGGGAGAAGATATTTGCAAATGACGCTCCAGATAAAGGGCTGGTATCCAAGATCTATAAAGAACTTCTCAAACTCAACACCCAAAAAACAAATAATCAAGTCAAAACAAACACTTCTCCAAAGAAACATATAAATGGCTAACAGACACATGAAAAAATGTTCAACATCATTAGCCATCAGGGAAATTCAAATCAAAACCACATTGAGATACTTAGAATGGCAAAAATTTACAAGGCAAGAAACGACAAATGTTGGAGAGGTTGTGGAGAAAGGGCAACCCTCTTACACTGTTGGCAGGATTGCAAGTTGGTACAGCCAATTTGGAAAACACTGTGGAGGTGCCTCAAAAAATTAAAAATAGAACTATCCTATGACCCAGCAATTGCACTACTGGGTATTTACCCCAAAGACACAGATGTAGTGAAAAGAAGAGCCATATGCACCCCAATGTTCACAGCAGCAATGTCCGCAATAGCCAAACTATGGAAAGAGCCGAGATGTCTTTCAACAGATGAATGGATAAAGAAGATGTGGTCCATATATATGATGGAGTATTACTCAGCCATCAGAAAGGATGAATACCCAAGTTTTACATCAACATGGATGGGACTGGAGGAGATGATGCTAAGTGAAATAAGTCAAGCAGAGAAAGTCAATGATCATATGATTTCATTTATTTGTGGAACATAAGGAATAGCATGGAGGACATCAGGAGAAGGAAGAGAAAAACTAAGGGGGGGGGGAATCGGAGGGAGAGACAAACCGTGAGAGACTATGGACTCTGAGAAACAAACTGAGGGTTTTAGAGGGAGGGGCATGGGGGGATGGGTTAGCCCAGTGACAGGTATTAAGGAGGGCATGTATCGCATGGAGCAACTGGGTGTTATACGAAAACAATGAATCGTGGATCACTACATCAAAAACTAATGATGTATTGTATGGTGACTAACATAACATAATAAATAAAATAAAATAAAATAAATAAAATAATATTTAATTTCTTCCCAGTACACAGCAAAGTGAATATACAAAGGAAAGATTAATAAGTATTTGTTGAAGTTTCTGAGAATAAAAATAATACTTTTATCTTCTCACTCCTCAAATTAGAAACCGTAGATATTTATTGCTTATAGTCACACTTTTCCTGAAGATGTTACAAAAGCTTTTTTAAATACATTTTTTATTCTCAAAAAGACTTAATGTTTTCTATTTTTCTTACCAGCATACTTTTTAATATGAATGTGTTTAAAATCTAAATGCTAATAAATAAATAAATAAATAAAATCTAAATGGTGAAATACTGTAACATAAAATTACATTTAACGTAATAACTTCTGTAACAACTTTGACTATTCTGAGATCTGGATGGGTTGACAATGCAATACCAAGTGGTACTTTTACATTGTTCCTCCTGTACTCTGTTTTTTTAAATCATAGACATTGTTGAAAATCCAGTTTTACATGTTAGCCAAACTGCAACAGCTCTATTACTAATAGTTATACTAAGTTTAAATATTCTGGGAGAAATGAGATAAACCACTGAAATATAGCCTTCATGTCTCTAGGATCCTCTCTTTTCCCTTTAGACTAAAAGGAAATCGCAAAACTAACCATGGCTGAAAAAGGGGATTTGTGAAGAGCATTCCCAAACTATAAAATCTGGGGCTCTGGTTTTGCCTAACAGAATGTTAAAAGGACATTATCTGAAGACTAAATAACCTACGAAAACTTCCCAGATCAACATCAGACTGTCAGTAATTGGAAATGACTTTCCATTAGCAATTTTAAAAACAAGGCGAATGGATGGAACTAGAGGGAATTATGCTAAGTGAAATAAGTCAGTCAGAGAAAGACAATTATCATATGATCTCACTCATATGTGGAATTTAAGAAACAAGGTAGAGGATCATAGCGGAAGAGAGGGAAAAAACTCAAACAAAATGAAACCCGAGAGGGAGATAAACCATAAAAGATTCTTAATCTTAGGAAACAAACTGAGGGTTTCTGGAGGGGAAGGGGGTGGGGGGATGGGGTAACCAGGGGATGGACATTAGGGAGGGTATATGTTGTAATAAGCACTTGGTATTATATAAGACTGATGAATCACAGACCTGTACCCTTGAAACAAATAATACATTATGTTAATTAACTGAATTTAAGTTAAAAAATAAAAAATTAAAATTAAAAAAAATAAAAATTTTTAAAAAAGAAAAGGTTAAAAGTGAAGTATCCACATTTAATTAGATATTTCTAGCATAAGATTTCAGCATATACTATTATGAATTGTAAATTTTTCACGATTTTTTCCAAATTTTTAGTTGTTGTTACATAGAAATAAAATTTGTTTGACTTTGGATCCTGAGATTTTCTAAATTTACCCATGAATTGCAATCATTTATCTGTAGCAACTTTTTGATTTTCTATATACACAACCATACTGTCTGTAAGTAGTACTTTTATTTCTTCCTTTTTTCCATTTTTAAAAATTAACATGCGGTGCCTGGGTGGCTCAGTTGGTTGGGCGTCTGCCTCAGCCGGGGTCATGATCCCGGGGTCCTGGGATAGAGTCCTGTGGGCTCCCTGCTCAGCGGGGAGTCTGCTTCTCCCACTGCCCCTGCCCCCTGCTCATGTTCTCTCTCTTGCTCACTCTCTCTGTCTCTCAAATAAATGAATAAAATCTTTTAAAAAATGAACATATAATTCACAGACCATAAAATTCACACTTTTAAAGTATACCATTCATGGTTCTTTTTATTTTATTTTTTTAGATTTTTAAAAATTTATTTATTTGACAGAGAGAGCACAAGCAGGGGGAGTAGCAGGCAGAGGGAGAAGGAGAAGCAGGCTCCCCACTGAGCAAGAAGCCCATACACAAGAAGGGGGAGTGGGAGAGGGAGAAGCAGGCTCCCCACTGAGCAGGGAGCTCAATGTGGGGCTCCATCCAGGACCCTGGGATCATGACCTGAGCCAAAGGTAGACACTTAACTGACTGAGCCACCCAGGTGCTCCAACTTAGTGGCTTTTTAGAATATTCAGAAGGCTGTGCAACAACCACCAGTACCTAATTCCAGAAAAACTTCATTATCCCAAAAAGAAACCCTGTACCCATTAGCATTTACTCCCTATTCTCTACTCTGGCCAGCTCCTGTCACCCACTAACCAACTTTTTCCTGAGTGTTGCTTTTGCTAAAATTCATTTATTACACAATCACTGTGTGGTTATTATGTGTTAGGCACTGTTTTAGGTATCAAGGATTCAATACTAAACCAAAGTTCCTCCTTTTGAGGAGAAAGAATAACAATTAAAAAATATCTTGGGCGCACCCGGCACTAAAGTGGTAAGGATTTTTTTTTTTTTAGGTACAAGTGACAAATATATTTCTTTTTATTGTTATTAAAGTTTTCTCAAATGTAGTTCAGTAAATGAAGTATTTTATTTTATTCCACTGTTGGTCATAGTTTGAGCCCTACACACTCCCTTCCCTTTCACCTCAAAGGGAGCTCCTTTGTATGTAGCTACACACTCATCATTAGTAAAGAGATCAGGCTGGATCTGCTCCCAAATCTTCTTAGGATTCAGCTCCTTGTCAGGTTCTCCAGGAAAAGCATCAAAAACAATTCTGTCTCCAGGAACAGACCCATTAGGAGGTGCCAAGATTTCAACCTTCTCAGGTGAACTAGCACACATTACCATTGCTTGAGATACTACTCCCCTCATCTTTGCAGGTTTCAGGTTACAAAGTAAAATCACCATCCGATTTTGCATCTGTTCAAGAGGAACATGATTCACCAGGCCACTGACAACTGTTCTTGGGGCTGTTTCTCCAACATCTACTTCTTCCACATATAAAGAATCTGCATCAGGGTGTTTTCTGGCCGTGATGATACAACCAACTCGAAGATCCAGACGAGAAACATCTACTGGCTTAGAGTCAGCGCTTCCTGCTACTGAATGCTGTTTTTTCTCCTTTTTCTCTCCTTTCACTTCAATTTTCTCTTTCATCTTCTTTTCTTCCGCTCCTCCTCCTATCTGTTCTTTGGCACCAGAAGTTATAGTTGTTATTGGTCTAGACTGTATCACATTTTCAGAAACTGTGGAATTAGCTTGCAGCAGAGTACCAGATGGAAATGGTATTTGTTTCACTCCATTTTGAATTTCTGCCTGAATT
Organism: Zalophus californianus; assembly: GCF_009762305.2. Taxonomy (NCBI): domain Eukaryota; kingdom Metazoa; phylum Chordata; class Mammalia; order Carnivora; family Otariidae; genus Zalophus; species Zalophus californianus. The sequence continues at coordinate 60,847,772 of NC_045599.1, read as the reverse complement.
AGCTCTTGTTTCAATTCTTCAATTTCTTTCTTTAATTTAGCATTTTCAACTCGAAGTTTCTTCTCTTCTCTCAAAGTTGCCTGCAAAATTGCTTTCTCCTTAAGAAGAGCAACTTGCTGCTTTAAATAGTCAATAATTTGATCTGCTTCTGCACCCTTCTGTTCCAGTCTCTTCAGAAGAGCACCATTAGTTGCCATTTTTGCCAAGAAACGGCAGAAAATCCGTCTGTCTGATTCTGGAGTTAGCTCTTTTAATGTCCAAGCTATAATTTATGAATCGGTGGACAGAGCAACCTGGGGAGCCTCACCCGGGCAGCCTCAGTCCGGCAGTAAGGATAGATTTTAATCAGTATTAACTCCTGCAATAGGGAAAGGAACCCACCATGTGCTGAACTCAATTTCTATTTGTACGAAGGTGCCTGGACCTTTCAAAGGGGGAATGAATGAATAAGGAGGAGGGTGGGCAGGGTCTCAGTAGAGTCAGGGAAGTGAAAAATTACAAAAATCAAGGGAGGTTGATCCATGGAAAACTCTGGGTTTGCTAACTGGTGCCTGTTCAAGTTAGGCTCCTACTATCCCACAGAGAATGAGAAATAGGGGCCTTATCTTCAGATGCTGACTAGAAGGAATAGTAAATTCCTTTGGCATGGTTGAATTTTCTCAGGCAGGCATTTTAACGGTAGCTAGAGGTCATCCTAGTTATGAGAACTTGATCTATTAGAAACTATGTTAGAGTTTGTTCAAGTGTTTATAGACCAAGGTTAAGTCTAGATGAGAAGAGTGCTCAAGGAAGCCTGGCTAGAGTTTGGTCAAAAAGAGAATCTTTGTCAGTTGTTTCCAACATAATGTTTTGTCCTTTTCCTCTTAAGCAAAGTTGAGATAATTATTGTTATCACAATTGAAAGAATCCTAAATAATAAATTAATTATATACTTGGAATAATTTTCTAAAAGTAGAATAAATATATCAAAGTGTATTTAAAAATATATATATATCTTGGGCGCCTGGGTGGCTCAGTCGGTTAAGCGTATGCCTTCTGCTCAGGTCATGATCTCAGCGTCCTGGGATTGAGCCCCACATGGCCCCCTGCTCTGCAGGGAGCCTGCTTCTCTTTCTGCCTCTGCCTGCCATTCCACCTGCTTGTGCGTGCTCTCTCTCTCTGTCAAATAAATAAATAAAATCTTTAAAAGAAATAAATAAAATGAAAGATATCTTTACAATAAAAGAAATATATATATTCAGATACATTATCCAGATACATAATTGAGTAGGATGCAAAAGATACATAGATTTTTTACAATAAAACTTGGGACTGAGAAGTTTTCCTCATTGTACCAGGTCATTTTGAGCTATGCCCCAGACCTCTCTAGTAATATGCTTTTAGTCTCCTATGCTGCTGTAGCCAACATGGGTACTTCATAGGAAGAGGCTAAAAAAACTGCTAATGTGTTCATCTATAATGAAGGGATATATATATATATATGTGTGTGTGTGTGTGTGTGTGTGTGTGTGTGTGTGTGTATTTTATATATATATATGTGTGTGTATATATATATATATATATATATATATATAAAATTATAGATTAAGTTAGTAAACCAAAGTCTTGGTTTCTAGCCTAAGCATAAATACTGCCCAAGGCAATTAATTATAAATTAGTATACAATGGCTTCATCCATCTATCAACAAATATTTATTGAACTTCTCCTTAGTTCACTATGAAAGACACAAAAATATGTAAGACATACAACACTGATCTTAAAAACTTACTCAAGTCACTACAGTATATAAGCAAGTATAATAATACATTGAGAGTTTCAAATAGACACAGAAAAGGTAAATCACTTCTGGAAAATAAGAAAATTCTTCCATTATGGAAATTTGTTCATTTTGTAAACAAAATGAGATCTTTTATAAAAATGTTTATGTCAGCCTAGAATTTACACTTTGATCATCTAAGTCTTTGATACCTACAAATATGTCCAGATATCAAAAAAAGAGCTGAATTAATTTATCCTGTGTAAATACAAGAAACTGTATTGACTTACTTTTCAGTGCCTCATTCAGTTGTGCCTTGTGGTTAGCTGCATGATACCAGACGATCTCAGCGCCATCTTCTGTTGTGATCAGGTTATTTCTCAGAAAATATTCTAGTATATTTTCACTCCAAGATCCTAAAACAACATTTATGTCAAAACGAATGGATTGTTTTTTATAGTGTAAACATTTTTTAATAAGAATGGGCAGAACATACTTTGGGGAAGAACATAAAGTAATTTAACTGGGAATTATATAAGGTCTTAAAAATTGAGAACAAGTATTATGATGTGCAGTTATATATTATATACACAAGCATGCTATATATGATATAAGTAATAATTAGTAAGCATATAGGATAGTCTATCTGAAACTCAGAAGCATGAGGAAGTATGGAGGAAGAAAAAGAAATGGGAAGAAGCAGATACTTTAAAGCAAGAAATTTTACATGATATTGTCTCTAATCCTGGACTATAACTAAGTAAAATGTATGTGAAGTCATATTAAAAGCTATATTAAAACTTCTTAAATTTTGTGCAACTTAATTGTTTTATCCACCTGAGACCCCATTCCATATTTATGTTAATTTAGAATCTTGTAAGCATATTCACCTTCGGATTATGAATCTCAACAACATTTATATGAGTGACCAAACTCCTGAATTAGTAATTATAGATTTATCTAGCATGTACAAATACAGATAATTCCCATATCTATCAACTACTTTTTGGCTCACCAGATTTTCTCTTAATTAAGCCTTAAAATATGTGAGTTAATCAAGACTAAAATACTTGAATCCAAGTCTACTCCACACTATGTCATATCCCAATATAACAATGAGAAAAATAGTTATCTACCTAATTCTTATTTATTCAAACATTTTAGTGCCTGCCAATTGGCTGCAAATTCCTTATGCATGAGATTATGTCTTCTATCAATTATTTATTAACTCTGCCTAATAACTGTTAAAAACCTACAAATGGCCAGCAGAAACTGCCAGTAAGACATTGAGAAAAAGTAGATTTTGATTAGAGAATGGAGGGACATATAAAGAGAATTTCTAACTAATATGCATGGAACTTAGCAACCACTCTGTATATCGGGCTACAGAATAAAGGTGAGAGTTAGCTGCAGCATCCACTATAGCCCAAAACACATGGCTCTCTTTAGCATATGCAACAGTCACAGACTATTCAGACTCAGATGAAAATACATAGTAATTTTTAAAATATTTGAGTTAGGCATTTTTAGAAGGCAAATTATAGGCTAAACAGAAATGTCCTACAATGGGAAAATAATTAAAACATAGTACATCTTCATGATAAAATATGTGACTGATATGGCTGTTAAGTTTTTGAGATATACCAAAAGTCTCACAGAAATGGTAATCATGCATATTATTAGAAAAAAACTAAAAGTTAATTGTGCATATTGGGTATGTCTGTGGCACCTTTCAACTAGACACACTGCATTCACAATTTTTATAAGGGCAACTTACAAATTAACAATTAAATACCATAATTCCAGCAATTAAAAACATTTGAAGTAAAAAGTTCTCCTTGCCCTATTAATGGGTGAAACTGACCTTACACTTACCCACACAGTGTATGTATTTAGAATTTAAGAAGGCTCCAATTACCTATGATCTAGTGTATTATTGCCATTTTAACTAGGCTATAACTGAAAATAGGACAAAGAGAAAGTCAAAATTAGTTGTAATTTTTTAATTAGGACTTTTTGGGAAGTAGTTTTAGGTTTATAGAAGATGTGCCCTCCTCTATTTTTTTACATCTTTTTGGAGTGATGGAAATGTTTTAAAATTGATTGTGGTGATGTTTACACAACTCGGATACACTAAAAACCACTATATTATATATGCTTTAAATAAGTGAATTGTATGGTATGGAAATCATCTCTCAATGAAGATTTTTTTATTTTATTTTATTATGTTATATTAATCACCATACATCATTAGTTTTTGATGTAGTGTTCCACGATTCCTTGTTTGCGTATAACACCCAGTGCTCCATTCAATACGTGACCCCCCTTAATACCCATCACCAGGCGAAACCATCCCCCCACCCCTCTCCCCTCTAGAACCCCCAGTTTGTTTCTCAGAGTCCACAGTCTCTCATGGTTTGTTTCTCCCTCCAATTTCCCCCCTTCATTTTTCCCTTCCTACTATCTTCTCTCTTTTTTTTTTTTTTAACATATATTATTTGTTTCAGAGGTACAGGTCCGTGATTCATCAGTCTTACACAATTCACAGCACTCACCATAGCACATACCCTCCCCAATGTCTATCACCCAGCCACCCTATCCCTCCCACCCCCCACCACTCCAGCAACCCTCAGTTTGTTTCCTGAGATTAAGAATTCCTCATATCAGTGAGGTCATATGATACATGTCTTTCTCTGATTGACTTATTTCACTCAGCATAATACCCTCTACTTCCATCCACATTGTTGCGAATGGCAAGATTTCAGGGTTTTTTTGATGGCTGCATAATATCCATATATATATATATATATATATATATATATGCGCCACATCTTCTTTATCCATTCGTCTGTTGATGGACATCTTGGCTCTTTCCATAGTTTGGCTATTGTGGACACTGCTGCCATAAACATTGGGGTGCATGTATCCCTTTGGATCACTACATTTGTATCTTTGGGGTAAATAACCAGTAGTGCAATTGCTGGGTCATAGCATAGCTCTATTTTCAACTTTTTGAGGAACCTCCATACTGTTTTCTAGAGTGGCTGCACCAGCTTGCATTCCCACCAATGGTGTAGGAGGGTTCCCCCTTCCCCGCATCCTCGCCAACACCTGTCGTTTCCTGACTTGTTAATTTTAGCCATTCTGACTGGTGTGAGGTGGTAGCTCATTGAGGTTTTGATTTGGATTTCCCTGATGCCTAGCGATGTTGAGCACTTTGTCATGTGTCTGTTGGCCATTTGGATGTCTTCTTTGGAAAAGTGTCTGTTCATGTCTTCTGCCCACTTCTTGACTGGGTTATTTGCTCTTTGGGTGTTGAGTTTGAGAAGTTCCTTATAGATTTTGGATACTAGCCCTTTATCTGATAGGTCATTTGCAAATATCTTCTCCCATTCTGTCAGTTGTCTTTTGGTTTTGTTGACTGTTTCCTTTGCTGTGCAAAGCTTTTTATCTTGATGAAGTCCCAATAGTTCATTTTTGCCCTTGCTTCCCTTGTCTTTGGCGATGTTTCTAGGAAGAAGTTGCTGCGGCTGAGGTTGAAGAGGTTGCTGCCTGTGTTCTCCTCTAGGATTTTGATGGATTCCTGTCTCATATTTAGGTCCTTCATCCATTTTAAGTCTATTTTTGTGTGTGATGTAAGGAAATGGTCCAGCTTCATTCTTCTGCATGTGGCTGTCCAATTTTCCCAACACCATTTGTTGAAGAGACTGTCTTTTTTCCATTGGACATTCTTTCCCGCTTTGTCGAAGATTAGTTGACCATAGAGTTGAGGGTCCATTTCTGGGCTCTCTATTCTGTTCCACTGATCTATGTGTCTGTTTTTGTGCCAGTACCATACTGTCTCGATGATTACAGCTTTGTAATAGAGCTTGAAGTCCGGAATTGTGATGCCACCAGGTTTGGTTTTCTTTTTCAACATTCCTCCGGCTACTTGGGGTCTTTTCTGGTTCCATACAAATTTTAGGACTTTTTCTTCCATTCCTTTGAAAAAAGTTGATGGTATTTTGATAGGGATTGCATTGTGTATATAAAGATTTTTAAAAAAGAAAAAGTTAAAAAAACACATTTACCCTTTGACCCAGAAATTCCACTTTCATAAACTTATCCCATAGACAGATATGCTTATAGGTGGAAAATGACACATTTGATGAATGTGGTTATTTTCACTCTTGCTATTACAATCAATGTTATAGCAAATATCCTAAATATCCATCAAAAGTGGATTCATTAAATAAATTATGGTTTATCCATGCAAAGGGACATTATGCAGCCATTAAAAAGAATGAGGCAAATCCATATGTATTGATACAATCTCAAAGATACGTTAAGTGGGAAAAAAGCACAATGGAGAACAATTTGTAGGAGTACTGTGGCAGGAAGAATAATGAACCCCACCCAAAGATGTCCACATCCTAATTCCTGTAAACTATAAATATGTTATATTACATAGCAAGGGTAAGTAAGGTGACGAACAAAATTAAGGTTGCTACTCAGCTGACTTTGAGGTGGGGAGATGAGCTGTGATTATCCAGGTGGGCCCAGTGAATCACAAGATCCTTTTAAGTGAAAGAGAGAGGCAGGAGAGTCAGTGTCAGAGTGATACAATGTGAAAAAGACTGAACCAGCCATTGCTGCCTCTGAAATGGAGGAAGAGACCATGAGCCAAGGAACTCAAGCAGTCTCCAGAGGATGGTAAAGGCAAAAACACTGATTCTCTCCTAGAGTGTCCAGAAGGAATGCAGTCATGCTGCCACTTTGATTTTAGGTCAGTGAGACCATTTCAGACTTCTGACCTACAGAACTATAAGATAATAAATTTGTGCTGTTCTAGCAACTAAAAACTAATGCTCTAAAAAATTAGTTTGTATATTTAAAAAAGTAGGAGAAAACCATAAAAGAGATACATAGTATATGGTGGCATGTATACTATGTTCTTAAAAGTCAGGATTGTTAGTGTCAATCAAGGGAAAAGGCAGAACTGAAAAGCATTTAGTTGGGGTGTGAAAATTGCAATCTGGGGAGTTTTTAAAAAAACTCAAAGCCAGGGGTTTTTTAAAGCCAAAAAAAAAATGCTTATATATATTGTTTACAAAAAATTTTAATTGGTGTTAATGGCAGAAAATTAATCTTAGCTAAACATAACTGGTTGCTAAGGCTATCACTAAGAAAAAGTCTGTTACTGCAGTAAGTTGCAGGTATTCGTGCAGAGTCCTTGAAATATTTGCAGTTTAGCCCAGTTCAAAAGTTCAGGGTTCTACCTGATGAGAATGTGCATAAGGCCCTCCTCCTTAATTGCCTTCTGGCTCCATTTTAAAACCCCTTGACATAAGTTATTCCATTTTATTTTACCAGTCACATTAGAAAATATATCAAAAAGTTACTATTGGCATTGTGTGGACTTTTTTTCCTACTTCAATATATTTTACAAATGCTCTATAATGAGTATGTATTATGTTTACAATCAGGAAAAAACTTAGGCTGAAAAAAGATTATGTCACCAAAGCTGTCTAATGTGACTACTTAGGTTTATGTAAAAGATACTATAATCCTCTGGGGGCCCCTGGATGGCTCAGTCAGTTAGGGCCCCTGGGTGGTTCAGTAAAACATATACCTCTTGATTTCAGCTCAGGTCATGATCTCAGGGTCCTGGGATCGAGCCCCACACCCAGCTCCTTGCTCAGCAGGGAGTCTGCTTAAGATTCTCTCCCTCTCCCTCTCCAGCCCCCTCGATATCTCTTAAATAAATAAATAAATCTTAAAAAAAAAAAAGAAAATGTAACCTTCTGGAGTATAACGCCTGGTTTAAAACACCTCTAACTCTGGGGTCAAGGGACAGGGACACACTAATTACCAGCTTCTGAAAATTGTATAACAAAAAGCTGGAATAATTCTTGACCACATCCCTTTGTCTTCATTTCTCACTCTCACCCAATTCCAAGAGAAATCAGACTGACCAAAACTACTCCCCATTTGATCGAATGAAATTACAGATCAGGTAAATGTCACTTTCAGCCAGGACCTCAAGATGCGACAGTCTACCCCCTCACCACTCCTTTTCAACATCACACTAGAAGTTCTAGTTATGCACCAAGACAATAAAAGTAAATAAAAAGTATACAGATTGGGGAAGAAGATATAAAACAGTCTTTGTTCACAGATGACATGATTGTATATGCAAAGAATCTGAAAGAATCAACACAAAAACTCCCAGAATTAATAAGTGATTGTTGCAAGCTTGAAGGATACAAGGTTAATATATTAAAGTCAATTGTTTTTCTACTTACCAGCAAAAAACAAGTGGAATTTGAAATGAAAAACACTATACCATTTACATTAGCACCCAAAAAGCCAAAAATACTTAGGTATAAACCTAACAAAATATGTACAAGACCTATAAAAAGAAAACCACAAAACTCTGATAAATGAAATCAAAGAACTAAATGGAGATATTCCATGTTCATGGATAGAAAGACTCAATATTGTCAAGATGTCAGTTCTTCCAACTTGATGTACAGATTTGAGCAATCACAATCAAAATCCCACTAAGTTATTTTATAGATATTGACAAACTGATTCAAAAGTTTATATGGAGGGCCTAAAAACCAGAATAACAAAGAGGTGACAGTACCCAACATCCAGACTTACTATAAAGCTACAGTAATTAAGTCAGGGCAGTATTGGTGAAAAAACAGACACATAGATCAATGGAATAGAACAGAGAGCCCTGAAGTAAACACCCTGTAAATATAAAGTCAACTTATCTTTGACAAAGGAACAAAGGCAATACAATGGAGTAAAGATAATCTTTGTAACAATGATGCTGGAACAACTGGACATCCACATGGAAAACAATGAATCTAGAAACAGACCTTACATCCTTCACAAAAATTAAACATAAAACTGTAAAACTCCTATAAGATAATATAGGAGAAAACCTAGATGACCTTGGGTATGGTGATGACTTTTTAGATACAACACCAAAGGCGCCATCCATGAAAGACATAATAGGTAAGCTGGACCTCATTAAAATGAAAAAACTTTTGCTCTACAAAAGTCACTATCAAGAAAATGAAAAGACAAGCCACAGATTGGCAGAAAATATTTGCAAAAGGCACATCTGATATTGGACTGTTATCCAAAATATTAACACTTAAAACTCAAACAATAAGAAAATAATCAAATTTATTTCAAAAATGGGCCAATGACTTTATCACCAAATATAAAGAAATGTCAAGCATTTGAAAAAGTGCTCCACATAATATGTCATCAGAGAAACACAGAAGAACACTGACAACACCGAATGCTGGTGAGAGTGGAGCAACAGGAACTTTCATTTACTGGTGGTGGGAACGCGAAATGGTACAGCCACTTTAAAAGTTAGGCAGTTTCTTACAAAACTAAACATACTCTTACCATACAATCCAACAATTGTGCTCCTTGATATTTACCCGAAGGAGCTGAAAACTTAAGTCCATACAAAAACCTGCACATAGATGTTTACATTGGCTTTATTCATAACTGCCAAAAATTAGAAGCAACCAAGATGTCTTTCAATGGGTGAATAGATAAATAGATAAATAAACGTTGGTACATCCAGACAACTGACCAGGAGTATTACTCAGTGCTAAAAAGAAATGAGCTCTCAAGTCATGGAAGAACCTTAAATGCATACAATTAAGTGAAAGAAGTCAATTTGAAAAGGCTACATACTGTATGATTCCAACTATATGACATTTTGGAAAAGACAAAACAATGATTAGTGGTTGTAGGAGGTGGGTGTGAATAAGTGGAACACAGAGGATTTGGGGATCAGTGGAACTATTTTGTATGATACCATAATGAGGGATACAAGGCATTATACACTTGTCTAAACCAAAAGAACATACACAACCAACAGTGAACCCAAAAGTAAAATATGGATACTTTGATTATGATGTGTCAATGTAGATGCCCAAGAATGGGAACTGTTGATAATGGGGAGGCTCTATATGTGTTCAGGTAAGTGGTATATGGAGAATCTTTGTGTCTTCCAGGTCAATTACCCTATGAACCCAAAACTACCCTAAAAAAAGAATTCCTTGTTAAAAAGGGCCCAATATTCTTGCTATTCTTGACCGCCTCACTGGCTTTTCTCTTAACACCCACGCGAGGAACCAGCATTCTAGGCCAGTCCATTGTGCGCGCTCTGAGAAGGCAGACCCCCATCAGCAACCGGGAGTGCTGCTGACAGGGGAGTCTCTCAAAGCGCTCCAACTATAGGCCGCAGGCCAGAGAAAGTGCAGGACTGCGAGCCAATCGTGTGCAGCCCTTCAGGGACCCACAGAGGCGGGATCCGCGCTTACCAGGGCCCCCAGCGGTCGCTGTCATGGCGACGGCCAACCGCAGACCGCGGAGACGCGGAGCCGTAGGCCACCGCGGCTGACCTTCACAGGTGGCGTGGAAACCCTGGAAACCCGACTCAACAAACGACACACTCTACACAAAGAAGCCTCCTCCCACGGCCCACCGACCTCCGAGCTGAGGTTTCCGAGCGGAGGCGAAAAAGAAGCGCTGCGCACGCGCAGAGGCTGAGGCTCGCGTTTCCCCAGCGCGCAGTCTCCTGGCTGGTGTTCGCTGTCCAAGTGTCGCGCGAATTGCTCTTTTGATAGTCAGAAAACGGGTACTTCCGAAGAACTCTACGTCAGGGAAGGCGGAGGATCAAGTCCCGAGGTTGAAAGAAGTCACTGGTGTGGGGTACGATTTTCCAAAGTTGGATGTATTTTCTTTTTGATTTTAGTAACATCGTAAAATGACATAGAATCATTTCTCCATAAAAATGAGTTTCTTCACAAGGATACAAAAGTGATAACTTGAAAGTTTTCTGCCTCCCTCTTCCTCTCTACCAGGGTTCATTCAGGAAACACTTGTACCACTGGACTCTCTCACCCATTGCCTTTTTTGCCTACAACTCCTTACTTTCCGCAGCCAAGCTGAAGCTAGAGGAAAAACCTCAGGGGAAATCAGAGCACTGACATTTTCTGGTCCTGTGACTCTAATACAGCTCAGTCGGTGGTAAAATTAGGATGACACATCACCTGACACATAACGCAAGTGGCAGCCCTTCAGATTTTAATATATTTTAGGCTTTCCACACTTGGGTTGTAATTATTTCCATTTGTCTTCAGTCAGGCTTCCAGTATTCTCTGCATGTTCTCTAGCTGAATCAAAAAGATGTCTAGAGTTTCAGAAAACACTAAATTCTAATGATTTCAGCGGTGTTGTTTTTTTTTTTAAGAAAAAAATCTTTGAGATATACAGTTGGTTGACTCCTATTTGATTTGTAGTTCCCTAATGATAAAAAATGTTATACATTTAAAGTGTCCAAGTCAGTGTATTCATAGAATTTGTAACCACACCACAACCAACTTAAGAACATTTTCATCACCCCAGAGCAGTTACTTTCCATTTTTTCCCCAACCCTATGCAACCACATATCTACTTTTTGTTTCTATGGATTTGCCTTTGCTGGACACTTCACATAAATGAAATCATACAATGTTACAGTCTTTTGTCACTGGCTTCTTTCATTTAGCATATATTGGCAAGGTCCCTCAGTATTGTAGCATGCATCACTACTTTATTCTTTATGGCCAAGTAAAATTCCATTGTTTGTATATACCACACTTTGTCCATTCATCAATTAATGGACATTTGCATTGTTTCTGCTTTCTGGCTACTAATAACTAATACTGCTTATAAGTATTCATGTATAGATTCTGTGTGGAAGTATGTGGAAGCTATTTCTCTTGAAGTAGAATTGCTGGTTCATTTGGTAACTTTATGTTTAACTTTTTGAGGAACTGCTAAAGTTTTTATTTATTTTATTTTACTTTACTTGAGAGAGAGACAGCACGAGTGCGAGGGACAGAGAGGGAGAGAGAGAATCTCAAGCTGACTCCATACTGAGTGTGGGGCCTGACACAGGGCTCGATTTCATGACCCTGAGATCATGACCTGAGCCAAAACCAAAAGTCAGATGCTTAACTGACTGCGCCAACCAGGTACCCCTGCCAAACAGTTTTTAAAGGCAGCTATTCCCATTTTACATTCTCTTCAGCAAGGTATAAGAGTTCCAATTTTTCTATATCCTCAAGAATAATTGTTATTTTCTGTTGATTTTATAAAAATTGTAGCCATCCAAGTGCATAATGAAGTAGTATCTCATTCTAGTCTTGATTTGCATTTCTCTAGTGATTTATAATGTTGAGCATATTTTCAAGTGCTTATTTTTTTAAATATTTTATTTATTTATTTATTTGACAGAGAGAGACACAGCGAGAGCGGGAACACAAGCAGGGGGAGTGGCGGGGGGGAGAAGCAGGCTTCCCGCCGAGCAGGGAGCCCGATGTGGGGCTCGATCCCAGGGTCCTGGGATCATGACCTGAGCCGAAGGCAGATGCTTAACGACTGAGCCACCCAGGTGCCCCTTTTCAAGTGCTTATTGACTATTTTCTTTGGAGAAATGTTTATTCAAATCATTTGCTCATTTTTAAAAAATATTTACTTATTTATTTGAGAGAGAGAGAGAGGGAGCATGCAAGCTGGTGGAGGAGCAGAGGGAGAGAGAGAGAGAGAGAGAGAATCCCAAGCATATTCCATGCTGAGCGCAGAGCCCAATGCAAGGTTCAGTCTCATGACCCTGAGATCATGACCTGAGCTGAAACCAAGAGTTGGACACTTAACTGACTGAGCACCCACGCGCCCCTTTTTGCTCATTTTTAGTTGGGTCATTTGTATATACCACAATTCAATTTGTATATTAATTCAATTCCATTCAATGTAATTCAGAGTTTTAGAGAATTGAGAATTTAAATATTAATATAGCTTGGTTCCCTTTAGCTGCTTAAAAAATTTTTTTTGTTGAATTGTAAAAATTCTTTATGAAGTCTGACTCCCAGTCCCTTAACATAGATGATTTGCAAATATTTTCTCCCATTCTGTAGGTTGTCTTTTCACTTTCTTGATGCTATCAGCTGCACTTCAAAAGTTTTTACGGCCTATTGGTTATGGTATTAGGTCAATTTTCATAGATTTTACGGTTATGAATTGATTCAATTAAAATTACTCTTCACTGTCCATTTGTTAGAGCTGTGCACTGAAGTATCTGGCATGAAATGATGATGGCTCAGATTTGGTTGAAGGTACTCCAGCAAAGAAATAAAGGGTAGATGAAGCAAAAGTAGAAAATCTTGAAAATTGTTGAATCTGAGGTTTGTTGTAGGATGGGTACATGGAGCTATATCATACTATTTTCTCTACTTTTGAGTAGGAGAAAATATATTTTTATACCAAATATGTATCTAATTACTTTTTTTGGCACAAAGGAAAGGTTTCATATGTTAAGGGTATATGGTGCCTTGAGGAAAGAAGAGCAGATATACAGAGCCTTATGAGATTAGAATGTGAAAATTGGGCATTGACTTGAGAGTTTGGAGATACTTTTGATGATATATATAAATAGGAATAAGGAATGTATTGTTAGTTCTCAGTAACCCAATCTGGGTAGAAGTGGTGACTTTATACATATTAGAGGAGTGGAATAAGGTGAAGCCATTTGTGGAAGGATGACCTTTGATTCAGTTTACATAACTCACTCTTGAGTAAGAGCGTAGCTGGCCTTAGAATTTAGTTATCTTCCAGTCAGCACTTATGTGTGTCTGTTTCTTTATTTGTGTGTGTGTATACATATATGTAAAAATTTTTTTTACATGTATGGTTGACCCTGAACAATGGGGAGACATGGAGGGTTAGGGGCACTGACCCCCTGCACAGTTGAAAATCTGTGTATAACTTTTGACTCCCCCAAACCTTAGCTACTGATAGCCTACTGTTGACCTGAAGCCTCACCAATAATATAAGCAGTCGATTAACACACATTTTGTATGTCATATGTATTGTATACTGTACTCTTACAATAAAGTAACCTAGAGAGAAGAAAATTAAGAAAATCATAAAAAAATCATGAGAAAACATTTACAGTACTTTCTGAATCAAAAAAATCTGTGTAAAAGTAGACCTGCATAGTTCAAGCCTATGTTGTTCAAGGGTCAACTGTGTGTGTACGTAGGTATATAATATTTATAAATATTATGTTTGCTATATTAAATATATTTTTTAGTTTTCTGGTCTCTATTTTGTTATTTACAAGTTTATGCCAGCCCAATTGCTTATTCTTTTAAGTTTAAAGCAGTCTATTTTCACTCTCTGGTTCCCTCTAATTACTTTTTAGATAAGCCTACATTGATAGCTTCCACTTACTTGATATCCATTTCTCGGGCTTATTCTGCAGTTCAGGAGACCTTTTTTTTAAAACAAAAGATGCTTAATGTCATCTGCCAAATTTGGAGTCTTTGCAATATATGCTGTCTTCTACATAACTTAATGCTAAAAAATCTGAGGATCCCACTAATTACAAAATCTCTAAAATGTGATTAAGAAAAAAACTAATGTAATTCAATGTAATTCAGGGTTTTTGAGAATTGAGAATTTAAATATTATATACCTTGGTTCCCTTTAGCTGCTTAAAAAAATTTTTTTTGTAATTTAACAGATTTGTCAGGCATTTTTGCCACTTCACCCAGTTAGCTGTGTTTACTTACAGTGTTAAACAATTCATGAAAACACATATATTCATGGGATTAAAAATAAACCTTAGACATCATGTAGAATATGAGCATTGGTTATAGTGAGAAGGGCAATGGTCAGAAGGAGACTTGGATTCTAGTTTCAGCTATATGCCTCTAGCTATGTAAGTAGTCTCAGTGCCCTTTAACTAGGATTTCATTTTGTTAGTAAAAGTAGGGACATTTCATTAGATGACCTTAATGCTTTTTTTCTGGTTCTGAAATTATAAGCAGAGCCATCAAAAATGTGCATAAATTTAATACAGCTTACTTCAGTTTGGAGAGTCCTAATTGCTAGAAAGTTTCTCCTTAAATTCCAATAGTTAGTTCCTAGATGTGTGACTTTAGGAAAGTTATTCTCTTATTACTTCGTCTATGAAATGCAATAATAAACCACAAGGTAAATTTTCTTTTACTGAAATCTGCTCTGTCTGATAATTACCAAAGCCACTCCAGGCTTTTTAAAAAAAATTTTTAGTGCTTGCATGGTATATTTTTTCCCCTTCTTTTTACTTTTTAGCCTATATATTCCATTATGTTTCAGATAGTTTCTTGAAGATAGTATACAATCAAGTTTTTTTTTAGCTGATCTGTGTTTTAATTACCATATTAGACCCTTTAAGTTTAATATAATTTTTTATATTGTTGGATTTAGGTCTACCATTTATCATTAATTGTCTGCTTTTCACTTCTGTTTTCCTTTCTGGTCTCCTTTTGATTTTTTTTTTTTTACAGAATTTCATTTTAATTTATATATTGGCTTTTAAAAATATCTCTCCATGCATATATGTTTTAATGATTACTCTAGAGATTTTTTTTAAAGATTTTATTTAGAGAGAGAGAATGAGAGAGAGCACGAGTGGGGGGATGGGCAGGGAGAGGGAAAAACAGGCTCCCTGCTGTGGGGCTCAATCCCAGGACCCCAGAATCATGACCCGAGGGGAAGGCAGACACTTGACTGAGTCACCCAGGCGTCCCTCTAGAGATTATTGCATACCAAACTTTTTGCTCTCTCCCATTAGGATGTTGTTCTCACATGTATTAGATCTATATGTGTTGAACATCCATCAGTGTTATAAATTTTTTATTTCAGTAGTTATACATATCTTAACAAACTTAAAAGGTGAAAAAATAGTCTGTTTATCCAAATATTACCATTTCTGTTGCTCTTTCTTCTTTCTTGGCATTCCAGTGTTCCCTTTGATATCATTTTACTTCTCTATGAACTTTCTTTAGCATTTCTTTTACAGCAGTTCTACTGGCAGTGAATTATCTTAGTTTTCCTTTTTCTGAAAATGTCTTTATTTCACTTTAATTCCTAAAAGATGTATTTGCTGGTTAAAGTTCTGGGTTGATAATTTTAAGTATTTTTTTAAAGCACTTTAGAAGTGATGTTCCACTGTCCCTGGTTTCTGGTGAGAAATACAACATAATTCAAATCTTTGTTCTTCAAAAAGTAGACGATGTCATTTTCCTGTTTTCAAGATCTTTTCTTTATGTTTGGTTTCATCTGTGTGGTTATGATATGCCTGGATATGGTTTTTGTTTTTAACTTTTTAGCAGTTTGCTGTGCCAGTATAACTGTTGTAAATATATTTTATGTAAACATATAAATTTATGTCTTTAACCAAATTTTGGAAGTTTTCAGTTATTATTTCTTAAAATGTTTTTTTCTTTCTCTTCTTTTACAACTCCTATAACATGAATATTAGACCTTTTGATATTTTCCCATAAGTCCTCAAAGCTTTTCTTTTTTCTTTTCTACTTTTTTATGTTATTCAGGCTGGATAATTTCTACTGATCTATCTTTAAATTTGCTTACTCTTCCCTTGGTTATCTCCATCCTATTAAGACCCTCTAGTAAATTTTTTTATTTGTATTTTTCACTTATAAAATTTCAATTTGGCTTTTTTTTATAAGATTTTATTTATTACTTAAGAGAGAGAGAGAACAAGATAGAGAGGGAGCACAAGTGGGGAAGAGGGGCAGAGAGGAAGAAGCTGACTCCTTGCTGAGCAGGGAGCCCAATGCGGGGCTGGACCCCAGGACCCCAGGATCATGACCTGAGCTGAAGGTGGACACTTAACTGACTGAGCCACCCAGGTTCTTTTTATAGCTTCTATTTCTTTGGTGAAGACTTTTTCCTTTCCATTCATTTAAACAATGTTTACCCTTTCTTTATGGAATATAATTAAAATAACATGTTAAGTCTTTTTCTGATAATTCTGAAATTTTAATAACCCCAGAATAACTTTTGTTCCTTGTCTTTTCCCTTGAGAGTTGTTTAGATTTCCCTTTTGTTTTACATGTTGAGTAATTTTGGATTATTTCCTAGATATTTTGAATATTATGAAACTGTCAGTCCTGTTAAGTCTTTAGAAGAATGCTTTTGTTTTGTTTTGGTTTTAGCTTGCAGTCCATCCAGTTAGTTCAGACCACATATCCTGGACAGCATTATGTGGGTTGTGGTTTCAATGATAATTTAGTTTTCAACACCATTACAGGGCAGTTCTAATCTGCCCTGATTGTGCACCACCCAGTGGCCATCCTGAAACCTGCATAGAGGCATAACCTCATTTTATTGCACTTCACCCATACTGTTTTTTACAAATTGAAGGTTTGTGGCAACCCTGGGTCAAGCAAGTCTATCAGTGCCATTTTTCTAATAGCACTTGCTCACTTGGTTTGCTCACTATGGTTTACTGAATATTTTAAGCTCACTGTTGAGAACTGCTCAGAAAAAAAGATTCCTTTCAAAATATGACTGCTCACTGACAACGCACCTGATTACCCAAGACCTCTGATGGAGATGTACAATGAAATTAATGTTGTTTTCATGCCTGCTAACACTGTATCCATTCAGCAGCCCATAGATCAAGGAGTCATTTCAATTTTCAAGTCTTATTTAAGAAATATATTTTTTTAAGGCTGCCTAGATAGTGATGGATCTGGGCAAGTCAACTGAAAAGCTTCTGGAAAGGATTGTCTAGTGTAGATGCCATTATGAACATTTGTGACTCGTGGGAAGAGTTCACAATATCAACATTAACGAGTCTGGAAGAAGTTAATTCCAGCCCCCATGCATGACTTGGAGGGGTTCAAGACTTTAGTGGAGTAAGTAACTGCAGATGTGGTGGAAATAGCAAGAGAACCAGAATTAGTAGTGGAGTCTGAAGATGTGACTGAATTGCTACCATCTCATGATAAAACTTGAATGGCTGAGGAGTTGTTTCTTAAGGATGAGCAAAGAAGAAGAAAAAAAAAAGGATGAGTAAAGAAAGTGGTTTCTTGAAATGGAATCTACTCCTGGTGGGGATGCTGTGAAGATTACTGAAATGACACCAAGGATTTAGAATATTATATAAACTTAGTAGATAAAGCAGTGGATTTGAGAGTATTGACTCCCATTTTGAAAGTTTTGTGGGTAAAATGCTATCAAACAGCATCACATGCTACAGAGAAAATGACTGTGAAAGAAGAGTCAATCAATGCAGCAAACTTCTTTGTTGTCTTATTTTAAGAAATTGCCACAGCCACCCCAACCTTTAGCAACTACCATCGTGATCAGTCAGCAGCCATCAACATTCAGGCAAGACCCTCTACCAGCAGAAGGATTATGATGTACTGAAAGCTCAGATGATGGTTAGCATTTTTCACCAATATTTTAAAATTAAGGTATGTACTTTGTTTTTTAGATATAATTATACACTTAATGGACTACAGTATAGTATAAACATAACTTTTATATGCACTGGGAAGGCAAAAAATTCAAAGTTGACTCGCTTTATTGCAATACTCACTTTATTGCAGTGGTCTACAATGGAATATACAATGTCTCTGAGTTATGCCTGTAGTGACCTACAGTGTAGTTCAGTGTTTAAAACACTTGCTCAGCTGCTTCTGGTCAGTTTCACACATGCAGAGGTTGGAGGTGATCCCAGGATTTTATACACCAATTTGGAGGTTCACTTTTAGTTCCTTCCTATGATCTCCCCCCCACACTCTCTGGTTACAAGATCTTCCTCCTTGCTGTTCTGGTAGAAAGTCAGGGCTTTAAGCCTCCCTTCACCATTCCCAGTATTCCACCCTGCAGTGTCTGATTCTCTGCCCCCACTGCATCAGTAGGTAGAGACGAGTGATGCTGTTTTGCTGTCTTGAGCTTGGTGTATGGCAGGGTTCCACCTCACAGGGTTTGCACATGGTGAAGAGGGGGTGCTACTTTTCTGCAGCTCCCCTGGAATAAGTCAAGTAAATTCAAAAGTTTGTCTCATAGCCCCAACCCCTTTCCTGTTCGACTAGAGAGAGCAAACTGTTCCTTGGACTCTGTGCTAGCTGGAAGTTCCTGTTTTCCTGTTATATGTCTATAATTCCTTTTTATTTATTCTGTTTGGGATTTGTCTAGCTTAAGTGTGTGGAGTAAGGTCTTTCATTGACTTTGGAAGTTTATATTTAAAAATACTTGTAGTATCCTATTCTCCTCTTTCCTTCTGCCGCTAATTAAGCATATGTTAGGACTTCTCACTATCTGCTCTGTATGTTTTTTTTCCCATCTTTCCATCTTTTTGTCCTTCCCAGCTGTACTCTGGATAATTTCTCCTGATTTATATCCCTGTTTATAAATTCTCCCCAGTGGCTGTATTCTACTGTGCCATTAAACCTATTTAATTAGAGCTTAACAGTCCAGTTTTTAATATATTCTTGTAACACGTGTATTCACTTCTTTCCCAAATTATCTCCATTACTTTGTATGGTTTCCCATTCCCTACAGGTACCTTATACTTGACTATTTCTTGAAACACAGAAAGCAAAAATCTAATACCTGTCGAAAGGAGTTTTCCGTTATTTCTACTAATTCTTGGCTCTGGAGTAATTTCCTTATGTAACTATTTATTGTATTTTAACTGTGTGTTGGTAAATGTTATATTTGAGAAGTAATTTGTGGCCTGCAATGAAGTTACTTTCCTATAGAGAGGATCTACGTTTTTATTCCTCCTAGCACCTAGAGGGATCACCAGTGTGGAACCACCCTAAAGCAAGTTAAATGCTTAAGATTCTTTGGGTGATCCTCATCCTTTGGCGGGGTGGAGGGAGGTCATGGGGAAGTTCCCATTAGGTTCATAATTCTGAATAGATTTACAATGTTGTGTGGGCCTTGAACTTTGATCTGTTCCCTCACCCCATAAGGTTGTCTCAGTAGGACCCCATGCCCCCTTTCCTTCTCTTTTTCTCTTTCCTTTTGGACTGAACATTCCTTACTATCTTAATATCTTGATGCTTTAAGATGATTTTTATATTTTAATCACCTTTGGTTTTCAGCAGGAATATGGACCTAACTATCCTAGCATACAATTCCCAGAAACAAGAAGTTTCCCATAACTGCATCTTTGTTCCTACATGGGCAAACCCTACTCTTTCAATTGGTATTCTCTGCACTTAGCACATGCTACTTTTGGCATATAATCCATAAATGTTGATAGGAAATATGCTTAATTCTGCCAGCAATTAATTGTAGCAACTTTTATGTATAGCTGCTCAAAAAACGTAAGTATCTTATATTAGTTATCTAATATTACTTGCTGCATGTAACAAATCACCAGAAAATTTAGCAGCTTAAAACATTATCTTACATGGTTTCTGAGATTCAGGAATCTGAGAATGGCTTAGTTTGGTAGTTCTCATGAGGTTGCAAACTTTGGATGATGGCTGCAATTTGAAGGCTTTGACTGGGGTTGGAGGATCCACTTCCACTCATGTGGCTGTTGGCTTCAGTTCCTTGCCAAATGGGCCTCTCCAATAGCCTGGCAGCTGGCTTCCCCAAGAGTGAGTGATCTAATAGAGAGTGAGGGACAGAGGGAAGAGGAAAGGATAGGAAGAAAGGGACAAAAGATAGAAAGTGGGGAGAAATGCACCAAAGATGGAAGTGATAGCTTTTTACAACATAATTTTAGAAATGACATCCCAACCCTTCTGCCACTTTTGGTCACAAAGACCAATGATGTTATGTGGGAAGGGGCTACACAAGGGTATGAATACCAGGAGGTAGGGATCACTAGGAGGCTATCTTGGAGGCTGGGAAGTACTGTATTTTACCAAAAGAAAAAAAGAAAACCTTTATTATATTCAGAGGTTCATAACAAAGCACTAGAGTTAAACCCACTCCTTCATTTGTATAAAGCATGAAAATGTTTGTAATTTTATCAATGCAGATGCGCAAAATATTTCCCAAAAGGTGTTATATATTAAACTGTTCCAAGCTAAATCCAAAAGAAAGAATATAAAGATTTAAAACTACTAAAAATATGATGTGAAAAAAAAATCTGTTAAATGGTAAGAGATAAATTTAGATGGCAAGCCTTAGTGTCTGGTAGGAAAAAAATAAAGGATTTAAATATAGCTAAATAAAAAATAAACTTGCAAGTTAATTTTAGTAATAAAAAGTTCGTTACGAGAAAAATAGTCCTCGTACTGAAACATATGGTCATAATTCCAGTAACATGCTTTTATCAATCAAAAGTGGTTTGAGAAGGCATGAAACCTTTAAGATTCTAAATATGAACCTCATAACTCAAAGTAATTGAGGAAGTCAATGTGTTCTTCAGTGTAAACACCATCCTACATTTTGTATAAAAAATGAGAAGAGGAAAATAATACATATATCTATTTGTATTTGCTGCTACTACACCTAAACCATGGGAAGATACATAAGAAACTAGTAAAACGATTACTTGAGATTGGAGGGTAGGAAGAACAAGCTAGACACATACAAGGTGGAAGGTAAAATTTATATTGATAAGTTTTTTATACTTTTCTGATAATCACAAAGAAAAAATTAAAACCTAAGATGGGTTTATAGGTTTCTGGTTTATTTCAGGATATTTTCTCTTAAAATGTGAGTCAAGTTATCAAAGTTACGGTTGTGACTGAAAAAAGAAAAGTCTGTTCTTCACTTATAAAACAATATCTGAATCTAGGCTGTTATAAAATTAGGCAGTTGAGACACCACAGTCAAGCTACTGCTTTTATGATTAAATCATAGGGTAAGATATTCATACAACACAGTAGACTCTTTAAAGTAAGGGAAAGTTCAGTCTTTTTATAGATTACCTACTTTTCAGATTTTTATCTCTTACCTAGCCAGGTTTAATGCCCACTATCTAACAAGTTCTTGGCCATCTCCTTATTGGTATGGCTATCCTTCTGGGTTGTTTTCCTTTTTTTTTTTTTTTTTTTTTGGTGGGCAACAAAGCAAAGTTTAATGAGTGATACAGTATAAAGCTCCCAAAGAGGGAGCAGACCTGAGAGGGTTGCCTCCTGGGTTGTTTTCCAACCATGTAGTCAAGATTCATATCTCTATTATAGCAGTTACTTTTACTTTGTTAATTATCTGCTTCATACAGTCAGCTCTAATAGGGACAAGAAATATTTTATTCATCTTTTGACCAGTGAAGCCTAACAAAATGCTCTGCACATAGCAAGTATATAGACACACAAAGTTTGTTGGGTGGCTACACAGAACAAGTGGGCTAGATTTTACTTCGTATTTCAGAATTCAGAGAAAGAGAACCATTCTATTTCTTCACCTTTAAAAAAATTAAAATTTCAAAATAAATACCAATGTGAAGAACATGACCAAATAAGAAACCTACCTCTACAAAGAATACTTTAAAATGTACCTCCAAAGGTACATTATTCCATTATCATTAAATGTAAAGGCTTTATGAAAACAAATCTAAAGCTATCCTATCATGGGAAGAGCTCTCCACCATTTGGTTATTTTAAAGTAATTTCAGGGGCACCTGGCTGGCTCAGTCAGAAGAGCACGTGACTCTTGATCTCGGGGTCATGAGTTCGAGCCCCATGCTGGGTATAGAGATTACTTAAAAAAAATAAATAAATAAATAAATAATTTCATTATTCATAGACTGCGTAACTAATACTGCAAAATAAACACACTATATAAAGAAAACATAAACTGATAAAAATAATCTTACACCATCTCAGTAAATTTCACAGGTTACTTTGTGTTGCCATTTTATTTAACAGCTGCAACATTTTACATTGCTTATGAAGTAGCTACTTCCAGAAGACTGATAATCTCCTTCACAGGGTATCTTTGGCTCATACTACAGATGTGATTCAGTATGAACCATGTGACCAGTGGAGTAAAATTCTCAGTCTCTACTAGCCTGAGACCTCAGATCCTGAGTTAATAACCCTGACTTGGTCTTCAAGTTGAGATGCTTCATAAGTATTTTTCTTACATCAGGGTTATTTAGTGTAGTTTCTTTTTCTTGAAATATATAATGAGTGTTTTTGATACAAAAACATATACCATATAAGAATAAAAAAAGCATCAAAATAGTGACTGTATTTTATATAATGTAAATGGAGGACTAACTAAAATATCCCCGTTACTTTCTTTTAACACAACGTACTTCTTAAAATTTTGCTGTTTGAAGAGCAAAGTTCTGTAACAGTTTCAAATACATAGAATTTAACTTATGTTAATATCCTGTTATAAAAAATAACTACCATATAAAGAATTTAAAATATGCAAAAGTAATTAGTTCATTAAAATGTATATTTAATACATTGGTGTCAGTGAAAATATGCAGACTTGCCAAGAAAGTTCTAAGGTTTAAAGGAAAAGTTTAAAAAAACCTGTTTCAGGCTTCATTTATTGCTACATAATGACTACTTCAAGGGTCATATGGCCTGTTGTCAATCACTTTTAGAAGTGGGAAATAAAGTGGTGTATATTTTGAAGGAAGGAGGAAAAATAATACACTGCAATACAAAAATATTACCTATTTATAAATTATTAGACTTACAAAACACATACTGAATCACATGTTCTTGCTATAAAAACAATGTACTTAAATATAGAAGCACAAAATTCTGAAGCACCCACAATTATTTTAAGAATACCCATTTAATCAAGAAAAAAGCCATATATATATATATATAATAATTTGAGAAGAAAAAAGGCAAAATTCTGATTTTAATCCAAATAACCAGTTTATCTAATCATGGAGGTAGGTCTCCACTCCAATTATACAAATAAGTTATCTGCCTTACTCAAAGAATTATCATATGACTAAGATCTGAAAACTGTCTATGTCACTGAAATTCATTTTTAACAGACTTTAGAAACCAGCAATGTAACTGGCTAATGTAACAGCCATTTCCCTCATAAGGTTACACCTGAAAAGAGCCTTCATTAAAATCATTCTTGGCATAACGAGGTATACATAAGTGCAGATACTTTGGCTTTGCATTTAAATAACACAGTAAATGCTACAAATTTATTAAAGACAGAAGAAATCCTTGTCCTTTTAGAACTTGTATTACGTCAAAGCTTCAAAAACTGTTGGTCTCTTAAATTTTTAGAGATTTAAATATTGTGCTAATGATTTAAAAAGATCATTTCCTGCCTAAAAAGCAAAACTTACGTGTTTCAAACAGCAAACATTTACTTTTAGTGTTTGTGGCATTTCAGCTTTAGTGAATTTAGTTTTAACAAATTAGTTTGCAATATATAATATGACTCATATCTTTCACTAAAAAAGATTTTCTATAATGAAAAATACTAATTCTATTTCTAATGGTAAACTAGTAGAGTTGGAGGTCCCACCATGGATCACAGGGATTAGAGCACTATCAAGATCATTTAAATAATGCTGAGGAAGAAGCTGGCCTTCAGATCCTGCCTGAAATTCAACCTGGGGGGGGAAAAAAAATCTTGATAAGTCAACCTTAGAAAGTAAGCAATCTTGTTTAGCTTAGCAGATGAATATGAACTATTTTAAAATATCATTCATTTTAAGCATGTTAAGAAAATATTTGATATTTTACTCATAAAATGTTTCACATTCTATATTTCTTTTATCTTCTACATAAATTATTGTCTCTCCCACAGATATCATAAAAATTGTTTAAATGCCACTACTTCATACTTTAGGTTTCTTCTCAATGCACACATAAACACACTAGAGAACCAAGGTTTTAAATAATTACCAACATGACTTAAATAAAAACCTATAGTATTAAAAAATCGACTTAAAATATTTTGAATTTGTTGTTACAAAAGTATTTAATATTTGAATTTAATGTTGCTGTTGAAAATTACATTTAATATATTTGACTAAAAAATTAACAGGGCTGCTGAAATAACAAATTATTACTTCCTTGAAAAAGGAACCTTTAACAGTGAGATCAAAATATAAGTTCTTCTTTCCAAAAGAACTATGAGTTTAACAAATCCTGACTGAAGAAAAGCAAACCCTCAGTATATGACCTCATTCATGTTTAGATTAACCATTCTAATGAAAAACTTGCTTTGAAATTGATTATACTGGATGTTGGAAACAGAAATGCACATTAAAATAATACTAGAATACCATTTTTCACCTATAAAATTCATAAAGTTCAAAAGTTTGATTACATATTGCTTTGATAAAGATGCAGGGAAAAGAACTTTCTCATACAAATTGTGGTAGTAACCTGTATTTGAGACAATATGGTAATATCTATTGAGCATATACTTAGACCTGGCAATTCTACTTCTTAGAATGTTTGTTATACTCACACTTTATGCAGAAGCAAAATATTGTGGATAACCTCAATGTCAATCAGTGCATACTAAATTTACATAAAAACTAGTTAAATAAATTATGGTACATTTATATAATCAACGACTACTAAGCAACTGTTAAAAAGAATAGGTAGTAATATGAAATATCTCTAAAATATAAGATCTTAAAGAAGCAAAGTCAGAAAAAGTAAGAGTAAAGGGAGAAATGAAAAGGACTTATATACTTATTTGGCTGTACATGCAAAAAATCACAGAGACTCCAAGAAATGGGTAACATTTGATTGCCTGACCAGGAAGGGAGGATGAGGAGGAGTATGGAGATAAGACCTACAGGGTTGAGAGTCAAGAGTGGGAAGGAGATCTTTCCAGGGCTATTACCTTATACAACTCTACTGGGAACCATTTACATTGTAGCCTGGAGTTAATATCTCTAGGGGCTACCCATTACATAGATGACAACATGAATGTTGCTCTCTGGAAATGTTGGATAAAATGGTCCTATTATACACACACTTGCAAGATAACAGAAAATATATATTGTTCTCTACCTCTGGTTCCTCGTACACAGCTCCTGAAACCCTTGTAATTTCTTAAGTGATAAGAACATTCTGAATATCTCGTTCTAATATTTGTATTTCACACCGTCCGTGACACAGGGCTCCTAAAACCCTTGTACATTCCTAAGTGATAAGAACACTAGGAATATCTTTTAATGAGGTGACTCTGGGTGGGCTCCTGGATGGAGACTGGTCACCAGAAAGACCAAACCATAATTAGAAGCTTTAGATTTTTCAGCCCTACCCCTCATCTTCCAAAGAGGGGAGAGGGGTTACAAAATGGAGTTAAATCATGCCTACATGAGGAAGTCTCCATAAAATCCCTATAGAGGAAGGTTTG
This sequence comes from Zalophus californianus, assembly GCF_009762305.2. NCBI lineage: Eukaryota > Metazoa > Chordata > Mammalia > Carnivora > Otariidae > Zalophus > Zalophus californianus. The sequence continues at coordinate 60,821,862 of NC_045599.1, read as the reverse complement.
GAGAGCTTCAGGCCAGCTAATACATCCATACCAGGAGGGTGACACACTCCAACTCCACTGAGACAGAAGTACCTATGCTTAAGAACCTCCCAAACCTCACCCTATGTATATTTCTTCATCTGTATAACCTTTAATAAACTGGTTAACATGTTTCCCTGAGTTCTGTGAGCTGCTCTAGCAAATTAATTAAACCCAAGGAGGGGGTTATTAGAACTTCTGATCTATAGCTGGTTGGTCAGAAGCACAGCCAATAACCTGGGCTTATGGTCAGCATCTGAAGGCATGTGGGGGCACAGTTTTATAGGACTGAACCCTTAACTTATGGGATCTGGTGATATCTGGGTAGATGGTGTCAAAATCGAGTTGAATTCCTGGATATCCTGCTGGTGTCCAAGAACTACTTGTTGGAAGGAGGAAATCCTCTACATATTTGATGACCAGAAATGTCAGAAATGAAGTATTTTTGTGTGAGTAGTAAAGGAGACTCACAGGAAGGAAAGACACAGTAGGGAAGAACTTTTTTTTCCTTACATGGGAAGGAAAAGACTAAATTTTCCTTTTTTTAACACTTTTGGACTTCTGTAATTTTAAATCATGTGAATATAGAATAAAGTCAGAATGAAAAAATTAAAAACCTACTTATCAAGCAAGATTGCTGTAGTGCAGAGATCAGCAAACTATGGCCTGTGGGCCAATGTGGCCCACCAACTATTTTTGTAAACAAAGTTTCATTGGAACATAGTGAGCTCATTAGTTTATATACTGTCTGTGGCCACTTGTGCACTATAATGGCACGACTGAATAGTTGTAAAAGACATCATACAGCCCACAGTGCTTAAAATATTTACTGTCTAGCCTTTTACAAAAAAGTTTGCTGACCCCTGCTGTGGAGAGTAAAGGTAATAATATAGAGGAAGTACGTAGCACACACTGATGTTCAACAAAGTTTAGTTCTCTTCATTCATCCCAAATAAAAGGTTAAAGAAGAAACTTTTGATTATTTTAATATATGATACATTCATTTCAAAAATACATCACAAAAACGTCTTACCATGTCAGTGTCAATGGAAACTCTGAGGCCAATTTTATTCATCCCATTACTCTTTAGAATTTTCAGGTGAGGGCACAGCGCAGCACTACAAGCCATGGCTATTTCTTTTGCAAACTGATAACGAGTTGCTGAAACAGATAAATCCTGGTCCTTTAGAAAGTAGAACACCTGAAATGTATTTAATTAGGAAACAAGTCATGATTAAGATTAAAAGCAGCTTTAAAAAGACAATTGCTACTTTCAATTCAACTTTATTAATAACATCCAATGTTAATGCCATGAAATTCATTAGTTGAAAAGCATTGTGTGTGGGACACCCAGGTGGCTCAGTCAGTTAAGTGTCTGCCTTCGGCTGGGGTCATGATCCTAGAGTCCTGGGATCAAGCCCCATGTCGGGAATCCTTTGCTCAGCAGGGGGGCCTGCTTCTCCCTCTGCCTCTCCCCCTACTGGTGTTCACTCTCCCTCTCTCTCTCTCAAATAAATAAAATCTTTAAAATAAAAAACATTTTGTGTGTAAATATATATATCTTGATCTGTAAGTAGTAAAAGCCTAAAACCAAAGATTATGGACTATGGCATGACTTAGCTATTTTTACCTAAAATTAAGCTGTAGCAACAAAAGCCCTATTAATTCAGTTTAGAGAAGTGTACTAATGAGTCCTCCCTATAATATCAACTTCCTGTGAGGACATCTTAATAAAGTTAAGATCAAACAAAGAAATAACATTCTAAAATTTCTTTTTTTGTTAAAGATTTTATTTATTTGAGAGAGAGAGAGAGCACAAATGGGGAGCAGCAGACAGAGGGAGAGGGAGAAGCAGGCTCCCCGCTGAGCAGGGAGCCCGATGTGGGGGCTTGATCCCAGGGCCCCAGGATCACGACCTGAGCCGAAGGCAGACACTCAGCCAACTGAGCCACCCAGGCACCCTGATGTTCCATAATTTCTATATCCTCTATAGTTTCCATCTATCTTGTACATGTATAAAATCACAGAGAATACAGAAGAAATTAGTAACAGATTGCCTGACCCAGGAGGCAGAGTGAAAAGGAGTATGGAAGTAGACTAAGGGGTTGGGAGTCTATAATTTCATATCCTCTTAGTTTAAAAAAAGTTGGAACATGCAAAAATAATTTTCATATGTGAATGCTGATTATAAACTAGTATCTATAAAAATATTTTATTTTGGGGGGTGCCCGGGTGGCTCAGTCAGCTAAGCATCTGACTCTTAATCTCAGCTCAGGTTTTGATCTTGGGGTTGTGAGTTCAAGCCCTGCATTAAAGTAGGCCCAGCATGGAGCCTACTTAAAATAAATAAATACATACATACATACATAAGTTAGTTTTAATTTACATATATATTTTTTGTAAAATAAGAGAAAAATGAAAATAATATGGTCAAATAACATATACTGTACAAAAGATGGCAATGCTGCCAAAACTTAACTGAGTTGGCAGGGAGTAACACCATACAATAGCCTGAAATAGTCTTACGGAAATCCAAATCTGATATAAAAAAGGCAGTCTGGGGTTAAAATAAATGTGTGTTTCAAGATGTAATGTAAAAAGTATTAATAAGCTGCAATGAGAAATCTCCCAAGTTCAAAAAAAATAAAAGCCATATCCAAACACAACATGTAAAGGGAAGGAATCTTTCTCAGTTACCTCAGTACACTTTACAGTCTTCTCATCGGTTTCAAAATCTGCTTCCAGTTTTATTTTTTCACTTGGAAATCCTTGTAATGATATTCCATCCACTGAACTAATAACACTATAGAATAAAACATAATACAGTAGTATTATTAGTACCAAAATGCTTTCTATGAAATGAGTTATTAGATTTGAACAAATAAGGAAAATATACATGAAAACTATATAGCACTAAGATAACTCAATTACATACAAAATAATTAAAACTATAGTCCATTCATTTACCAAGATTTCTTGATTGTGTAGCAAAATATATCTACTCTTTCATATGCCCAATTCAGACCTGAGGTTTAAAATGCCTCAGTTTCCTAACAGAAAAGCTGTCTCATGAATTTTAAAAACTTATCTTGGAATCCCTCAGCATTAGCCCTCTTTTTCCTTCTTTACTTCAGACCCTTTAACCAATCTCCAAAAAAAGAAAGAAAAATAGTAATTGAAAAGGAGTGGCACAGTAATATTCTATAAGACCTCTAATGTATATATTATTAAATTCAGTTGTATTTACAGTGAATCAATAAAATACAAACTAAACATCCAAAGGGTATCCTTTACTTCACAAAAATAGGTACGAAACAACAGAAAAAGTATATTGCCTTTCACAACCTTGGCATCAAGGTCACACTGCTACACAATGCACATTTTATCACTGTCCCCTCCCAAACTGACCATCCTTTAATAGCTTATAGCATCCTGGCCAAGAAAATACACATGAGGCAGGTTAGGTACACGTCTGAAAAAACAAACTACATTCATTAGTGTATAAGCATTTAAATTAATGGTATAATTCTATATTTATTCATAAAATGTTTAATTTGTTAGGATTTTTTATCCTTCCCCCTCCATCAAATCAATTACATTTTAGTAACAAAAATTTCTTACCCTTGGTTTCCTTTTTCTTCAGAATCTACCCAGCAGATATCCACATATTCTCTTAGGTCTACAGCATCAACTTTCCCACATGTAATTTTAAAGTCTTTTTGTTCTCGTAGAGCAAGCCGCAAGCCATCCATAGTCTCTGGCGTTATTTGTACCATTAAGCCATCTAATAATGAGGTATGTTTCACATTCCTTTTATTAAATGTCAATTAATGTCTAATCCATAAAATTTGCTATCAAAATATGTTCTGCATAAGATATAAGTTTTACATCATCTGTTAAATAATCTTAATGATTGTTTTCTACTAGGAAAGATGAAAAATATTTCAAAGTTAAGGATTCTCTTTTTTTAAAAAAACAGTTAAACAAATAACGGCAAAATTTTTCATTACCAACTAATGAAATTAGTGATGCCAAACTGCCCTTTTATAACAGCCAGCCATAAAACTAGACAAAATGTATGAGGCAGTTGTTTTCAGGTACTGAACAAGAGGAAGTGCAATACTGTGATTTCTAAGGAAAACTCAACAGGTAAGCCTACAACTGCCCAGGCTCTTCGCTTGGAGATAATTTCTTCATGGCGACCCATTAAACCTACAATGGCCACAATGGGCTGAGAAATTAGAGATAAGTTTGGGGAAGCCTGGAATCTGGAGTCAAGACACTGAAGAGGAAGGCACCAGAAGACTGTGAGTCCTTGGACTAGAACTGGGAACACGTTAATAGAGTGAGACTAGATGAGGCCTAACAGTGAACAGCTATTAGGGTTGGGAACAGAACAGAGATACTAGAAATCAAGCAATGCTGGGGGATATTGACAGTCTGGACCAACCACAGTAGAGAGACCTTATGAGTACTCAGTAACTTACACTGTGGCAAAGCAAAAACAAAGCCCTTACAAAATCTGTAGGCAAAATAGATTTAGAGAATGAGTCCTGCAGACTGTAACACCTTAGGAGTTCCACAGATCCATCTGTTAACGGAGTGAAAAATACAGACTACACAAACTCAACATGATATGCCATGAAAATGCCTGCTTAAACATAAATAAGCCTTCAGAAAAAGCTAATAGAATCTAAAGTCTCTAAAACATATTAACAGTGACAAGTATATAATCAAAACTTATCAGAGAGAACTACAAGAAAATGTGAGCCTCTATACAACTGATACCAACCATGAGACAGATAGCCAAGACAGTGGATTAAATATATATGTACTTTAAAACACCTATTCTAAAATATATTCAAAGACCTAAAGCAAAACATTCAAAAAATTAAAAGCAAATATGGGCTAAATGAATAAACAGATTTAAAAAATCTTCACAGAGAAATGGAAACTGAAAAAACCCAAAGGGAAATTCTAGAACTGAAAAGTGTAACCTGAAATTGAAACCTCAATGGATAGGCTTTATAGTAGACTGAAGATGGCAAGAAAAAGACTCAGAGAAAATGAAGAAAGGTCAATAAACATTTTTCAATCAAAGAACTTAGAGAGGGACACCTGGGGGTTGGCTCAGTAGATTAAGCGTCTGCCTTCAGCTCAGGTCATGATCCCACGGTCCTGGGATCAAGTCCTGCATTGGGTTCCTTGCTCAGCAGGGAGCCTGCTTCTCCCTCTTCCTCTGCCTGCCCCTCCACCCCCTGCTTATGCTCTCTAACAAATAAATAAAATCTTTAAAAAATAAAGAAATAAAGAACCTAAAGAAAAATGATTAAAGAAAAATAAACAGAACATCAAGGACCCAAGGAATTGTATAAAACAGATATATCTATAAATATAAATACAGATATACATATGCATATATACATATATAAATATATAGATATCTCCCAGGAGAAAAAGATTAGGATATAAAAAAATTAATAATGGTAAGAAATTCCCCAAATTTGATGAAAAATATTGACACACATATCCAAGAAGCTCCATAAATACTAAGCAGGAGAAATACAAAGAAAACCATATTAAGGCATATCACAGTAAAACTGGTGAAAACCAAAGATAAAGAGGATATCTTGAAAACAGACTGGAGAAAAGGGTGCATTAAATACAGGGAAAGAAATGTAAAAAATTATATTGACTTCATTAGAAACAATGGAGGCCAAAAGACAAGATGACATCTTTAAGGAAAATAAAAACTTCCAAAGAATTCTATAGCTAGCAAAAATATCCTTCAAAACTAAGAATGAAATAAGGACAGCTTCAGAAAAATGAAAGCCAGCCAGCTTATATTACAAAAAATGCTACTAACTTCTTGTGTCTGCTCCATTCTCACAACAAGACAAATGCTGAACAAACTGAAAATGAACAACTGTTATATCAGAGAATTGAGGTCACAGGGCAAACCCTCCCTCTCTCCCAAATAATAAAAGCTTTAAAAAAATCAACAAAAATATGTCAACACAATGACATATTTATAAAAAAAGATTTTATTTATTTGAGTGAGTGAGAGAGAGAGAGCAAGCACATGAACAAGGGAGAGGGGTAGAAGGAGACAGAGGGAGAAGCAGACTCCCTGCTGACTGGAGAGCCTGACACAGGGCTAGATTCCAGGACCCTGAAATCATGACCTGAGCCGAAGGCAGATGCTTAACCCACTGAGCCACCCAGGTGCCCCAGCAAATTATTTTAAATCAGAGTTCAGGAGTGTAGCTGGTTATAAAATAAAAATACAGAAATCAGTGAATTTCTATACATCAAAATAGATAAAAATTTTAATTTAAAAAGATACATTTACCTTAGCAATAAAACCTACATTACAGAAATAAATCAAAAGATATGTGGGACACATGGGTGGCTCAGTTGGGTAAGCGACCGACTCTTGATTTCGGCTCAGGTCATGATCTCAGGGTTGTGGGATCAAACCCGGAGTCAGGCTCCATGCTTGGCTGTGAGTCTGCTTAGGATTTCTCTCTCTCTCCACCTCTCCCTTTGCCCCTCCCCCCCAACTCTCTCAAATAAATAAATAAATCTTTAAAAGAAATCTAAGACTTATACAAAAACTATAAAATTTTATTTTTTTAAAGAGTTTATTTTTAAGTAATCTCTACATCCAGTATGGGGCTCGAACCCACAACCCTGAGATCAAAAGTCATATGCTCTACTGACTGAGTCAGCCAGGCACCCCTATAAAATGTTATTGAAATAAACTGAACATTTTCTAAATTGAGGATAGCCTATTTTTATGGACAGGAACACTGAGAATGGAAAATATGCCAGTTTTTCTCAAAATTAAACTAGTGATTTAATTCAATTCCAAAAAAAATTCCAGTGGACCATTTAGAACCTGTCAAGTTGATCCTAACATTAATATGGAAAATCAAAAGGCTTAGAGTGGCCAAGGCACTACTGAAAAAAGGAATAAAGTATGTATGTGGCATCAGAGATGGGAGGACTTCCTAAAAAGCTATGCTTGAAATAGTACAGAGGACGACATTAGTGAAACATTCACACTGTGAAAAAGCAGACTTAAGAATCTCCAAAAATACTCTCCTCCAAAAGAACAACGAAACTAATAAGTCAAAAGAAACCTTTTCAGAACTCTGGAAATTAATCAAAGGCTTGCAGCAATCTGGGAAGTATTTATTTAAGAAAAATGGCTGGATCTTCATAAGAAGAATAAGCTTTGTTCTTTGTGTCATTTTAACTCTTCTATTCCAATCCCCTCCTCTCTAGCTCAGTGGAAGCCTTAAAAACCAATAGCCTGGAATCAGGGTGAAAACCAACAGCCTGGTAGCCACTGGAAAGGGCAAAAGAAGGTTGGAGCTCCTTCAAAGCCTCATTATCAGAGAATTATTATTTTTTGAATGTTGAGTATTTTGCCCAGGGAGAAAGTTTTTTCTCAGGGAGCATCTGTGAAAAACAATTAGAAGCCAATGATTAACATCTCAGCTACCTGTGGCAGCTGATAATAGCAGAGGCAAACAATAGGCCAACCAAACACTTCTGGGGAATGAGATGTCCATAAGGGCTTTGAAAAGCTCTAACATATTTCTGGGAATTTAGAAGGCCACACACATGTACAATACTGTATGCATACTCAGTGTATGCATGCTAAAGAAATGCCCTAAGCTCTCACCTCAGATGGACTTTTAGGCTCTGTACAGTCAGGAAGTGCAGGTTATGGCAGAGTTGTTATACTTAGCGTAGACCCAAATATTGACCATGTTCTACTTCTTGAGCTGGCTAATGATTTCGTGTAAGTTTGGGGTACTGTGCTTTGTAACTGACATATGTTCTTTTGTAAGTATCAAATACATTTTAAAAGGAAATGGAAAACATCTTTACATTAAAACAATCCTAAAGATGAAACTCATACCTTCAACTATGCTGGACTTAGCAAGAAATCCTGAAGATGTTTTTAGAGCTCCATTGAATACCACAAAACTTGCACCTGTCACTGATAAGAAAAATACATTTATGTTTTAACTTGCCTTTTTTTAATGCTATATGATATTTGTTAAATGTATAATGTGGAGCATGGCACACTTAAGTACCTAATAAATGCCATGCCCATACCACTTATGTTAGAAAGGTAATAAAAAAACTAAACCAAATTAAGATAAAATATTGCATAAGGGTTATGTAATGTTTGTATATAATAACTGGTAGCTATTGTACTACTTAAAATGTTTGTGTCTGTGTCAGTGGGAATACGGGAAATCGAATATCCACCACTGATAAGAGCATAAATCAGAGCAATCTCTATGGAAGACAACTTAATAATTACCTATTAAAATTATAAATATATATATCCTTTGACACACCAATTCCATAACCAGGAATTGCACATATACAAGGTTATTCACAGTACATTTTTATAAATAACCAAGAATTGGTAACAACTATACCCATTAATGAGACAATTAAATGATGTACACATATAAAGTGAAAAGTTATGGAGAATGCAAAAGTTCTTTTTATACTAACAGAATCATCTCTAAGGTGTGTTAAAAGAAAAAGCAATGTGCACAATGGAACACGTTATGACTTGTTTAAAAAAGTGGAAGAAATTTGCTACAAATTAAAAAAATTAAAATGCAAATTAAAAAGCGGAAGAAAGATGTGTGTGTGTGTGTGTTTGCTTAAATATATATGTAGGCAAAAATGTTTCTGAAAGGATATATAAGAAACTGGTAACACTGGTTTGGTTGCCTGTGGGGAAGAGAAGAGGGTAGCCTTGGGGTCAAGGGAGGAAAGGAAATTTCTCACTGTAGATACCTATACCTTTAAAATTTTATAACACATATACCTATTCAACAAATATTAAATAGTTGTTACATTTTAATAACAAAAGTATTAATGACATATTAAATAAAAAATACAAAAGTGTAAATATCCAATATAAAACCATCTATTTAATAGATATATATTAATATAAGAAGAAAATATATTAAAATGTCCACAATGGCCATATCTTGGCACTTTATTTTCTTTTACTACTTTTTAAAACATATTTTCTAAACTTAATAAGTATATATTATCTTTATAATCAGAGGCTAATTTTATTAGCAGCCAGAATGTCAAACTATTTTAAATGTTATTTTAAAATGTACTAATTTTATGAAATACTCACTTCCACTTAACTTTCAATTTGTTAGGCCCTCTACTGCAAGGATGTGGCAATCACAGTAGTCACTGAGGCCATTCAGCCAGAACTGAGAGTAATGTTACTCACATAGGCTACTCCACCATCTTTACCATTTCTATATCCCCAGCCACTTACAGTTTTATAAATCATTCTTCATCCTTATCCAGACTGTACTCCCCTAAGAGGAGTTGGAGCAGAGAGCAAACAAGAGTGACAAACACCTCATTCCAGAGAGAAATTACTGAAAATAAGATTCACACCATATAGGATAAATTAAACCTGAAGATATCAAAATAAAGTGTTCCAAGTCCTTAAACCTAATGTAGCCCAAGAAAAAAACACAAATTAGAAGCAATTTTTAATCTGCGTCGCTAAAATTTTAAATCAAATTGTATTATTACCATCAATTCAGCAAATAAGTAAAATATATACATTTCCCCTTTGAAAGGAATTCCATTTATTGAGGTGTTTTATAGGTCAATACTAGGAACCAACACTTACCTTTTCTAGGATGGCCAGTGGCACTGTTGGCCTGTGTTTGATAAATGCCATCATTTTGTATACAGACTAGGTGAGAATCTGCTTCAGTACTAAAACTAGCTCCAATGCTAATCACATGCTCATTAGAAGAATTTATAACCTTCATTACCTGGAAAAAACACTCATTTAGAAACACTACTAACATGTTATGTCTTTATTAGTTACAGTCATTCAAAGGGCCACAATTCTGACCAGCTTCATAATTATCAAGCTTTGGTCTGGACAACTCCCTGAGAATGTAATGGAAACAAATGTTTTAAGATAAAATCACCTCAATTTATAGATAAAACAGTAAAGAAAAAAGTTTTTAAAAACATTAAACAAATCCTTTATTAGAAAACAAATCTAAGACGAACCATTAGAGACAATGGACTCTGAAAAACAAACTGATGGTTCTAGAGGGGAGGGGGTGGGGGGATGGGTTAGCCTGGTGATGGGTATTAAAGAGGGCACATTCTGCGTGGAGCACTGGGTGTTATGCACAAACAATGAATCATGGAACACATCAAAAACTAATGATGTAATGTATGGTGATTAACATAAAAATAAAAATTTTAAAAAAATCTAAAATTTCAAAAATATTTTTGCCATTATGTATTAGACAGTCCGATTCAAAACAAATTTAACATATTTTTATAGAAATCTAATGTTCAATAATTATCTTCAAAATCTGCATGAAGAAATTAAACTTACATCATTGTATTTTTTCCGAGGTATTTTTATGCAGCTCTTCCCCATTTCCATATGAATCAACAGCTGATCTATATTATGCAAGGTATACTGGTAATTTCGAAGGTCCTACATATAAAATAATGACATTTCCATAAACCTTAAACTATCCATGAGCATTTTACCCATTCATTAAATCCTTTTTTAAGAGTATCCACCATTTTAAGACTTGTGATACATAACTATCAAAATGCCATCCAGAAAGCAGTACCAACTGAAAAAAACCAACTAATCCTTCCAACTATTCCACAACAGTAATAAAGAATATCATTCTCAGGAAGAATTCTGTAGTATTTGGGGGTGATCTCCTCTTTCTAATTACAGATCTTCCAAAATAGGTCTTCAAAGTAAACATGTATAAATAAAAGTCAGTCCACTGAAATACTTTTCTATGGTTACAGATAAAACAATTATAGAAAAAAGAGGTGGAAGGGAACCTGAGATTATCTAATCCAATTCTTCCTATTACAAATGAGGAAACCTGGGCCACAATTTGCTCAAAATCACCAAACTGATGGACTTAGGATACTAACACTTTTGCTAACCCTTCAACAACTGTGTAGATCTCACATTACCTACATGTGAAAGCACTGCAGCAGAACGAATCAAAAGACAATTACAACCAGGTACAAATATATTAGGAGATGTGTTCTAAAAAGCAATTCATTAAAAACAGAGCCCATGTATGCTAAATAAATTAAGATATATAATAAATGAACTTTCATTATACCAAATATGCCAAATTAAAATAGGAAAATATACAAATATGTAAAATATGCTAAATAAAATTTTAAAATAACAATGTAAAAACACTTAATAGTTTGATTACTCACAACAAGTAAGTTCATAATAGTGTGTCCTATTTCTCCAAAAAGAGGTTTTCGGCCTCTAATACTCGTTAGAGGAGCAGGATATGCTATACATAAGAAAGGAAAACTGGTTACTTTCAATAAAAACCCAAAAAAGTCTTGAATTTATTACTTTTTTTTAAAAGATTTTATTTATTTATTTGACAGAGAGACAGCGAGAGAAGGAACACAAGCAGGGGGAGTGGGAGAGGGAGAAGCAGGCTTCCCGCTGAGCAGGGAGCCCGATGTTGGGCTCGATCCCAGGACCCTGGGATCATGACCTGAGCGGAAGGCAGAAGCTTAACGACTGAGCCACCCAGGTGCCCCACTGAATTTATTACTTTTAACTCTCATTTCTCAAACATCATGGATATATACCACCCAATCAGTTCTTTGGGGAAAGTGAGAGAAACATTAACGCATAGTGTGTATCTACTGGACGCTACACTGAACTGAGAACTTTATATACACTATATCTTATTTAAGCCCTAAAACAACCCAGTGAGGCAAATATGTCTACTCCTACTTTACTAATGGGAAAGTAGAGACATGGAAATTAACAAACTTGCTTATGGTAGGTAACTAAGTTAATAACCAGTGAGACAGATGTGAAATTTAGGCTTGCTTGATTCCAGAGCATTTCATATTTTCATTATACATGTTGTTTCCACAAAAGGATAATGACAGGAAAATTATAGTAACTGGATAAAACCCTATAAAGTTCTGATAATTTAAGACTTTTTAAAGAGAAATATGAAGAACTCAAGATTTTTAAGGCATGTATAATTAATGTTCAATTGTGGGAATTTATAGACTGTAGTAAACTTTTACAGTTCTTGGGTCAGCCTAATAAAAGGGGCACACAGAGTCAGAAAAGTCAGTGCAGAGAAATAGAAGGAACATGGAGTCTATCACCTAACTACTTTTCTCTTTCTTTAGGGCACAATAAATATTATTCAACGAAAAGGAAAAGGTATTTGGTTGGCAATGCAGCAGGGCTTCTGGAAGAAAAGGAAGGTGAAAAAAGGAAGGTAAGACATTTCTATAATGATAAAGAGCAGAAAACTTTTTAACCTTCAGTTCTCAGCCTAGGTCATTAAGCAAACAAACCGCTCTCATACCTTTATACCAATATATGTCCTTAAAATTCTAAGAAAACACATTACCTGACATCTATTTTTAAATTTAAGTCAGAGTAACTCACATCTTTGTTATTACTGACATATTTTTTAGTGTTTTGTTTTTTAAAGATTATTTACTTATTTGAGAGAGAGAGCGCGAGCAGCAGGGAGGAGCAGAGGGAGAGGCAGACTCCCCACTGAGCAAGGAGCCTGACATGGGGCTTGATTCCAGGACCCCGAGATCACAACCAGAGCCAAAGTCAGATGCTTAACAGACAGAGCCACCCAGGCGCCCCTATTTTTTAGTTTTTAAAAGGAAAACCATGTTATTTAGAGGACAGAGGGTGCAAACTGGAAAAAAACATAGGACATTTGTGGTAAAAGACATTAAAATGATATGATTAAGATAAATGATGCCTTTTTACTCCATCTGTTATGAATGAGGGAATATCCTTTACAACTTGATTGAGGTAATTTTATTTGAAACAGTACTTTCAAAAGGTTATGACTTAGAAAGACATTCCATCAGTTATAAAGGACCTCATAAGTCCTCTAAGGCAACAGTGAATAGTATTCCAAATAGTCTCAATGTAAGTGTAGATAATCCCCATTTGAAAGTTACTAATTTCAGACCATTATTTTCAGTCTTTAATCTTGGGACTCTAACTTTTGCCATTAAATCTTCCATACATCCATTATCTCTAACAAACACATATACACACACACATCACATTTCCAAGTTCATATCTAGAGGCATGGGCACCAATAACATCAAAATGTCAGTATATCTAAAATCCAGCAGTATACAGTGAACTCAAAAAATAGCTAAGACTAATTAATTTCTATGTACAGGTTTCCTCCCATCCAAAAGTTTGCTTTATACCACTTTGCTTTTACAAAAACCTGTTAGTACCTGTTTTAACTGACTGAAAGGAATATGAAACAGATTTTTGTGTTTATGAAATGGTACTTGTTGGGGCGTCTGGGTGGTGCAGTCGGTTGAGCATTCGGCTCTTGGTTTTGGCTCAGGTCATGATCTCATGGGTCGTGAGGTGGAGTCCCACATCTGACTCCACGCTCAGTGCTAGTCTGCTTGTGTTCTTCTCTCCCTCTGCCCCTCGCCTCCTCAAATAAATAAATAAATTCTTACAACAACAAAAAAGAAATGGTAATGGTTTCTTTGCTTTATGCCATTTTGGCTTACAAAAGGTTTCATAGGAATGTTCTACTTTCAGATAGTGGGAAAAACCTGTATAACTGGTGATTTTTATCTTCATCATTACTGAACACCTATCATAACTTCGCAGCTCCAACCCCTGTGATCTTTTAAGAAGTCCCACAAGTAGCTCCATGATTTTCCTTCTTTGTGTGTGAGAAAAACAGTTGTGGTATCTAGAACTGATACTGACCAAAATACTGGCCAAACGTATAAACTGTATGTTCCATAATGACTTAAGATCACATATTGACCTAACTTTCCATAAAATAGCATTTAAATATTTATAGCAGAGACAAAGTATCAGGCTGAATGGATGAAACACTTGATGCAAAATAAACTTTCATAAGCTCTGTAGTTTACACAGTAAAAAAACCTGCGATGAAATTTAAATTTTGATACTTTTTAACAACAGCATCACCGTTGGGCTGTGATGGTGTTGTGTAATGGTGGGCTGCCTGGGTGGCTCCGTTGGTTAAGCGTCCCGACTCTTGGTTTCAGCTCAGATCATGATCTCAGGGTTGTGAAATCAAGGCCCACCCTGGGCTCCATGCTTAGCAGGGAGTCTGCTTAAGATTCTCTCTCCCCCTCTGCCCCTCCCCTAGCTCCCATACATTCCTCCCTCCTCTCTAAAATAAACAAATCTTAAAAAAAAAAAAAAATCGTTAATGGTAAAGACCTCTCCCGCAAAATCAAAGAACTTAATAAATCTGCCAAAGAGAGAGATTTATATCTCTTTCACTGAATTTGTCCATTTTGAAATATTTTATGTTTTATAAATCCCCTCCATTTAATTTTCCTCCAAGAAAATACCTATTTAATTATATTAGAATCAAATGCCTGAAACTTCATTAGATATACTTTACATGGTATAAATAAATAATTTCTTGAAAAAAGTCAAGGATAAAGGGTGGGAATTCAAAAATTTTAATGCTAAAAATGATTTCAACTTAGAAATAACCATATACATAAACTGGGGCCATTATTTCACAATCCTTCATGTTTCGCTTTGTAATATACACAAATTCAGAGGGGAAATCATTTACCTTCTTAAAATATAGGAAACATAACAAAATGAACTCCCTACAGTACATGCTTTTAAGAAAACTCTTCAATGTTTTCTGTATTTTGTTCTGAGAGTTAAAAAAAATTTTTTTAAGGTAAGTTAATATAATTATGAATATCTAGAAACTTCATGACATACCAAGGTTGTCTAGACAACTCATTTAGTAGTAGAGGAGGGTTGTCTTGGAATTTTAAAAGTATATCAAAACAAAAGTAGTCCCCTCAAATCCATTAAAAAATTGATTTTAATGATATCCCTGAAATTCTTATTTTACATTTATTATATTTGAACCTATGTGATTTAACTTCTTATTCTAAAACTTACCTTTATATTCTGCACCCAATCTCAACATTAAGCGCATAGGAAAAACCTTTGCCCAGGGAATCTCTAGCTTCTGAATAAGAATTCCACAAAGAAAAGGATTACTTGGTAATAGGAGATCATCAAGTTTCTGAAAAGTAGGTGTAATAAACAGAAATCCTCCATGATCCTTACTACTGAGAAAACTCTCAGTAAAAGTAATATTGTCCAAGTTTTCTATGTATTTTCCTGGAAATAAAGTAAAAGACCTTAAGTTGTTTTAAAAGGCATTCTGAGTTTGAATGTTGCAGTATAAACTTTCTTAAATAACAGCAATGTGGATTTTTTTTCTTATTTCCACATCTGAAGAAGCATCTATTGAATAATCTGTGTGCACAAAGCTCAGTTAATCCTGGAAGTTGGGAATTGTGAACAAAAATTTGAAAATGTTTCTAACCATAGGCGGTTTTACATTTTTCTCTTTACTGCATGACCATGTGAAAATTCATCATGTCTCCCCAATCTACAGATAAGTATATAGACACGTGTAAAAAAAAAAAAATTAAGAAGACAAATATATTTCCATTTTTAAAATTAAAAAAAATCCTGTATAAAGACACTAATGACATAAAATGCTAGATTTAAGGAGACTGAAAATGATGACTAAGATCTTTTAAGAAATCATCAATCTCTTCACAAAATAAATCTTTAGTACAGTTAGCATAGCCAAAAGCATAAATGCCTTTAATTAATTTATCCATTCCCCCCAGTTGGAACAATTCAAAATAAAATGCTATACCTTTTAGAGCATCCTTATAGATGGTGATAAATAGTTTGAAGATGTCCTTTGGAATAGTATCTTCATTTGGCAAACATAATAACAGAATAATAATTTCTGCCTGTCCCAAGCCATGAAGTCCATTGGTTGAGAAGTACCAGTATTTGTCTGAGGAATCTTAAGTGATAAAAGCATACAACTATAAATGTCAACTTCTGTTAACCAAAGAAACTAATATAGTCGTCTTGGTATGAAGCACAACTTTTCAAATTCCTTGTTTCCCCAAAGTTCTTCTCACAAAAAAACTTTAAACTGAATTGTATAAGATTAATGTAAAAAAGAGAAAGGATGAAAGGCTATCTTACGGAGTCAATTAATAAATAACTAAAAATAAAATAAATAAAATTAAAAGATGCACTATTATGCTGAAATGTAGTGAGTAAGAATCAAGTTTTTGTCAGAGAATGAAAGCTGAGAGAGTCAATGATGAGTACTGAGGATTATTTACTTCCTTACTTTTAATTAGGTCACATGTCACTTACTTTAAAACTGTCTTTATTGCTACTAAATCAAGAATCTTGCTTAATTAACAAGTTTCAATTTATCTAAAAGCTATATGAAATACAGTCAATTGTATTATGAGCATCAGGTACAGCTAGGAGCCCACATCCTTAACCTAGGACTGAATGCAGGACACTAGTAAAAATCTTTAAGGTTTGAAGTCCCACTCAGTGTAAGTCTGCAAAATCTATATATGTGGCTGACAAATCAGCATCCAATGCTGCTTACTTTTCATGATTGCCAGTCAAAATTTAATTAATTTCAGAAATCCTATACACCAATTAGGCAAAGAAAGATCAATCATTACTTACAAAATACTAACTTGACATTCACCAGTAGATTAGCATTTAGGACAAATGTAACAGGACGAAAACTTTTGCCTTCAAGAAGCAAAATGATCTGCTCATGAGATGGGTGTTCCTCTACTACAGGCACTAAATCATGAAAGTAACATATTAGTTAGAATATGACTTCCTGTTAAATATGCTTGCAATAAAAAAATTTATAAATCCACCAATGGCTTTATCAAATTTAATAACAAAAGCAAATCTATTTCATAAAAATCAGTAAATACCCTAGACAACTATTATATACTAGTTTTTACTTTTCTACTTAAAGATATTAACACTGTAATACATATAAATCCTGATATATTAAATTATATATATAGTACATATACAAATACGTTGATTAAATAGCATATTTATACAATTTTAGCCCCTGTACAATTTTAAAACAAACATTTTTGCAGAGTGGATTCCAGACTGCCAGCCACTCCAATTATAAATTCTGAAATTTACAACTCTTAAAGTAGTCTAGACTCAGGCTGTACATACTGCTTGCTGCCATATGCCCTATGTCACCAACCAAGTGTAAAAAAGGATCTTGACAATCAACGGGAAAATATGTATGGCATGCGAAGTACAGAGCTTAAGGTATTTCTGCCATTATAGCTAGGTTCATGAAATAGCTCCCAGTGACAGAACAGAGATCCTAAACTTCATTCCCCTATATTATCATGCACAGAACACAATCATTTCAGGTTGCAGGATGCAGCATAATGCCTGGGGTGACAAGGATGTATCTATCCTTAGGGAACTACTCTGAGGTGGGAGCTAGCCACAGAATCTCCAGCTTGGAAAGGACCTTAGAGATCAAATAGGTTCTCATCTTTTACATAGGAAACTGAAGCCCAGAGAGATTAAATAACATGCTTCAAGTCATAGGTGTATTAAGTAGCAGATGAGAAACTAAAATTCCTAGGTTTGCTGTCCAATCCAATACTCTCTTCTTTAGGCACTTTGCACCTTTAAAATGGTATGGAGGGGGGAGGCTGAGAAAAAAATGATAGAGTTAAAACTCTAACACAATGGGAGTATTTTCAGGATTAAAAGTGTATGAGTTTCCCTGTCAAATTAAACGTTTTCCTCATTCTAAATTAGGGACTCAAGATGAGATAAATGAGTCATATTCATTCAACTCAAAAGTTCAGATATTTTTAGAATTTGGTTTCACATAACAAGACTTTTTGTAAACTAAAGATACCAAGCTATAGTTCATATTTCAATCAAATTGTCTCAGCTTAAAAAAAAAATGCATTTCATACATCACAAAATTCACCAGTACATTCTTTCAAAAAACAAAGAAAACCTTCTTTTTAAAATTTAAATAACTATTATCCTACCTGATCCCTTTTCTCCAGATGCAACCAGAAGAGGGGGCAAACTGTCCTCATCATTAGGTAGAAGACTAATCTTACTGCAAACATTCTTGTCAATACCACACAGTAACCTATAATCTGAAGTACTAGCAACAGGTAAATTGCTGTGAACTAAGACATCAGTAGGACTAGATGGTCCCTCAACTTCTGCAAAAACATCATCATTTAGTGTAAAAGAACAAGAAGTAGGTAACCCCTCAGTTCCTGTGTTTATAGGTAGTTTTTCCACAGATGGAACCTGAGAAATAGGACTCCGAATTATCTCATTTCTTGTAATATCTCCTATCTCACTGTTTGCTTTCTCCACTGTAGAATGGGCATGATCCACTGTGTTTACTGTCTGTAAAATATGGAATTAAAAAAAAAAACCAAAACCATCAGTTCATATTCTCTATTCAACTGTGAAATGTTGATCTCTATAGCCAAAGATACCTTTTTAATAATAAATAAAACCAAAATGGGCTCAGAAACTCTTCAAAAGCCAAATATGCCAAGAAACAGTACCATTTTACTCCTTTAAATTCAGAAGAGTAAGGTTTAGCTTTACCGTATCATATACTTGGGTAGGTATTAATGACTTTAATTTTATAGACTAGAAAAAGGAGGCAAGGAGAACTTCAGTAACCTGTACCATATCACACAGTAAGCAAACTTAGTTTAACCAAACTCTCCTGACAACAGCCCAAAAGCCTTGAGTGGGGAAAGGTAGCAAGGGACAGATCAGAGGGAAGGCAGGAAGGAGAATGGTTAGGAAGCTGAGTGGCAGGTGTATTCCTCAATAGTAACCACTAATAAACACTTCAAACCAGCTTCAATAAAGCCCCTTTCTTTTTAAATTGGCCAAACCTGAGTTAGTATTAAATGAGAAGCATTTATGAACTCAGGTAAAACTTATTAGGCTGTTTAGAACTTTCATTTTGTTAAAATATCAATTGAGGGTAGGTGCTTGTGGTAATTAGGGCTATTTGTAAATTCTAGCTCATGAACCCTGACAAACAGCATACATTTATATGGTATGTGAAACAGAGCAGGATACTTCTGATCTTGTCTAATATATACACACAGGATAAACCAGGTAACTGGCACTATTGAGTAGATGCTCAATAAGTATCTGTTTACTGAATAAAAGCATTCCTATTAAATATATGAATACTAGCTTCTATGAATATTTTGCTACTTTACAATGAAAGTTCTTAGTTGGCTGGAATTCTGTATTATGTATCTTTTATTTAACACCTAGCACATTTGTGTAACTGCAAACATAAATAACATTGTCCGATACTTTGCTGGATGTTTGGAAATCATTAAACAAATATTAGTCTAAATTAAATTACTAAATCTCAGTTCTATTTCCCTATACCAGGGGTTCTTAAAATGTGGGTCAGGGTTCTCTGAGGTCCCCAAGACCCTTGCAGGGAGTCAGTGAGGTCCTAGGATTTTCTTCATATAATTTAACCAAAAACAACATATCATAACAGACTGAGTATAGAAGCAGATGTGAGAATTTGTCTTTTATTAAGCCAGACATCAAAGAATTTTGCAAAAATGTAAAACAGTGTTATTCCTCTCACTAAACTTTGTTTTAAAATATCTCATAAAAATATTATTTCTATTACTACAAATTTTTAAATTAATTTTAAATTTTTTCCACAATTTTAATTAAATAAATTTACTTATTTTATTTTTTTTAAGATTTTATTTATTTCTCAAATTGAGAGAGAGAGAGAACACATGAGCAGGGAGAGTAGCAGGCAGGGGGAGAAGCAGGCTCCCTGCTGAGCAAGAAACCCGATACAGGACTTGATCCCAGGACCCTGGGATCATGACCCGAGCTGAAGGCAGACACTTAACCGACTGAGCCACCCAGGCATCCCAAATTTATTTATTTTTAAAGTAGGCTCATGCCCAGCATGGAGCCCAATGTGGGCCTTGAACTCATGACCCTGAGATTAAGACCTGAGCTGAGATCAAGACTTGGACACTCAACCGACTAAGCCACCTAGGCGCCCCACACAATTTTAATTTTAATACAGTAATTATCACTAGGTATAACCCACATAATCTATAGTTCTTTGAAGTTCTCAGTAACTTCTAAGAGCATAAAGGGGTCCTGAGACCAGTAAGTTTAAGAATCATTACCTTAAACTGACATTAAAAAAGATAAAATCTAAAATATATTCACTACATCATGTTTGTCATTTTAGGAAGCTCACAGCATTTTAAAAAAAAGTACTCTAATAATCACACTATGAAATATATTTAAAATAAAATGTTATTAAATTAAGAAGTCATTCTTTAGATTCCTTACCAAGGGCATATCAGGTAAGAGAGGACTCATGTCTTCAGAACATCTTTTATTTCCAGATGATAATTTTGCTGTATCTGCAACTTCACCATTGGGCAGTATACCATCTGCAAACCATACTCTCTTCTGTTCTTTGGAGCATAATCCTAGAATCAGTTTAAAAAGTAAAGCACTTGAATTTGGTATATTGCAATGATTTAATACTAAATCAAGTGGGAAATGTTTTCAAAACCTTTTTGCTATCCACTGGCAAGACCTGCCTTCTCAGGGCTGCAAAGGCCTAGAGAAGTGGCCTTTTGTGATTCATCTAGCTGGAATGGAAGTCTTTTCCTAATTTATACAAAGGCAGGAGTAACCCTAGGAATCATATACTCAGAAAAAGAGTGGACAGGAGAGGTTATATCTTTAAGACAGTGGGGGCAAATTTAAAGCCTGTATTACTTAGTAGTGAGTGAAGAATGAATAAATTTAAAGACTGACGCACAAGGTGGAAAAATGTAGACCGGAGCATGACAGATAAGCAAAGAAAAACAGGGAAAGAACAGAAAGAAGTATAAAAAGTCTAAAAAAGGAAACAGGATCACTGTGCATCAGAGGTCATTTTCTTAAAATTCTTTACTTAAAATAGGTC
This sequence comes from Zalophus californianus, assembly GCF_009762305.2. NCBI lineage: Eukaryota > Metazoa > Chordata > Mammalia > Carnivora > Otariidae > Zalophus > Zalophus californianus. Next base: position 60,800,824 of record NC_045599.1, on the reverse strand, counting down.
ATTTCTTATTTTTAATGTACTTAATAAGAGAAGCATAATATTTTTATTCTTATAATGTGGATATTGAATTTTATTAATATTTTCCTCCCAAATTTGGAGGAAATAACTAGATATCAGCATAAATATTTATTTTCTTTTGTTACAAAGCATCCACAGAGGAAGGTTATGAAAATAGCTGTCAGATGGCTTTATGACAATATAAAAATCAAAGGATCAACATCTACCTTCCAGAACATAATATAAAATTGGAATTACATACCATTTTTGCAGTATGGGTAGACATACTAAATAAGGTATCCATATATTTACAACACTTTCATAATTTAGTAATTTAGGATGTCAATATAAGAGAACATGTAAATATTTTTAAAGCATATTTATTCATTTTAGAGCTGTAACATACAACCATATATGCTGATCTCCTTATCTAGGTTATAATGACAAATAGAAAATAGCTATATTAAGAGATAAACTGAATCCAAAGTAATTATCAGAAGTATCTGAATTTGTTTTTAGCTGACATTTACAGTGATTTTCTAGCAAGTTAGAGACTAATATTTTGTATTTAAAAATGTACACAGGCTTGGGGCACCTGGGTGGCTCAGTCACTTAAGCAGCCAACTCTTGGTTTTGGCTCAGGTCATAATCTCGGGTTCCTGAGATCGAGCCCACTTTGGGCTCCACACTCAGCAGGGCATCTGCTTCAGGATTCTCTCTCTCCCTCTGCCCCAGCCCCTGCTTGCTCACTCTCTCACTCTCTAAAATAAATAAATCTTAAAAAAAAAAAAATGTACACAGGCTTTACTCAAGGTCCTAAACTACAACAGATTATAAAAAAGAACAGAGAATCCAAAAATTTGTAAATAGATTTTAAAAAACATTTATTGTGGTAAAATGTACATTTAAAAACAGATTTTTAAAGAAAGGGAGATATGCCAGTTATTTACCTATTGTCTCTCAAACCCAAGCCCACCCTTCCATAAGGTGCTCTTTGATGCCAGGCTGCAGTCTGGGAAGTGCAACTCCCAGACCCCCTTGCTGGTTGGCTCTGGTCACGTTCTGCCGGTAGCATTGGTGGGAGACTGGAAGGTGGGAAGAGAAAGAATTGTGTTTCTCGTTCCTGCCAGGATCCTTGCAGCAGCAGTACCACCGGATATAGGTGCATGCCCTGTGATTTGCAGTACTCCGACCATCAAGCCTGGAATACTCCTTCATTCACTGAACACCAATCCTATGAAGCCCCCTGATGGTTCCAGCATTTGCTATTTGGTATTCTCCCAGAAATCACAACACCAGTCACACCCTGAATCCCAGGTCTGAGAACCAAACACTTCTTAGTACTCCTGAACTGAGTTCTAGAATACTGCCTTTCACCTTTCATTACTCCAACCCTAGGAACAATGGTTGCTTCCTGTAGTTAGTAATCTCTGAGTCACTTGAGCATGCCCCTTTTGCTCTTCCTTCTAACACACATATACCAGTTCCCTGTACCGAATTCCTCTGATATCTAGTCTCTCTCTCCTCACTAAACCTTATCAAACTAGAAATTCCATTAAAAAATTATCTTTAGTCTAAGACACAGCATTTTTTTTCTAGTTACCTTCAACATTTGGTTGTTTAAGTGCTGAGATCGGTAAAGTTGTAGGTGAAGGTATACTGGATGTTTGAGTCTCCTGAAGAGGCTGCATTGTGGCACTTTCATCAGAATGATTAGATTTAAGATTAGAACCAGTTGGACTCATCATCCTTTCAAATGCCTGAGCTAGAAAGGGGAACAAATATTAAAATATTAAAATACTTTTGAACTTCAAAGTAAATTATTATAAATTATCTATTTTTCAAGTTGTGAGGAGAAAGAAATCAATGGGTAAGCAAGAAAGAGATGTGGCACTTGGCAAAGATAATGTCCTTACTCCAGTTGGCAGCACTCTACTTCAATATAAGCTACCAATTAGTTATTTCAATATTATATTTGGCATATGTTTATCTACTAAAGAAAATATGACTTTATTTAATATGACTGTCTCTGTTTTTATCCTTGTACCCCTATAGTATATTTTCAACACAGTTCAGGGTGATTCCTTTAAGACATAAATCCTATCACATCATTCCTCTGTTTAAAATCTTTTAATGGCTTCCCAAGTGGAGTGAAGATTTCAGTTTTTACAGTGGTTCACAAAACCCTACATAGTCTATAGCCCTACCTCCTCTGCCTTCCTACTTAGCTCTCTCTCTGACCTCATCTCTCACTACTATCCCACTTGTTCATTATGATCCAGCCATCCAGGCTTCCTGGTTCTTCAACAAGTCAAGCAAGCACTCTCCTAGTGTAGACTTTGCTCTTACTGTTCTCTCCACTTGGACTGTTCTTCCTATAAATACTCACATAGCTTTATTCTCTCACTTCCAAGTCTCTGCCCACATGTCAGATTATCATAAAGCCTAACTCTACCTACCATTAAAAAATACTACCTCTTGGGGCACCTGGGTGGCTCAGTCAATTAAGCATCTGCCTTCAGCTCAGGTCATGACCCCAGGGTCCTGAGATGGAGCCTCATATCAGGCTCCCTGCTCGGCGGGAGGCCTGCTCCTCCCTCTCCCACTCCCCCTGCTTGTGTTCCTGCTCTCACTATCTCTGTCAAATAAATAAATAAAATCTTTAAAAAAAAAATACTACCTCTTGCCACCAATCTGTTACTATCTATCCCTCTTACACTCTCTTACTTTAATTTAGGATATTATCACCATCTGATATTCTCTTCGCTTACTGTCCACCTCTGCCCACATTCCTAAGCTCCATGAAATAATAAACTCCATGAGAACAGGAGTGTATTCTCTTCACAACTGGAGCTCCAAAATGCAAAAAACTGCTTGAATATTGCTGAATGATGTTTCATCCAAATGACATGGAACAGCACTGGTAGCTCTCCCCTCATTTCTCCAAACCAATCTACTCTAAATGTCGCCACTGCTAAAGTAATCCTCCTTAAGTGCCACTGAATGATAGCACTCTCATGAAATGGCTTCAACTCACCAAATAAAATCCATATATCTTACTCCAGGTTTTGAGTAATGTCCAACTTGCCCCAAATCTACCTAATGGCACTCACATGCAGGCTTCCCTGAAACTTACACAGTCTCAGCACAACTTCCTCATTATCTATAATCTCTAATTAAACTATTTTTTTTAATCCTTCATGGAATTTGTCTTACAACCCTTGTGCCATCTTTCTCATCTTATTTAATAACATTATTTTATTTTTTTTTTGAGATTTTACTTATTTATTTGACAGAGAGAGACACAGCGAGAGAGGGAACACAAGCAGGGGGAGTGGGAGAGGGAGAAGCAGGCTTCCTGCTGAGCAGGGAGCCAAATGTGGGGCTCAATCCCAGGACTCTGGGATCATGACCCGAGCCGAAGGCAGACGCTTAACGACTGAGCCACCCAGGCGCCCCTAATAACATTATTTTAAATGATCACTTCTACCATCTTCAACCCTAAGGCTGATATTAAAATAACTTGTATTTGTTTTTTTGTGGTATATAAATTAGTGTTAAACAGAACCATAAGTGCAGAGCACCTGGGTGGCTCAGATGGTTAAGTGTCTGCCTTCGGCTCAGGTCATGATCCCAGGGTCCTGGGATCGAGTCCCGCATCAGGCTCCCTGCTCCTTGGGAGCCTGCTTCTTCCTCTGCCTCTCTCTCTCTCTCTCTCTGTCTCTCATGAATAAAAAAAAAAAAAAAAGTTTTATAAAAAAAACAGAACCATAAGTGCAAATACCTGCTATATCATAACACTATAAATAAAACAGATAACTAGATCACCATATTCATTTCAAGGTATTTTCTTTGATAAACCAAAGCATGATCTCAACATCCTATTGAGTCTCTTTAATGACTGTATCTTCTCCTCTCCTGGAACCTTACCATCAAAATGTTTTAATGTTCACCCAAAAATCTGACCTGTTAACTCAAATGTTTCAGATCTTCATGGCTATTTATTTTTCAAGTGGGGAGAGAGGATTATTATGGGAACTTGCTCTCATATTTCTGAATTCCAGCAGGTTGTCTTGCTAACAGCTCCAGCAGGCTTCTAGGCTACTGAAATAGCACAGGAAAAAACAAAACAACTATAGAGTCTTAAACTAACCTCTTCATAAACAATGGTGGTAAGATGGAAATATAAAAAGTTTACACTCTATTATCTTCCAGAGCAGAGGTCAACAGCAGAGAGAAAAGCAGCTTACCTCAGGCTAATAGACTCACATCAGAGCTTTTTGGAGAATTGCTGAAAAAAGTTATCTTCATTCAAAAGAGAAAAACAAATTATTATCAGGTATTTATTCTCCTGGCTAACAGGAAGCAATACCTGAGCTAGTATACAGGTCGAGTATTGAAAAGTCCCAAGTACTATTTGCTGGGAATTAAACTGTGAACAAATCTTTGGGAAAATGCCAAGAAGTACTCAAAAGAGCAAATGTGTATTTGAGGGGAAAAAAAAAACACACAATACAATGCACATACACACACACACTCTGTGAGAACACAAATAAGACCACCAAGATAATTGCTGATAATGGTAGTAGCTAAGCTAGGGAGCCAGAAACAATGGGAAATACATACAAACAAAATTCTAAAATTGAGAAGGGAAAAAAATATATGAGACAAAAATGTGCCAATACTGTGACAGTCCTACGAACTTATCTATAAAATCATAAATATTATTACCTTATTTTGTATTCCCATCTTAGGGTGTATTTTCCAAAAAGGTGGGAACTATTATCTTGCCTTATGCTATTAATTTATAACACTGAATTCTACTTATTGTTAAGTATTCTATAAATGTTTAGATTAGGATGATAAAGATGACAATGATGATGACAAAACAAATAGGCAGATGAAATGCAGCATTTAGGGACTTGGTACCTGTTAAAAGTTAATGAACTGCCACTCCAGAAACTGAATGCTTCCTTTCCAGACTGGTAGTATTAATTGTGAGAGTAGAACAAAAAGAAGAGAAACCAAGCCGTGGGATGTCCCACCTAAGCCAGATAAGTCAACACTAGGTCCTCGCCTTAAGAAAATAAAGAAGTTTATCTTTGTCACAATCCAATTGTTTTTAAGATATATTCAATTACTGGAAGAAAATATGTCAGGTTAATACTCACCTTTACTAATAGTCTCAAAGCAGACTACACATACTCTTGCTTCCTTTTCTAGATATTGCAGTTTATACTTCCTATTACAACAGACACCACAAAATACCTATAAAGAATAAAATATCAAATTTGGTTTTGTGTCAAGCACATTTATACCTATGGAAGGCAGGGGGAGAGGAGCCAAAAATCTAATTAACCAAACACCATTTTTCTGATTATATAAATAATTTTTCTAATCATTATAATCACAGGCAGTTATTAAAATGACTCTATCTGTTTTACTTCAATGAGGTTTCTGCAATTTAAAATCATATCTCTGACAAGGAGAATTCCTCTAAATCAATTCTGCTAATTGGAAAAGAACAAAAATTTTCTTTAATGAATAGGTTTATAATTAAAAAGTTTTCTGTGGTCCTTTATTTAAAACTTTTAAAAGCAGAATGTTATTATTTTTCTAAAAGAGAAGAGGGCTGATCTGAGACCAACATAATACTAAAAATTGCTGAATAAAAAATGCAATGTTATTTCTCTAGGCAACCCTTAGAGTTTATAGACAAGGCAGTCAGAATGCAAACAAGGTCAGCTTCAGCATTCTGAACCTTGTGGCAGCCAATTTGCTTCCCACTCCCCAATGTTTCCTTAGATATAGACTATAACACTAACTGCAGAGTGGTCTTGAAATTAATTCAATGATACAGGGGTATATTACTGAATTTGGGACATCTCATGTGTTAATGTTAGAGGGATAAAGACATATTCTTAGATTTCACAAAAACTAGTAATTAGCATTCCTCATTTCCCAGTACATCATACTCATGACAAGGTGACATTTATTCACCCTCAAGCAATCTATAAAATGACAGTGCCTTATATATTTCCATGTAAGTGAAAAATGATTTTAAACTATCCAAAACTTTTAATTATCTATTCATCAGATTTTCTGTCACATTAAATTTCACTTTCACTTAAAATGTCTCGAAAGAATAAAAGACAAAGATTTTTAAACTTACTTTCCCACATGCTCGGCAGTGGTGTCGCCGTTTCGTAAAAGTAAATTTGACTTGGCAGTTCATACAGTTTGGAGCTTCTGAATCAGGAACCCAAGTAGGTTGTTTCTGGCCCAAAACCAGGCCTTCTTTGCAAGTGTTTACAGGTACAGATTCTTCATTCACAGTTACAAAAGTGGATCCACCTTCAAAATTACTTTCTATATCAATGTAATTAGAGTTGAAGCTAACCTGAGGATCTATTGTAGAATCGGTAGTACAAGTGGTTGGAACAATCGTATTTGCTATGCTGGGCTCACTTTCAGGCATATTTGGAACATCTGGTTTATTTGGTTCCTTTGAACCCCTTGGTCTTGATGGAATGCTAAACAACTGCTTTGGTCTGGCCCCTCCAACATGAACAGACTGATTGTTAATATCAGAGACTGATAATTCATTCGTAATCTCAGATTTACTGTTAGATAACCCTTGTTCAACTGGAATTGTACTTTCTTCCCCTAAAGAAAGGTCACCATTTTCTGTTGCATTCTGTTTATCAACTGTTTCACAAATCATATTAATGCCAGGACTTTCTCCAGTAGCACCTGTTTCAGCATTGAAATACATATTATTGATGCTCCCATCATCTAGGCCTTTCGTGTCTATCTGATTCATTTGAGATTTTGAGTCATTTACACTTTCTTCAAACGATTTTATGTTACTAGTCTGAAGATACTGTTCAGTCAGAAAGGCATCAAGTTCAGCATCACTAATTAGTGCACCACTTTTCATGCCCTCATCAATATTAAAGTAATCTAAGTCTTGCCCATCAATATCATTGCTTGAAAAAGAGAGACCTTCACAATGATCAGGAAACACTGGGGCATTAGCACCAGAAAGCTCCATCTGAGATTCTGTAGCTATAGAAGAGTTTGTGTTACCAGGATGATCCAAAGACTCAACTCTGATTACCATTTGGTTGGACTCTACCTTTCTATTTCCAACCTGTTCAATTATGTTTTTACATTTTTCTTGTTTCAAAAGATCAGTCTCCTCCCATGGTTCCCCACCCAGAATAACGCTCTTCTGTATTTCTTCATGTGCTGGCACTGCATCTTGTATATTATCTATATGTTCATTCTGTGGTAAACAATCACCATGCACTTTACTTTCAATTAATGATCCACACAAAGACCCAGGTACTGGAAGACAGGTCAGTGAGGAGTACATCTCTTCACCTGAAACATGTGGATTTGGAGAGGAATCTTGAATTACATCTTGATTATCTTTAAGATCTACATCTCTTGAGCCTTCTTTTGCAGTTTGTTTTATAACTATAGCAGTTCTATCTTCCTGAAAGGAAAAGTCAGGTAATTTGAAACTTTCATCTTTTGCATTTGAATTATTTAAGTATAAATCTTCATTTTTTGGAAAACTGCAAGGCAAAGCACTTGTGTGGTCTCCTTCTTCTAAACATTCTGTGGCAGCTATGACTGCCACATCTACTTCCTCTTTTACCAAACATTTATCGGCTTTCAGTAACTCACATGGCTGGTCCTTGTGTTGTAGGCTTTCTTTGGCATCAAACATTTCGGAACTTTGTTGAGTCAAAGCAGATGGCATGTTAAAATCAACAACTGGTTCTAACTGATTAGAGATCTTTTTATCCTTTAAATTCTCTTTTACACTGTAATTACATGAATCTGAAGGTGTTGTATCTACTTTTATAACCAATTCTTCAACTCCACTAATTTCTCTGTTTTGTAATTCAGAGTTGACATCATTCTGTTCCTCTCTGACAGTATTATTACCACGGTCTGTTGAAGAAGCACAAAGAGTTTCTGACACTGAAGATAAATCCAATCCAATCAAAGAATCTGCCCTAGACTTAAAATCACCTGGCAATAACTGTTTAATATCTTCTTCACTATTAGTTACATGAACTAAGTTACCCATGTCGCTTATCAGATCACAGACAGGTTTACTACATCGTCCCATATAGAGAGGCTGGATTTCATGTGAAGTGCCACCATCCAAAGAAGAAAGGAGATCAAGTCCTGTTACATTTTTTTCATTTTGTATGGAAGTTAGTTCCTCAAGCATTTTGTTCAGGGAAATCTGATTTGTTTCACAGCATGCTTCTGATGAGGCACAACAATTAATGCACTGTTGATCCTTTGGTAGCAGTGAAGTCAGTTGTGAGGAAGCCAACTCTGAAGAAACTGAACAGTGGTTAGAATCAAATGTTTTTTGCTCATCCTGGAGATAATCCTGTTCATCTAGTTAAAATAGAGATATAATGTTATTCAGGAAGCCAAAGCAAAATTATCACAAATATGTTTTTTAAGACTCCTAAACTAACTAAACTTTTGTTTAGATCAGAAATAGGCTACTCTCTTACAAAATGATAACCTCCAAAAGTATTTTTATTTAGATTTAAACTACTTAGGGTTTTTACTTTTCAGTGTAGATGTTACAATGTGATAGAAATTCCACCTAAAATAACTCAGTTGCATTATAAAAACCAGACTGAGGAGGAGCTGAAAAACAATATAACTTCTTGGGTCTCTCTCTCTCTAGTTTCCTCGTCTTCATTATCAGCTGATAATGAAACGTCTCTCATATTAATGAAATACCAATTTATGTAAAGTTTTCAAGTTGCTTTTAGCTGGCTCATGTTCATTTTAAAGGTCTTTCTTTTAGTTAAATTTGTATCTGTAGAGAAAACTTCTAGTTTCCTTACTTCTATTTCTGGCTATTGGTTCTATTCAGTATAAGAATAGACTAGTATATTATAATGAAATGTGAACTTACACAATATAACCATGTGACCAAAACTGAAACTAAATTTTGCTAAGAGTACTCTATATCTGGGATAACTGAATCACAGACACTTAAAAATTCCATTAGTAGCAAAAATTAAAAACCAACAAACCTGGATTCTGTTCAAAATCATCAAGGAGTTTGTCCAAGTCACTGACTGCTGCTTTAAAATAACTGTCCATCCTACTTGTAGACTTATTCAGAGTTTAATCCTTATATGCCTAGAAAATAAAAAGTTATGATAGTTCATTTAATTCTCTAACATATAAATATAATGCCATCTACTGAATACCAAGAAACATAGTCAGGAAAAAGACACAAATAAATTGCCTTGAGGAATCTACAATTTAGTTGGGGAAACTGCCTCCTTATATACAAAATGACATGAAAACCAACTCTAACAACATTACATACATACATACACTACTGTAAATTTTAAGACTTATCTAAGTAACTCATGTTACTTAAGTTACATAAGACAAAGAAGAATTCATAATTGAAAGCTAAAAAAAGTTGTAAGTACCATATACCAAATATAAATATATAATACAATAATATAAAATATACTACATACAAGTAAAAATACTTCATACAAACACTTGTGGGATTCAGCAGAAGTGGTACTTCAAATGCTTAGAGCTTTAGATGCTTATATTCAGAACAGAAGATTAAAGACTAATAAGCTGAGAGCAGGAGTTAAAGAAATAGAAAATGAACATACAAGAGAGGTACAAAAAGGTTAGTTTTATGAATAAAGTAGATAAACCTCTGATCTGTCTCAAGAACTCCACAAATGAGCCTGAGACTCCTTAAAGGAATCTATCGGTAACTAAAGGGATAAAATCAAAAGGACAGAGGAGCCTAGTTGAAGGGGGGGCTCCTACTGTCTTAAATGGGACAACCAAACATCAAATGAATGAAGGCTGCAAAGGACTGAACACAAATCAAATAGATAAAAAACCAAGAGATCATAATGATACTAAAAACAAAAACACCACCACTCATTAGAGGGCTGCCAGGGCACAAACTCGTTACTCTGAAAGTTGATACGTTGAGGGAAAAGAGCCAATAATTTATCCTCCCCTTTATTTACAAAATGTACTTTAGAATAATAAAGTAGCTGCTGAGGGAAAGTTTTTTTAGATAAGAATTCCAATTAATAAACACAGATGGATTATTAAAATTTTTTATTATTAAAATTTTATTAATTATCTCTTGGAAATTCTTAATGCAATTAACAGACTAGGCAATGGTTATCAATATATTCTAAAAGTGTTAGATGAAAGGTTGGAGGGTAACTTTATAATGGTGGGAACAGGCAAACACATCTGACTTCCACTGATCAATTTCACCATTAATATATGTGGAAGAACCAAACATTATGTGCCTGGTGTAGAAGATACAACATCACATATAATGTATTCCTGCCCAGAAAAACTGAACCTGAATCTAATCAAGCTTTTAGAACTGCATATTTACAGGAAATTCAGGCATAGAGGGACAAGTTAGGTGATATCAAAACAAAGCAACCAGCTAAACCCAGAAAGTGGAACACTCTACAGCAATGTTCCTCACACTGTCTTTAGTGAAAGATCTTTAAAAAAAAAAATTTCCAATCTGTTCCATACTGTTACTTTTGTAAAACACAAACACAAATTTTGCAATATATACATACAAACAAAAAGATATACATTACGAAGCATATCTGAACAGTTGCCTGGGGTGAGGAATAGAGTAGGAAGTGAGGAATAAAAAACAATGAACAAATGAGAGGGTTTTACAAGATAGTTGCCATGAACTGAAAACACTTGAGGTCCAGAAAAAAAACAAGGATACTTTAAAGATGAGTTAAACAGATTAGACACAGCTAAGAAAGAACTGAATGAACTGGAAAACCTAACTGAAGAAATAACCTAAAATGCAGCCCAGAGAGACAGGAAAGAGGAAAATATAACAGGTTAAGAGACATGGATGGCAGAAATCATCCAACATGAGAATGGAGTCACATACAGAAGATAGAGAGCATGAAACAAGTTTGCTTGAAAAGATAATGCTAGGAATTTTTCTAGAATTGATGAAAAACACAACAAATACAGGTAATTCATTATACCAAGCAATTTAAATGAGAAATTCAAAAGTGGCCACTCTATAGTGAAACTTTGGTACTTCAAAGGTTGAGCACCCTTAGGAAAAGGTCATCTTAAAAGGAACAATAATTATGCTGGCAACAGGTAAACTTCAGAACAATCTTCAGTAACAGTGGTATGTCATCCTAATTTAACAAAGCACATTACTTCTTTTATTTCCATCTTTAAATCGTGGTTATACCATACATATACAATAGTACACAAAAACATAGACATTAAAACAAACAGAAGGAACTTGGAGAAAGGGACAATGCAGGAAACAGAAGAAAACTTCAAATAAACTAATTAATATTCTCAGAAAAGTAACAATGCAACTATGACACAGAAATGGGAAGCCATAAATAAAGAACATATGGAGGGGGAAAAAGTCATCATGGAAAGTGATAGCAAAAATCTCAAATTCAAGTGAAGCTTGTTGGATGCAGTGAAAGCAGTGCTTAGAGGGGCATTTATAACTTAAGTGCACAGGTTAAAAAAAGACAGATCTAAAAGTCAATCATCTAAGCTTCTCCCTTGGGAAACTAGAAAAAGGAGAGCAAGAAGAGCAAAACAAGTAGAAGCAAAGATGACAAAGAATAGAACAGAAGCCAATAAGATTAAAAACAGGAAAACAATAGACAAACAGAAAAAAAAAACACTGAAACCAAAAACTCTTTTCTTTGAAAAAAAAAAATCAGTAAAATTAATAAACTAGGCTAATCAAGAAAAGAGAGAAACACAAATCACCAATATCAGAAAGAAAGGGGGAATATAACTGGATGCTATGGACACTAAAGGAAAATAAAGGAATATTATTAACAACTCTATGCCCAAAAACTTGATAATCAGATGAAATGAACCAGTTCCTTAGAAGACAAAAGCTACCAAAACTCACACAAGAAGAAACAGATAACCCAAACAGCCCTGTATTAATGAAATGGAATCAATGATTAGTAACCTTCCACAGAACAAATCACCAGATCCAGGTGGCTTCACTGATGAATTTTACCAAACATTTAAGGAAGGAAGAAATGATATTTCATAATTTCTTTCAGAAAAAGGAAGCAGAGGGAACCCTTCCTAATTCACTTTATAAGACTAGCATTACTCTAATACCAAAACCAAATAAAGACATTACAAGAAAAGCAAACTACAAACCAATACTGCTCATGAACACAAACATAAAAATCCTCAACAAAATATTCGCAAGTAGAATCCAACAATGTATAAAAAGAATTATACATGACAACCAAGTGGGATTTATCCAGGTATGCAAGGTTGGTTCAACCTCTGAAAATTAATCAATATAATCTACCATATCAACAGGTTAAAGAATTATCATATAATCATATCGATTGATGCAAAAAAAAAAAAAAAAGCATCTGACAAAACCCAATACCTACTCATGATAAAAACTCTAAGCAAATTATGAGCAGAGGGGAACTTTTTCAATTTGATGAAGAATATTTACAAAATACCTACAGCTAACATACATTATGATGAGAAACTGGACGCCTTCCCACCAAAGACTGGGATCAAGGAAAGGTATCTCACAACTCCTTTTCAACATAGTACTGAAAACCCTCCTAGTGCAAGAAGAAAGGTGAATAAAAAGTACACCATTTGGAAAAGAAGAAATAAAACTGTCTCTATTTGCAATGACATGATTTTCAATGTAGAAAATCCCCAAACACTAACCTCTCGAAATAGAGTAGTGAATACAGCATGGACGTAGGATACAAGGTTAATAAACAAAAATCAAATGCATTCCTATATATGAGCAAAGAACAACTGGAATTTGGAATTTTAAAAATGCCATTTATGATAGCACCTGAAAAAATTAAATACTTAGGTATAAATTTAATAAAATATATACAGGACCTATATGTGGAAAGCTACAAAATACTGATTAAAAAAATCAAAGAAGATCTAAATAAATGGAGATATATTCCATTTTCAGGGATAGGTAGACTCAATATTGTTAAGATGTCAGTTCTCAATGCAAACCCAATCAAGATGCCAGCAAGCTATTTTGTAGGACTCAGGAAACTCAGAATTCTGAAGTGTATATGGAAAAAAAGAGGACACAGAATAATGCTGAAAAAGAACAAATTGGGACAACTCACTCTTTCTGATTTTAAGACTTAGAAGGCTACAATAATCAAGGTACTAGAGTACTGGCAAAAGAACAGACATATAGATCAATGGAAAAGAATAGAGAGCCTGGAAATAGACCCACACAAATATAGTCAATGTATCTTTGACAAAGGGGCAAAGGCAATTCAAAAGAGAAAGGCTAGTCTTTTCAACAAGTGGTGCTGAGAAAACTGGACATTCCTATGCAAAAACATGAAACTAGATACAAACCTTACACCTGAATGTTTTTAAAATGGATAATAGACCTAAATGTATTTAAAATGGATAACAGATCTAAATGTAAAATGCAATATTATAACACTTCTTGAGGAAAACATAAGAGAAAATCTACATAACCTTGGGTTTGGTGATGAGTTTTTAAATATAACAATGGCATGATCCATGAAAAAAATGATTAAACTGGATCTTATTAAAATTAAAAACATCTGTTCTGAAAAGAACACTGTAAGAGAATGAGAGGACAAGCCACATCCTGGAAAATAATATTTGCAAAACACATATCTGATAAAGGACTTGTATCCAAAGTCTACAAAAAACTCCTAACGTTAAATAATTAGAAAACCAACAATCCAATTAAATGGGCAAAAGTTCCAAACAGACACCTCACCAAAGAAGATACACAGTTAGCAAATAAACATATGATGAAATGCTCAACATCATTTGTCTTTAGGGACTACAGATTAAAACAATGAGATACCATTTTATATCAATTACAATGGCTAAAATCCAAACAACTGACAATATCAGATGCTGCAAGGGTGTGGATCAGCAGGAACTCTATTTACTCCTGGTGGGAATGCAAAATGGTACACCCACTTTGGAAAACAGTTTGTCTCTTACAAAACTATAGTCTTACTACTACTACATACTACTACAGCAATCATACTACTACATATTTACCCCACTGATTTAAAGATTTATGTCCACACATGAACTTAAATGTGAATGTTTATAACAGCCTTATTTATAAGGGCCAAAATATGGAAGTATTCAAAATGACCTTCAGTAAGTGAATGGACAAATAAACTGTGATACATTCATTCAATGGAATACTATTCAGTGATATAAAGAAATGAGCTAACAGAGCCACAGAAAGGCATGGATGAGTCTTAAATATGTATTGCTAGCTAAAAGCAGCCCATCTTTAAAAATCTACACACTGGGGGCACCTGGGTGACTCAGTAGGTTAAGCGTCTGCCTTCGGCTCAGGTCATGATCTCAGGGTCCTGGAATCAAGCCCCAAGTTGGGCTCCCTGCTCAGCAGAGTCTGCTTCTCCTTCTCCCTCTGCCCCTTCTCCCACCCCCCTGCTTATGCTCTCTCTCTCTCAAATTAAAATCTTTAAAAAAAAATTTTTTTTTTAAATCTACTCACTACATGGGACACCTGAGTGGCTCAGTCAGTTAAGCATCTGACTCTTAATTTCGGCTCAGGTCGTGATCTCAGTGTCATGACACTGAGCCCTGCATTGGGCACTGTGCTGGGCGTGAAGCCTGCTTAAGATTCCCTCAGTCCTTCCCCAGCTGCTCACTCACTATCTATCTAAAAAAACAAACAAAAAAACACCCCAAACCAAAAAACATCTACATACCATACCATTCTAATTGTATGACATTCTGGAAAAGGCAATACTACAAAGAGAGTAAACACATAAGTGATTGCTGGCGGTTTAGGGTAGAGGATAGATTAACAGGTAAAGCACAGGGGATTTTTTTAGGGTGGTGAAACTATTTCGTATGGTATTATAGTGGTGAATACAAGACATTAAAAGCATTTGTCAGGTTATCGCACAAAGAATAAACCTCAGTGTATGCAAATTTTAAAAAATTATTTAGAAGGTTGGGTGATCTCAGAATGGAATGCAGAATGTGAAAAAAGAGGCTACATTTATTACAAATATATAAAACAACCTTACTGAAAGGGGTGGAGAAATACAGTGCTACCTTTGGAAATGAGTGAGTCTGTAAGGCTGAAGGCAAAAGGAACACAAGCATTGTGCTCTAGTTGATAAACTGTTTCCCATGGGGATATGGGTTAACAATTCTGAAACCATTATACATGTATACTGGATTGAACTAGAATTAAGAAGTAAATGGATGGCTGATGATGGGAGCCAGGTTTCTTACTGTTGGAAGGGAAGGTTAGATAAGCAAAAGGGAAGGAAGCTAAAATGATCCATATGGTAATGGATTTGAATTGGAGACATCGGTATATACTCATGGGTAGCTTAATACGGATAGAGATGGTTACACATCTGTGCTAATTTTTTATGTGAAATATTTATAGATATTAGTATAAACACGTGTATCCCTTGCTGTGTTAGCTGAGAGGGCCTAGAAGCAAGACATCCCAGGGGCAACAATCATACTTAGCACCCAGAGCATGGTTTCTCCAACAAAAGGAACCAAGGCTCCATTTTGAGGCAGAAAATATACAAGATGAGCATGGAGCATCTTGTAATCCCAGAAATAAAGTGCATGTACACATGCGTGCATGGATGTATACACACAATGAAGGAGGTATGTTAAAAGGATACAGAAGTCAACTGAAAGAGCTCCCAAAGGCCAAAGCTGGAACAATCTGAACAATAAAATATATAAACCAGTACTGGCTTATAAACCAAAACATTAAAAAAATGAGTTCATATTGAGATAAATAAATAAATAGGGAACAAGACAAATCTCTCACACAGAAAAATTCTGAATAATTTGCATAGATACTTTGCTCTCAGGGAAGTGGAACATAACTCCCTGCTCCGTAAGTGTGCTGTACATACTTTCTTCTTAAGAGTACAGTATAGAAAGGGAGAAAAAATAACTTCACAGTGGAGAAACCTGCCAAACTCTACCTCAAGCCAGTGGATCAAAGAAAACATCAACAGTGGTAAGTCATGTTGATAGTATGTACCCTTGATATGATGTGATGACAATGGCACTTTATCTCTGTTGTCTTCTTCCTAAAACACATTACCTCAATCTAATTATGAGAAAAATATCAGAAAAATCACAACTGACATTCTACTAAATAGTGTACTAGAATTCTCAAAACTCTCAAGAAGATAAAAAACAGAACATCTGAGAAACTGTCACAACCAAGAGGAACCAAAGGAGACAAGACTAAATCAGGGTAGGGCGCCTGGGTGGCTCAGTCGGTTGAGCGTCTACCTTTTGGCTCAGGTCATGGTCCCAGGGTCCTGGGATCCAGTCCCGTATCGGGCCCCCTGCTCCGCGGGGAGCCTGCTTCTCCCTTGGACCCTCCTCCCTGCTCGTTCTCTCTCCCCAAATAAAATCTTTAAAAAAAAAAAAAAGACTAATCAGGGTAATGTGGTATCCTGGATGGACTCCTAGATCAGAACATATTAGGGAAAATTTGAAGAAATGTGAATAAAGTATGGACTTTGGTTAATCCTAATATATCAATACTGGTTCATTAATCATGATGTGTACCATATTAATATAAGATGTAATAATAGGTATGGGGTTAATGGGAACTCTCTGGACTATCTTCCCAATAATCTTATAAATCTAAAACCGCTCTAAAATAAAAAGATTTTTTTTTTTTAATGAAGTGAAGGCACTGGAAAATAAACTTGAGAAAATATCCTAGAAAGTAAAACAAAAAGAAAGGGAAAGAAAGTAAGAGGAAAGATTAGAAATTTAATCTAAAGAGGTCCGATATTCAAATAACAAGTCCAGAAAAAAAGTGTAGGAAGAAACTGTCAAATAAAATACCTTAGAACTGAAGGATATGATCTCCAGGTAGAAAGGGCCCAGTCAGGGCCTAACACAATGAATGAAAAATCCTTATCAAGCCACATCATTGTGAAATTTCAGAATACCAGAGTGGTTTACAGAAAGATCAACCCATTTCAGGCTGTAACTGCATCCCACACCTTTCCCCTACACTCCTGGCCACCCCATCCCATCCTGCTCTCCTTTTTCTCTATTCTAAGGCATTCGTTTACTTCACAACCTTCTAACTTTTCATATAATGTATTTATTATATTGTTTACCATCTGGAACAACTCCCCCCTCCAAGAAATTACGCTTCATGAGGGTAGATATCTTGTATTTTTGTTCACCAATATATTCAAAGTATCTTGAGCAATGCCTGCCACAAAAAATAAGCTTATTACAGACTTAGTGAATAAATATAAAAGCTTCCAGAGAGCAATAGCAGGTCACATACAAAGGACTGGTTATCATAGCTGTCATTGGACTTCTCAGTAGCAACACTAGAAGGTAGAAAACAATGCAACCATGCCTCCAAAATTCTAAAAGTAAATTATTTACAACCCAGAATTCTATATTTAGCTAAGCTA
Organism: Zalophus californianus; assembly: GCF_009762305.2. Classification (NCBI taxonomy): domain Eukaryota; kingdom Metazoa; phylum Chordata; class Mammalia; order Carnivora; family Otariidae; genus Zalophus; species Zalophus californianus. Next base: position 60,783,254 of record NC_045599.1, on the reverse strand, counting down.
TCAATCACATTTGAGAGAAGAATTTTAAAAAATATGTTTAGACAGGCAAGAATCCAGAAATGTTGCCTCCCCTTCAGTCTTTCTCAGGGGCCCACTAGAATATGTACTCTATCAACATGAGGGAGACAACAAGAAAGAGGAAGGGCTGAAGTCAGAAACAGGCTATTCAACACAGGGAGAGACAAATGCAATGCACAGATGATCATACAAGGACACACCTCAAAGAAAGCTGTGCAGCAACAGGCCTAGAGAGCAATGCATGAAGATGGATGCAGGGTGACAGGCAATTACCGGAAAGATGTTGCAAAACAAACAACAGACATTTTAAATCTACCAAAAGGAGATTTACATATCTTGTCTGAAGGGTTGTTAATAAATTAAAGATATAAAGGACAGGGTGCCTGGCTGGCTCATTAAGTGGAGGGTGCAGCTAGCTCTTCATCTCTGGGTTGTAGGTTTGAGCCTCATGTTGGGGATAGAGATTACTTAAATAAAATCTTAAAATATATACATTTTAAAAGATACATTAAAAAGATATAACATACATTCATAAAGATACATAAAAGGTAGATATATAGAAGAACTAAGGTAGGGGCGCCTGGGTGGCTCAGTCAGTTAAGTGTCTGCCTTTGGCTCAGGTCATGATCCCAGGGATCTGGGATCGAGTCCAACATCAGACTCCTTGCTCAGCAGGGAGCCTGCTTCTCCCCCTGCTTGTGTGCTCTCTCAATCTGACAAATAAATAAATAAAATCTTAAAAAAAAAAAACTAAGGTAATTACAAATGCTAGGAAAAAAACAAAAAATTATATAACAAAGAAATAGCACAATATACCTGGTCACCTGTACATATTATGCACATACTTAAATGATGTAAACACTAAATAATGATTTAACTAAAAATTAACATAGAACTAATCTGCAGATAAGAGGTGAGGAAAAGTGCAGTGTTCAAAGGTGGAGGCTTGTGTAACAAACCTAAACTCTCATCTTCTGTGATAGGAAATTGGTAAATAATATCTAAAACTGTGGTAGGATGGGGAGATAGCTGTATAAGTAAGCAGGTTATTTAAAAAACCTAGAGGTGAAAAAGAGTTGAACAAAAAAATAAAGAGCTGAATAGTCTAGTCACTCTGCAAGTGCGTTTCTCAGCAAGGTTCTATAAGAGAATGAAGCCTTAATGCCCTAAGGCATCCACCTTATGTAATGAATTACCTTCTTTCCTATGTTTCTTAAGTATTACTAGTTTTAAACCATCCAGGAGGGAATTAAGGAAATAGTAACGCAATTTATGTTCTAGATGAGGAACACTGATTGAAAAAGGCTGCTTTTGCAGGGTGGGATTCAGGAGAGAGGACTGGGGCAAAAGATTATTGCTTTTCATTTTAAGTCTTGTAGTCTTATTTTACTCTTTAAATTATGTACAAGTATCCCTTCGATAAACATTAACATTACATTACAAATTTAATAGCAAAAAGTAGTAAAGGAACTCTGAATATAGAACGTATTAAAAACATAAAGCATAGGAATTAGAAGGTCTAGAAATAGTCTCTCATCAGAAAAAAAACAATTTTTCTTAAAAAGTATGGAATTCATGAAATATCTATTTATAGAGTTATCTCTATATAGCACACTGTACTACTAAGCATTCTGTCATTTGAGGTGCCTAAAAAGGTATAGAAAAGGTAAGATAAATAATAATAGAATCCAACAATTTATGTAAGATATAATACAGATACTGTACATGAAACCTTTTAACATGAAATTTGAAGCTGCACATACTTTCCATTTCATTCAACTAAGATGTACTTACTGTGCCAATAATCTAGCACATACAGTAAGAAGACACAAAAGGAATATAAGATATACTCCCTATTCCCAAGAAGTTTATGTGTATGTATGATAACCTATTTCATTTAGGTAATATTTTTACTCACCTGACCATTTATGTACTCTCAGATTTACAATCAAATATTTACAATATTTACTTTACAAAAAATGGTTTTAAAAAATGTCTTCATGATTAAAAAAAAAGTGGCAGCAACACAGATTAACCAGAAAACCAACAAAACCAATAGTAAGGAGACTCCTAAAATGGTTCAGATGAGAGATGATGAGGGCCTGAACTGACACAGGACAGAGCAGATGGAAAGGAGATTGATAGAAAATAGTGGCTAAAGAATGGGAAATTCTGGAGAGTGAAAGGGAGAAAAAGCTAGGATTGCTGCCAGGTTTCCATCATGGGTAACTGGGCAGACGGTGGGACCATCAACCATGACAGGCGATACAGAGAAGAGCAGGACTGAGGGAAAACATGAGTTCACATTTGGACTGTTGTTTGCAGTACCTTGAGAACATCCTGGGGGAGATGTCCAATAGGCAGTTGAATACAAGGATCTGGAATGCAGGAAAGAAGTCTGAGATAGGTAAAAGATTTGGGAATTGGCAGCACATACCTGTTAATGGATGAGATCACCTAGGAAGAGATTATAGAGGACAGGAGCCTGACATCAGATAACTAAAGATCACAATTAATGTTCCTAAAGCCCCTCTGGAGAAAACTGCCCAGAGTTATATGTACTTCTATAGGAAAATAGCCAATATGTAATGTTAAATGACAAAAAATCAAACTGCAAAACATCATGCACAGTACAAACCCATTTTTACAAATAAGTTGTTTAAAAAAAAAAGTATTAGCAAAGGTACAGAAGAAAAATATGGAGGGCCAACACCAAACTGTTAATAATGAAAAAAGAAGATAATAAAAATCTGTTAGAAAAATACATTGACACTGGACTATAAATTGGCAACTAATACAAACAACTAATAAAATTATGAAAAAATATTCACAGCACCATCTGTACTATCAACGTAATATGAAGTAGAACACTTACCATTTGTTGCCTACTGAATCAGAACACAATTTTTCTTTTTAGCAATCTCACACCCAACATGAGGCTCACACTCACGATCAAAAGTCGCACAATCTACCAACTGAGCCAGTCAGCCACCCCCACAATTTTTTTTAATAAAAGTGGTCAATGTTTGTAAGGGTATGACAAAAAGAGCATCTCAGATACTGCTGATAGGAAGTAAACTGGTATACCCTCTCAGAAGAACAATGTGACAACATGTATCAACAGTCCCAAAGAGATTCCGTTTGATGTAACAATTCTCCGTTTTAAAAATTTAAGAAAATCCAAAGCAACTGAAAACATGCAAAGATATTTCACTAAATCATTAATTGAAACCATCTAATACCCAGGCATCCAAAGTAATTCTACTTACACACACACACACACACACACACACACACACACACACACACACACACACACACCAAGAGCTTTCAACTTGCAATGTAATAGTGCAAAATTTCAAAGAACCTAACAGCGCATCAATACAAGAATAGTTAAATCATCTTTCTCAAACTAGTCTGAAGACCCCTGGAAGACCCAAGAACTTTTTAGGGGGTCAGTGGGGTCTTTCCTTTTCCAAACACTTATCTATACAAGGCTGGATTTTCTTAATGTGCTTTAGTGTACAAGATAGCACACCAGATTGAAGGGAGAAGCAAATATGAGAATCCAGCTGCCTTCTATAAAGTGAGACACTAGTGATCTGCAAAAATAAAAAACAATGCCACCCTTCTCACTAAATTTTTTAAAGAAAATATATTTTTCAAAAATATTTAATTCAACATGTGAAGGGTTTTTAATGCATAATTTTTAGAAATTTTCTGAGTTTTAATTTCTAAAATACTAAATATATTGCATTAGAGAAAAACTCTTTTAGTCCTCAATAATTGTTAAGTTTGTAAAGGGATCCTGAGACCCCACTGGGTTAAAAAACTGTGATACCATCATATTATGTAACACTGGGATTAATTAAATGGGAACGGAGCTTTATCTGTCATGTAACTGTTTCAAAAGATATTTTGCTCGTGCCTTACTTGTATAATCAAACATCATAAAGTTATACTTATGAAGATTTTTTAAAACATGAGGAAACACTTAAATTTAAGCAAGGAAAGCAGGCAATCCAACTCTATATAATATCTCATCATCATAATTAAGAAAATGCCACGAGAAAAAAGACTGGAAGGTAAAAAGTCAAAATATTAACTGCGATTATCTTTAAATGGTGGAATTATGGCTTATTATATTTTCTTAATCTTTATTATATTTAAGATTTTCTTTCTGACACTAAGCATGCAGTTTAATATCCACCGGAGAGAAAAAAAAAAAAGGGAGAGAAATTGGGTGAAAAATTATATATAGTTTCCCTGGATCAAACCATTACACTTCTGCCGATTCAGAAGACAACGAGCTTAAAATAATTAATTTAAGGAACCTAAATCGACCAACCAATTTCCTATTTTGTTAAATGAAAAAGATGAACTTATCACATGTATGGACTGATTTCCATACCAAACTAACAAGAACACTCAGTCTGGAATAATTTGCAATCACTTAGTACACGTAAGTTAGTAGTTTAAAAGTTAGGTCATCTTTTAGAATTTTTCAGAGGTACCAGAGAAAAGATAGAGAAAAGATAGAGAAAAGCAACACCACCGCATCCTTCTGTCCAAAATGATGAGAAAATGCATCGGTGCCAGAATGGGGTTTACGAAAGAGCAAGGGCGGTGATGACAGATTCTGCTGGAGCCAAGTCCTCCCAGCGCAGAAACTCTCTCTCCGCGGGAACTACAGTCCCCTCAGGCAGGCACAGCCCCTCCCCTGGCGGGACAGGCAGCCCTGGGGGCGCTTCTCCGTGCCCGCCGCGGCCCCCGGGGCGCTCTCCGGCAGCCCGGAGCACTCGGGGCACTCGAGGCGGCCCGGGTGGGTGGGACCCGGCAAAAAGCCGCCGAGATTGCCCTCCCTGCCGGTTCCGGCCCTCCAAGCTCTACCGAGGGGACTCGAGGTTTGAGGATCGTGATTCCCAGTCCAATTCTGGGGGCTCGGAAAGAGAACAAGTCGGGGGCCCAGGCTCGGCCCCTGGAGAAAAAGGAGGGCCAGACCCTGCGCCCAGGTCGGCGGGTCCAGCGGCCACCCCGCCCCCTCCAAGAGTGCAGCAGGGGTGAGGAGAGGCCAAGTTGCCTGTTAATGGGGGCTCTTACCTCCCCACACCCCTGAGGAGCTCTCTGGGGACTCGATGCGACGTCAAGCAGAGGAGCGAAGGGCGACCCCGGCCGGGAGCCCCGGGGGTGCGCTACGCCGGCTCAGGGTTTGTTTTCCCCCCCGACCTGTTGGGGAGGGGAGGGGGAAGAGCAGAGAGCGCAGGCGCAGAAGAGGCTTTCCTACGGCTCACACACCCCCTCCCTCCGCGTCCGCAGCCTCCGCCGAGTACCGAAGCGCCTGCGCGCTGCTCTGCGGGGTCTGGGCTGCGGGTGCCGGGCTTCTTACCGGAAGTGCTTGGGAAGGTTGTGGGGTAATGAGGCGCTTGGAGACCGGCTTCGGTTGGGGACTCGGTTTCTCACTACAGGCCTGAAAGCCGGAATCGGGAGGCGAACTGCGTCAGTGTCCGGCTTCCTTTGCCCTTCGTTGACCTAGCCTCAGCTTCCCCCGCCCCCAGCCTGCAGCCTCCGCAGCCGGAGCGGCTCACCGGCCTGTACCGGACACGCCTGCCGCCGGGCAGCTAACCAGGCCTGCTCTCCGCGCTGCTGTCCTCCCAGAAAGCCTTTTACTTCACACTGGTGTTGCCACCCCCGTTTTTCTCCCGGCAGCAACAAAAATCCTCCCACCCATCCCCGAGTTTAAGCCCTCCAGCTCACTGCCTGCTCCCAACGCTGCTGCCCTTTCCTCTCGTTGCTTTAGTTCTGCTTTTCTAACAATGACCACAAGAACAGCTGCCTCCCCGCGTCTAAGAACAAAAGCTAACCAACTGGAGAAATAAATGCTACTCATGTGATATATATTTTGTGCTTGTTGAGCTTTACTATTTTTACCACAAGTTTCCTATAAATTTAAATGAGGGGAGAAAAGATAATCTGTACGGGGAGAAGAATCCATCTGTTGCCAGAAAGTTTTGCCAGCTCATAATTCATACCAGTCTTTTAAAATTTCAAGAGTTAGGGGCACCTGGGTGGCCCAGTGGGTTAATTCAGGGTAGGTTGTGATTTCAGGGACCGGATCCCCAAGGGTCCTAAGATGGAGCCCGGAGTGGGGCTCCTAGCTCAGGGCAGAGTCTGCTTGAGATTCTCTCTCCCTCTCCCTCTGCTCCTGCTTGTGCTCGTGCGGGTGCTCTCTCTCAAATAAATCTTTAAAAAAATTTCAGTTATAATATATCAGGAGTATTTCAATCAGGTGTGATTTATGGTGAAAGATTTGAGAATTGGTTCAAATTCTAAATCTGCAATTTGCAACTACAGTTTGTGATCTTTCAAAAACATGGAATCTTAATTTTTTTCTCTAGCCTTGATTTTACTAAACTCCGAAATGAAATTGTGTGGTTTTAGTCCAACAGTAAAACTTTTATTGATAGCTTAATTTCTTGAGCATCTACTATATGACAGTCACTGCATTAGATGTTTTGCTTACATTATCTAATTCAATCCTAAGCAACTCTACAAGGTACAGTATGCATTTTCTCTATGTGTTAGGGGTTATTTAAATAAATAACCCCTAATAAATAAAAATGGGGTCACTGACCTTATGGAACCACCATCTAATAGCAGAGACTCGTATATACAAATGTATATTTGGGATAGAAGTATTTATATAGAACTATTCATATAGTATAATACATGTTTATATATATAGTGTGAGGACAAAGAATAGAAATAGAAAACACTGAGACCTTAGAGATAAATAGGAAAAGTATACACATGAATGGTCAATTCACAAAACAAGAAATTTCAGTGCCTACTGCATGTTTTACTAATGTTCAAACTCATTAATAATGAAATGAAGACAAAAGAGATATTATTTCCAGTGGATCTAATTAGCCAGTTTGTTTAAAATGTGAATAAACTCCATTGGTGAGGGTAGAGTGAAATGCGCACTCATCCTGTTGGGGATATAAATTAGGACAAAGATTTTGGAAAGTTATTTGTCAAATCAGATCAAGAAATGTTCACATGACCTAAATTAATAATTTCCCTTCTAGAAATTATAAGGACATATTCCAGAATACAAAGATTTATATGAAATAACAATAAACAACCCCCCCCAAACTGGAATGCCTTTCACATACAAAGGCAATTGTACTTTGTATCACATTTATTTATGGATGTTTCCTCTGTGCAGTGCCTTATGCTAGGAGTTGTAAGGATTACAAAAACGGACAACTCATGAAATTTGCCCTAAGAAGTTCACAATTCACTGTGTCATTCTCTTATTTACTAACACAAATAGTTGAGAGGTTGCTGCAATATAATGAAATTACAAGCTGTTTTTGGAGCTTCTTTGTCAATTAAATTTCCTATGATTTCCTTTGCTCATTGAAAGAAGAAATCTGCACATGAAATGCAATGTCAAATAAAAATATTAATGAAAAAGAGTCATTGCAAAGTTTGAGTAATAATTATTGAAAAACTCCATGTATCATATTTGACCTCTAAAGATCCCAATTTATAATTAAATGGTTTTGACTTCAGGAGATCATCCCAATTGTAACATACTTGGCCAGTTTATTCCTTAGACTTTAATCATTGCTTGGACCATAAGCATTTTTTTTATTATTTTGAAAGGTAACCAGAATCTTGATTATATTAAGAGGCTTAAATTCCACAGTAATATGAACTTACAAAGCTGTTCCCTTTTCATTAGTAATCTGGATGGCGAAAATATCAGAAGCAAATGAAAATAACAATTACAATTATTCATTTGTTTCATGGCTGGTCTTACACAACAAGCAATTTTAGAACTAGGGGTTCATTGCTCCCAAATACAGAAAGCGACATAGAACTGTTAACCATTAGTATTTAATGCTACCTAACCATGTTAGAATACCCAGGTTACAAGGAAAAGAGCTAATTTTTTTTTTAATTATCTGTTTAGGGCCACTTAGATCAGCTATTTGGAGCAATGTCACTAATTAAGAAATGGTTATAGTTTTTGTGACTACAAAAACTAATTTTTTTAAATGCATAGAAAAAGTTTGGAAGGAAATCCATTAAAATACAAGCTGAATTACCTTTGGAAGGTGAAATTATGAGTGATTTGTCCTTTTTCTTTCTAGTTTTTTATATTTTCCAAGTGTTTTACAATGAGAACATATTACTTTAATAATCCAAGGGGAAAACAGAACACTTTAAAAAAGTATTTCTAAATTTATAATTGAGTCAACCAATTACTTTACATTCCTTATGCAATCAATACATTGCATACTGCATACAATCTACAGCATGACTATGGGTCATTAAGAGTGAAATAACCCAAAAGGATGTATAAGCACTTGTGTCTAGATACTGTCTTAGGGGTGGCAACAAGGTACAGTTATCCCCGGGGCTCATATATGATACAGCTTCAACATAATGACACAGGTTTTCTTAGGGAGGAAGTCAGAATTCTTTGCCAAGTATTTCTAGTTCTCTCTTCTGGGCATATGATGGCAATGTATTTCTGGGCCCCTTGCAGTTGAATAGGGCCGTGTGTCTGATTCAGGCAAGTGAACTGTGAAAAGTGAGTGACATGTGTCTTTCTGGATTGGATTCTTTTTACCCACCAACATAAGATATTCTAGAGCCCACTTCCCCTCTGGCACAGCAACAGACAAGACTTGATACTGTGGCTTCTCCATCCGTGTGAGTGCTTGAGAGAGTCCAATGAACAGATCACTTCTAGAATAAGAAATAAACTTTGTTGTTATATGCCGCTGAGATTCTGGGGGTGATTTGTTACTGCAGCATAGCTTAGCCTGTCATGGCACATAAACTTTGTTTAATGCCTCTGAGATTTGGAGGTGACTATTCTGAATGATACACTGGGTGCCTCAATGAGATGCTCTGTGGCGGTGATGTTTGCTAAACTTTTTCCTTCACAGATGAATTACTACTTACAATTATTATGATATGCCAGCTAAATACATTTTGTTGTAAATGAATACTTACCTCTAATACTACTCAGAGTGACAGTGCATTTTTTTTTGCTTTTAATTATTTTGTTATGGAAAATGTCAATCACATATAAAAGTAGAGAGAATAGTGCAATAAACATTGCAGCTTTAGTATCAACAACTCGTGGTCACATCTTATTTCATCTATAAATTCACCCACTCTAGCCCTTTCCCCTCAGCTGGATTATTTTGAGGCAAATCTCATTTATCATGTCTTTTCACCTCTAAATATTTCTACATGTATATTTAAAAGATAAGTACTTTACAAAGTAGAAATAATAATGCAATGAACTCTCTCATATCCACTACTGCCATCTAATTCCAATATGGACAAACTTGTTTCATGTATACCCTTACCCACTTATATTATTTTGAAACAAATACCATATGTCATATCATTTCATCCATAAATATTTCATTATGTACTTCTAAAAAAATTGCTCTTTACAAAAACATAATAATACTATTCACATCTAGAGATTTAACAATAATTCTTCAATAATGCCAGATATTTAGATACTGGTGTTAATATTTCTAATTGTTTCATGGATGTCATAATTTTTAAATAGTTTGTGCGAATCAAAATCCGAATAAAGTCAACATTTTGAGATTGATTGATGTCTAATAATGTTCTCTCTTTTTTGTTCTTGCACTTTATTTTTTTTGAAAAAGTCATGTTTTTGGCCTGTAGAATTATCAGGATTTGGATTTTTCAGCCCCACAGTATCTTTTAATGTGTTCCTTTTGCCCCTATGTTTCCTGTAAGCTTGTAGCTAGATCTGGAGGTTTGGTTTGATATGGGTTTAGTTTTTTGGCAAGGCTGCTCCATAAGAGGTGTTATGTACTTTCATTAGGAGACATAATATCTTGTTGGCTCTCTTTTGTTGATGTTAGCAACCATTGATAATCACTGCTTGGATCCATCTTTCATTTGGCTTTACAAAATGGTGACATTCTATTATTTATTTTTTTTAATTAATATATAATGTATTATTTGTTTCAGGGGTACAGGTCTGTGATTCATCAGTCTTATATAATACACAGCACTCATTACAACACATACCCTCCCCAGTGTCCATCACCCAGTTACCCCATTCCCCACCACCCTCCCCTCAAGCAACCCTCAGTTTGTTTCCTAAGATTAAGAGTCTCTTATGGTTTGTTTCCCTTATTATTTCTTTTTTATTCATTGATTGGAATTCTTCTAGGGATAAAAATTTCCTCAACAACTATTTAGTTTTCCTGAAGTATAATTCATATAGGAAAGGGAAATTAAATATTTGACCTTTTACTTTACTGACGGTTTCCAGAAAAATGAGTTTCTTCCCTTGTATCTTCTAAAGCAGACCAGTGGTAGTGGGGGAGAGTGTGTTAATACATGGAAGTTAAATATATGTACATATATGTATATATGTATGATACTAAACCAGTTCTCTAGATTTCCATTGTTCATCCCAATGTTTGACACTATAATGAACACATCATATTCATTGCCTTAATCATAGCACAAAATATATTATTAAAATTGTCAAAGGAATCATAATTAAACTTGAATTGGATTAGGATTTACTTTTTATTCTAATGTTAGATTTCTACTTTTTTCTATCAAGCTATAAAACAAGTCAATAAGAAAAGGTGTTCTATTAGTTGCTTTTATGTATCTAAGGATAGTCACATCCGAATTCATCTGCAAAAATTTCAAAGATATAGGTATATCATATTAGTACACAGTTACACTAATTTTATATTTTGAAGCTGGCATAAGGAAATTCACCAGAATTCAAATGTGTTCAGATGGAATTAACAATTTCAGGCAATCTAAAGAGAGAAGAAACAACTGCTGATGATCCAAATACACGGCCAGTTAGCATGGAAACTGGAGGCAGAAAGAGAACTGAAATTCAAATCAGAGAAGTGAAATTAATTATTCTCCTTGTCAGTTGCTTGAATAATATTTTTCTGAGAATAAGCTCAAAACAAATGTTAATGTGCTTTCTGAGTTACATAAGTTTAACACTGTGCCACAATTAGGAGAAAAAATGAACTGCGGTTATCATTTCTCCTTATGAATATTTGAGAAAAGAGATCACATTTCCAAGCATTGGAAGAATTTTAGCTCTCTTTGGCTGGAGAGAAGACAAGGAACCCACTACTGGGTGACAGAAACCAACCCCTGCAGGCATGTAGTGACCTTCTCGGGAACTTGGCAATGAGAAACAGGATCTGAAGTCCATGAGAAATCACCTGTGAGATGCATCTCTGAGCCAAGAGGCAGGCTCCAGGGCTCTACAGCAGCATATTGCAGGCAACAGAGCAATGGCATAGATGGCTAAACTATGAAGAAAAAGGATAGCACAACCTCCTAATTTTGACGATACGGAAGTCCAGGATTATTGCAGGACCTTCCTAAGACCTCAGAACAGATTACATTTGATTTAGGAAATAAGGGAATGTGATATTTCTTTTTTCCTGGCATTGTGGAATAAAATTCATGCCCATTGTATGTAATTTTATAATAGTGATCTCTCTCTCCCTCTGTCCCCCCCCTTTTTTTTGTGAGCTCTACACCCATTGTGGGGCTCAAACCCACACCCCGAGATCAAGACTCACATGCTGTACTGACTGACCCAGCCAGATGCCCCTCTAATAGGATCTCTTGATTAAAAAAAAAAAAGTGTATAAATAGAATGGGAATCCTGTCCTTTATTATGAGAGATAATGTTTTCTTCAGGCTTTTTTCCCCTTTTTTGGTAACAGATTGGGTAGTCAGTTCAAAGTGAATTTTTTATATTCACTTTCTTTGACTTCTTCAAATCAAGAAAGAGAAATAGTGATAACCAAAGAATCTTTTCTGCACACTTTGCAATGTGCCTTACTATTTAAAAAAAAATAGAATTATGGGGTGCCTGTGTGGCTCAGTCAGTTAAGCATCCAACTCTTGATTTCAGCTCAAGTCATGATCTCAGGGTTGTGAGATCGAGTCTTGCATCAGGCTCTATGCTGGGCGTGGAGCCTGTTTAAGATTCTTTCCTCTCCTTTTGCACCAACCTCTCTCTCCACCCCCCCAAAAAAATAAAATTATAGATGAAGACTTTTACAATACAAATTAAACTCTGCATGCATATGTGTACATATAATGTGTGTTTATATATAGCAGGTTAGATATATATGTACAGTTAAACAGGTTAAAATATATACACACAGTTAAATAGCTTAAAACAAAGTTTGAAAGTATGCATGAAACATGAAAAGGGAATCATCATCTGGCTCATTTTCCCTCTTAAAGTAAGGTTTTGCAAGATTGTCTGCTATGATTGACCAATGATACACAAGGAGACTGGATAATATAGGACCACATTTCCTCATGTGGCATTTTCTCCCAATTATGGTCATTTCCATGTCCATTTCCTTCTTAACATCAAGGACTCCTGGACAGGATACCTGGTCTTAAATTAACTCTGTTATTTTTTCTTCAATGATTTCTAATCTATTTTCATCTCAATGATGGTTTGTCATTTCTATTACAGTCTGGGCTTGTCTTGCTGTCCTTCTATATATAGTTAGATTTAGATTTGACTAAGGATATTAGTAGTCTTCAGCATATCAGCGGCTTAAACTAGATGTTTATTTTTCTTTTGCATTAACATCCAGATACAAGTGGCCTAGAACTGCCATGGAATTCTATGAAGTCAACACAGACTTTGGATTCTTCTAGTTTTTTACTCTATCATCTGTGGCCTCTATTCTCAAGGTCACCTCATGGTTCAAGATGGATCTTCAGCTCCAGCAAGAAGGAGGAAAAAGACATGGTGGGTCAAAGGGTTCAAGTCAGCTATTTTTTAAGGAAGGGTCTCTGAAGCTGCTACAAGATACCCTTACTTATATCCATTGATTAGAACTTTATTTCTTGACCACATACAGTTGCAAAGGAAGAATGGGGAATAGTCTTCATTTTGGGAACCCCTGTGCACAGCTGGAAATCTAATGGAAGAATGGCTATTGGAAGGAATTAGCAGTTTCTGCCACCCTCTATTTGAACCATGGTGCCATTGAGAGCTCCCTCCCCTTGTTGTGAGAACACAGTAATATTTTATCAAACAGCATGGATCCGAGCAGGCTCGGAATGATTATTGTAACTCCAGAATAAAGGCTGATTTTTAATTGGAGCACACTATTAATGATTACTTTGTCAGTGTTTAATCTTTACCTGCAAAGTCAGATACAAAACCTTTCCTCCCCCTTCTCTTTCTTCCCCTCATCACATATTTGGGAGTATCTGCTCTTGCTGACTCACTTCCTCACCTCCTTTATTTATCTTCAATCTTATTCAGAATGGATTCTCCCGAATTACTCCACTATTCTTGATAAGGCCAACAGTTAACCCATAAAACAAAATTAATCAGGTGTTTTTCTGTCATCTTCCTTGGTTTCTCAGCATTGGGTAATATTGGCACTTTTCTCTTCCTTGAAATCCTTTCTTCCATTGGATTCCATGACACAAAACTCTTCCAGAGGCTTCTTGTAAATGCCCTTTGTGAGCTTTTCCTTGATCAGAACACAAAATGATGAATCTCCAAAGTCCAGTTCTAAGTTCTTCTCTTCTCGGCCATTACACATAGATGAATTTATCTACTGCCGGCTTCAGTTATCACTGTGTTGAGGATTCCCAAAACTCTGTTTATAATTTGATCTTTATTCTGATTTGCAATATCTTTTTTTTCTTTCAATGAGCAAGTGACTAATTTGTCTTTGGTTAGCCAAAGCTGCTTCTTTATTATCCATATGAATGCACAGTAATTTTTTTTTTAAATGTATGAGCTTGGGGCGCCTGGGTGGCTCAGTCCTTAAGCGTCTGCCTTCAGCTCAGGTCATGATCCCAGGGTTCTGGGATTGAGCCCTGCACTGGGCTCCCTGTTCGGCGGGAAGCCTGCTTCTCCCTCTCCCTCTGCTGCTCCCCCTACTTGAGCTCACTCTCTCTGTCAAATATATTGTAAAAATCTTTTAAAAAGTAATTAATTAATTAATTAATAAAACGTATGAGCTTGTCAGTAAACCATAAACTCTATGACCATGTAAAATATTTTAACTAGCTTATCATCATAATGTTTAGTCTTCCACTTGTTAAACGGTCAATCAATATAATTAGGTATCTGCTGTTTCTCAGACACATTCTCTATATAACATTAGGATTTAAGAACAGAAACTAAAGACAATGTATCTTTTATTGGGAATTTTAAAATATAATTGAGAATGAATATATGCATGAAATGTACAAATATACACAGGTATTTGCAACATATGCATAATTATACATACACAAAAAGCAATGTTAAGCCCTTCTAGGGATAAGTATAAATTCATACAATGAGTCTGTGCCTTAGTTTAGTCACTTGTAAAATAAAGATAACAATACATACCCCACAAGATTGTTGTAAAGATTAAATGACCAGTGTACATGGGAGTGTCTCAAAAGCTTTAAGAAGAATTCAACATACCATAGATATCTTAATAAAACTAAGATATTTTTGAGCCATGCCTCTCAGAGTTTTATTCTCCATGAGACATTATTAAAGCTTGTTTACACTTGTTTTGCAATTTTTTTTTAGACCAAAATGATTGTTGTGGGTGTTCTGCCGTGGAATACTAAGCATAGCAAGTAAGTAGCTATTCAAGTGTTAGAGGAAATCCAAATCTACTTCTTAAGGAAAAGAATATCACTGGTTTTGTCTCTTGATACCTAGTCGTATGACCTACTTACATGCAGATTTGAAGATCTTCTATTCTACCATGCCCACTCCCAATCAGAACCCATCAGCTACAGAATACCTGCATTCCTGGGTCTTCCTCAGATTTTTATATTTGAATTTTCTGCTGGCGAACTCATCATATCTTAAGTTTAGTTGAGAGAAGTAGTTCTTGAGAAATCATCTATGGTAATGTTTTTTTCCTTGGATTAAATTATATTCTAAGAAGGCACACTTGAACTAAATTACTTAGCCCCTTGCAAAATCACCAATACGACACTGAGTTTTAATTTTATAGTCCCAGCTTTTATCAAAGTTATTATAATAAATAGTCATATAAAATTTGGTTTTGTTTTTGTTATTAAGCAAAACTAGGTCATTTCATTGCTCAATGAGGTCATTTTATTGCTCTTTATGTCTCTTGTCAGAAATTGCTATTAGAATTTAAAACCTGAGTGATGTATGTATTAAGGAATAGGTATGCTTCTTCCTATCTAAAAGTTATGAAATCTGACTTATTTTGTCCCGTTTTGGTTTGGTACTGGCTGCCAGGAAGTTAAAAGGCAAATCAAATGATCAATCACAAAGTCCATCACCATTATGATCACTTTTTACCTTCTTTAATGATTGTTTCTCTATTTCTATTTTATTGTATATAAACAGATAGATGATAGATAGATAGGTAGATAGATAGATAAATAGATAACAGATCTCCCTTAGGATAAGCCACATAAAAAATCTGTTAAGGAAAGATTTTCTTTTTTTCTACTGTGTTATATATGTATTTTTTTAATGTTAATAGAAATTTCTCATTTCAGAGAGTCATTGTAAATACATAAGAAATATTGGAAGGAGGATTCAAGGTTTAAGAAATTAAATAAGATACTTAAAATTATCCTCTCAGAATTTGAATACTGCAATAACAAATATTTAAATGTATTCTAAATTTCAATGTAATCTTTTTTAAAAATGATCAACAAATAGATTTAAATTGTGATTTGATTTGCATTACTAATTTACACATCATGAATTCTATTGAATAGGGTAAATTAGAATGGTTTTGTATATTGAAGACTTAGCAAAAACACAATCTCTAAAGAATATGAACTGCTTTATTTAAATCACAAGATCTCTTCAACTATAATTTTCTTCTCCCATGCTGTTTTATATTTTTCTTAGGAAATGCAAAAAAGCTCAAATTCCCATTAAATTTTCATGGGCTTATAAAGCTAAAAGTATTTTTTAAAGGGTTATTTCATTAAAAATTTCTTAAATTAATTAGACTTTATATTTTAAAGCAGTTTTTAGATTTACAGAAAAATTGAGCAAAAAGTACAGAGTTCCTATATATATTCCTATATACTCTCTCTTCTCTCACCCACAACAATATTTCATTTTTAGTAAGAAGAGTTAAAAAAAATTTAAGCCAAGATTACTTTATCTCACCCTTAAATGTTCCCTCCGGAGTCATGTACGTTCAGTATTGGCTAAATAAATTAGATAGATAAATTCAGCCATGGGTTTCTTCAACATTATCAATATTATTTCCTTCTGGAGAGTTCTCTTTTTTTTTAAGATTTTATTTTAAAGTAATCTCTACACGCTGGAACTTACAACCCTGAGATCAAGAGTCTCATGATCTACTAACTGAGCCATTCGGGTGTACCCCTCATTCTTTTTCTTGATGAATTGTTGCTCAAAGGCAATTTGGAGAATATCTGCCATTATATTAACTCCTCTTTATTCTTCTTCAGAGTGTTTGATTTTTCCCAACTACTTTTTCTACCATCATAACCATGTCTAAGGGTACAATTCAGTGGTCCTAAGTACATCCACATTGTTGTGGCACCATCCTCACTATCCGTCACCAGAACTCTTTTCATCTTGTAAAACTGAAACTCTGTATCCATTAAACCCTAACTCCCCATTCTCCCCTCTCCCAGTTCCTGGCAACCACCATTATTCTTTCTGTCTTTACAAGTTTAACTATTCTGAGCCCTTCATTTAAATAGAATCATACAGTATTTGTTTTCTTTTTTTTAGTTTTTTAAAAAGATTTTATTTATTTATTTGAGAGAATGAGTCAGAGAGAGCACGAGTGGAGTAAGGGGCAGAGGGAGAAGCAGACTTCCCACTGAGCAGGGAGCACAGGGAGCCTGATGCAGGGCTGGATCCCAGGACCCTGGGATCATGACCTGAGCAGAAGGCAGACACTTAACCGACTGAGCCACCCAGGCACCCCAAGTATTTGTTTTCTTATGACTGGCTTGTTTTCCTTGGCATGATGTCCTCAAGTTTAATCTATATTGTAGTATATGTCAGCATTTCCTTCCTTTTTAAGGTTGAATAATATTCCATTGTATGTATGTACCACATTTTGCTTATCCATTCATCCATTGAGGGACATGGTGTTGCTTCCATGTTTTAGCTATTGTGAATAATGCTGCTATGAACATGAGTGTACTCCAAGTGTTTTTGAAAGAATGCTTATCAGGTGTCAGGGACAAACCCAGAATAATTCTTGCATAAATTCCGAGACTGATGAGCAGATGTGGTCTCCTTGCCTCCAGTCTCAGGGCCTCACATTGTGCTTAGGGAAGTCTGTGGTCTTTGTCCATTTGTATATAACGTGTGAAATTAACAATATGATGGACATCAGAGTTTGGGATTTATGAGGAATTACTTTGGAGTGATTGTGGACTCAAAAATTCCTGTGGGAGATCTCTAATTATTGGTATCTGCAAGGATTTTCTTTTGAGCTAGTCATTTATCCAAAGAGTGATATACCAATTTCCTGGGGTTGGGGGAAAGACTGAGGGACAGGGAGTGGGTAAATCTTCGCTGCCAGCTTTCTCAGAATCAAAGGAGGGAAGAAAGATGGGGTTTCACTCTCAGATGTACAGACTTTCACTTAATAATTTTCCTAGTTTCAGTCCTGAACCTCCTGCATTATGTAAAAAACAACAAAAAGAACAGTTTTTAAAAGGACCTTTTGAAAACAAAAAGTTGGGGTGCCTGGCTTAGTCGGGTAAGCATCTCTCTTTGTCTCAGGTCATGATCCCAGGGTCCTGGGATGGAGCCCCACATCGGGGTCCCTGCTTAGAAGGGAGAGAGTCTGCTTCTCCCTCTCCTTCTCCTCCTCCCCCACCTCCTCTTTCTGTTCCTACTCTCTCTCTCAAATAAAATCTTTAGGAAAAAAACCAAAACAAAAAGTTCTGAAATTCAGCATATTAAAAACCAAATTCTGAAAATAAAAAATTTTAAAAATTAAAAATAAATTTAAAAATAATAAAAACCAAATTCTGAGGGGCACCTGGGTGGCTCAGTCGGTTAAGCAACACACTCTTAATTTTGGCTCAGGTCATGATCTCAGGTCTCTGCACTCAGTGGGGAGTCTCTCTCTCTCCCTTTCCCTCTGTCCCTCCCCCCTGCCACGCTTTCTCACTCTCTAAAATAAATAAATAAATCTTTAAAAACAAAACAAAAACCCCCACAAATTCTGGCTATTCTACCCAAAACTTCTCTTCTCACAGTTTGCCCATTTTGACAAATGGCGACTTTATCCTCCTGGTCGCTCAGACTAAACTTGAGTGTCATCATTCACTCATCTTTTTTTTTTTCCTTTTCTCTCACATTTACATTTATCAATCAGTGTGTCCCCTTGGCTCCACCCTCAAAATATATCCCCTTCTCCCGATCTGATGAAAGCCACCACAATCTCTAGTCTACTGCAGATTGTTCTACTAACATTTATTTTTGGTCCATTGCCAACGAAGAATGTGTTATCTTCTCAGACTAATAAGCCCCACTCGCCTTTGTTTTTTCCTGCTATAGCTTTCCACTCTGGACATGACCACTGATACTCTGATTTGTGAGATTCCTTCCAATCTAATCACAGTTTTGGAGCTCACTACCTTAGGCCTACCCTACAGCAAATCTAGGGAGGGAGGGCACTAATGGCAAGGTAAGGGAAAAAAGCAAAAGCAATAAACTATCTGCCTTGTAATTCTGTTGCAGGCCATGCAAACAATTCCTCAGAAAATAGCTGTGACTGTGCTGGTCATTTGTCTATTTGTCCTCTGATTTTTCTCCGTGCTCTTTCCCCCATTCCATTCTGTATTGCCAGGTCCTGACCCCAACAAACTGCCTTTCCCGGGCTCTTGGTCAACTGGTTTGGAGTTAAGATGAGACAGTGACTAGAGATTGGAGGGTGTCAAGTCGGAAAACCAGGGTATTTCTCCTTTCTCTCTCTGCTCTGTGTAATATCTCAGACAGGGCTCCCTCTCCACCATGGTTCCATCTCTCTCCAGGCTCCTTAAGCTCTGGTTCTATCTCCTTCTCCCTTTATCCCTTTGGTTGTGGGGGCAATAGCAGTGTCCTGCCATTGTTAAACTCCAGCGTGGCGCCTCACCGACCTCTGATTGCCTTCTCAGTTCTCCCATCACTTTGGTGACTAGTTCCCCACATTAAATTTTCTCTGTTAAAGTACCTTGGTTCTGTTTTTCTGCCTGGGCCCTGACTAATACTTCCACCTTTCAAATTCTTGCCATATTCTGCTAATACCTGCT
The DNA here is from genome assembly GCF_009762305.2 of Zalophus californianus. NCBI lineage: Eukaryota > Metazoa > Chordata > Mammalia > Carnivora > Otariidae > Zalophus > Zalophus californianus. Next base: position 60,763,886 of record NC_045599.1, on the reverse strand, counting down.
CTAGTTTCATGTTTATAACCAGACTTCCCTCTCCCGATGCATTGCTAATATTTGTTTGCTTTCATATCTATTCTGAAGATTCTAGACAAAATTATCCACCTTCTATAAAAATGAAATATGTTTAGAATCAAAGCCTAAGTGTTACTTCTCAAGACCAGGGATAGCAGCATCCATTTTGGTAAATCCCTATCACATGTTGGATAATGAGCTAGAGACTTCACAAATGTTTTCTCAGATCTTCATGATCACCTCCAAGGCAGTTACTACTCCCTATTTATCAAAGGAGAAAACCGAGGTGCAGAGAAAGAGAAGTGAAGTTACTTGATCTAGATTATGTAGCTCATACGTGGTGAAGGTTGGCTTCACACATATCTGCTTAATACAAACACAAACTACCCCACTCTGCTTTTCTAATATGCTCCATGCCCACCTTCACATTAATCAATGTTTGCTCATCCTCATGACGTTAAGGCACAAATAGGTTTTATTATATACTTACATAGTAATTTTAGGGTCACATGAAAGATACATGAATTTAGGAAATATTAAGTACAAGCATAGGAAACTAATTGTGTCTTGATCAGGTCAAAAATTGTACATGGCTTCAAACATCATTCCAGCTACAATTTTTCCCTTGAACCATGGAAACAATATCTAATCAATGAGTTAATTCTATCATGTAAAACTAATCATATGTTTCAAGATCCATTGAGCTAGCCCAGAACAAGGTCCTTTCATTCATTTTACAAAAAAATAGAGAAACCAAACCAAAACAGCTGCTTTACCTAGTTACTGAACCCCTGTTTTGAATGGAGGAAGCTACTTCCCAAGAGAAGCTGCCACATTTAGCAAAGAAACAGAGGATATAATGGAGCCAGTTCTTAAGAACTGCAGGATTTATTTATTTTATTTTTTAATTTTTTGACAGAGAGAGAGACAGCAAGAGAGGGAACACAAGCAGGAGGAGTGGGAGAGGGAGAAGCAGGCTTCCCGCTGAGCAGGGAGCCCGATGCGGGGCTCCATCCCAGGACCCTGGGATCATGACCTGAGCTGAAGGCAGACACTTAACAACTGAGCCACCCAGGTGCCCCAGCACTGCAAGATTTAAATCCAAAAAGCATCCTATTACTTTATTTGCTCAAAATCTTGAGGGCGTGCACACACAAGTTTGTATGATATTTTTCAAGCATCATGTCCAAAGAAACTAGAAAGGAAAGTATGACACAAAGAAGGGCTGAGGCCAGGATTTCAAGTGAGAATTAACAACAAATGAGGAAAGAATAGATTTTACTTGAAATAGAAAGTGAGGGGCGCCTGGGTGGTCAGTCAGTTAAATGTCTGCCTTCAACTCAGGTCATGATCCCGGGCTCCCTGCTCAATGGGGAGTCTGCTTCTTCTTCTCTCTCTGCCCCCCCAACACCCCTTTCCACCGCCCCCCCACTCATGCTCTCTCTTTGCTCTCTCTCAAATAAATAAAATCTTTAAAAAGGGGCGCCCAGGTGGCTTAGTTGGTTAAGCGGCTGCCTTTGGCTCAGGTCATGATCTCAGGGTCCTAGGACCTAGCTCCACATTGGGCTCCCTGCTCAGTGGGGAGTCGGCTTCTCCCTCTCCTCCCCTCTGTGCACACTCTCTCTCAAATAAGTGAATAAAATCTGAAAGAAAGAAAGAAAGAAAGAAGAAAGAAAGAAAGAAAGAAAGAAAGAAAGAAAGAAAGAAAGAAAGAAAGGAAGGAAGGAAGGAAGGAAGGAAGGAAGGAAGGAAGGAAGGAAGGAAGGAAGGAAGGAAGGAAGGAAGGAAGGAAGGAAGGAAGGAAGGAAGGAAGGAAGGAAGGAAGAAAGAAAGAAAAGAAAAGAAAGTGAAACAATCCTACCTTTCCTCTTTCTGTTGTTAAATCTCAAATCCTTGAGCCCTGGCATTCACCTTCAGTAGTTAAAAATCATCAGAGAGAATTTGGCCTAATTTCACAAATAACACTTGGGTATAATCTGCATGTAGATTTGTACTTTGCAGGATTTTCTGTGACAAATTAACATTCCACACTGGTTTCTTGCTGCTGCCTGGCATTCACTGTTGCCAATTCCTTCCAGCACTGGCTACTATATGTTAAGAAATGACAAATGAATTATAATATACAGTTGAGTAAAATACACGCTCCCTATGATTCCACACACCTGGGGGGAAGAAAACACCTCACAGTTCACAGTCTTACCATACATTTTTAAGACAAAAAGAACGGATTTCTTGGATGATCTCTTCTAAAAATGCTTGTGCCCTTAATCCCTTATTTTGGCACAGGAGGTCAGAAGTTAATTCTATACCCTTGTTTACCCCAATGCAAAATAAAGGAACATGGAGTTTAGTTCTGACTAACTCACCAAAAATGTGATAAAAATAAAGGATCCTTCATTTGATACTCATTTAACGATCCATAATAAAGAAAATCTGATTTCTTTTACCATTTAATGGGGGACATTCTGTTCACCATTTTAGGCTATGCTTATAAAGTTTCAAATACTTTCATGTGGAACTTATTATAAAATTATTTTCTAGACTTCCACTGGCTGTAAAATATATTTGTTAGAAAATAGATGGACTTTTTTTTTTTTAAAGAATTTATTTATTTATTTGACAGAGAGAGACACAGCGAGAGAGGGAACACAAACAGGGGGAGTGAGAGAGGGAGAAGCAGGCTTTCCGCCAAGCAGGGAGCCCCATGCGGGGCTTGGTGCCAGGACCCTGGGATCATGACCTGAGCCGAAGGCAGCCGCTTAACAACTGAGCCACCCAGGAGCTCCTAGATGGACCTATTTTGTATCTTATTTTTAGATTCTTCCAGGGAAGACTTTTCCATAACTTCTCATGATCGAGTGTTGCCTCTAAGAGAGTAGCTAACCCTGTTTTATTTACTGTGGGACCTTTTTTGCTGAGATTTACTTTCTTTTCAAAAGGCCATAGTGTTAAGGCATTTAGCATTCCAGCAGGAGTTAACAATGCATCCTTTATTTTTCTTATTTTATTTTTTTAAAGATTGTATTTATCTATTTGACAGAAAGACACAGTGGGAGAGGGAACACAAGCAGTGGGAGTGGGAGAGGGAGAAGCAGGCTTCCCGATGTGGGGCTCGATCCCAGGACCCTGGGATCATGACCTGAACCAAAGGTGCCCCAACAATGCATCCTTTAAAGATCTAGCATTTGGTCAAGAGTCAGGGGACAGGGGTTTAAGATCTGGCTTTACCACTAACTAAGCCATGTCACCTTGGGAAAGTGTTTTAACTTCTCTGAGCTTAAGTTTCCACATCTGTACAATGGAATAATGATTACAGGTACATGTCATTCACAGGCTTCATGTGAAATAATGAGTGTATATTAGAGTACTTAGAGAATCTGCCCATTCTCTCTCTAATGCTTGAGAACCTTAGGAATGGCTAACATGCACCAATGAAGCAGGAAGTACTCACCTATGCCTTCAGTCCCAGATTTCTTTTTTTTTTAAAGATTTACGTACTTAGAGAAAGAGAGAAAGAGCACACACACAAGTGGGGGTGGGGAGCAGAAGGAGAGGGAAAAATGAATCTCAAGCAGACCCCCAGGGAGTGTGGAGCCAAATGTAGGGCTCGATTTCATGACCCTGAGATCACGACCTGAGCCAAAATCAAGAGTCGGTCGCTTAACCAACTGGGCCACCCAGGTGCCCCAGTTAAATAGTTTCTAAGTGGTGTTATCTAGCCTAGTTGCTCTAATGAAGAATAATTTCTGATAGGCAATGCATACAACATTTATCATCAACCAGATCTGACACCCCAGAATTACATCTTAAAAATTGTATCAAATGAGAATGCTGAGTAATGTGTAGAATTGTTGAATCACTACATTGTACACTTGAAACAAATATAACATTATATGTTCACTCTACTGGAATTAATTTTTTTTAAAAGTTGTGTCAAATGAAATAATGTGAAATGCTGGATTTTAAAAAATAAAAGGGGAAATATTAAGAGACAAGTTATTGGGCACGTGGGTGGCTCTGTCAGTTAGATATACAAATCTTGATTTTGGCTCAGGTCATGATCTTGGGGTCATGGGATCGAGCCCTGTGTCAGGCTTCACACTCAGCCCAGAGTCAGCTTGGAATTCTCTGCCCCTCCCCCCTGCTTACTCCTGCTGTCTCTTGGCGGGGGGGGGGGGGGGGGTAGGACAAGTTATTTAGAGAATTTCAGGATGATGGGACACTAATAATTAAGAAGTTTTACAGGGATTCCTCAAACCAAGCTTTTAATTCTCGAGGCAAATTGCTATCTTTCGGATAGCAAGCCCTCCCCCCTTTTTATGGAGAATAAGAAAGTAAAGAAAAGGAGAGAGGATTAATGCTCAAAATTTCTGAGATGTAGTACCAGGGACTATATTTAGTCTCCTATCCGAAATAACTGAGAAGTCTAGCAAAAAATAGTTGTCAATGACAAAACAATGTTCAAGACATTGGAGATCAGGTGATGAAAGCCAGTGATCCCTGAGAGATGGCAAATGATAAAGTGAGCCCTATGTTTTCCCAGTCCCCTGACTTAAGAGAGTTTCCAGGCCACAGTGTAGACAAGGAGCACCCAGGTAGAGCCCAGCAGAATCCCCAGGTTACAGAGAGAGAGCTGAGAGGGCAGGGAGAACAAGACAGCCAAAGTGTGTAGGTCAGAGTACCAGAGAGGGCAGAGCTCCATAGAAGAGAACCCTAGAGACCGGCAGAAGGAGCCCCCTCAAAGATTCAGCCAAAGACCGGTAAGAGTAGGTATTTGATGAAACTACCTGTGGTGGGCGGGTAGTTAGGATTCAACAGAACAGAAGCCAGAGCTGACACAGGGCCAGGAGTAGGGCCTATTCCCACCAGCCAGACTGGAAAACCTTAGTTTACTGAACATTAGAAAGAGTACTTAGAAGAGACTTGCCTCGGTGGTGGGGAATAATTAGCCCTAGAATAAAGGCTGCTTTGGTCCGTATGTTTCTCTCTCTCTCTCTTTTTTTAAGATTTTGTTTATTTATTTGAGAGAACACAAGCAGGGGGAGTGGGAGAGGGAGAAGCAGGCTCCGCACTGAACAGACAGCCCGATGCGGCGCTTGATCCCAGGACCCTGAGATCACGACCTGAACCGAAGGCAGACGCTTAACCAACTGAGCCACCTAGGCATCCCATGTCCGTTATGTTTCTCAAACATCACTTCCTCTTCCATATTTATTTTATGCAAAAATAAATGATGCATTTTAGCCTTCCATCATTTTACATTACCACAAAATTTTAACACTGTCTCTATTTTGTAAGTGTTCCCAACATCTAAAAGATGTATCTACTGCCTTCTGACACTGCACATAAAACCAGTTTTTAAAAATATTATTATTTTAAAAGTCATTTTACATATACATTCTTTCCGCTTACTTGCATTTTCAGAATTTAGCACTCTTTAATTTCAAGTTTCTTTAAAGATAATACATTCATGATATGTTATTTTTAAAGATTTTTGCATAATAATACATGGTTTAAAAACAAAACAATAAAAAGACATGCCTCGAGGGGTTGTGCAGCTGGCTCAGTTGGTACAGCATGTGACTCTTGATCTCTGGGTCATGAGTTTGAAACCCAAGTTGGGTGTGGAGATTATTTAAAATAAATAAATAAAATGTTTAAAAAAATATATGCCCAGTAAGTCTCACCCCCATATCTATCCTCATCTTGTATGATTTCCGCACTATAGTGTACAAATAACTACTTTTAGGAGTTTTGTGTGTTTTTTCTGGTTCTTATATATACAAATAGAAGTAATTACACTTCCATTTCTTACACAAATATAACATTGTATCATCTTTTTTTACTTTGTAATTTATTTTGAAGATCTTTCTATCTCAATATACAAAGAGCTTCAATGTTTTTGTTTGTTTGTTTGTTTGTTTTGTTTTGTTTTACAGTGGAATAGGATTCCCTTCTATGGATTTAGAACCTATAATTTATTTAATCAATTCCCTACTATAGGATATTTGGGTTGTTTCTGGTACTTTTCCCCTAAAAGTATTCCACAATGAAAAACTTCATACATACTTCATTTCTTAAGTGTACAAATATATCTGTAGTATAAATTGTCAGAAATGGAATTACTGGGTCAAAGGGTAGAATACATTGGTAATTTCACCTTCCTTAAGGGTCAGACTAATTTGCACATCTGCCAATAATAAATGAGAGAGCTTTTCCCCCCAAACTTGCGGATACACTGTATTCACTGTATATTTTGTAAATAGAAAATACCCTTTTTTGCTAATAATCTATTCTGATTGAATAAAAATATTTCACTTCCATCATTAGAACACAAAGTATAATTTTTCATATTTTTAGTGTTCTTAGAAAGGATGGAATACTGAAATTTTAAAAGTTAGTGTTTAAATATACTTCTATATCATCATAAATACTCATTACTTTCTTTGAGAAAAAAATTAGTACCAGAAATGAGGCTTATGAATATTTTATGTGCCTATTCTCTTTATTGACATTTTAATTCCGTTTAATGATTATTGATATATACTAGTCCAAACTCAAAAAGCATACATAAAAAGCCCTATTTCTAAAAATTTAGCTATAAGAAACAGTCTTTTGAATAAAAATTAATATGAATCCCAAAACCTCTCAAGTTGTCTAGCATCAGTGGTTTAAAAAAATGTATGTAATAATGGAAACAGAGGACAGCAGTCACTAGCTCATCACTTCAGTGTACAGTTTAAAAAAGAAATGTCTAAGTATATGGCACATATGTGTGAAGAGTATTACATGCATCATTTAAAATTGGTCCTCCTTGCAAATGGGACTAAATAAGTAGTGGTATTTTCACATGGGGAATACTCTAATCAGGAGTGGTGTTCAAAATTAAATTGAAAAATTAAAAACTTCTGCTCTACAAAAGACAATGTCCCAAGAATGAGAAGACAAGCCACAGACTGTAAAAGACACATCTGGTATAAGAGGGTCATCTGAAACACACAAAAAACTCTTAAAACTCAACAGGAGGAAAACAAACAACATGATTGAAAAATGGGCCAAAGACCCAAACAGACACCTTGCCAAAGAAGACACATAGATGGTAAATAAGCATAAGAAAAGATGCTCCACTTCATACGTTATCAGGAAAATGCAAATTAAAGCAGTAATGAGGTACAGTTATACACCTATTAGATGGTCAAAATCCAGAACACTCACAACACCAAGTGCTGGTGAGAATGTGGAGCAACAGGAACTCTCATCCATTGCTGATAGAAACACAAAATGGTACAGCCACTTTGGGAGGCATTTTGGCTTTTTCTTACAAAAATAAACAAACTCTTACCATACGATGCAGCAGTTGTGCTCCTTGGTATTTACTTGAAGGAGTTTAAAATCCAAGTCCACAAAAAAAACCCTTCCTATAGATATTTATAGCAGCTTTATTCATAATTGCCAAAACTTGGAAGCAACCAAGATGTGCTTCAGTAGGTGAAGAGATAAACAGTGAGTGGTACATCGAAACATGGAATACCATTCAGTGCCAAAAAGAAATGAACTAGCAAGCCATGACAAGACATGGAGAAATCTTAAACGCATATTACTAAGTAAAAGAAGCCAATCTGAAAAAAGCTACAAACTGTATGAATACAACTGTATGACATTCTGGAAAGAGCAAAACTATGAAGGCAATAAAAAGATCACTGGTTGCCAGGATTTGGGGTGGAGGAACAATGGAGAAGCAGAGTACAGAAAATTCTGTACTCTATAAGTGAAAGTACTCTATAAGAAATTATAGTATGGATAATAATGGCATGATAGATACATCTCATTATGTATTTGTCAAATTCTGGTCATCTCGGATTTTTTTAAAGAAAAGGGATGGGAGGGGACCCCTCAGTTTTTGAGACCACCACCTTAGTTGATCTAAATGATGAGAAAGTACACCAGTGGGAAAAGGGAATACGTATTGTAGGAATGTGGAAGGTGAGAGTAGTACAGATGCAACAACTCTTGGGAATGAAAGTTGGGAGTAAGAGAAAGAGGAATTAGAGAAGTTAAGGGCGCCTGGCTGGCTCAGTCCAAGGAGTGTATGACTCTTGATTTCAGGGTCATGAGTTTGAGCCCCAGGTTGGGCATAGAGATTGCTTGGATAAATAATTAAATTCAAAAAAAAATACACAAGCTAGGAGGCTCCTGTTCGATGGGGAGGGACAAACAGTTGGTGAGTCCAGTGTTTTCCAAATGACCAGTGACCACCACATAAGGCTGTTGTGAAGGTTTTATGAATTAATTCACATCACATGCTTACTATAGCAGACACTCAGTAAGAATTAACTATTACTACTATTGATGGTTATATATCTTATTGTGACTGAATGCATTAGCATTCCTACAGATACATTAGTCTCCTGTGATTCTGGTAAGTGTGCACTGGTGCCCTACAGCCCAATCTCATCTGAATATTCTAATATACTAAATTTCTGAGGTCTATAATACTAAGGACAAGATACTGGGCCATATTGATGTTCCACTGAATTGCTGCAGTGTGCAAATCAAAGTTTTATAAAATGAGAAACAAAAAATTAGCAAATACAAAATTTATACTCCTGGATTCTTTTTTTTTTTTAGAGAGAGCGAGAGAGAGGGGCTTGTTAGGGGCATAGGAAGAGAGAATCCGAAGCAGGCTCCAAGCCCAGCACAGAGCCTGATATAGGGTTTGATCTCACGGTCCTGAGATCATGACCTGAGCTGAAATCAAGAGTTGGATGCTCAACCAACTGAACCACCCAGGTGCTCCACTCCTCCATTCTTAAATTTAGTGCCAAAGATCTTAATGACAAGGATGTAATTCTGAAGTTGATAAAAAAAAAAAAGCCTGCAACAGTTTAGTAGAATGACATCTGCTTCATATTTTGAGTAGGAGTTATATTTGAATTTCATTAAACATGTAGAATAATGGGAGGAAAAATCTTTGAAATCCATGATTATTACTTTAGTCAATTAACGGCATAATAGTTGAGAAAGAAACAAACAACCCCTTACATCTGGGAGCTGGTCTGGTACTCACAGACCATGGTCTTGTTCTCTTCTTGAACATAAACAATTTCACAGAATATCAACATCATATAAGGTAACTCCGTGACCGTGATGGATCTAGACAAAAACAAGACCTTTCCTTGATCATGTCTGAACATAAACAAAACATGAAATTGTCCAAACCTCAAAATGCCAAATATCTATCCTGGCTAATATGAGTGACTGCTGCTTCTTTATCAATAAAAGCTTTAGTATGGGTCTAATGTTCTCTTCTCCTAGATATCTAAGAATTGTTAAGATACCTAATCATTGAGGGATGCCTGGGTGGCTCAGTCTGTTAAGCGTCTGCCTTTGGCTCAGCTCACGATCCCACAGTCCTGGGATGGAGCCCCACATTGGGCTCCTTGCTCCGTGAGGAGCTGCTCCCCCCTGCTTGTGCTCTCTCTGTCTCTCTGACAAATAAACAAATAAAATCTTTAAAAAAAAGAAAAAGATACCTAATCATTGAATTATCCCCACTTCCTAACAGTCTCCAATTCAGAACAAATCCTTGCTTCCTTACCCCCACAAACCCCCAAATCACCAAACACAAGCCTAGATCCTGTAAGTTTTTTCTAACATCCCTTTCCTGTGACATCCATAGTTTCCTGTCATATCCGTCTCCCTCACAGCAATGAGCAATAAATCCAACTGTAAGTGTATTTCTGGTGGTTTTGCCTGAAGGGCATCAACATAGTTATATTTCAAATATATTTATTAATTTCTAATACACATTTCACTCTGGCTTTGACAAAACAAGCAGAAAAGGGTACATTCAGCAACTCAGATTTTGACTTTTAGTCCCTTCCTAGAAATAAAATGACAATCCTATGACAAACAAATAGGCCTTTCTTCCAAGTTAGTTCACATAACGTTTAATTACAAACTATAAATCTCTGAGAACAGCAATGTTCCAAAATAGAGCCAAAGCAATTCCTACCCGTTGATTACAGTCATCAGCTTTATATGCAAAATTCCTCATACCAAGAGTCAATTCATTGCACTTCTTCCTGACTGTGAACAATCTTGGTCTTTAGCTATAACCCAAACCTACATATCACTAATTTTTCATGGTGTTTAGTTGTTGGTTAAGTAGAAAAATAGTCATTCAAGAACACATAGCTGTTAGCCCATTGTCCCCTTATACCAAACACTGTTATTTAGTATTGGTTCTTATAAGAGCCTTTTCAATGCTCCAAGGACAGTCACATTTGTAATGTACACAATATAATCACTGAAGATCCTTGGGAAGAGTGATAAAACCCTTGTACATGCAACATTCCAAAGATCAAAAAGGCAAATAACCAAGGGTTGGGGCAATAAACAAGATAACATAATATAAGCTAATTATTTTATTGGCTTCCTAGTTATAAAATTTAGTACAAATATTATGCAAAACTTTTATACTTCGTACATGTTCAGTAAAATGTGGGAATATCTGTTATCCAAGTCAACAAATATCTACTGTTTGTTGAACTGAATCTAATTGTTTATGTCGATGATCCTGGTACATGCACTGCAAGGTCCTGAAGTATCTTGTAAATCATAAAAACAAAGAAATAGATAAGCAGTGTATGCAATTTTAGGGGCAAAGGTATTTTATTACATTTTACTTTTGAAAATTCATAATTCATACAAATTATATGTTGTGATTCACTCCTCAGGTAGTCTAGATAAATTGGAAACTTGCCCCAAATCCACTCTAGTATTGGGGCAACTGCATGGTGCAGTTGGTTTTGGCTCAGGTCTTGATTTGGGGGTCATGGGTTCGAGCCCTGTGTCAGGCTCCACGCTCAGTGTGGTTTCTGCTTGAGATATTCTCTCCCCCTCACTCTCCCTCTGCTGCTCTCACTCGTGCTCTCTCTCTAAAATAAGTGAATAAATCTTAAAAAAAAATCCACCTTAGTATTCAGTTATAATATTCTAACAAACTGAATTGACCTAATTTGACAACTGAAAACAGAAGGCTATTACTAATCTATAGCTAGAAAAGCTTGCATGCTAAATTGTTTTCCAAAAGTAAATGGTCATAAGTATGGGCTGTGCATAGTGACTTCCCCCTAAAGAATATAGTATGAGGAGGGGGGCAGAGGAGAATAACTTTCCCCTGGAGAAACCTGAGAAAATTACTCGAGGCAGGTGATCAAGGTCCATACCAACAGCCACAAATTATGTTGAGAGTATGTACCCTTGATATGACATGATGAAAAAGGCACTTTACCTCTGTGATCTTCCTCTCATAAACCCATAACCCAGTCTAATCATGAGAACACCAGCAGGTGGAGTCCAATAGTGAGTGGGGCATCCTATATTATAACTGACCAGTACGCCTCCAAACTGTCAGTCATCAAAAACATACAAAGACTGAGGGGTGCCTGGGTGGCTCAGTCGTTAAGCACCTGCCTTTGGCTCAGGTCATGATCTCAGGGTCCTGGGATCAAGCCCCGCATCTGTTTCCCTGCACCTCAGGGAGCCTGCTTCTCCCTCTCCTACTCCCCCTGCTTGTGTTCCCTCTCTCGCTGTCTCTCTCTCTGTCAAATAAATAAATAAAATCTTAAAAAAAAAAACATACAGAGATTGAGAAATTGTCACAGCAAGAGGAGCCTAAGGAGACAGGACAACTAAATACAATGTGGGACCCTGGAACAGAAAAAAGAAGTTCAGTTAAAAACCAAGAAAATATGAACAAAATGCAGACTAGTGGGCGCCTGGGTGGCTCAGTTGGTTAAGCGACTGCCTTCGGCTCAGGTCATGATCCTGGAGTCCCGGGATCGAGTCCCACATCGGGCTCCCTGCTCAGCAGGGAGTCTGCTTCTCCCTCTGACCCTCTTCCCTCTCATGCTCTCTATCTCTCTCATTCTCTCTCTCTCAAATAAATAAATAAAATATTTTAAAAAAATGCAGACTAGTTAAAAATAATATCAGATTTAATTATAAATAAATAAATAGTGGCTTTTTAATTCATCTTATATTACTTTGTAATATACTTGTTTCAGAAACTGTAGTTAGAGTTAGTCTGTTGCTTTGAAACTGAGCAAAGTTAATCAACAAGTTCTTGTGGTTATCAGAACCATGGCTATTTTTCCTTAGTATCTCTGTTCTAACCAACAGAACTGGCTGTTCTTCATTATTTTGACTGATAATCAAATCTTGTTGATGGTTTTAAGAAGCTTAAATTGCATCGTGGCATGTTTTTTCCAAATTTCCAAATATTTTACACTGAACACCATATTATTATTTGTGAACAAACTATTTCTCATTCTTATGTAACTTGCATGGAGAAAGTACAGGAAGCATGTAACAGTGAATCATTTGTAATTTTCCTCTCAGTTGTTTATTGTTTCTTTCTTTTTTTTAAGATTTTAGGTAATCTCCACACCAAATGTAGAATTCGAACTCATAACCTGGAGATCAAGAGTCACATGCTCTACCAACCAAGCCATTCAGGCACCCCAGTTTAGTGTTTCCTAATTGATCTTACTATAAAAAATACTATTTTAAAAGTAAGCTTTACGCCCAATGTGGGGCTTGAACTCACCACCCCAAGATCAGGAGTTGCATGCTCTACTGACTGAGCCAGCCCTATAATAAACATTTTTAAACAAAGAATTCAATGCCCTAAAAAAATAAGATATAATTTGTAATTCTTAGGTTTGTAGTTGACCATAGGGTTCAATGGTATTTTTGTGTAAGTAGCATGTGTTTCTTTTCTTTTCTTTTTTAAAGATTTATTTATTTTTGAGAGAGAGAGAGAGAGCACACATGCAAGCAGGGGGGAGGGGCAGAGGGAGAAGGAGAAAGAAAGAAGCAGAGGGAGAAGACGCCCCCATGAGTGTGGAGCCTGACTCAGGGCTCAGTCCCAGGACCCTGAGCCAGTGGTGAAGTAATAAATGAATAATTCAAAGAGCAATTTCACTTGTTTTGTGAAGGACATTTAAATTTTTGGTAGCCTAGTTATTTCCTTATATTAAAACTATTTCTATTTCTTGGCAAATATGAATTAATGCTAAAGGCTAAGACCATGGCTTGTTATAAAAGAAAAGCTAAACTGTGATAAAGAATTTTTCTGTAGATAATCCATAAATTATACAAATCATACACAGGTAACCAAAAGTTGAATATCTGGTACGATTACACTATGTAAAATAAAATGAACAGACAAAAGGACTGGGAAAAAATACACTACATTATTAACTATAGTTATATATGATGAATGATGAATATATTGCTGGGCTTATGTTTATAGAGTCTGGAATGGGGGATAACTATATTTCTAGCAGATTTTTTGTACATGCTACTTCAACATCATTATGTAAGTTCTGTGAGTCACCCGCAACATATTTCAAGTAACATGATGAAATAAAATTTTTCCTCATTTTCTTTCTCTAAAGCATGTTTTCCTTCTCAAGTAAATTCAATTATTCCTGTTATAGTTTTTCGGGTAAGTATATTTTACATAAATTTCTCCCCACTTGTACCATTTTTAGGGTCACACTGAATTCTAATTCAGTTCTCCAGGGTATCAGATATATGATCTAATTTTTCATCTTTAGTATATCTAGGCATTTTCACAAATTTTCATCTGAATGTCTATTGCCTATAATAATTACAAGGAGTATCCATTGCCATGATCCCAATTCAAAGTTGTGATTAGCATAAGTAAACAATGAAGTCAATTAAATTCAAATCTCAGTAGAGTCTAGTTATAAATTTGTCAGGTTTCTATTTTTTTCCATTCATCAACACAAAGTGCTCAATATTAAAACTTTTTCAAAAATGTAAGTTTGTGGGGCACCTGGCTGGCTCAGTGGAGTAACTATGACTCTTAATCTCAGGGTCGTGAGTTTAAGCACCACATTCAGTGTGGAGATTACTTAAAATAAACAAACAAACAAACTTAAAAAAATGTAAGTTTGTTTTCACATTTTTATTTTAAAGATTTTATTTATTTTTTGACAGAGGGAGACACAATGAGAGAGGGAACACAAGCAGGGGGAGTGGGAGAGGGGGAAGCAGGCTTCCTGCTGAGCAGGGAGCCCCATGTGGGGCTCGATCCCAGGACCCTGGGATCATGACCTGAGCCAAAGGCAGATGCTTAACCATCTGAGCCACCCAGGCACCCCTGTTTTCACATTTAAGGCTGGAGGCAATACAGACATATCTTGACATCTCGCTCTCTCTATATATACCTTTCCACACACAAATATATATACTTTATATACTATACTTAATACATATACAAAAACATATACTACAAGCAAATATGTACTATTTTATGAAGTATCTTGAACTGAATGCTTGAAAGCTGAGTTCCAAGAAACTCACAATAAGGCTCAAAAGGGCACAGATTCTACCAGGCCTAGAAAAAATCTATAGAGAGCACAGCCAAATGTTGGTGAACTAATTCTCCTGCCAGTCATCACTTACAATGGAACCAGGAAGAGAAGTGAAATTCAAATCAGTTATTCTCCCCTGCCCCTCCCCCTCCCCTTCCCCCTACTAATCTCTACGCCCACATGAAAGCACCACCCTGAGATCAAGGACCATATGCTCTTCTGACTGAGCCAGCCAGGTGCCCATCAGTTATTTTTTCTTGAAAAGATATTTTGTGAGAGAAAATGATGAAACAAATGATTAAATTTTGAGTTATACAAACTATACTGGATAGGTTATTTTAAAAAATCAACTGGATGGGGCGCCTGGCTGACTCAGTCAGTAGAGCATGCGACTCTCGATCTCAGGGTCATGAGTTCAAGTCCCACACTTGATGTAGGGCTCACTAAAAACAAAAGAAAAAAAATCAACTTGATTTAGCATATTGTTTACTCATCCTCACCATTGTGAAGATCAATCCTGTTTCTCAAAACTTTGAGAGTTTTGGGAGCACCTGGGTGGCTCAGTCATTAAGCGTCTGCCTTCAGCTCAGGTCATGATCCCAGGGTCCTGGGATCGAGCCCTGCATCGGGCTCTCTGCTCAGCGGGGAGTCTGCTTCTCCCTCTCCCACTCCCCCTGCTTGTGTTCCCTCTCTTGCTGTGTCTCTCTCTGTCAAATAAATAAATAAAATCTTTAAAAAGAAAAAAAGAAACTTTGAGAGTTTTTAAGCTTCTTTGAGGTCTGGGAAGGCAACAGGAAAATACAGAGACCATCTGGTGGCAGAGATCCAGAGAACATGGGTATGTTTTGAAGTCAGCAGGGGAAGACTCCGGCAAAACCCATGCCTGAAGCTGCCTTGGAACCTCAGAGCCCAATGACAGTAGCTGGGACCAGGCTGTATAGCAGCACTGTGAAGTCTTCAAAGCAATGGCAAAGATGCAACGGCCAAAGACAAAGTGCCAGCCCTAACCCCTGGTTTCTGAGAATTCTTGTGAAATCCCATGGAGTGGAAGAAGGAGCCCTCAAATTACTGAGGTTGACTACCCCCCCAACAATGCAAAGCAGATTAAATGTGATCTAGGGAAAGAAGGGTCTGTGACTTTTTGTATCTGTTTAGTACCCATTAAGTATGATTTTAATCTCTCAGTAAAGAAGATTGGAATCAAGTAGGAATGTTACCCTCTCTGAGAGCATTTCCAACAACCTCTAGTAGTATTTGCCATTCCTGGGGTGTAATAGTCAGTAAATCTTTGATTTATTCTTTTTTTTTAAAGATTTTATTTATTTGAGAGAGAGAGAGACACAGAGAGAGAGGGAACATAAGCAGGGGGAGTGGGAGAGGGAGAAACTGGCTTCCCGCGGAGCAGGCAGCCCGATGCGGGGCTCGATCCCAGGACCCTGGGATCATGACCTGAGCCGAAGGCAGACGCTTAATGACTGAGCCACCCGGGCACCCCCTTTGATTTATTCTTTTGGGTCAAGAATAGATTCTAAAGGACACAAGATGTATTTTTCCCTCCATATTGTATAATTTATCGTAATAATTGATTTTACCATACCTTCATTGAATGAATAAATATGAACAGAAACACCTGGCTTTGCAGGCCCTTGTTATATACATTAAACAAAAATATATAACAAACAGGTTAAAGAAAAGTATGCACTAAATGGAAAAAAAGAAACTTAGTGTCCAAACTTCTCCTTAGTTAAAGTCTCCTTACAGGGTGATTGCAATTTGTGCTCAGTTCACAGAAGGATTTGGCTCATTTGGGACTTCATTCCCTCCATGGCATTTTCTCCTCTTTCATGATCATCTCCTTATAGGTGTCCTATTAAGGTTAAGAGCTCCTAAGCAGGCCCTCTCGGCTTTAGTTATCTTGATGTCAATAAATTTTCTCATACGTTTTTTCCTAAATGGGACTTTCATTCTTAGGTTTTTATCTGTTTTGTTGATGGCCTATATCTCCATTAAGCCTATTTCTGAGTTTGTCTTATTGTCTCTATATTTGACACTAAAGGCATTAGAAGGTCTCGTGGAATAAGAATAACACTTTTGATTTGGTACACATAGGCTGAACAGACTCTGTATACCTATTCATCCTCAAACCAAAAGATTTTCTTTAAACCAACAAGTTTTTGAAAGCAGAGAAAGTATTTTCAGTCACCCCTCAAGAGCGCTGGTAGTGTTATTTGCATAATCTTTGCCGATAAAGCTGAAAGCCAAAGCTCTTCCTTGACCCTTCTTTCTTTCTCTTCCTCTTCTGTAGAAAAGAGCTGTCAACCCTCCCTCGCTGCCTCCATTTCCTCACCTTAACCATTTCCAATTAGACGCCATCTAATTAGTCCATTAAACTGTTCTTACTGTTCTTGCTAAGTCACAATGACTTCCAAATTGCTAAGTTCAAAAGACATTTCCAGTTCTCATAGGGTCTCAGCATTGACCTGCTTGTCCATTCCTCCTCCTCCAAGCTCTCTCTCCCTTTGACTCTGTGGCACCACACTGATCTGAAGGCTTCTTTGAGTCTCCCTTGAACTTTCCCCCTTTTAGGAGATTATTAAATGCTGGAATTCCTCAAAGCTCCAAACAAAGTCCTTTTCCAGATAACACAACCTAGATGATCATATCCACCACCACGGTTTATTTACCACTTATGTGCTGATGACACCCAAAGCCATCTTTAGCCCAGATTCTTCTTCCGAACTCAAGATCATGTATCCAACTGTCTGCTGGCCATGGTCAAGAACTACAAATGGTTTGAGAGTTTACCCTACTTCTAAAATAACTAATTAGCCTGCCAGTTTTAGAGGTGCTGACCAAAGACATGAGACTCCTCAGTCAGAAAAAAAAAAAAAAAGGCCTTAATACTCATAGCAGAGGCAGCATGAACTTCAGGCTTGCATCTCTTTCCTTGCCTTTCAAGATCCCATGGGAGTGACAGAGAGAAGGGCCCTGAAGGATGCTATGCGTACAATGGGTTTATGTCCCTGCTGAGGAGCTCTGAATTTAAGAAACCCCAACCTTGGGGCACCTGGGTGGCTCAGATGGTTAAGCGTCTGCCTTCGGCTCAGGTTATGATCCCAGAGTCCTGGGATCGAGCCCCACATCGGGCTTCTGGCTCAGCGAGGAGCCTGCGTCTCCCTCTGCCTCTCTCCCTGCTCATGCTTTCTCTCTCTCTCTATCTCTGTGTCTCAAATGAATAAATAAAATCTTAAAAAAAAAAAGAAAGAAACCCCAACCTTTTTTTCTTTCTTTTTAATTTATTTATTTGAGAGAGAGAGTCCGAGCATGAGCAGGGGGAGGAGCAGGGGGAGAGGGAGAAAGAGGATCTGAAGCAGACTCCGTGCTGAGCTCAGAGCCCAACGCAGGGCTCAATCTCATGACCCTGAGATCCCGACCTGAACCAACACCAAGAGTCAGAACCTTAACCGACTGAGCCACTCAGGGAGCCCCCAGGAAATCCCAACCTTTAAAAGTTACTGACAGCATATGAACAAACAATGAATCATGGAACAGTACACCAAAACAAATTATGTAATATATGGTGATTAACATAACAATAAAAAATTTTAAAAAAAAGTTATGACAGCAAACCTACCCAACCTTTGCCATGGAGGGAAACATTATCTTTATTACCCTAGACAGCAAATACATTGGCTCTCTGACCTGGAGGAAGACATTATCTTAGTCTTCTAAGGCTGTTTGTTATACAAATATCCTTGAAAAGGTAATTCAGAAACAGTTGCCACAAGACTTCAAAAATCCATAAAGAACTATCTCCCAAACGATACATTTCTCTGTTTCTTTAACATCTATCTTACCTAAGGCCTGGTATAAAATAGGTGCTTAATAAAAATTTGTTGACTAATATGACTACATATTTCTATTAAAAGGATGGACATGTCAAACCAATTGGTTTCCTTTTATTTAGGAAATTATTATTCTTTTGAAGTAAGCTCCATGCCCAACATAGGGTTTGACCTCACAATCCCGAGATCAAGAGCCACATGCTCTACCAACTGAGTCAGCCAGGCGCCCTACATTTATGGAACTATTTTGTTTTCAAATATATGTTTTCAGTAGTTTGTACATTGTGGAAAACAATAAAGAAATAGAAATTCCATACCCAAAAATTGATTTATTATATTTCTTTCCAAACCACATCACCTGTTTCACCTCCTACTGTGGTGAATGGAACCCAGTGCTGAAGTTGGAGACTTAGGTCTTACCTTCAACTCCTCCTTTTTCCCTAGACTCACTCTTCCAGATGCCCACATTCACTCCCTCACCAAGTCACACAGAATAGACAGCCCATGAGATATGGGATGTCATATCCAACCCTATTTTTCAGTCCCAGTCTGTCTATTCTTTAGGCAGTTTTTTAGTGGGGGGTGGGGGAAGTACAGTGGGGTGTCTGGATTACTGCAGGCATGTACTAATGAGATCACCTAAGAAGAGATGAAAACTAACAACAGAATGCTATGGAAAAAGTACGCTGAAGGAGTAGGGGTCAAAGGTGTCAAGCACCACAGAGAGATCAAAGGAGAAAATGATTGCAAAATGCCAATGGACTCAAGAATAAGTAGGTCACACCAGCAAGAATTCCAGTGCAAGGAAGAGAGATGACAGTGGGAAGCAGTAGATGAGGAGTCTGTGTAAGGTGGAACGAACTGATGTTCTCATCTAACAAAGTCAAGGACTATTGTTTATGACTAATGGAATGAGAGTTAAGTGTGATGCTTACAGCTATAAAGGTTGATCAGAGAAGGAACTGAGAACAGCAATGCAAATTTCTGCGAGGGGAATATACATAATGGAGTTAAATGTTCATCTTTTACATTGGGAAGCCAAAGGAAAATGTTTAAATTTGTTCACTCAATAAATAACAATGTGAACATATTTACAAAAATGGAGGTAACCAAAGGAAGAACAAATCACAAAAACAGTTTTAACTAAGGGCCCGTGGACTGCAAAACTGATGTGAAAAAAATGGGGTGTGAGGGAAACTAGTGCTTTTCTTCATAAACTCATTTGTACATTGGTTTCTTTATCTGTAAAATGGAGATAATACTATCTGCCTTATAGATTGTTGTCAGGATTAACTGGGATAATACATGCAAAGGGCTAAAAAAGCACTAGGCACATAGTAAGCATTCAATTTATGCACTCATTTTTTAAAACTTTGTGTGTATTAGTTTGATAAAAAAACTTAAAAGGTGGGGAATTAGAGATGCTGAACATGAATTGCTTTCTCTAGACTCTAGCTAAAGTGGGAGATGGGATAAGGGAGCTGTAGTTCCATTTTGTTTTAAGATTAGAAACAATTGCATTTGCTTATAGATGGAAGGCTGGGGGGCATGCCTGGGTGGCTCAATTGGTAGAGCATCCAACTCTTGATCTCAGAGTCATGAGGTTAAGCCCCACATTGGGCGTGGAGCCCACTTTAAATAAATAGATAAATTGACAAGATCCCTGAGATTTTTGTCTAGAAAGGCAAGCCTGAGGCCTGAGGACAAAATTAATGGGGCTATGAGATTATGAGATTAGGGACTATGTTTTATTCATCTTTCTAACTTTAAGGCTTAGCATAATAGTGGGGTGAGAAGAGTATGTCACCGTACATTCTTCTTGAATCTTCTTGAATTTTGCATAGATATTCAAGTACGGCCTATGAAATAATGAGTAGGCCTTAAAATATCTAGCAAAGTGTTATACACAAATGCACTTTGCTTAGAATCCTCTAATTTACAATTCTTATTCCCTAAATAAGAATTCTTTTTTTTTAATGTGGATTTTGATTCTATCTCTATTTCCCCCAATATTTATTTTGTGTGGTTTTCCAGATTATGAAACTTTAAAAAGTTTCCCCAGATTTCTATCTTCAGTGCAGCACAAGAAGACTAGCTTTCATACTATAGTTATTCTTGTTATATTCTTGTACTCACAAGATCCTGCCATACGGATATTTTTATTGAATCAAATTGATACAATTAGATAACAGAATAATAATCTCAAATGGAATATTAAGTATAATAAAATTATAATTTAATATTATTTCCTAAAATTCTTTAAGTATTAAAAAAACATTTTGAAAAATAATATCCTTCAAAACTTCATAAAGGGAAAAGTTTATCAACTGCTGTACAACAATCATATATTTAGGCTATGATTTTGATATTATAGGGAATTTCAAAAGTTTCAAATCAACAAACTTCCACCTCAAAAACTAGAAAAAGAAGAGCAAGAATAAAGCCAAAGCAAGCAGAAGGAAGGCAATAATGAAAAGCAGAAATCAATAAAATTGAAAAGAGAAAAAAAAAAATCAATGAAACAAAAAACTGGTTCCTTGACAGCTCTACACATATAAATTTGATGACTTAGATGAAATGCATCAATTACTCAAAAAAACACGAACTATCACCATTCACCCAATATGAAATAAAGCATTTGAATAGCTTTATAATTATTAAGGAAATTGATTCATAATTTAAAATCTGCCTCTGAAAAACTCCAGGTCCAAATAATTTCACTGAAGAATTCTGCCAAATGTTTAAAGTAGAATTAACATCAATTATACACAATCTCTTCCAAAAATTAGAAGAAAAAGGAACTCTTCCCAAATAATTTTATAAAGCAAGTATCCCCTTAATACTGAAACCAAAGACAGTGCAAAAAAGGGGCACCTGGCTCAGTAGGTAGAGCACTTGACATGTGACTCTCAATCTGAGTCACGAATTTGTGCCCCAAGTTGGGCGTAAAGCTGACTTAGAAAAAAAAGAAAAGACAAAGAAAGTGTAAAAAAAAAGCTATAGGGGCGCCTGGGTGGGCTCAGTCGGTTAAGTGTCTGCCTTTGGCTCAGGTCATGATCTCAGGGTCCTGGGATTGAGCCCCGAGTCGGGCTCCCTGCTCAGTGAGGAGCCTGCTTCTCCCTCTTACCCCCTCCCTCTGCCCCTCCCCGCCACCCCTGTGCTCTCTCTTTCAAATAAATCAATAAAGTGTTAAAAAAATAATAATAAAATAAAATAATTTTCACCAATAAACCCGATGTTCAGAAAATACTATTGGAAAATCTAAAATACGGCTGTAAGTGATATCAACACACTGGGCATAGAGTGACTGGTGAAAGTTGCCATTCTCTTTTCTTCCTTAGAGCATTAACCCTTGAAAAAAGAACTGACTTGGGGCACCTGGCTGGCTCAGTCAGTTAAGCATCTGACTCTTGATTTTGGCTCAGGTCATGGTCTTGGGGTCTTGGGATTGAGCCCAGAGTAGGGCTCCATGCTCAGTGCAGAGTCACCTTAAGATTTTCTCCCTCTCCCACTGACCCTCCCCCACCTCACACTCTTTCTCTCTCTCAAACAACAAAAACACTGACTTTAAAATATGTATAATATTTTGCTGTTGAAGGAAATATAAAATAAAATGATAAATGATAAATAGTAATATAAAATAGTATATAATTGGGGCACCTGGGTGGGCTCAGTCGGTTAAGCATCTGCCTTTGGCTCAGGTCATGATCTCAGGGTCCTGGGACTGAGTCCCTCATCAGGCTTCCTGCTCAGTGGGGAACCTGCTTCTCCCTCTCCTCCCCACTCTTGTGCTCTCTGTCTCTCTCTCTGTCTCAATCTCTCAAATAAATAAATAAGAATCTTTAAAAAAATAGTATATAATCAAGGAAATACAAATTAAAGCTACCATGAATTAAAAAAATTAAAAAAAACAAAAACAAATTAAAGCTACCATGAGATATTACTACACAACCACCAAATTAAAAAGTCTGACCACCCCCCAATAAAGTGTCCCAAAACCTAATAAAAAAAGTAAAAAGATATTTTTAAAGTAGGCTCTATACCCAATGTGTGGCTTGAACTCATGACCCTGAGATCAAGAGCTGCATGTTCTATGGACTGAACCAGCCAGGCACAACAGAAGACACACACACACACACACAAAAGTCTGACAATACCAAATTTTAACAAGAATGTAGGGCAATAGAAACACTCTCACAGTGATGAGTAGCTGTAAATTGGTTTGACATGACCCAAGTGGTGGTTAAATGGGTTTTTAATTATTTGTTAAATTGTACATATACGTTTTATGCATTTTACTGTCCACTTGTTATATTTCAGAAATTTTTAAAAGATTTATTTATTTTAGAGAGAGAGAGAGAGCACAAGAGAGAATAGAGCGGGACGGGGCAGAGGGACAGGGATAGAGAGGAACTTTAGCCGACCACACCCTGAGTGTGGAGCCCGAGGTGGGACTTGATCTCATGATTCCGAGATCATGACCTGAGCCCAAACCATAAGTCAGAGGCTTACCCAACTTTGCCACCCAGAGGACCCTCATAATTTTCTTTAATTAAAAAGGTACTAAATAAACCTTTACTTTGACCTAAATGGAAACCCTTACTTTGACCTAAATTTCTTTTTTAAGATTTATTTATTTGAGAGAGTGAGTGAGCAGGTAGGGGTGAGGGGCAGAGGGAGAGGGAGGCTCTCAAGCATACTCTGCGCTGAGTGGGGATCCTGACTCAGGACTTGATCCTGTGACCCTGAGATCATAACCTGAGCTGAAATCAAGAGCTGGATGTTTAATCAACTGAGCCACCCAGGTGCCCCTGACCTAAAATCTAAAAAATTTTTGGTTCATGAAATATATTTTAAAGGGCAAACAAGATGCTTATTCCTGCTAAAATATTAATATTATCAAGAACTGCTTTTTTATTTTTTAATCTGTGGAACTGCTATGGCTTGATGGGAAAAACTTTATAGAGATCCAAATACTTCAAAATCAAGAATCTCTAGGCTCATCAAACTATTGGAAAAAATTTATTTGACAAAAGATTTTCCCTTCTTCCTAAGAAGGATTATCCAAAAATATATCAAAAATTATATAAAATTATAAGATACATAAAATATGTTATATAAAATTATATATGATATATAAAATGTATCTTTAAAATTGCTGTTGAATGTAAGTATACTGATGATGGGAGTGGACATCTGAAAGTTCTGAAAACATAGTTTGATGTTTATTGGAATTTGAATCTCAGGTATAAGAAAATATAGTGTTAAATAAGCCTGGACTAGATCAGTACTGATTCATGTTTCAGATTTTCACTGATGTCACAGCTTGGCTTTTCACTGCCAACAAGTGATGTCTTAAATTTCTTTCCACACATAAAATGCCATGATACTTCTCCAAATACATTTGACATTGACTGAAGGAATATAATAGATCATTACCCACTGGAACCCACATGAAACACATTTAATAATGCGTTGCTTCTAGAAATTTTCACTTGCATGTTTTGAAATTGGACCCCAAAAATATATGGCCTCGTGGTAGGAGAACAATTGTATATACACACACAAAATGTTAAAGGTAATGCCAAATCTAGAGGGTCTGGGATAGCAGAGATTGCTTGCTGTATTTGAAGCTTAATTAAAAAACTGTAATTTATTTCAGCAACTATTTCTTTCTTGGCAATATGAACTATATATCTGGTAAAGTATAAAAAGGAACTGCATGTTTTATTAATCAAGATGGCTGGAAAATAGAATAATGTACATGATAGTTTCCATTCGAAGGAAAGTCAAATGGAAAGAAATATGATTCTTTTAGTATCTTCTGTTTAACTGTAAATTTTTGAGTAGGAAGCAGTATTTCAGATTATATATTCAGTACTTCCACCATATGAAAAATTCTTATGCCTTATGCTTCAGTCATAATAGAATATGTGGTGGAGATTGTGATTGTCTTTGTGGGTTTTTCATATTCATCTTATTTTATCCTGAATACACACATGAAATTTTTGGATCAGAGACAGATTATTATTACTTACATAATAATAATTGTGCTGGTTCCCCTTGCTTCAATTTCTATCCCTGGAGAGATGCGATGAGAACCCTACATGCAACAGGGTCTGTACTGTATGTGAGAAAATGAGTCCAGGCATTTTTGTAGGAAAGAAAGGCAACTGTCCTCCTCCCCCTCTAAAAGTGGGGAGAAAAAAAATGCTTTGCTCCTCGAAGACAAGATGTAAAGAATCCTTGTTCTCTCTCTAACTCTTTTATAATGTAAATAAATCTCTCCAGGGGCAAGAGAAGCCCATATCTCCAGCTTTATAACTTAGAGATATCTCCAGAGTCCCGGTCTCACACCAAGTTGAAATGAAAACACACATCTCCGAAGTGAGGTATATCTTTTGAGTTCTAATTATCTATGCAGTTCTAAATTATCTCTGTAGCTTGCTTTTAGTCTAAGATCTCAAGGTTCCATAAAACTTGCTGAGAAAATCCTAACTGTGCAGAAACATAAAAATATTTTCTCAACACCTTACAGCGTTCCAAAATTAATTCTTCCTTCTGCCTGGGCAACATGGCTGCCCAGCTAAAAATCTCATTTCTCAATTTTTTTCAGATAGATGTGCCTTGTGGCAAATTCTTTCAGTTATCCTCTAGCTGAGAATGTATTGATTTCACCCTTATTCCCAAAGGATATTTTCACTGGGTAAATAATTCCAGGTTCACATGTCTTTCAGTTCTTTAAAAATGGTCTTTTCCTTCTGGCCTCCATGGTTTCTTTTTTTTTTTAAGATTTTTTTTAAAATTTTATTTATTTGAGAGAGAGTGCATGAGTGGGGTGAGGGGCAGAGGGAGGAGCAGACTGCCTGCTGAGCAGGGAGCCCAATGTGGGGCCTGATCCATCAACTCTGGGATCACAACCAGAGCTGAAGGCAGACAATTAACTGACTGAGCCACCCAGGCGCCCCTGGCCTCCATGGTTTCTGATGAGAAATTCACTGTCATTTGGGTAATGGTTCCTTTATGTCTATTGAGTTTTTTCTATTTTCAAGATTTTTACTTTGTCTTTAGGTTTCAGAAATTTATTTTAAAGATTTATTTGATAGAGAGAGGGTACAACCAGGGGGAGCAGCAGGGAGAAGGAGAGGGAGAAGCAGGCTCTCCACTGAGCAGGGAGCCCAATGTGGGGCTCGATCCCAAGACCCTGAGATCATGACCTGAGCCAAAGGCAGATGCTTAACAGACTGAGCCACCCAGGCACCCCAGGTTTCAGAAATTTGATTTGAGTGCCTCAAACTTATTTGAGTTTATACATCTGGAGTTCACTCAGTTTCTTGAATCTGTATCTTTATGCCTTTCACTAAATTTGGAGAATTTTCAGTAATCTGTTCATTGAATACTTTTTCAGGCCACATTCTACCCCTTTTGGGGGGTATCTCTAATGACACCAATGTTAGATCTTTTGTTACTGTTCCACAGGTTCTTGAGACCTTTTTTTTTCCAGCCTATTTTCTCTATTGTTCAGAATGGGAAATTTCATTCTTTTATCCTCAATTTCATGGAATTTTTCCTCTGACATCAACATGCTATTTTTGAGCACACCCAGTGAATTTATTTTACAACTATTTCCATTTGTTTCTTCTTTATATTTTCTATTTATTTGCTGAGACTTTCTATTTTTTTATTTGTTTCAAATGCATTTGTAATTGCTCAGTGACACATTTTATAATGACAGCTTTAAAATCCTTATCTGATCATTCTAACATCTATGCAATCCCATTGTTGGCATCTGTTGTCTTTCCTCATTCAAGTTGAGATTTTACTGGTTCTTGGTATGATGTATGATTTTTCTATGTATCCTGGATATTTCAGCATTATGTGATGAGACCCTGGATCTTACTAAATCTTCTGTTTTCGCAGGCCTCCTCTGATGCTGTACCAGCAGGAGAAGGGTATAAAAATCTAGGTGGCTCATGAGGCTTCCAAGACATTACAATTCACTGGAGGAGGGGGTCTAGGGGATCACCTTGTTACCATCAGGTGGGGGTGGGACTTCAGAGTCCCCACTCTGCTTCTTCTGCACCATCCCAGAAGAAAGAGGGAGGAGTGCCTCATTATCACCAGGCAAAGGCGAAAATCTAGGCTTTCCACTCAGTATTTGCTGGTGGGGGTGAGGGTGGAGGCATGGCATTTTCCAAGCAATTTGGCTAGAGTTGTCCCCTTCCTCTCCTTTTCTTGTCTCTCTTTCCTCATCTTTTGCCAAGGGAGAGCAAGGGAGGGGAACATTATTCTCTCTAAGCGCATTGGCATTTCTGGGATCCTCCGACACTCCATCCAGGATACATGAGACAAAAAGAAAACCCAGGGAACTCAACACCATGCTGTTCCTTAAGTCTCAGGCTCTCTGGATAGTCCATCTCATTCTCTCCGTTTTTCAGGGTCTTCGTATACTCATTTTATATATAATGTCCAGGGTATTGAGCATACTTAATGGGAGGAATAGGAAGAAATGCATCTGATGTATTTTTTTGGGAATCAGGAGTCCAATTCCCTTAATGGAAGATACTGCTCTTTCCCTTGGGTAACTCTACTGCCCCCACCTGGAGGAAAGGGAGGAATTTTGCCAACACAGAACAAAAACTAGATATACATCTATTCTTCTAAACCGGCTGAAGTATCCTTCCCCAAGGGCCTCTGCTGCTTGGTATGCCCACTGTTCACTAGAGGAGGAGCAAGGGAGGAGTATTACGAAAAATAGTGCTAAAGAATGGGGACATTTATGAGAAGAGAAAAACTGTTCTGCGGTGGTTTATCAGCATTTTTTTTTTTTTTTTACTTCTTTACATCATTACTTCCCACACTTCAGCATGATAATAGGAAAAGGAGGCGCGCCTGGGTGGCTCAGTCGTTAAGCATCTGCCTCAAGTCATGATCTCAGGGTGCTGAGATCGAGCCCTTCATGGAGCCCCGCATGGAGCCCTGCATCCGGCTCCCTGTTCAGTGGGAAGTCTGCTTCTCCCTCTCCCTCTGCCCCTGCTGGTGCTCTCTCCCTGAAATAAATAAAATCTTAAAAAAAAAATAGGAAAAGGAAACATGAATTTAAAACGTGAGCTTTAAAGGTTCACAATGAAAGTATTATATACTTTTTTCTTCCAGAACTTCCCTAACACAGTAAATGATTAAAGAAAAAAAAAACTTTTCATTGTTCATTCTAGTTTTTATTTAGAGCTTTATTAATTGGACCTGTAACTTCTCCCTCTTGGTTACAGTGTCATGGGATCTATAATAACTACAAAAAACAAGCAAATTGTATGACAGGTTATGAAGTTGATGTTGACACTAATGTGTCAACATTAGTCACAAAACACCAAACTTACGTAACTACTGAGGTAATGAATAACGTTAAGTGTTAATCTTCTTGCTCTGGAGCTCGCTCTTGGTTGAACCAATCGTTCTAGTCATAGGTTTGATGATTGAGTATGCCTGCAGTTGATGTATTACAGTTTTGGAAGAATTGCCTTTTCTTCTACTTTTGGTACTTTCTAAGTTAGGCTGCGGGCTGGTCTCTTTTTTTCCACAAGAGTTCCTCCTGCAATATGAGTATTGAAGCTGTTATTAAGTGCTTTCTTACTACAAGCATCCAGGCCTCTGTAGAACTTGTCTTTTTTCGGAAATGTACCTTCTCTTTCTTGCATTTTCGGCTTATGCTCTGCTTCTGATAGCATCTGTTTTTTCTTGTCCTGTTCAGAGTTTATCTGAATTGGCTTCTCTTGCAGAGTTCCCTCTTTCTGATCATGGAGTTCCTTTAGAAGCTCTATTCTCTGCTGCAAGATTTGACATTCATTTTCCAGCAAAGCTGCAATCAAATGCAATGAATACATGTCATGTTCCAGTTTCTTCACTTGTTCCAGCAGTTCATGCTTAGCTGACACGTCATGATTTGGTTGAGTTTGGAAATGCACTCCATTATTTGTAAGAGTTTCTTGCATATCTCTCTGAGATTTCTGACAAGATCTTATCAGCTCACTGAGCTCAGTGTGTTGCACATTCCAGTGTTCTGCTTCCTGCAGTAACTGCTCCATGTTGTTCCTAAGTTTGATGTTTTCTTCTTGAACAGGAGGGAATCTGTATGTTGCTTTTTCCTCACTTAGTTGAGTTTCCTTAAGGGCTCTATTTTCTTTTGGACAATTTACCAAATCCCTTCTAAAAACTGGTACCGTGTCTCTGCTGTTCTGGTTTTCCAGGATCATCTCCCCGTTTTTTGCCTTCTGTTCTTTCTCTAGGTCTGAACTACCAAGCAGGTTGTTCAATAACGCTTTATTTATCTTCTCAAGTTCTCTGATTTTTTCTTTCAGTTCTGACACATCCTCAGAAATACTGGTTTCCTCAGAAGAATCTTTTGCTTCTGTGATCTTCTCTTCACAACTTGTCACATTTTTAATAATATCTTTAATTTCTTTTAAGAGATTTTCAAACTTCTGTGTAGTCTGCTGTTGAGCTGCTTGACAACCAATGTTGCTTAGGGAAGGGAAAGAACCCCAGGAGACAAGGGGAGGTGATCCAATTTCAAATAAGGCAATGATAAACTTAGGGTCCAAAGACTCTTGATTGAGATCAGGAGTAGGCTTAAAAGTTTTGGAGAGGGTAGACACTTCCATCTCAGCTGAGTTAGTAAGGATGGTGATTAGAGCATGCAGCAAGCAGAAACACCTTAGAGATTCTGGGAAGAGAAGGTGGTGGTCCTCTGTGCAAATGGGTAGAGAATGTGGAAATAAGCAGAAGTCAGAGACCAGAGCTGAAGTCTGAAACCAAGGAGAAGACGTTTAGGTAGAAGGTGACATCTCAGATGACCTAGGAGGGAGGGATGGTGAGAAAGGGGACCAGGAGCTGGGGCTCCATCTCTCCTTCTCCAAGCTTTTGGTGTTTATTCCTGACCCTAGCAACCAGGTCTTTATTCTGTCACTGCACTCTAGTAGCCTATCTCCAGCTTCTGTTTCTTTTTGTCACAATAGAAGCCTTAAACACCTGCCCAGTGACTCATGAATCAAAACCAACCTTGAGTGACTCCTACTCTTCACCCCAGAAAGATCTTTATGCCAGTCCCTTCCTTCCCTACTTTTCTAGGTTTTTATTCAACTCACTCTAATGTATTCGATGACTTCCCTACATCATCTCCACTACTTACAACCCTAAACTCAACGGCAGTATGTTCATTTTACCACCTAAGTACATGGTGTGAGAAATCCTCCCTGGACTTTCCACAGCAGCTAGAACTTTATTGCTCCCATTCTAGGAGACATGTTGCCATAAAAGAAAGTTGTCATTACAAAATAGAACCCAAAAAGTGCTTCATGTTTTTGTGAGTTTAGAGAAATAATGTCAGAAATCGCTCCATTCAAAAATATTTCACTGCAGTAAAAAGAGAATATCTGAATGCTTCCTTAACACAATTACAAACTGGGACTTTTCTTGGCTTCAAATACAGGCATCCTTTAAGACAGGCTTATAAGCTTGCTCCTGATTCATTTACAGGTGCCATAAAATTTTAATCATTACTTTCCACAAGAATTTGCTAAAAATAGGGCGCCTGGGTGGCTCAGTCGGTTGGGCGATTGCCTTCGGCTCAGGTCATGATCCTGGAGTCCCGGGATCGAGTCCCGCATGGGGCTCCCTGCTCAGCAGGGAGTCTGCTTCTCCCTCTGACCCAACCCCCTCTCATGCTCTCTCTCTCTCTCTCTCATTCTCTCTCTCAAATAAAAAAAAAAAAATCTTTAAAAAAAATAAAAAAAAAAGAATTTGCTAAAAATAGCATAATTAATCTGAAACATTTGAAACAACTAAATTCTGTAGTGGGCTATGTCTTTTTAGCCTTAAGAGTCAGGACCTTGAGACTATTAAATTCAAAGAAAGTATTCCTTAAGTGAGACTTTTTCTTGGCCTCCAAAATCTTACTAGCAAGCCCTTCACTAACTACAAGTTTGCTTCCAATCTAAAGGGAAAACTCATACTTTAGTAGGTTTTTTTGGTGGGGGGGGGGAGTTGCCTTAAAGAAAAGAAATGTATGTTTTTTTCTTTCATAGCTACCAACTCACTCTGCCTTTACTTTCCCTGAGGCTCGTGCTCATCGGCCAGCCAGCTGGGCTCAGAGCCCTTGCGTCTTGGCGGTCTCAGAGAGAGCAGTGCTGGTCTTTCTTTTCTACTTGAAGAAGGAGCACCTTTTCTAATTCATACAATAATACCACAGAGGCTACCAGTTGCCCTTACGCTTTCATTCTATGTCTTAAATTCCAACTTTTGTCGCTATTTCCCCTTTGACTTAAACCATCATTTAAGACAATGTTTTAAACTTCAAAACAAGGGAAGGTTTTTTTTTTCTGATTTGGTAATTAATTTCTAGCTTTATTGCTTTGTAATCAGAAAATAAAAAATTTGTACCTTTTGAAATTGATATTTTCTCTTTAGCCTAATTACCAGTGTTCACTTGTGTTTCATGGTTACTTGAAAATAAATGTATTCTTTATTATTGTGCTTGTGGCTTTTGATGCTTTTGGACATAAATCTGATATTACCTTTGTTTTTAATTTTTATGGAAACTGGTTTAAAGATGGCTTACTCAAGATACCGAGATTTTTTTTCATCAAAAGAGGATTTAAGTATTTCCTTCCTCCTTACAAGTATAATGAATTTCAAATAATATTTCTGTTAGTTTTACTGAAATTTGAGTTTACTATAGATGCTGAAAGATATCTGGAGTGGGACACCTGGGTGGTTAATTGTTTGCCTTTGGCTCAGGTCATGATCCCAGGGTCCTGGGATTCAGCCCCAGGGTCAGGGTCCTGGGATTGAGCCCCCCTCCCTGCACATCCCCCCCGCACCTCCCCCTGCCCCCCCCGCCACCCCCCCTTGTAGGGCTCCTTGTTCAGTGGGGAGCTTGCTTCTCCCTCTCCCTCTGCCCCCAGCTTGTGCTCTCTCCCTCCCTCCCTCTCCCCCCCCCACAAACAAATAAATAAAATCTTAAAAAAAAAAAGAAGATATCCAGAGCAGCTTCTTTTTTTTTTTATTGACCCATATCTCAGTGGGTAACTATGAAAATTAAACAGCCTTAGATTGTCTTAAAATTGCTGTACACGAAGTTTCCAGTAGCTTAATGACTTATAAAAAAGAAATGCTAAAATGAGTCAGAGAAAGACAAATACTGTATGATTTCACTTATATGTGGAATTTAAGAAACAAAATAAATGAGCAAGGGGAAAAAAATAAGAGAGAGACAAGCCAAGAAACAGACTCTTAACAATAGAGAACAAACTGTTACCAGAGTGAGTGGGGGCATGGGTGAAACATGTGATGGAGATTAAAGAGTACACTTGATGTGATGAGCACTGGGTGTTGTATGGAATGTTGAATCACTATATTGTACCCCTGAAACTAATATTACATGTATGTTAACCCTATTGGAATATTAAAATAATTAAAATAAAATAAAATAAAATAAATTTTTTTTAAAAATGCAAAAAGCTGTTCCTAAAATATTAGAAGAAAACTTGTATAGAATTTTGTCTGTCTTTAAAACCAGTTTGCCTTGGGGCTCCTGGGTGGCTCAGTTGGTTAAGCATCTGCCTTCGGTTCAGGTCATGATCCCAGGATCCTGGGATCGAGTTCCAAGTCAGGCTCCCTGCTCTGTGGGGAGTCTGCTTCTCCCTCTGCCTCTCTCTCTCTCTCTCATGAATAAATAAATAAAATCTTTAAAAAAAATGGTTACAATGATCAATACAAAAAAATAAAACCAATTTGCCTTAACAAAAGCATAAATTATATCACAATATACATGATGTCAATAGGTCTTACTGCTGGCAATGTTACCCTTGGTCACTTTATTAAGTGGTATCTGCTGGATTTATCCACTGTAAAGTTACTCTTTCCCTTTGTAATTAACAAACATCACAGAGAGATATTTTGACACTATGAAAGTATTCTGTTTCTTAAACTTTTGCCTCTACAGCATAATTTTAGTGTACAGAGGTGGATTTTTCCTGCAACAATTATTACAGTGGTGATCTAATGGTGATTTTCTATTTCTGTCATTCCTTTTATATGTGTTGATTGGAATTATTTTATAAAGAAGAGCTGTCTCTTTTCCTGTATTTACTTATCCATTCATTCAAATATGTGTTTATATATGTGTGGACTCACAGATACTTATTTTATTTTGGGGTTATAATTGAATACTGTAATTTATTTTCTTGCTCAAATATACAAGAATAATTTTAATTTGATGAAATTTTTTTGGTATAATGAAGTATATTTTTATTTTGTATAATTGTTCTAATTCAGTAGTTGCATTTTGTTTTGAAACCAAAGCAATAGCTGATTAATTCTGACTAAGGATCTTTATCTTCACAAGGGAATCTAGGCAGGGTGTGATTTTATTTTATTTATTTATTTATTTAAAGATTTCATTTATTTATTTGGGAGAGAGAGAATGAGAGATAGAGAGCCCGAGAGGGAAGAGGGTCAGAGGGAGAAGCAGACTCCCTGCTGAGCAGGGAGCCCGATGTGGGACTCAATCCGGGGACTCGATCGGGGACTCCAGGATCATGACCTGAGCCGAAGGCAGTCGCTTAACCAACTGAGCCACCCAGGCGCCTGGCAGGGTGTGATTTTAAACATGACTTGTATGATTGCTTTTATATGTAGTTGTGTATTTGTATGTAGCCAGTTA
Source organism: Zalophus californianus (assembly GCF_009762305.2). Lineage (NCBI taxonomy): Eukaryota > Metazoa > Chordata > Mammalia > Carnivora > Otariidae > Zalophus > Zalophus californianus. The sequence goes on along the minus strand of NC_045599.1, from coordinate 60,730,902 downwards.
GAAGAAAAAATGTCGGAAAGTGTGAAATTTTTATTTAAACAAGCAAAATACAGATATAACTGGACGGGTCTAGTAGCCTTGTTCCTCTGAGTGGCCTCTTTTCTTGGACCACCAGGTGGTGGTGCTGTTGGCTTTCAACATTACAGAAGTTGCTGGAGGTTTTTTTGTTTGTTTTTTTGTTTTTTATTTTTATATTTTAAAGATTTTATTTATTTATTTGACAGAGAGAGACACAGCGAGAGAGGGAACACAAGTACAGGGAGAGGGAGAGGGAGAAGCAGGCTCTCCGCGGAGCAGGGAGCCCAGTGCGGGGCTGGATCCCAGGACGCAGGGATCATGACCTGAGCTGAAGGCAGATGCCCAATGACTGAGCCACCCAGGCGCCCCTGTTTTTTTGTTTTTTTTAATATCCAACTCAGAATTAGTGATATTGCAGAGCTAGTCTCATCCAGTCTTTTTTTTTTTTTTTCCAGAATTTAAGAGTGGTGATTCTAAGTGCCTTGCCCAGAGTTACAGCTAGTTATCATGAGACTTGGGATTAGAGTTAAAGGTGCAGGGGAGGCAGGTTCAGCAGACCAGGAGGCTGTGGAGGAATTTTTAAATATCTGCTAAGTATTACATGAGAAAGGGGTTATGTGGAAAAGCAGGTTTTCAAAGCTGTTGAGACTGGTTTGTTTTACAAGATGTTGGCAAACAAACCTATGTAACACTAATGGCATTTCAGATGGGCAAAAATGTGACCAGAAACTCACAAGAATCTAACCTTGTATTTCCCTCAGAAGCAATAGCTAATTCAATGTTGACAGTGACTTTATAGAACATTGGCTATATATAAAAATAACAACAACAAAAAAGTGCAAAACTTACATTCTGAAAACTACAAACTTAAAGAAGATCCAAATAGAAAAACATCTCATGTTCATGGATTTGAAGACTTGACGTTGTTAAGATAGCAATACTTCCCAAATTGATCTGCAGAGTCAGTACAATCTCTTTCAAACTCCCAACTCCCTGTTTGGCAGAAATTGACAAGTGGATCCTAAAATTCGTATGGAAATTCAAGGAATCCAGACTAGCCAAAACAATCATGAAAAAGAAAAATATAGCAGGAAGACTCACATGACCTGATTTTTTTTTAAAGATTGTATTTATTTATTTGAGAGAAGAGAGAGAGTGTGCACAAGTGGGGGCGGTGGGCAGAGGGAGAAGCAGGCTCCCCACTGAGCAGGAAGCCAGATATGGGACTCGGTGTGGGGCTCGATCCCAGGACTCCAGGATCATGACCTCAGCCAAAGGCAGATGCTTAACCAACTGAGCCACCCATGTGCCCCATAACATGACCTGATTTTAAGACTTACTCTACAGATATAGTAATCAAGACAGTGTGGTATTGGTGAAGGGATAGACACATAAATCAATGGAACACAATAGAGAGCACTGAAGTAGACCTACCCAAATCCAACCAACTGATTTGTATCAAAGATACAAAGGCAATTCTACAAATGGTGCTGGACAGATTGGATATCCATGTGCAAAAAACAATAAACTTTGACACAACCTGACATCTTACAAAAAAAATTTAATTCTTTGGGGATTAAGGAATGCACTCATTGTGATGAACACTGGGTATTATATGGAAATGCCAAATCACTATGTTGTATACTGGAAACAAATATCACACTGTATGTTAATTAACTGGAATTTAAATAAAAACTTAAAAAAATTAACTCTAAATGGATCATATACTTAAATGTAAAAACTAAAATTTCTAGAAGAAAACAGAAAATCTGTGTACCCTACATTTGGTGATGAGTTTTTCGATACAATACCAAAAGCATAATGCATGAAATTAAAGTATGATGAATTGGAATTTCTGAAAATTAAACTTTTCATTCAGTGAAAGACACTGTGAGGTGAATAAAATGACTAGCCATAGACTGGGAGGAAAATATTTGTAAATCACGTATGCAATGAAAGACCTATATCCAGAATATGAATACACACACACACACACACACACACACTTAAAAACTCAGTAATAAGGAAACAAACAACCCAATTTAAAAACTGGATAAAATATCTGAACAGAATATTTTAGCAAAGAAGAAAATAAGGATGGCAAATAAGACATGGATATAAAAAGATGCTCAACATTATTTGTCATTAGGGAAGACAAATTGCAAAACAATGAAATAACATTGATATTTCATATCAAATGACATACCATTAGAATATTAAAACACATACACACAAGCATACACACAAACCTGACAATACCAAATGCTGTCAAGGATTTGGAACAAGAGTACTATCTTTCATGGCTGGTGAGAATGCAAAATGATACAGGCACTTTGGAAGGCAATTTCCCAGTTTCTTATAGTGTTAGAATAGACTTATCAAAATGACATAGCAATCATGCTCCTAGATGTTTACCCAACTGATTTGAAAATTTATGTCTACACAAAAACCTGCATATGAATGTTTATAGCATCTTTATTCATAATCACCCAAAATTGGAAGCAACCAAAATATCCTTGAATAGGTGAATGCATAAACAGTGGTATACATGATGGAAAATTATTCGGCAAGAAAAAAAGGAGCACACTTCTCAACCACACAATAACATGGATGAATCTTGGGCACCTGGGTGGCTCAGTCGTTAAGCATCTGCCTTTGGCTCAGGTCATGATCCCCGGGTCCTGGGATCGAGTCCCACATCGGGCTCCCTGCTCAGCAGGAAGCCTGCTTCTCCCTCTCCCACTCCCCCTGCTTGTGTTCCTGCTCTTGCTGTCTCTCTCTGTCAAATAAATAAATAAAGTCTTAAAAAAAAAAAAGGATGAATCTTAAATGTATTTTATTAATTGTTAAAAAAAACAGTCTGGAAAGACTGCATCTTCTGTTCATTCTGCTCGTAAGACATGATGGAAAAGGCAAAACTGTAGGGCGCCTGGGTGGCTCAGTTGGTTAAGCGACTGCCTTCAGCTCAGGTCATGATCCTGGAGTCCCGGGATCGAGTCCCGCATCGGGCTCCCTGCTCGGCAGGGAGTCTGCTTCTCCCTCTGACCCTCCCCCCTCTCATGCTCTCTCTCTCTCTCTCTCTCTCATTCTCTCTCTCAAATAAATAAATAAAATCTTTAAAAAAAAAAAAAAGAGGCAAAACTGTAGGATAGAAAACAGATCAGTGGATTCCAGGAATTAGAAGAAGAAGGGGTTAACTAGGGAAAGCTCCGGGTATTCTTTAGGGTAATGGAATTAAACTATATGGGAATAGATATATGACTCTATGGATTTGTCCAAACCCATAGAACCTATAGCAGAAGGAGTAAACTATAAAGTATGAAAAAGTTTTAAAAATCAACCAGGAGGTCAAAGAACACAAGGGATGAAATTCAGATTGTGAAACGCTTAATGACTTGCCTCCACAAAGTAGAGTATGGGAAGGGGGAATAAAAGTAACTTTACTTTGGAGAAACCTGGCAAACACTATCTGGGCTATTACCATCAGTGCTGAGCCATGACAATAGCATGTATCCCTGATGTAATGAGAACGGACCTTCTCTATGGTCTTCCTCCTCCGAACCCATTTTCCCTAGTCTAACCACGAGGAAACATTAGACAAAAAACAAACTGAGACACATTCACAAAACACCTGACCAGTTCTTCAAAACCATCACAGTCATAAAAAGCAAGGGAAATCTGAGAAACTATCACAGACCAGACTAGACTAAGGAGACATGGTAATGAAATGTAATATAGTATTCTGAATGTGACTCTGGAAAGAAGAAGGACATCGAGGGGAAAATGATGAGATCCAAATGAAATGGTAAGCTTAGTTAACAGTGATGCACCATTGTTGGTTTCTCAGTTGTGGCAAATGTGCCATAGTAACATAAGATGTTAACAATAGAGGATATATAGGAACTCTCCCAACTATCTTCACAACTTTTCTTTTTTCTTTTTTTTAGAGAGACAGAGAGTGGGTGAGGAGGGGCAGAGGTAGAGGGAGAGAGAAAAAATCTTAAGCAGGGTCCACACCCAGGGCAGATCCCAACACAGGACTCAATCTCACAACCTTGAGATCATGAGCTGAGCCGAAATCAAAAGTCAGACACTTAACTGACTGAGCCACCCAGGCTTCCAGGAACTTTTCTCTAAATCTAAAATTTCACTTAAAAATAAAAAATGTTGAGGCACTTGCGTGGCTCAGTCGTTAAGCGTCTGCCTTTGGCTGGGGTCATGATCCCAGGGTCCTGGGATTGAGCCCCACATAGGGCTCCCTGCTCTGCGGGAAGCCTGCTTCTCCCTCTCCCACTCCCCCCTGCTTGTGTTCCCTCTCTGGCTGTCTCCCTCTGTGTCAAATAAATAAAATCTTTAAAAAAAATTAAAAAATAACAAAGGTTATTTTTTAAAAGTTAGTTGAATTCCTTACTTGGTAACATTGAGATATATGGTAGAGTGTGATTTCAATTAATTATGAAAGTGAAGTTTTTGTGTTGCTTGATATTTATGTCTTCATGTCAGCTCTGTGTAATTGAAAGGTGTAGAATAGATATCAAAAGGACACAGAGCTAGCTTGAAGGAGTTCCCACTGTCACATATGGGATGTTGAATGCAACATAAATAATGGCATTAACAGAAATGACCAATAGACTAAAATAAGAATCCATGAGTCCATACAAATACAGATAGATGATAGATAAGTGGTATAATAGATAAGTGTAAGTAAAGAACAAACTCTTCCTTATGATAGAATGGCAACTGTAAATGCAAAAGTAATGATGGGATTAGAAAATCACCATTTAGCAACCACCGTAATAACAATTGTTTCAACCAAAGATCATCAATGTATGATTAAAACTAATGGGTGAAAATTTGATGAGAAACCTAATATTGACATAATCTCCAAGCATCTTTCCAAAGATAGTTGTTAATAGCAAGAGGACAAAGAGTAACTTTACGGTGGGAAACCAGGCAGCCACCACCCTAACCAAGTGATTAAAGTTAGCATCACCAGTAATGGGACAAATAAAATTTTCTACCCCTCCAGGATGGACTGAGAAAGACACAACATCACTTTTGTAGCATTCATGGCCAAAAATGCATCATCTGAAACTAAGCATGAGAAAACATCAAAAAAACAAAAATTGTGGGACATTCTATGAAGTAACTGGACTTACTTTTCAGAAATGTAATATCATAAAAGCAAAGAAAGACTGAGGACCGGGGCGCCTGGGTGGCTCAGTTGATTAAGCGACTGCCTTCGGCTCAGGTCATGATCCTGGAGTCCGGGGATCGAGCCCCGCATCGGGCTCCCTGCTCAGCAGGGAGTCTGCTTGTCCCTCTGACCCTCTCCTCTCTTGTGCTCTCTATCTCTCATTCTCTCTCTCTCAAATAAATAAATAAAATCTTAAAAAAAAAAGACTGAGGACCTGTTCAAAGGGCATCAAAAAAGTATGACAACTAAATGCAACGTGTGATCCTTAATTTTTTTAAAAAATTACCTTTGAAAGTCATTATTGGGACAATTAAATTTGAATACAGTCTGTAGATTGGAACCCAGACATCAATAATTTTTAAAGCTCCCCATTTCCATGTGCAGCCAAGTTTGAGAACCGGTAGCGTCCTTCTTCTGTTTTTTTTTTTCTTTTAAATGAATAGATTTTTTTTATTTTTTATTTATTTATATATTTTTAAATAAAAAATTATATATATTTAAGGTGTACAACATAATGATTTGATATATATACCTAATGAAATTATTACTAGTCAAGCTAATATAGTTAGCATTTTGTGTGCATGATTAGTGCACCTGGAATGTATTTTCCTAGTATATTTTCAGGGTTCAATACGGTATTATTAAGTATAGTCATCATGCTTGTACATTAAGTCTCTAGATTTCTTCATCCTGATATTCAGTTAGAACTCACTGCTTGCCCAGTAAGACCAAGCAGTTTCCAACTCCTGCATAGTGTCTAAGGACCCCTAGGATGCTTTGAAGACAGAGATCGTCAAGATGACATGCTATAAACCTAACGTTGGCATGCTTTTATGGGAATTAATAAGATTAATGATGATGTAACTGCATTTAAAGAATTGGAGAGCACTTGAATGATGTAAATAATTAATCTTCCTTCACTATGATGTTTTTTGGTCATCAATTCTACCTTGTTTCTTAATGTCTAAAGACAAGCTTCTATCTCTAAAAAGGGCAAGCAATGAAATCGATTGGAGGATAAGGTTAAGAAGAACCCAAGTAGCTTGTCTCTAAGTGTCAGATTTCAGTTCTCTTGCCTATCAGGCCTAACATCCTCACCCTCCTTTCTTCCTTATCTCCTCTGGGCCTAGGATGCCAGGACTTTTACCCCCTGAAAGACAGGGTTTTTGCTGGCTACACTGTACTATGTACATATGCTGAATCTCCAAAAAATAAGAAAGAATATTGCATCCTCACCCATCTTCCAGCTAAGGCCCTACCTCCCTTCTCTTTCCAAGCAAACAGCTGAACACCACGTCCATTTCCTTATTCCTGCTCCCTCTTCAAACCACTAGAATCTATCTGCCTTCTTGCTCCAGAACTTCAAGAATTTCCTCAAAGACCCCCTTACTGAGAAATCCGAAAGACAAGTTTACATATTTACTGACTAGTCCCCAGCATTTTATACTCTTGGCCATTCTAGACATCCAGACCTAGAACAAACTTTGAAGTCAGACAGCCTGAGTTCAAAACTTGGCTTAGCCACTTACTAGACCTAATCTCATAAAGCCCCAGATCCTCAGCTGCTCCATGGGGATTGTGATTATATGTACCCATGAGACAGGATATTGTAAGCAATGAGCACAGCATCTGGCTGGCACTCAATAAGCATTCAATGAATTGTGACTTTATTTTCCTTTTTGTTCTTCCATGGCCCCAACTTCCCTGATTTTCTGCTTCATTCTTGTGGCTTACTCAGGCCTTTCTATGTGCATGGTTTTCTGGATTCCCAGGCATATGCCTTATCTTTTCAAAGCCACCTTAGAATATCTCATTATCCAGTTTTTCCATTTAAATTTCTTGGTCAGCTTCTCATTAGCTTCAGCTGGGATAGCCACCTCAGGCAGCTGCAATATCAAACAATTACTGCTAATTGTTTTATGATAAATGCCTTGGGGATAGGGCTGTTCTCACACTGTGAGCTCTTAGGTGAAGCAAAGACAAATAGTGAGAATGGGGCATTTTGGGAACTTCTAGATAGATCATATACTGGCAATTCTAAAATAAAAATAAAAATTAAAATAGTGGCAATTCTATTGGGGCTAGGGCTTTTTTGGAAGCTCCAAACCTATTCTGGCCCCTATGGTGGTTGCTAGGTTACTGGTTTCATGGCTACTCAAGCTGTGAGCTATTCCAGAGCTGGTGAGTGGAGGATTAGAGTGGAGCAACTTAACACACCACAAATCTCACTGTTCTTACTAAGATTCAGTTGTTTTCTTTTCTTTTTTTTTAAAGATTTTATTTATTTATTTTAGAGAGAGAGAAAGAGCAGGGGGAGGAGCAGAGGGAGAGGGACAAGCAGACTCCATGCTGAGCACAGAGCCTGGTACGGGGCTCCATCCCACAACCCTGAGATCATGACCTGAGCCAAAATCAAGAGTCAGATGATTAACCAATTGAGCTACCCAGGGACCCTGAGTTATTTTTCTTGAAAACCCAGAAATAAACCCACAACTTATGGTCAATTAATCTTTGGCAAAGCAGGAAGGAATATCCAATGGGAAAAAGAATGTTTCTTCAACAAATGGTGTTGGGGAAACTGGACAACCGCATGCAAAAGAAAAAATTGGACCACTTCCTTGTTTTTTTGTTTGATTGGTTTGGTTTTGTTTTGGTGAAAAAATTTGTACTTGGATTTAGCCAGCTGGACTCAGTTTAGATGATCCCAATTTTGTTGGCAACATCCAAAGCATCATAGTCAGGAACTAGTCGAACATATGCCTTCTTCTCTCCATCAGGTCTAATCAAGGTGTTGACCTTGGCCATGCCAAAATCATAGAGTGTCTTCACAGGCTGCTTGATCTGGTGCTTGTTGGTCTTGACATCCACAACGAACACATGTGTGTTGTTGTCTTCTATTGTCTTCATGGCTGACTCAGTAGTCAGAACCTGATGGCATAGTGATCAAGCTTGTTTCTTCTGCGGGCGCTCTTTCGAGGATATTTGGGCTGCCTTTGGAGATGTAATGTCTTGGGTCGTCAGGATGTAGGTGATGTGTGGATCTTTTTTTTTTGAGACTTTGGATGTCTTTCAGCACTGCTTTCTTGGCCTTCAAAGCCTTTGCTTTGGCTTTGGCTTTGGGAGGGGAGGGGCTTCCTTCTTTGCCTTCAGTGCCATCTTCTTGAAAGGGATTTCCTTGTTTTTTTTTAAAGTAATCTCTGTACCTAACATAAGGCTCAAATTCACAACCCCAAGATCAAGAGTCCCATGGTCCACTGACTGAGCCAGCTAGGTACCCCCTGGACCACTTTCCTACACCATACACAAAAGTAAATTCAAAATGGTTTATGGCATAAATGTGAGACCTGAAGCCATAAAAACCCTAGAAGAGAACACAGGCAGTAACTTTTTTGACATCAGCCATAGCAACTTCTTTCTACATATGTCTTCTGACACAGGGTAAGCAAAAGCAAAAATAAACTACTGGGAGTACGTCAAAACAAAAAGCTTCTGCACAGCAAAGGAAACAATCAACAAAACTAAAAGGTAACCTACAGAATGGGAGAAGATATTTGCAAATGACAAATCTGGTAAAGGATTAGTATCCAAATCTATAAAGAACTTATAAAACTCAACATCCAAAAACCAAAATCATCCAATTTAAAAATGGACAGAAGACATGAACAGATGTCTCTCCAAAGAAGACACACAGATGGCCAACAGAGACATGAAAAGATGTTCATCATCATTTACCATCCAGGAAATGCAAATCATAACTACAATGAGCTGGGGTGCCTGGGTGGCTCAGTCGGTTAAGCGAATGCCTTCAGCTCGGGTCATGATCCCAGGGTCCTGGGATTGAGCCCCGCATTGGGCTCCCTGCTCAGGGGAAAGCCTGCTTCTCCCTCTCCCTCTGCCCACTGCTCTGCCTACTTGTCCTCTCTCTCTCTCAATCTGTCAAATAAATAAATAAATAATCTTAAAAAAAAACCTACAATGAGCTATCACCTCACACCTGTCAGAATGGCTAAAATCAACAACACAAGAAACAACAGATGTTGGTGAGGATGTGGAGAACTGGAACATTGCTGCACACTGGTGCAGCCACTGTGGAAAACATTATGGAGGTTCCTCAAAAAGTTAAAAATAAAATTACCCTATGATCCAGTGATTGTACTTCTGGGTATTTACCCAAAGAATACAAACACACCCAGTCAAAGGGATGCATGCATCCGTATGTTTATAGCAGCATTATTTACAATAGCCAAGATATGGGAGCAGCCCAAGCGTCCATTGATTAATGAATGGATAAAAAAGGTGTGGTGTTTGTATATCCAATGGAATATTATCCAGCCACAAAAAAGAATGAAATCTTGCCATTTGCAACAACATGGGTAGAGCTAGAGAGCATAATGGTAAACAAAATGAATCGGAGAAAGACAAATAGCATTTGATTTCATTCACATGTGGAATTTAAGAAATAAAACAAACAAACAAAGGGAGCAAAAGAGAGAGAGAGAGAGAACTCAAGAAACAGATTCTTAATTATAGAGAACAAACTGATGGTTACCATAGGGGAGGGTGGTGGGGGATAAGTTAAATAGGTGATGGGGATTAAGGAGTGCACATATCATGATGAGCACCGGGTGATGTATGGAATTGTTGAATCACTATATTGTACACCCAAAACTAATATACCACTTTATGTTAACTAACTGGAGTTAAAATAAAAATTTAAACACTAAAAAAAAAAAAAAAGATTCAGTTGTTTTCCTTGAATGAATGCTCTTTGGGTTCTCACAAGCCTTTGGTTAACTTTCAGAGTTTGGCAATTCTTTGCAAGTAATCTTGTTGCTTACATAAAAGAGTGGATTTTCAGAGGTCCTTATTCTGCCATTTTTAATCCAAAACCACTCACCTTCTTCTCCCTAAGCCCCAAACTGCCCTTCCTGTTTGGTTTCTCGTCTCCTTAAATAGTACCCACAGAGCTTCATGAACCAGCGATCTGGAAATAATCTTTGACTCCTCTCTTTCTCTCTCCCTCCCTCTTTGGATTCAATCAAATACCAAATCACAACCATTCCACTTCCTAAATCTCTCTCAATCTTCCATCTCTTTCTTCTCAATCCCCTTTTCATTTACCACGGTCCCATTACCATCATCTCTCCCTTTAACCCCTGTCTCTAATGGGTTTCCTTCCTCTCTACACCCTCCATTACACTCAGTCATAGGGATCATTAAAAAATGTAGAATAGTGGAGGATAAGAGTTCAGGCTTGAGACTCAAGTTGACATGAGATCCTATGTCAACTTTACTATATACTAGCTCTGGGTCCTTGGTCAAATTACTTATTTACTCTGTGACTCAATTTTCTCACCTATAAAATTGAAATCACATTAGTTCTTAGCTCATAGGATATTCATGAGGATCAAGTGAGAAAATCCTAATAAAGATTTTATTACATTGTCTGACATGTAGTAAGGATTCAACATATGATAGTAATATAATAGACTAAAGTCCCTACCCTTTTTACATGACTTATAATGCACAAGAGCATCCCCTGGGGGGGTTTACCCTTCAACAGCTTCTCCCAATCTTGGAGCCATTAGAAATTTCATTTCCTCATATATATGAGAACATAGTATGTTCATTCTCAGGTCTCAGGTCTCAGCCCTCGGCCTTCAAATATATTGTTCTCTGCCTGAAACATCTGCAGTTTCTCCAATATACCAGACACGATTCTGGCTCAAGGCCTTTGCACTGGCTATTTCCTCTGCCTGGGAGGATCTTTCTTAGATCATCATTCCCTTGCTCCACTCATGCCTCTCTGCCCACATGTTATCTCCTTAGTGCAGCCTTGTCTGATCACCATATGGAAAGTTCCCACGATTACCGCTTTTCATTGTTTAGTTGTCCTTCGTAGCCCTTATCCTGGCCTGGTATTAAATGATCACTTTGTTACTTACCTGGTTTTTTTGTTCAAATGTAAGATCTGCAAAGGCAAGAATTTTATCTTGTTCTTTGTTGTTTCTCTAGCACTTATAAATCCCTGACTCATGAAAGACGCTTACAGATGTTTGTGAAATATATCAATAAATGTGAGATCTTGGTGAGTTTCCCTGGTAAGATATTTTGATGAAGCTATACCGAGACACAGATAAGAAATAGATATTATTTTAGATACTTGAAATAACCTCCTAGGACCAGATATAGGACAAGTGACAGACCTAGGTTCACTTTAACACATCTATTCCATTAAGATAAGAGCAAGAAATTCCAGGTGGGATCAGTATCAGTAAGAGTAGAGGGTTTCACTAGGTTCAAAGGATGGACCAAAAGACCTATCTAGGTTTAGTAAATCTCTCTTTGAAGGTTTCTATTATTACGGTCTTCCTGGGGTTTGTTGGACATTCCCTGGCTATCGAAAAATTATTATCTTTTGATATACACACATTAATATATGTCTGGAACTAGGCACTTGTGTCTTTTCCCTAGAGCTCATTCTGCAGTACATGCAATCAGCTCATTCTGCAGTACATGCAATCAGTACATGATATTTTCACTGTCATGACCTTTGTTATCATGAAGAGAAATCTGGGTTTCATAAGATCTGTATTTTTCTGCTTGTAGAATTTTACTTACTTTATAGCTGATATTTCTGTTTTCTCTCTTCCCATTCTTAATCTTCCCGAAAACCTTCTTTGGAAGAATGCTGCTTTTCTGCTCCAGAATTTATTAAGTATATCAGCTAGCTGATGCAAAGTTTCATGTTCATTTTCCAGTAGAGTTTTGGCTTAAAGCAGTCACTAAGATTTGTGTTCCAAGTTTTCTGTTTTCCAGCCCTCGCCGAGCTAGCAATTCGGCACTCAGTTTGGATTGGAAATGGCCTTTATCTTTTTCAACTATCTTTAACAAAAGTTCCCTTTGTGAGCCATCTATCATCTGTTTTTTAACTTCTCAGTCTGGTCACTGCCCCCTATTTCAGCTGCACAATGCCATTACTCAAACCTTGAATATCATTTTCTTTGTGAGCAAGGGCACTTGCTATGTCTTTTGGAAATTTCTGACAGTGTTTGATGAGATCACTGAGCTCATTTCAGTCTTCTGCTTCTAGCTGCAAGTATCGAAGTCTCTGAAGTTCAATGTATTCTTTTTAACCCTTTGGAATTCAGGTCTTGTCCCTTTACTTAGAGTAACTTCATTAAAGGCTCCTTTCGTCTCTGCAGATTAGCAAAAGCCCTTGTAAAAACCAGTGATAGGGGTGCCTGGGTGACTCAGTTGTTGGGTGTCTGCCTTTGACTCCGGTCATGATCCCAGGGTCCAGGGATCAAGCCCTGCATTGGGCTCCCTGCTCCGCAGGAGGCCTGCTTCTCCCTCTCCCACTCCCCCTGCTTGTGTTTCTGCTCTCGCTATCTCTCTCTCTGTCAAATAAATAAAATCTTTAAAAAAAAAAAACAAAACAGTGATATTTTCACTGAGATTTTGCATTGTAATATTTTATCCTGGTTTTTTACATTCCTGTTTTGGGAGGGCCTAAAATAACAAGTGGATTTACCACTGGCGTTTGATTTGTCCATCAAGCTTTTTAATTGCATCTTTAAACTGACTTCCTCAAAATGATTCTTATTTGTATCTTGGGTTCCTTAGAAAACTTCTTTGTAGCTTTCATGATCTATTGATAATCTGGCAACTCTCTGAAAATTTATTTTTCCCCCATGAGGTTTTTAAATTTCTGTAGAGTGTGCTTCATATCTTTTTCTCATTACAGACAGAAACATTCCTCCTAAAGAAAATGCCAAAGCAATTACCTCCTAATAAGGTGGTTGCAGATTCCCAAGGCACTTATTGAAAATTAGGCTATGGAGGGGCATCTGGCTGGCTCAGGTGGTAGAGTGTGCAACTCTTGGTGTCAGGGTCATGAGTTTGAGCCCCAAGTTGAGGGTAGAGTTTATGTGAAAGAAAGAAAGAAAGAAAGAAAGAAAGAAAGAAAGAAAGAAAGAAAGAAAGAAAGAAAGAAAGAAAGAAAGAAAGAAAGAAAGAAAGAAAGAAGAAAGAAAGAAAGAAAGAAAGAAAGAAAGAAAGAAAGAAAGAAAGAAAGAAAGAAAGAAAGAAAGAAAGAAAGAAAGAAAGAAAGAAAGAAAGAAAGAAAGAAAGAAAGAAAAGAAAGAAGGAAAGAAGGAAAGAAAGAAAGGAAAATCAGGCTATGGAGACTGCAGTTAGGGGACAGTGCTGTGGCAGGGAAGACAGAAGGCTGACGCCAGCAGGCACCAGAGAAAGGAGCCCAGCCCTGGGAACAGGCAGTGAAGCTAAATTCCTGCCAGAGCCAAGTGAGATGAAAAGTCCAGAAGGAAGAGCTAGAGCTCAAGATCCACTGGTCTCCCAAAACTTCCCGTAGTACTGCATCTGGACCTGTCACCCAGATTAATTGCAGAGTCAGGCGGGGCTGGTCTATCCCCAGATCTTATTCTAGCCCTGCTAATCAGACCCCCTCCTCAGCAGTGCAGGTAACTCAGTAGCACTGGTGTGGGAATTAGAAACAGGTTCTTCTAGGGCTCTTGGCTGGCTCAGTTGGTAGAGCATGTGACTCTTGATCTTGAGGTTGTGAATTCAAGCCCCACACTGGGCGTAGAGCTTACTTAAAAATAAGTAAAAAACTTAAAAAAGACACAGTCACTCCTTCCATGAGGCTTTGTAATACGTGCACAAATCTATGGTGAGTATGATGTGATTGGTGCCCCCTAAAGACACGCCATTTACAACCTATACAATCAGACGTAGTGACCTGTACCTCTTGCCCCCATCAGCATGAACTTCTGACCCTAGAATGATCCTAAAAATAGACATGGCCTTCCTTCTGGGAAAGTTTTCAGTTTATCTCATCCCATTGGCCTTCCCTTTTCTCTAGCCCCTTCCATACCACTATTCAATATGGAAGGTAAATCTCCATCATCATGGATATCCAGAGAATCTCAAAATATATATATATATATTTATTTTAAAATTTTTTATTAGGCTCCATGCCCAATGTAGGGCTTGAACTCAAGACCCTAGGATCAAGAGTCACATGCTCTATGACAGAGCCACCCAGGCAACCCTGGAAGCCCAGGGTTGGGCTTGGTTAAGCCCAAAAGATGGTTAAGGTACATGAGAAATTGAGAAGAACGTCTTTTCGCTCATGAGCAGGAAGTGTGAAAGGTGTCAGGCCAGGTCCCAATCCCACATGTGCCATTAGCTGAACAAGCTGATCTCTGGCATTTTACTTTGGGCATTCTACTCTGAGCTTCTGAGATGTCACTATAAGATAAGTCGACTGAGCTGGATAATCATGAGGGCTGCTTCCACGTGTGGCCTTCTGTGGGTATACAGTGATCAGGGGTTGGTGGCCCGCCTGAAGGAACAGTGAGAAACCTGAAAATAGTTTCACTGCTTTTCTGGGATGACATGACTTCGGAGAAATTACTCACTTGGGAGGAATGAATCACGCCATACTACCTAGACCTGGACAAGCAACCTGACACTCTCCTGATGTTTCTTTCATGCCAAAGTCAGAGCTGTAGAGGCTGCTTTTAAGCTATCAGGCTTGAGTGATTCAATGTAGAAGGTGCCAGGCCCCTCAGGTTACTCACCTCAAAATAGCCATAGGCCCTAACTGACCAATGGGCTATTTACCACCAGGCACAGTTCCCAAAAAGGGGAGAATTCCATATGTCACCATACCTCCTCATCTTCCCCATTTAAAAACAGCCCCCACCCACTGCCTCTGCTCAGCTCTCCCGCCTGCAGCTCCCTCGTGGTGTATTCCATAAACTTCTATCTCTTCTGTTCTGTCTCAGGTGAATTCTTTCATCTCCCATGCCACCGGCTTCCACCTGATCATCACCCCACATCTGGGCGCCTCCATCCAATCAGGATAGACACCCCATTTAGACACCACCAGAACCAGTTCTAGCGTCTCTAATTATGCAGATTTTGACCACAGTAGGAATGAATGTTGAAAGTCTTACGTAAGTCCATTTGTTGGCTAAGGAAGTTTTCTTCCATTTCTAGTCTGTCAGGAATGAGTGTTGACTGTCTACGGCCAAATCACCCTGAATGCGCCCGATCTTGTCTGATCTCAGAAGCTAAGCAGGGTCGGGCCTGGTTAGTACTTGGATGGGAGGAATGAGTGTTGACTTTTACCAAATATGTTTTCTGCATCAGTAGAAAGGATTACGTGGTTCTCTCCTTAAATTTGTTAATCTGGTAAATTATATGGATAGATTTTCTAATATTTGAGCATCCTTGAATTATTTTGAAATCATGGGGTTTTTAAATACACTGTTGAATTGGATTTGCTTGTGTTTTATTCAGGACTTTTCCATCTATGTTTATAAACAGTGTTTTTATTTATTTATTTATTTATTTATTATTTTTTAAAGATTTTCTTTTGAAGTCATCTCTATACCCACCATGGAGCTTGAACCCACAACCCTAAGATCAAGAATCGCAGGCTCTATCAACTAAGCCAGCCAGGTGCCCCTATAAAAAATGTTTTAAGCACAAAGGAGAGTGTATTGGCTCATTTGACTGAAAATTCCAGCAGTAATTCTATCTATGTTTATAAGTGACAGTGATTTTTAATGTGTGCCTGGTTTGGGTGTCAGGATTACAGGAGTCTTAAAAATGAGTTGTGTAACTCTCCTTCTTTTCTTCTTTGGAATAGTTTATATAAGATGAAGATTAGCTGTCCTTTGAAGTTTTATTAAACAAATCTCTAAAAATATCAGAGTGAACTTCTACTTGGTCAGGATGCTGTCCAGATACCCGGGACAAACTTCCCAGTAAAACAGCTATGTGGACATTCAGAGGAAGCAAGAAACCAAATTTCTCCCTCAGGTCATCTCCAAACTCTGGTAAATTTGAATTTCAGTTTTGATGGTTGGGTATAATACAGAAGAAGAGGCGACAAAACCCTCTCAGAATCTAATAGAAGATTTCTCTATAAAGCTAGGTCTGCAAAATGGTAAGCTCTTTATATAAGGGTGAACTAGAAATAATGCACGTCACAGAAGGGTACTGTAAGGAAGCTTGCTTGTCTTGACCTTGTTGCTAACTGGAAAGAGGGAAAATGACTTCCTTGGGAATTTATTTTATTTTATTTCATTTTATTTTTTTAAGATTTTATTTATTTATTTGACAGAGAGAGAAAGCATGAGCAGTGAGAGTGGGAGAGGGAAAAGCAGGCTCCTTGCCAAGGAGGGAGACTGATATGGGACTCAATCCCAGGACCCTGGGATCATGACCCAAGCCCAAGGCAGACGCTTAATCATCTGAGCCACCCAGGCGCCCTATTTTATTATATTTTTAAGATTTTATTTATTTATTTAAGAGAGACAGAGAATGAGCAGGGGGAGGGGGAGGGGCAGAGGGAGAAGCAAACTCCCCGCTGAATGGGGAGCCCAGCTCTGGGGGAGGCGGGGGTGGGGGGGCTCAATCCCAGGACCCTGAGATCATGACCTGAGCCAAAGGGAGACATTTAGCCCACTGAGCCACCCAGGCACCCTTCCTTGGGAATTTAAAGTCAACTTTTATTTGGGCGCAAGGCTCCTGGAGTAAAGATTGTAATTCCCAACCTTCTCTGTACCTAGGTATGGTCATGTGACTATATATTCTGGCCAATGGCATGTAAGTGGAAGTGATGCTTACAATTCATTAAGGAATTTTTGATGTATGTTCATAAATGAGATAGAATTTTATTGTATTTATTTTTTAAAAGATTTTACTTTTTTATTTGAGAGAGAGACAGAGCACAAGTGGGGGTTAGAGGGAGAGGGAGAAGCAGGCTCCCTGCTGTGGGACTCAATCCCAGGATCATGACCTGAGCTGAAGGCAGAGGCTTAACTGACTGAGCCATCCAAGTGCTCCAGTGAGATAGAATTTTAAAGTTCTTTTCTTGTGTTGATTCTGTCTGATTTAAGAGCTCTTAGAAAGAATGAAAGGTATTGGTATAGATGACTCGCAGTCTCTGCCACCTTGGTGCATGAAGTGAATGAGACACGGAAAGGGGTATCACAGAAATAGAAGGTTCACATGAACAAAGGGATTCTTTATTTTTTTTAAGATTTTATTTTTAAGTAATCTTCGCACCCGAAGTGGAATTCAAACTCACAACCCCAAGATCAAGAGTCACATGCTCCACCACCTGAGCCAGCCAGGAGCCCCAAGAGGGATTTTTATTCCTTAAGGAAGAAGATCCCAGCCCTAGGATCTTCTAAGTTTCAGCCAAGATAAGTACCTTGAAAAATTAATGATCGAATGTGGAGGGACATGAGGTGAATTATTTTTGTCTTCATCCCAAAGTAATCTGGAACATCCTGTGGGCTGAAAGTGGGGAGAGTTTTGGGTTAAATTACTCAGAAAGGAGAAAAAAATTGTGTTTGTGTGTGTGTTTATGAGAAAGGTCCCGTGCAATTTAAAATATTTCTTGAATTATATCTTTTCCTGAGTGTGCTTGTTCGAGCTTTTATTTCAAATAGGCCTCAATTCAACCTCAATCTAGCCTTCTGCATTCCTCAATTCCTCTTCTCTTTTGTCCTAAAAGGAGTCTCATATTACCTGCGTTATCAGGGCCTTGCCCTTGAGCAGCCGGCCTCCCCTATTCATAATCACTCTGGGCTCAAGGGCACAGGGCTGGTCTGAGCCTTAGTTGGAGTGGTTTAAAGAGTTCCTTATCTGGGAGAACTGCTGACTTAAGGACTCTATTCCAGTTCCAGTGAAAAGTAAAAGATAAAATATTCATGGAGCCCTTCCAACCCCATGAATTCCACAGTTTCAGATATATGCCCCTTTTTCCTAGCACTGGCTTGAATCCTGTGAACATTTACATGCTCGTACGTATTCTAAATTAGCAGTCTTCAAATCTTTTTGCTAGTATCCTCCACATAAAAGTTTTTGAAAAGTATGAACTCCCCGGGCACCTGGGTGGCTCAGATGCTAAGCGTCTGCCTTCGGCTCAGGTCATGATCCCAGGGTCCTTGGATGGAGTCCCGCATCGGGCTCCCTGCTCCTTGGGAGCCTGCTTCTCCCTCTGCTTCTCTCTCTCTCTCTCTCTCTCTCTTCCTCTGTCTCTCATGAATAAATAAATAAAATCTTTAAAAAAAAAAAAGAAAAGTATGAACTCCCTCACACATTTCTACTTTGACAAATGTTCTCAGCAAATTTCATTTGGGTACATAGACTATAATTCCTGCATATTGGCATTTTGACATAAATCTGTTACATCATTCTTTCAAATGTATCCAATGACATCTAAACACTGTAATGATTTTGAAATGCACCAGCATCCATTTAAAAAATGCACAAACAAGCTCCTCTTTAACAATGGGAAATTTTCTATCACTTCTCCTTGAACTGATGTTTCCAATACATTCTCCCCCCCCCAGAATTTTATCTTAATGTAATATGTATTGATGCTTGAACATTTTTATATCACTTCTCATAATTCTTTGCAACAAAAATGTGTATATTTTCATTTTGTTTAATTTGCTATGAACTTAAGGCTCTAAGTCATATAAATGACAATTATTAGTAATACAATATTGAAATGTTATGCTTATTGAAGGAGCTTGAAACAACTGACACAGATTTTTTTTTAATCTTGTAAAAAAATAGGTTAAAGTATTTTTAGACTGTCTTCGTGTCAGGGTGACTCGTGTGAATCACTCTTCCACTCAGTGTCAATGTCTTTTTTTCCCATATATTGTCTCAGGGGCATCATGGGCATTGGTGAAGTAGCATTTCCTAAAAAAACTGCTTCACTCCAGTCTCAGGAGGGTTTTCCTCTAAGTCACCAACATCTATTCAACTTTTGATGCTGGCACTTTCTCATTCTGACCAGAAGGTGCCAGGCAAAGACAATTATGACAAGACTGCCACTTGGTGGCTGTAGATGGTAACATTCATCAATTTACCATGTGGAGGGGGAAAAGAGCACCTTAGAATCAATGAGGGATAGAACTGAGAATGGGAAGGTAGGAAAGGAGAACTATAGGAAACTAGGACAGAGTACAGATGGACCTTAGGGATCTGGGAAATAAACCCTTTAAATCTCTCTGTATCTCTTTTCCTCCCTGGACAGTGCACCCCGTTTGAAGACCATGCCCTAAAGGATCAATTCTCAAACTTTTTGGTCTCAGGACACTTATGCACTCTTACAGATAATTGAGGACACCAAATAGCATTTGTTTGTGTGGGTTAAATCTATTTACAGTGAAGGGGTTCAGAACAGGCCCTCTGTGCTGCCCCCAAATGTACCACTTTAGCATGTGGACTATTTTGAGCTGAAGGCATTTGAGATCTTGTGGGCTCAAGAGAAAATTTTGACTTATTTTAACCACACAGAAGAATTTAAATTGGGGGTCTTTCCCAGAATAAGGATTATTGACAGAGATGAATTTTAACTGAATGACCCATCTGTATGGTAGGGCAAATATGTAATTACCAAACATTTGCTCTTCTTACTGCTCTCTGAAGTGCATTCCTTTCCTCAGAAGTCCCAGACCCCTATCCCCTCTCCTTAGTTCAGAATGATATATATATATCTCATTTTGCTTGACTGTCTTTGGAATTTCCATGTCTGTGTGGATTCCCTGTATATATGCCTATTAAATTTGATTTTCTCCTATAAATCTGTCTCTCAGTCCACCGAGAAGGACCCTTGAGGGGACAGGAATTCTTGAGAGGAAATAGTATCAGTAACTAAAACAAAAAATTTAGGGGTGCCTGGCTGGTTCAGTCAGTGGAGCATGTGACTCTTGATCTTGCAGTTATAAGTCTGAGCCCCACATTGGGTGTAGAGATTACTTAAAAATAAGAAAATCTAAAAAAAAGAGAAAATTTTAAATATTTATGGGATTCATTTTAAAAATGATAAACCTATTGCAAAAAATGTTTTAAAATAAAAATAATAAACCTATTGCATTTTAGCCAAAATCATATATTAAAAAAATTTTTTTTATTTGAGTACAGTTGACACACAAGTATACTTTCAGGTATACAACATAGTGATTCAACTTATTGATATGTTATGCTATGCTCACCCCAAGTGTAGCTATTAGTCACCATACAATGCTACTATAGTACCATTGACTATTTTCCTTATGCTGTGCCTTTTGTTCCTGTGACTTCTTCATTCCATAACTGGAAGCCTGTATCTCCTACTCACCATCACCCATTTTGTTCATTTCCTTACCCCTCTCCCCTCTGGCAACCATTAACTTGTTCTCTGCATTTATAGGTCTGATTCTGCTTTTTCTTTATTCATTTGCTTTTTCATAATTAACATAAATGAAATCATATGGCATTTGTCTCTCAGTCTGACTTGTTTTACTGAGCATAACAACACCCTCTAGGTCTATCCATATTGTAATGGCATGATCTCATCCTTTTTTATGGTTGTATGTGTGTGTGTGTGTGTGTGTGTGTGTGTGTGTGTGTGTATAACTCATCTTCCTTATCCATTCATCTATCAATAGACACTTAGATTGCTTCCATACCTTGGCTATTGTTTAAAAATATATATTTTTATATATAATAATATATTCGACAAAACAATTACTATTTTTTTTGAAGATTTTATTCATTTATTTGAAAGAGAGAGAGCACAAGTGGAGGGGCAGAGGGACAGGGAGAAACAGACTCCCTGCTGTGCAGGGAGTCTGATACAGGATTCAGTCCCAGGACCCGGAGACCACAACCGGAGCTGAAGGCAGATGCTTAACCAGCTGAGCCACCCAGGTACACCTATTTTATATTTTTAAAAACCTTTTTAATGTTTGCTTAAAAGAAGACAGCTAGATTCTTGTATCTGCTTCTGCTTTCAATATGTTGTGAAATACTGTTTTGGTTAAAGGATATGAAGAAAATTTGGACTCACAAAGATATGTATTTGGAAAAGGTAGGATCTCCCAGAAGGATTCCCAGGGGCCCTCAGACCACATTTTTAGAACCATTAGCCTAGAAAAATATTTCTACATGTGCACCAGAAAATACATACATATCTTATGAACATGACTTTTTACAGCACCATTGTTTTAAATAACAAAAAGCTGGAAGCAAGACATACCCAGTACTAAAACCATGCCCCATAGGGTAAATGAGGTTTAAACTGTCACCAACGGGACACCTGCGTGGCTCAGCCGATGATTAGGCTCAGGTCATGATCTCAGAGTCCACCCATGCACCCTTAAGATTTTTATTTATGTAGGGATGCCTGGGTGCCTCAGTCAGTTAAGCGACTGCCTTCGGCTCAGGTCATGATCCTGGAGTCCCGGGATCGAGTCCCACATCCGGCTCCCTGCTCAGCAGGGAGTCTGCTTCTCCCTCTGACCCTCTTCCCTCTTGTGCTCTCTATCTCTCATTCTCTCTCTCTCTCAAATAAATAAATAAAATCTTAAAAAAAATAAAAATAAAAATCTTAAAAAAAAAAACTGTCACCATCAAGACATCCATTGACTCCCCTCCCCCCCTTTTTCTTCACAGGAATGTTAACCTTATCTTTTAAGGCAGGCAACAGGAAGAGCTCCAGTTTGAGCTGGACCACTGACTCACACCTGCACAGATAGACCTTGGAATGTTCAATAGTTACCTCCACCTCATTATAATGTTAAAACCTCTGCCCAAGGAGGAGCACAAACTTCATTAATACAACCTAGGATACGCGTATGGGCATATTTTCTAAGTAAGCCTGCACAACCCTATGTCGGCCGTTATAAGCAATGACAAAACTCCCCTTTCTGAACATTCATCCTAACCCTAAGTAAAAGAAACCCACTCACCCCCATCGGGCAGTCATGGCTTTGCAAGTTGTTCCCCATGAAGTCCTTATTTGCTGCAAATAAAGTTTTCTTTGTGTGACAATGCCACCTGGTGTAATCTATCTGTAACTCACCAAGGTGCAGACTTACATTAGTTCAATTACAATGCAAGTAGAATAGATAAGCAAATTGTGGTATATTCATATAATGTCATACGTATTGATGAAAATGAATGAAAACAACCAGTTTTATTAAAATGGATGAATCTGGGGCGCCTGGGTGGCTCCGTCGGTTAAGTGTCTGCCTTTCGCTCAGTTCCCGATCCCACGGTCCTGGGATAGAGTCCTGCATCTGGCTCCCTGCTCAGTGGGGAGCCTGCTTCTCCCTCTGCCTGCTACTCCCCCTGCTTGTGCTCTCTCTGTCTCTGTCAAATAAATAAATAAAATCTTAATAAAATAAAATTATTTCACCACAATGAAAACATACAGCAACCTTCATTGTACAAGCCGTGCCCATTCTGAGGTGCTTTTGTGATCCCTTGTCCTGCTTTGGGATTCAGACTGAAATAAGGCAATGTATATAAATTTGGAAATCAGTGGGACACAATGTGGTTGGTTCCCTTGCTCCAGCTTCCTGTCATACAAAAGGTGGTGGTTTTTTTGGGGTGCCTGGGTGGCTCAGATGGTTAAGCGTCTGCCTTCGGCTCAGGTCATAATCCCGGGGTCCTGGGATGGAGCCCCACATCAGGCTCCTGGCTCAGGGAGGAGCCTGCTTCTCCCTCTGTCTCTCTCCCTGCTCATGCTTTCTCTCTCTGTATCTCTGTGTCTCAAATGAATAAATAAAATCTTAAAAAAAAAAAAAGGTGGTGGTTTTTGACTCAGGCTCTTCCCTGAAATCCAGGGTCCCCAATATCTATGGCAAAATAGAGGCCACAAGGGTTCACATGCTAAAATTTTAATCTTAAGTGAACTAACAGATGTTCAAAGACCTGTTTGCCTCTAAGCACTCCCTGTGTGAAAGATGCCCAGAGTTAGAGAACTCTGATTAGATTAAGGTATTGTTTCCCCTTGGGGATTCCCATGGAGCAAGGCTTGAGGTCAGATGGCAGGCAAACTTTGTACAGAAGATGAGGGCCCAGGCTGATCTCTACCTGCATCTGGCTGCAGTTGACATATAGTTAGAGGCACCATCTGACATTCTTAAAACATAAAAGCTAAGAAGGCTTTATACCTATTGGTATTTCTTCTACCCAAACACTAAACCTCATTTATTCCTATGGTAGAAGCTAAGACATCTTACTCTGTCTCCTACTTTTCCAAATGTCTCTGTGTTTCTTTCTTTTTCTTTCTTTCTTTCTTTCTCTTTCTTTCTTTCTTTCTTTCTTTCTTTCTTTCTTTCTTTCTTTCTTTCTTTCTTTTTCTTTCTTTCTTTCTTTCTTTCATCTTTCTTTTTTAGATTTTATTTATTTATTTATTTGACAGAGAGAGAGAGAGAGTGAGAGTACAAGCAGGGGGAGCAGCAGACAAAGAGGGAGAGAGAGAGAAGCAGACTCTCCCCTGAGCCAGGAGCCCAATGTGGGACTCCATCCCAGCACCCTGGGATACTGACCTGAACTGAAAGTAGACACTTAACTGACTGAGCCACCCAGGCATCCCTAGCCATCCTTAGCGAAACTAATTTGAAAATAACGGCACCAGGAAAACTTATATTTCTAAAACGGAAACCTCCCAAAGTTATCTCCTTAATGAAGTCATCACCATTAGCCTCCATGAGATGGCGAATCTGCAGGTTGACAGCAGCACGAGTCTTTCAAAAATTGATATCTAAGGTTTTCCCAGGGGTAGATTTCAGTTCAGCCTTTTCTCTACTAAATGGCCAATCTTTTGCTTCCCTCCTACTCATCCCTTGTCTCTCTCCCTCCACCCTCAAATCTATAACATTGCTTTAACTGCATTTTCTACTAATTGGTCCCATATCCAGGCCAAAACAAACAAAAATTTGGTGTCTGTGTCTTATCTCAGTTTACTGCGGCTCAGATCACACATCCTGGTTTCAGATTTTAAGCTTTGGCTGGTGGGTCAGAAATGAAAATGGCTAAGGTTCCATTTGCTTCTTCAGAAAATATAATCAGGTTATGTAACAGAACCCCACTGCTTTTTAAAAATAAAACAGGGGTGCCTGGGTGGCTCAGTTGGTTGGGTGTTTGCCTTCTGCTCAAGTCTATATCCTGGTATAGAGTCCCTCGTCAGGCTCCCTGCTTGGTAGGGAGCCTGCTTCTCCCTCTCCTCTGCTCCTTCCCCTGCTTGTGCTCTCTCTCTCTCAAATAAATAAGTGAAATCTTTAAAAATAAAATAAAATAAAACAAAAAATAAGAATATTTAATCTTTCTTTCAACTTGTAGAAATGTCATGGGAAAAAACAAAAAGAAAATATTCAAAATGATTGATTGAGATCAATTCAGTAAATTCATAGTTTTTAAAATAAATGCATACCTTTAAAAATCTTAAAGCAGCCATTTCTAAACTTCTCACTAGTTTCAGAGTCACCAACTTTCTTCATTGGGTATGTTCCTCTTTTGCATTAAAGAGGGAAACAAAAAAGTAGTTTTTGAATGTTTTCTTACCATTTTTTCTTAGACATTTAAAATTCTATTGTTGAATCTAAAACATTCTTCTCTAACTGAAATGTGAGTACAAATAAATAAGCTACATTGTCTTTCTGTGAAACCTCAGGAAGATCCTTCCACTTTTCCATCCTTCACAGAACAATGTAAACATCTTTCAAGTGAACCCTCATTGAAAGCCTTTTATTGATTTTCAAGAAACTAGATGGTTTCAGTCAGTTAGCACTCTGTGGCTCTTTTAAAACCAATCACCTCCTAAGAGGCTAACTCCAAAGGAAGTATCATATAGAGGCGATTTAATAGAAACTAACAGGAGGGGCGCCTGGGTGGCTCAGTTGGTTAAGCGACTGCCTTCGGCTCAGGTCATGATCCCAGAGTCCTGGGATCGAGTCTCACATCGGGCTCCCGGCTCAGCGGGGAGCCTGCTTCTCCCTCTGACCTTCTCCCCTCTCATGCTGTTTCTCTCTCTCTCTCTCAAATAAATAAATAAAATCTTAAAAAAAAAAAAGAAACCAACAGGAGTAGTCTCTTTAAATACACATTAAAAAGATTAATACAATACCGAGGTGTTTTCTTTTCTTTTCTTTTTTCTTTTTAGATTTTATTTTTAAATAATCTCTACACCCAACATGGGGCTCAAACATACAACTCCAAGATCAAGAGTCGTATTCGTATGCTCCACTGACTGAGCACCAGGAGCCCCAAAGTACTCTATTTGAAGAAGCGGGCTCACCTCTTGTTCTTCCTCTCAGGAAATGAATTAGAATGGATTAACCAGGAAAACTGAAAAGGTTACCTGCTCTTTTGTCTTCCCTTCCTCCCCTCAGCCTCAAGGCTCTCTGAATGTGTTTACTTGAAATCAGGGTATGGAAAGTCTTTTGGATTGAGTTTTAAAACCAAACAAGTCAGAATAATTTTCCTTGGTATGCAGAAGAACAGAAATGAACTGTTTGCAGAAATGTTTTTTAAAGTTCATAATAAAGTTGAATAGTGACGGTAATGTTGATTTGCCTGATTTATGCAAAATATTTATTTCTAAGAGAAGAAAATGGAGACCAAAAAATTTCCTCTGCCCTTTAAGGTCCTTCCAGTTGGACTAAGAATCAAATTGACATGAGACAGATTAACAGGAGAAAATCAAATTTAGTTTCCTACATACTGTGTAGTTTACTACTGGGAATCCACATAGACATGACATTCCCTACTTGTGCAACTTGAGGCTTATCCTGAGCTAAGGAGAGGGTGAGGGGCCTGAGGACAGGAAGGAGAGGAAGACTACTAGTCAGAAGGTGAGAGGAGATGTTTGGAAACAAAAGTTGCCCTGTCAGGGAGATTTTTCCTTGGATAAAGAGATCTCTGTTAACAGATCTCTTCCTGGTACAGGTTCTCTTTCCCAGGGTAAATTTAGGCATTTGAAGGGGAGATAAAGAGCTTTTCTTGAATCTGCAGGGTTTTGATTGCTTTTAACTAAAAAAAAAATCTTCATGCCAAATGGTCCATCTTGGGGCAGTCTGTCCTTGGCCCCTACACACGACACAACTCTGAATGGGTGCAGGAATATATATACATATATAATACATATATATGTTTTCTCTCCACTGATAGTAAGTCTAGTCTATTAACTTGAGGATTTAGAAAAAATTAATTTGTTCCCAGAAGGGTTGAGCAACTTTGAAAAACCTATTGAACAACCCTCTACCCTCTTCATTAATTTGGAATTTACGTTCCCTGGGATGTTAAAAAGAGTATTTTCTTGGGACGCCTGGGTGGCTCAGTTGGTTAAGCATCTGCCTTTGGCTCAGGTCATGATCCCAAGGTCGTGGGTTGGAGCCCCACATAGAGCTCCCTGCTCAGCAGGGAGCCTGCTTCTCCCTCTGCCTGCTGCCCCCCCTCCCCCCCACCCCCCGCTTGTGCTATCTCTCTCTGGCGAATAATAAATAAAATCTTTTTTTAAAAAAAGTATTTTCCTTTGTATTGGATATATTCAAAGGACTTATCAAGGAAATTAATAATGTAGAATGAGTTCCTGGGAAAATCTTTAAAATACTGAGGCAAAACACTTTAAAGCACCATTTGAGTGGTAAAGAATCATTAGCTTTCCATACTGACAAAATAACTGATAATTACAAAAGATTTCTTCATTTCTCCAAAGCATCAACCAAAGAATCTTGACCAGGCAACATACTGTTAATTTATTTACAGTCATTACTTGAATTTGGAAAAATAAAAGTACATTTAAAAAAATATCCTCCCAGGGGCTCCTGGTTGGCTCAGTCGGTTTAGCATCTGCCTTTGGCTCAGGTGATAGTCCTGGGATTGATCCCGGCAGCCCTCTCTGTGCTCAGCGTGGAGTCTGATTGTCCATCTACTCCTCCCCCTGCTTATGTGCACTCTCTCTCTCAAATAAATAAAACCTTTAAAAAAAATAAAAATATGGAGGTAAATAGGAGAAAACTGCTAACCTAGTTGAAAGTGCTTGCTTCTGAAGAGGGGACTGAAAGGTAGGGTGTGGAGAAGGGAGATGCTATTTTTCATTCTATGTTTTGTCATATTTTTGATATTTAATAAATCATTGTGCACATGTTAATTTAACAGAAATCAAGGAGCATGCACTTCCCAGAAGGAGTAGGGTGAGGGCACTACAGGGTTCTGATTAGTTTTTGCTTGGGTCCTCAATTTATAGCTCTTTGTTTCTAAATGAATACTTCGTTGTTCATTGTAATTGAAATTAATACAACTTCCACTACTACTCTGAGGTCCCTAGAGAGTTTATAAGTGAAGATTAGAGAGATCTCTTCTTTTATATTTAAAAACTAACAGAGGGAGGGATGCCTGGGTGGCTCAGTCGGTTAAGCATCTGCCTTTGGCTCAGGTCATGTTCTCAGAGTCCTGGGATCCAGCCCCACGTCTTCAGTGGGGAGCCTGCTTCTACCTCTTTCCCTCCCTTCTGCTTGTGCTCGCCTTCTCTCTCTCTGACAAATAAATTAATAAGTAAAATCTTTAAAAATAAACTTAAAAAATAAAAATAAAAACTAACACAGGGAGACAAACCATAAGAGGCTCTTAAGCATAGGAAACAAACTGAGGGTTGCTGGAGGGGAGGGGGTTAGGGGATGGGGTAACTGGGTGATGGACATTAAAGAGGGTACATGATGTAATAAGCACTGGATATTATATAAGGCTGATGAACCATTGACCTCTACCTCTGAAACCAATAATACATTAATTAAATTTAAATAAAAATAAATTAAAAAAAAACAAAACTAATAGAATGCACCACTAGGTTTTTTTTTTCTTCCCAAAGTTGAGAAAGTTTTAGGGAATTGGAATAATTAATTTTATTTGCTTTTAAGCCATTATTGAACTGGACGTTAAATTTATAAGGAAGTTTCGTAGGTGTCTATGACTAGCTTTTTTCTTTAATAATATGTGTATACCACTGTTTTCAGTTCAGTGAGTGGCGTTTTAAAACTCAACATTGACTTCTATTTCCTAAAAACGAAAAACGTAAAAGCACTTCAAATTCAGGAGGAAAAAAACGCAAATTATAAACTGGTTATTTATAATATGTCATATATACATATATAAATATATGGGCATAAAAGGAGCTAATTTAGTTAATTTAAGAAAAATTTTGTGGTTGAAATATTTCACATGGTCTGCCAAGAGCTAGTCTTATTAAAGCAGGGATATTACTGCTTGTTCCTGAAAAATCCAAATCAAAAGAGATGGACTGTAAACGTATCTACATGTTAGGAGCACCATGTACATCTGTCTTTCTCGAAAAAGTCTTCAGAGCACTTAAAATAAAATTAAGATGCCACTGTTTTATGTTATGTCTGCTGACATTACTTTTATTCTTGTTAACCGAGCACAGATGCAAAGGATGCTACCAACCAGACCTTAAATAGTAACCGCACAACCTCAGAGCTAGGAAGGTGGTAACAGCTCCACACAAGGCCGCCTTCTTGTGAGCTCTTCCAGCAGGGAGGGTGGGGGAATCAGCTTGCACCGATTATTTCTTATCTTTTAAACTTGTTTATTAATACCAATCAGGGCTGTTATTTAGTCAGTGCTTAAGAAGGCCAGGCCCTGTTCAGCATGGTCTGTAGGGGTGAATTTATCTAATCTGTGGAGAGTGTGTTATTAGCCCTGTTTTGCAGATGGTAACACTGAGACTAAGAGGTGGTCCAGCCAGTTCTCCGTAGAGTTAAAATTTGCAACTTCGTGACTCTGGAAGCTCAGGCTTCCAGTCTGCTTTTCCATACCTTGGGGCAGGGTTGACAAATCCCCGGGTTATTAATTCTTGTGTTAGCTCTCTGGGAGGTTGGCATTGATATAGTCACAGAACCCTTCCACGTTGGCATGGATTTGGCAAAAAGAGCACAGGAATCAGGGTCAGGAGGCCTGATCCTTCTACCAGTTCTGCCTCTATCCCAGTGGTTGTTGGTGAGAATTCTCTGCCTTCTTGAGCCTCAGTTTCCTTAACTGGATAGGAGGCCTGGATCCCAGACAGCTCAAACATATGTAAATGTCACACCTCCACTTTCCCAGAAGCTGCCTAGCTCTTCCCACCCACCTGGACAGACACTCTAGGTATCCAACTAATCTCCCCAGGTGAGAAATGGGCCAGAGTGGATGAGTTGGGGGCCACCAGGGAGCAGGGTGCTGTGCTGGTCTGCTACTATTTATGTTGCTTTAAATTTTTTTTTGTTTTATTATTTCCAAATTTTAATTAGAGCCAATTCTCATTACTTTCCATGGCTCTGAGTAGGTCCCGTTCTATTACTTTTCTTCCTCTAAATTCTGGCATTTGAGATTCTAGGAGATCCTGCATGGCTCATAAAACCTCAGGACCAGTTCCCATCCGACTTTCCTCCCACTCTCCAGCTTGTATTCTGCCCAACAATATACTTCTTGGCCAAGGGCTCTGTCTTGGAAGTGACTTCATTTAAGGGCAAGACTTGCATCAAGTGCAAGGGGATCTGGCAAGTGAATTCCAGGCCCAATTTTGCTTCTTTAGCTTTGCTGTGAAGCTTTGGGCAAGTTGTCTAACTTCAGAGCCTTATTTCTAAAATGGGTACTGTTACGTTCTAAGTAAAAGGGCTTGGGGCAAAGTACATACTAACGAACTTTTTTTTTTCATTTTTCTTTATTTTTTAAAATTTTATTATGTTATGTTAATCACCATACCTTACATCATTAGTTTTTGATATAGTGTTCCATGATTCATTGTTTGCGTATAACACCCAGTGCTCCATTCAATAGTTCCCTCTTTAATACCCATCACCAGGCTAACCCATCCTCCCAACCCCCTCCCCTCTACAACCCTCAGTTTGTTTCTCAGAGTCCCTAGTCTCTCATGGTTCGTCTCCCCATCCGATTTCCCCTCCTCTCTTGATGTGGCTGTGAGGAGAGCAGATTTGGGTGGCGAGAACTAGGGGCGCTATCTTCTGCATGTAATAAGCAATTACTGGGGACCCTTTTAAAAGTGAGGTGGGTGAAAGGAAGCAGGGATGCAAAGCGAGTCCATGCGCAGGGATGGAGGCTGGAAAATAGATCAATTACCAGGGAAGCGAAAAGGGCTCTCACCGAATCCCCCAAAGTGCCGTGGGAAAGACAGGGCCGAAAAGCCAAGTGCCCATGGCTTCAGAGAAGCTTGGGAAGAGGGGACTTCTCCAAAGTTTAGTTTTCCTGGCAGAGTAGGGAGATAAAGGTATTTCAGAAACAGGGATCCAGGGGAGATCTCAGTCGGCGCGAGGCAGAGAGCCGACCAGCACTTGGTGGTCCATCCCCACTGCGTCGGTTCGGTGCAGGTCACTCCGCAATCGCTCAGTTAAGGATCTGAGCTTTACAGGAGTTAGCCATCATATCTTTCATCGGAGCCGGGGGAGGAGGGGGGCAGACTGAGCGCCGAAATGCCGGCGTGCGTAGAAGCACTGGGACGCCGGGCCCGCCCGATGGTGGGCGGACTTCGGAGCCCAGCGCCGCACCGGGAAGTGATCGCCGCCGCTCCGCCGCCTGACGCCAGCGGAAGTGCGAGCCCGGGGCGAGCCTGCCAGGCGGAGGAGCGCCCGGGAAGGGGCGGGAGCGGGGCGGGGCTGAGGGCGGCCGTGGCTCGAGGGGGGGGGTGGGCGGGGCCTGCGGCGGTGGGGCGGGGCTTGGCGGTGGTTGTTTTCACCCAGGCTGCGGTGCCTGGTTTTCGACTGGGGCTGCTCGGCGTGGAGGAGTGAGCTGCTCCAGAAAGGGGCGGTCGCCGCTGGAGGTAGCCAGGAGGGCCAGAGCGGAGCGGGCGAGTAAGCCCGTGGTCGTCGGCCGCCGCGATGTCAGCGCAGTGCTGTGCAGGCCAGGTGAGCTGGGGGGAGGTCAGGGGGGCGATGGATCGGGCTACGGGACCAGGCGCCTAGGCCACGGCCGGCTTCCCTGCATGCGCGCCCCAGATCCGCGGCTGTAAGTGGGCCGGGGGGTGGGTCGTCTGGGGTTGACACTGCGCAGACTGGATGAGTGCCTCGGGCCGGAGCACGGCGCGCAGCCGTCGGGGAAACCCTGTGCCGTGGGCGGGCTGGAGAGACACGGGGAAGCCCGAGAGGAGACCCCGAGATCTTCCCGTCAGGTCTTAGGGACTTCGCTTAGGGCGGGGCAGGCAGGGCTCGGGCCAAGGAACCTGACTGTCCGCGGAGAATTTCGCCTCCTCCATTTGGCACGAGTGTGTGGTGCTGAGCACGGTAGCCCACCGGCTCTGCCTACTCGAAGAGCCCAGAAAAAGACGTGCGTTTGGGCAACGTTTCCTTTCTCATGCCGCGAACAAAATTCGGATCATATGGCCCAGGCAGCTTGCACTTGGCACCTAGCAAACCTAGAGCATTGGCTCTGGTGCCTTCGAGAACGTCTCGAAACCTTGTTTCCAAACTATGTTGCTCAGGGCCGGGTGCAGGGAACACTCAGCCCTGCTTCCTGAGTTTCCCGACGCAACCCTGGCTGGACGCAGCCCGGCCGCCTGGGCAGAGCGCGAGCCTTCCCGTCCCTCCTTTTACCTGAACTTGCCAGTTACACTCATATAATATCTTAAAACATACATGTCTACTTGGGATAGGCGACTCCTACTGGTTAGTAGCGCATCTGGGGAGAATTACTAGGTTTTAACTCTTTTAATGCTAATTTCACGCCTTACCGCTGAGTAAGAAACTACGAAGTAGGTAAAGTCTTAATGGATGTGGAGCTCCCTCCTCCCTAGTCTGTACAGCAAGCATTTCTGTACACAATTTTAATGGTGCGTTTTTTCAAATGAATCCAACTCCGGGGGCATTCAGGTACTGGGATGTTCTTGCTTTCTAATACATTCAACCTTAGGGCAATCAAGGCCAGTCCGTAAGTGATGGAGGGGTTAAACTGTGAGTTTCTGTAACTGGCCGATTATCCTGGCAGATAATCTGTCCCCCTTCCAGTGGGTATGTGAAGTTATCCTGGTTTTTGAGGTCTAATACTGTATTATTGGCATGCATTCACGTTGACCTTTTCAAACATGAGGAAATTGAGGTTTTTGTGGGTTTTTTTAGATTTTTATTCTTAAGTAATCTGCATACCGAACCTGGGGTTCAAACTCACAACCCCAAGACCAAGAGTCTCGTGGTCCACCGACTGAGCCAGCCAGGCGCTCCTGAAAATTGAGGTTTTTAACTTGAGGTGTAATGACTTGCCTTAAGTCAGGCAAGGAGAGAGATGGTGCTTACCACCTTGACAGGGCTTTTGAGACCAAGGTGGATGGGAAAGGCTATTTTCTGAATGTTCCCAATCTCAAAGTGTTGCAAATCTTTAATTGTTGTTGTTTGAGATGCTTTACAATTTGATGCCACACTTCCCATTATTTAGTAATTACAGATATTTAGGGGCATCTGTCCTCCCCTAGTCCCTTGAAAGCCCCTTGAGGCCCTCTGTGACTCCAAGAAGCTAATTTAGGGCTTTGGAAATGATTACCGGTACTCAAGTGGTCTTGTAAAAGAATTACTGGTATGGTTGATATTTTGGCAGGATTTAATGACTTGTTTCTAAAATCCCCCTCTCAGGACTTTGGAAACAACCAAATCCTGGCTATTCATCACAGGAAAATTAACTTCTGCTTTCTCTGGGCTGCTTGAGGCAACACTGTGGTGGGTCTCAAGGCAGTGAGGGGTTGATGACACTGTGATTTCATCTGGATGGGGCTGTTAAGGAGTGTACGTTAAAGAAAACCTCATAGCACCATCAGAAGCTGAATCTACCCGGGGGGGGGGGGTGGGGGGGGGATGCCTGGGTGGCTCAGTCGGTAAGCGTCTGCCTTCGGCTAAGGTCATGATCCCAGGGTTCTGGGATCGAGCCCCGCATCGCGCTCCTCACTGAGCAGGAAGCCTGCTTCTCCCTCTTCCACTCCCCCTGCTTGTGTTCCCTCTCTCGCTGTCTCTTTCTGTCAAAAAAAAGCTAAGTCTTCCAATCTTTTCATTTAAAATTTTTTTAAAATTATAATGAATGAATGAATGAGTTTTTCTATTCTACAAATCTTGTTTAATTTGAGCACCTATGAACTGTTTTTACTCATAGTATTTCTTTTTTTTAAATTTTATTTATTTATTTGTCAGAGAGAGAGAGGGAGAGAGCGAGCGCACACAAGCAGGAGAAGTGGCAGGCAGAGGGAGAAGCAGGCTCCCCACTGAGCAAGGAGCCCGATGTGGGACTCAATCTCAGGACCCTGGGATCACGACCTGAGCTGAAGGCTGATGCTTAACCGACTGAGCCACCCAGGCTTCCCTCGCACAGCATTTCTGATAAATGTGTAGGGTCCCCCCGCCCCCACACCAACCAGTTTCCCAACTCCCTGCACACCAACTGGACTTAAAACAATTCAATTCAGTTATGACACCACAGGCTTAGTCGGATAAGACTGTCTTACCCCGAATTTCAGATGCCAGTCACAAGTCTCCTGGGCCTCCCATACCTGGGAAAAAAACCAAATCTCTGATTCTCGTTATATCACAATATCACAGCACCTACTATGTCCCAGGAGCTAGGGATAGGGCAGTGAGCCAGGCAGACATCATCTCTGCCCTCAGTCGTCCTGTTGTGGGTGGGGGCATCCCATAAGCATGTTAACAATGAAACGGTCAGTACTAGTACTGTAACCAGCCCTGGTGGCAGAGGGGCTTTGGGTAGCTTGCTGGGGAAGCCTGTCTGAGAAGATGCTCCTGGAACTGAGACTGATCAGTAAGGAGAGGCATCCATGGCAAGGTCTGGGTAAGGGTCCTTTCAGGGTTTTCGAGGAACAGAAGGGAGTCCAGGGTGTCATCAGTGAAGCAGATGAGGTGGAGAGGCAGGCAGGTCCGGATGTGGCCAGCCACTGTCAGCCACGTTTGGAGTTCGGGTTTTGTTCCTGTTCCAGTGAGGGCTGTGGTTTGATTTACGCTTAGATCACTTTGGGAGCTGTGAAGACTCAGCCGTATCAGGGACTAGGGTGGAGGCAGGGAGAGCAGTCAGAGCTGTTCATTCAGTGGATATTTTTTAACTGCCGCCTCTGTGTGCAAGCAGGCTGTAGCAGTGAGTGCAAATGCCTCCCGATGGAGCTGAAATCTTGGCCATCTGCTGTTGCTTATGGTCCGAGGAGGTGAGCGTGTTTTACCTGACCATAGGCTGTTGTGTTTACAGTGCGATGTTGTGGGCTTCTGGGCTAATTTTAGAGGTAGAATTGGACTTTTGTGTGGATTAGAAGTGGGGTGTGGGAATGAGAGCGATTCTGGATTTGTCCCCGGCAACTGGATTGATGATGGTGCCATTTACTAGGTGAGATAGGAGGCTAAAGATTTTATTTATTTGTTTGATAGAAAGGGTGAGTGAGAGAGAGAACACAAGCAGGGGACAGAGGCAGAGGGAGAAGCAGACTCCCCCGCTGAGCAGGGAGCCCAACGCGGGGCTCGATCCCAGGACCCCGGGATCATGACCCGAGCCAAAGGCAGACAACTGACTGAGCCACTCAGGTGCCCCCAGTTGGATGTTTAAATTGGGAGAAGTTTGGGGGCACCTGGCTGGCACAGTTGGTAGAGGATGCGACTCTTGATCTTGGGGTTGAGTTCCAAACCCACATTGGGTGTAGAGATTACCTAAAAATAAAATCTTAAAAAAAAAAAGTTGGGAGAAATTTGAGGTTGGTAATAGAAATTTTGGGGACTTTAAGTGAAGACCTTTAGGAAAAATGTGTAAGCCAGAAAAGTGTTACGGACTCAGGTCAGGGTTTGAATTGGGTAATCTGGACAACCAGGGCTGGTGTGAATGTATGCATTTTACCTACCCTCTATTATCCTCGGTTTTCCTCAATTGTAGAATGGGTGTGATAATACCTCCTGGGGTTATTTTGAGGATTACATGGGATCTAGACATACAGTCTCTAAAACATGGTTTGGCACAGAGTAAGGGAACCCCAAAACTCTTAGTTTGTTACTGGCCAATACCCACCTGCACCTGGACATTCTCCATGTCATCTTATTTTTGCACAGACTCTGATAAGCACTTAGATTTTGCTTATGCTGTTGCTAATGGAAGGAGAGATGACAGGAGAGAGTGGTCACTCAACACTTTGTGGGTACCCAGCGCTGTGGCAGGTTCCTGAAGACTGGATGATGAACAAAGCTTCCTTGCTCTCCTGACACTTAAGGGCTAGTTGGGGGTGGAAATGTGGGGCAAGCTAGCTACAGACAATGACAGTACACACTGTCAGTGGTGAAATGAGTTGTGTAATTGAAAAGTCTAGACAGTGCTTTCAGGGCAATTTGAGAATAAAGCTTGACAGGATTTACTCCAGGCAAGTGTAAGCATTAAGGATAGTAGTAACAATTGCTGAAGTTTATTTCCTGTCCACAATGTGCTTGCTGTTGTCTACCTACCTGTCGCTGTTATAGCGTACATTTTTCACAACCTAAAGGGGCGATCAATGTTCTAATTGGCCTCCTTTTGCAGGGAAGGCAACTGAAGTACAGAGAAATAAATGAACTTGACTGATATTACATGGTGGTGGAGCCAGGCCTTGAACACTGGTCTATCTGAATCAAGTTGGGGCTCTTAACTACAAGACTGCCATCCTTTATTATTCTGATTATGTATAAATAATCAGTATCAGTTGCTCATTAATGTGTGTATCATGGGCCTCAGGCAGTTTTGAATACACAGCTACTGGACTGCTTTGATAGATACTGGTAGTTGCCAGTGGTTGTGGGTGGGTAGGGCTTAGCTTCTTCCAGACGAAATTCTACCACACATGCAGATGTTTATTGGCAGGCAGGTACAGCACAGTTACGCAACCTGAGCTGAGGCTTCATTAAGTCCCAGCTCTTTGACCTTCTTGGTACATTGACATGGAACTTGCACGTTCACCTGCATCACCAGACGCAGCTGTATTCTAGCGTGCAGGACCTTACCAAGGCTGCCAAACTAGCAGGACCACATGGATGGATCACAGCCATGGTGCCATTCCTGGGGTGCACATTCACTCTCCAGTGGTGGTCGAGCCAGTTCATGTAAGGGCATGAATGCCCTGGCCAAGGTATTTCCAGCCAGATCGTATTAATCACTGAGACTTTCCCCAATGAAAGCCCATTTCTAATGTCTGTTAACGTTAGTTTTAAGTCTCGAATGCCACTAGGAACTATCCATGGTCAAAGACACATAAAGCTAGATGTTAAAGCAGTGGAAACCTTTTATTCTGTAGCCACTGACAGTGGGGAAAAGAGCTGAGCTCTATTCCCATTTGCCCTGAGTTTTCAAGGGGGAATGAGGGAGTAGGGAGGAGTGAGTGGGGCCCAGTAGAGTTAGGGAAGTGAAGAGTTACAGGAGTGGTTAGTGTCCTTGTGATTAGGCCAGCTGTGTCTGCTAGTTGGCAAGTTAAGATTGTCCTTCCACTGAGACTGTCCTTCTTGATGATTATTTTTCCAAGGAATGGCATGTGGGTCCTTGAGGAAGACACTCCAGAGTCATAGGAAATACATATACGTCTCAAAGGGACAGGAAGGATTCATAATCGTAAGCCCTCTTTGGTAGATGCTCTAAGAAAGGGAGGCCAGGGCCTATCTCAGGTGTTGGCTAGGGTTTGTGCAGAGTGGCTTTGTGCCAAGATTTCTTGGGAGTTTTCACCATTTCTCACCATAACTATGCGGGTTAACAAAACCTGGGTTCATCGGAGTTAGAGGTCACCAAAGCCCATGTAGGAGACTTAGAGTGTGGCCTCTGAGGAAGTGTTAGCTGTCATCAGGGGATCTGATCACCTCCAGACTGGAGCTTAAAACACACACACGCACACGCACACGCACGCACGCATGCATGCATGCGTGCATGGACAGGAATTGTTTCTTGGTTACTCCATGTATGGGCTTCCTCTCTCCCCCTAGACAGAGCTCATACTATGACCTCGCTGAACCCCCTGTTAGTGCTTTTGGTTACAAAACTCTCCCTACAGCTCTTTGTTTATGGTGATTGGAAATATTAGGTCCTCATGATATCATGTGATGCTTCCACCCTTGGAAGGGATCCAGGCACAAAAGTTCATTCTATCCGTGACTGGTGTGTTTTTGAACTTTTGGGGGGTATTTGTGAAACGGGGACAAACATCACACTTATCACCCAGAGAACCATATTCTGATATTTTAAAGTCCAGCCACCCATATTTAGTATATATGATTTTACTTTGCAAAATTAGGGTTATGCTGTAGGTGCTGTATTTTGTCCTACTCTTTTTGTGGAATTCCTGGGTGCTCAAGGGAGTTTTTTGTTTTGTTTTATTTTGTTTTTAACTAATCTCTACTCCCAATGTGGGGCTCAACTCACAACCCCGAGATCAAGAATTGCAGGTGCCCCTTGGTCAGGGAGGTTTTTAACAGACACAAGCCACTCCTTTGCAGCCATTAATGGTTTTTGGGCTGACATTCAGGTGTAGGTATTCTTTTGCCTTCAAACATGATGACTTCTCCAGAGGTGTTAAATAAAGTTGAATGAGTGAAAGTTACTTAATAAGCATAATAGGTTTGTGTGTTTTTTTATTTCTAAAAGATCAAAAATAATGAAGAAAATCTGAATTACACCCCCTTTCGATGATATATTTCAGGTTTTTCTAACATTTTCTTTAACTTTGATCTTTTTCCTGACCTTTATTTATATAGCTACTACCTATCTAGATGGTGTTTGAGTCATTATTTTCCTGCTGTATGAAGGTGCTCATCTCTGTTTCAGTTACATTAAGTCTGAGTCCTGTCTTCTTATCACTAGTATCAGCACTTTTATCTTTCTGTTCATTTTTGTAAAATGCAGGCAGAATGCACTAAAGTGCCCACATAGTTGCTCTCCCACACTGACAAAGGGTGGTGATTGGCTGATGTTGAACTGTTGGCTTATATACCTCACTGGTGAGCTGATACAGAAAGAGTGTTCAGAGATGTTGTGTAGTTAGGCAAGTTTAGGTTGTTGGGGAGATAAGTCTGTCACATATCTTAAGCTGTAAAGAGTGTGAAGGTGGCCATGTTGGTTGGAGAGGTGGCGTAAGGGTTGTTCACCCGGATTTGTTTTCTTGGGCTGCTTTATAGCTGACCTGGGCGAGCTGACAAATAGCTTTGGGTTGCGTGGGATGCCGTGGCTGGGAGGGCTGAAGAGGGCCGACCTGTGGGGAGTGGAAGGCAGCCTCAGACTGTGTCTGCTAATGAGATAATCTCTTCCCCATTGCTTGATTCTGCCTGGTTTTCTGTATAAATATCACCTATAGGTTTCCCACAGCTATTCAAGATCTGGAAGTGAGTCAACTGTGAGACTTGGAAGCTTACCTTTCAGTGTCCCAGGTGTTTCATTGTTAACCGCAGGGGTAGAGCAGGGGTAGAGCAATAGGGATGGTATTGTCTACTTATATTTCAGTTCATCTATGACAATTTGACCTCAAAAAGGAAGTCCTTGGGGCACCTGGGTGGCTCTGTCCCTTAAGCATCCAACTCTTGATCTCAGCTCATCCACATTGGGTGTGGAGCCTACCAAAAGAAAAAGGAAATAGAAAAGGAAGTCCTCATGTAAGATGGTATGCAAAACTAGCCACTGACAGTTCCATTTTATCTTTTGAATTGTTTTCAGTACCTGTAATGAAAGAGGGAGCCTGCTTCTCCCTCTGCCTGCCGCTCCCCCTGCCTGCGCACTCTCTCTCTTTCTGTCAAATAAATAAATAAAATCTTTTAAAAAATTAAAAATAAAGGTCGAGGGGGTGGAAAAGGAATGGTTTTTAAAGGTAGAGAAGGATGGAAAAAGAAATTATTAGCAAAGAATCCATTGTTTTAGGCAAGGTCGCCCTCTTAGGGGAGGAGAATGGATGTATCCTTACATTTCCTGGTGCTGACAGGGATATTCCATGGCAGCTGGTTAAAGGTTGAAACTGCAGTTAGGTTAGGTAATAGGTCTTCATTTACTGATTTGGGGTCTTAACCTGAGTGACGCCATTTTGGGTGTGTGGTTTTCTATTTTTTTTTTTTTTTTAAAGATTTTATTTATTTATTCATGAGAGACAGAGAGAGAGAGACAGAGAGAGAGAGGCAGAGGGAGAAGCAGGCTCCCAGGGAGCAGGGAGCCTGATGCGGGACTCGATCCCAGTACCCTGGGATCATGACCTGAGCCGAAGGCAGATGCTTAACCATCTGAGCCACCCAGGCGCCCTGGTTTTCTTTTTAACACTGTAAAGATCCTGTGTTCTGTGTGTCGAGTCAAGCAGCACTGTTAGTGAAGTTTCGTTACATTTTGTTGTTGTCATTTGAATTTAAGATTGACATTGGATCCTGAGAGCAATATTAATCAAGTTACTAATCTGTGATTATCTTTAATGATCAGGTTTTCCAAGTAGGCTAAAGTGAACCTTTGCAAGATTTTTGAACATAATGTGGGAGTCAGTGTGGCGTGTGTGTAAGGAAATTCAAATATCAAATAATGGATTGATTTGGTTACATAAAACATCTGTTTTGAATTTTATTTTATTTTTTTTTAAGATTTATTAATTTATTTATTTCACAGAGAGACACAGCGAGAGAGGGAACACAAGCAGAGGGAGTGGCAGAGGGAGAAGCAGGCTTCCTGCCGAGCAGGGAGTCTGATGTGGGACTCCATCCCAGGATCCTGGGACCATGACCTGAGCTGAAGGCAGACGCTTAACGACTGAGCCACCCAGGCACCCATCTGTTTGAATTTTAAAGGAAACAGGATTTTACTTTGGCTTTTCTTCTGTAGTTTGCCTTCTGAGATTAAAGCTGAGCTGATGTTTAAGGAAAGCAGCTGTTACAGAAAAAGTTAGAGTGGATTTTTATCACAAATTTTTGAAACAACTTGCAGGTTTGAAGTAAGGTTGCAATATACAGTGATTAAACAGCATTTTTTCCCCCTCATGAAAACTGTCTAGTCAAAACAAAAGTAGGAAAAACACATGCACACAACCCCTTAAATCTTATTTATGCAGAGATAACCAGGAGAGCTGGAGAATCAGACTTCTGTTTAAGTATTGTTTTTATAAACTGGCCAAGTACACTTTGAAACAAAGCCCACAAGGTCTTCATAGGATTTATTTTCCAGTTTTTTTGTTCTTGCATTATATCTCAGTAATTTCACAGAGGGCTGAGTTTCCTAATGCTCTGATCCTTAGTGTATGTGGTTCACCAAAACAAGGAAGAATTCAGTCTTTTGTTGCTGACTCCATGCTCACTGAACTCCTCCAGTGGTATTCTGAGAAACAATGGCAGTATTTTGTAACCATAGCAATGAAAATGTTCTCTGTAATAGGATTCTTCATCAGTATGAATTTTCCTCAGTTTTGGTAGCATTATTCCTGTTAAATAACAAAAGATTCAACCAAGTAAAATTTAAAGACCTAATTGGCTTTACTAATCGATTCATGAATGGGCAGCTTTCCATCTAGTAAGTAGAAGGGAGCTACAAAGGTCTACAGAAAAGGAAGGGTTTTCTTTTCCTTTTTTTTTTTTAAGATTTTATCTATTTGAGAGAGAGAGAGTCTCAAGCAGTCTCTATGCTGAGCGCTGAGCCCACACGGGGCTCAATCCCATGTCCCCGAGACCAGGATCTGGGCGGAAACCAAGAGTTGGACACCCAACCGACTGTACCGTCTAGGCACCCCAAAAGGGAAGGGTTTTCAAAAGGAGGGAGAGGGAAAAAGGAGATTTTTGGTACAGAATCCATTGTTTTAGGCAATGTTGCCTTCCTAAGGGGAGCAGAAGGGGAAAGAGTCTCTCAGTAAACTTCATAGTGCTGACCAGGAAATTCTGTGTTGACTAGTTAAAAGTTATATTTTCAGGGGTTGAAACGGCAGTTCAGTTCACCTAAGGGACACCATTTGGGGCCTGTGGTTTTCTTTTTAACATTCCTAAGGAACTGGCGACTTCTTTGCTGTTTGGGGGGGGGAAGCTTACAACCCCTAAAACAATATGTCAATTGATAAACATTTACCGGGTACCTAGAATAATATTAGTTCAAGGCATTAACTAGGCCTACTTTCATGCTTGGGAGCAACTAGTGAATTGATGCTGAATAAGATCTCTCCTGGGCAGAACTTCTTCAGAGACCTGGATTCAGGTTGGTGTATCTCAGGTTTGGAGCTTTTATGCCTGTGAAAGGGGAGGAAGCAGCGGGTTCACTGGGGGAGACATTTCCTTAGGAATAAATGAACCAACCCAGGGGAGCAGGTGGGGAGCTGGGTCCTCAGGAATGGGCTCTGGTAGTTTCTGTACAGCCCTGTGGTTACATAGTGTTTCATCCGAGAGGGTTCT
The DNA here is from genome assembly GCF_009762305.2 of Zalophus californianus. NCBI lineage: Eukaryota > Metazoa > Chordata > Mammalia > Carnivora > Otariidae > Zalophus > Zalophus californianus. The sequence continues at coordinate 60,689,487 of NC_045599.1, read as the reverse complement.
TGCCATTTTTCAGCTTCTCAAAGGAATCTTATGACCTCAAAAAACCTAACGTAGAACAATAAGGGAAAGACCAACAGTGGAGATATTTCCATTTAACAGACAAGACTTTCGGGGCACCTGGCTGGGTCAGTCAGTGGAGTATGCAACTCTTCATCTCGGGGTTGTAAATTTGAACCCCAGGTTGGGTGTAGAGATTACTTAAAAATAAAATCTGAAAGCAAAACAAAAAAACCAAACCCAAAACTTTAAAAGGCATTGCTGTAGCAAACATAGAAGGAGAATAAAGCAATGGAGGGTACAGCCTGCCTGGAAAGGAAAGAGCATGGGGGTTTGGGGTGGGAGAGGTTTTGGCTTTGTCAGATGACACCCTACACCCTAGAAGTTCTTAAGGGAGAGTCCAAGATTCCTGGGGGTTTTGGCAGCCTTGGTTTCCAAGGAGCAGGAGCTATGGCACTGTGGGTTAGAGACTACTGGGGAGCTAAGGAACTGATCTTTTAAGCTAGGGTTATGATCTTTTAAGACCCGGGGCAATGGAGGGGAGATCAGTAGCTAGATGTGGGAGATGTGGCATTTCAGTGGAATGTGGTTTGGGGTGTTAAAAAATAAAATTCAACTGAGTAAAATTGAAGATCTAATTGGCCTTATTAAATGGTTCTTGAATTGGGGGGCGACTGACTGGCTCAGTCAGTGGAGCATGGGATTCTTGATTTCAGGGTTGTAGGTTCAGGTCCCATGTTGGGTATAGAGATTACTTAAAAATAAAAAGAAAAATTTTTTTTGAAAAAAACCCAATTCATGAATTGGGCAGCATCCTATCTAGCAAATAGAAAGGAGCTTCAAGAAGTTTTGGGAAATGGGAGGTTTTTATAGGAAGGAGAGTGGGGCAAGGAAGTTATTAGCAAAAAAAAGAAAGAAAAAAAAAGAATGGATTGTTTTAGGCTAGGTCACTTTCCCTTAGTGGGAAGAGCAGGGAGTCTTTTTTTTTTTTAAGATTTTATTTATTTATTTGAGAGAGAGAGTGAGCAAGAGAGAGCACAAGCAGGGGGAGTGGCAGGCAGAGGGTGAAGCAGGGTCCCTACCAAGCAAGGATCCCGACGAGGGACTCTATCCCAGGACCCTGGGATCATGACCTGAGCCAAAGACAGACGCTTAACTGACTGAGTCACCCAGGCTTCCCGAGCAGGGGGTCTTAACATGCAGATTTCCTCATAGTCCTTTGCAGAGTTGGAGAGGGCCCATGTGACAGATGATCTCATTGATGCTAACTGCAAAATTCGTGACTGACTTAGGTTAAGACTGTATTTCTTGAGGGGGGTGGAGGATGGGGAGGACTACATTTCAGGGTGAGGGTAGAGCCACAATTAAGTTAGGTATTAAGCCCTGGTTTGGTTTCTTGGTCTTGTGTCCATGACTCCTGTGGTTGATTTTAGAGAGGGATCTGAACAAATTGCCCTTGTGGAGGAGGAGCAGGTTACAACCTGAACAAATCTGGGGCTGGCCCTTGGTATGCATAGTGGAGAGGCTTGGATACTTCCTGTCTCCAGATTGTAGGATGCTGAAGTTCATTTACTCTGAGTTCTGTAAGCTGCCAACATTTAGTTTGAAAAAATAAGTATTTAAAGCCATAATTTACATCCCACATATTTTGATGTTGTGTTTTTGTTATTCTGTTTAAGTATTTTCTAACTTCTCTTATGATTTATTCTTTGGCCTATGGGTTATTTAGAAGTGTGTTGTTATTTTCCAAATATTTGAGGATATTTCAGGAGTATTTTTGCTATTGAATTCAAATTTACTTTTGTGGTGATCAGAGAACATATTCTGTATATACTAATATCTTTTAAAGCTATTGTTTTATGGCCCAGACTATGATATATCTTGGTGACTGACTACCCCATGTGCCCTTGAAAAGAGCATATATTCTACAGTTATTGCGTATAGTGTTCAAGTTGATTGCTTGTGTTGCTGAAATCTCCTTTACTGATTTTTTAGTGGTGGTGGTGGTGGGGATCATCTAATTCTATCAATTACTGGGAGAAGGGTATTTTCTAAAATGATTGTGTTTTTGTCTCTCCCATTAGTTCTGTCATTTTTTGTTTAATATATTTTGAAGCTGCATTAGGTGTACACACATTTAGGATTGTTATGTTTCCTTAAGGAATTGATCCTTTATTTTTTTTTTAAGATTTACTTAATTATTTGAGAGAGAGAGAGTGTGTGTGCACACACAAGTGGGGGAGGGGCAGAGAAGAGAGAGAATCTCAAGCAGATACCCTGCTGGGCGAGTATTCGGATGCAGGGCTCCATCCCAAGACCCTGAGATCATTACCTGACCTGAAATCAAGAGTCAGATGCTTAACTGACTGAGCCACTCAGGGCTCCTGAATGAATCCTTTAATAAAATGATCTCATTTATCTCTCGAAATGCTCTTTATCTTCAAGTTTTTGTCTGATGGCCATACTACCCTTTTAACTTTCAATCCATTTGTGTCTCTTATCTTTTTTTTTTTTTTAAGTAAGCTCTATGCTCAATGTGGGGCTTTAATTCATGACCCACAGATCAAGAGTTGCATGCTGTACTGACTTGGGTCAGCCAAGTGCCCCATCAACCCATTTGTGTCTTATATTTAAAAATATGTGTCTTATAAACAGTGTGTAGTTGGGACTTGCTTTTTGATCCAGCCTGACAATCTTAGCCTTTTAATTGGATGATTAGATCATTTACATTTAATGTAATTATTCGTGTTTGAACGTAAGGCTATGTAAGGCCATTTTCATTTCCCCTTCTTTCTTTTTTATCTTTTTTTGGGGGGAGGGATATTAGTTGAATATTTTTAAGCATTCTATCCTCCTTTATTGCCTTTTTATTTCTTATAGTGTTGTTTTAAGGATTACAGTATTGTAGCATCTTGAAGAAGGGATATGAATCAGAATTTCACCATTAGTGATGGAAACTCTTATAGGTGGGTCAATTTACTATATATTTACTGAGTATAGCAAATGATGAATTAAGTAGTGTTCATGAGATTTTAAAACTGTATTTTCTGCTTTATAAAAATAATACATAGTTATCATAAAAAATCTGGGAAATACAGGAAAGAATAAAGAGGAAAGTAAATATTGTTTATAATCCCAGAGAGAACAAACCCTGTTAGTGTTTTTTTTAATTCTAGTATTAAAATACAATAAATTAGACTTTACTTTATGTACTATTTTATACCCTAACTTATTATCACATGATACTGTGAACATTTTTACATGTCATAGGAATTCTTGTTACATATTGTAGGAATTTTTTTTTTTTTTTTTTTGCATCTTGGTGATCACATTTATTGAAAGGGTTGGAAAAAAATTAAAATGCCCTTTAGCTTAAGAATTTTTTAGTTATCTGCAAATCAACTCGTTTCAGGAGTGGAAGAATCCTTGGTCATTTCTTAATATCAAAGTTTACGCAGGTTTCTCTTTTGAATGTCTTCTACATTTAAAGAGGCAATCATACAAAAGCTCCTATATTCCATACGTGATAAATTCTTTGTTTCAGCCAACTCTTAAAGGAGGGGCAACTAGTACAACACCATCTCCCTGGACAAAAAGCATTGGAATACTCCGTTTTGTTGATTTATATGTCTCTTTGTATGTTTCCTCATCAATTTCTATAGTAGTCACAGTTTTTTCCACATCTCCCAATATCATATTTAAATGCTGATCATAAGCATGTAATCTGCCTCAAAGCTCTCTGTCATTTCTCATTTTCACATAAATTTGCTCATCCAGGCTGAGTCTGATGAGATCCAGGGGCTCTTCTACAGTGTTGGTAGTTTGTTGCTGGTCCACGTCGTTCTCCATGTTTCAAACCCTGGGCCTTTTCCCCTATTGTAGGAATTCTTTTTTTTTTTTTTTTAAAGATTTTATTTATTTATTTGAGAGAGAATGAGATAGAGAGAGAGAGAGCATGAGAGGGGGGAGGGTCAGAGGGAGAAGCAGACTCCCTGCCGAGCAGGGAGCCCGATGCAGGACTCGATCCCGGGACTCCAGGATCATGACCTGAGCCGAAGGCAGTCGCTTAACCAACTGAGCCACCCAGGCGCCCTATTGTAGGAATTCTTAAAAGCAAACATTGTAATCACTGTATAACATTTAATTGATCATATCAGCATTAAAAAAAATAAATGGTTAAGAAGAAATACATAAATACTATGAAAAGTTTGGCACTTCATTTTGAAAAGGTCTGAAATTTGCTTGTGGAAATGGGTATTGGAAGAGTTGCAGCTTATGAGTTACTGTGAAGTCATGGAAGGAAGGTTACGTGAAAGTGGATGGAAAGGTGTAACACCACATGTGTTTGGAAGTTCGTAAGTGCTGGTTGAACTGAGTTGTGTGCATTTCCTGTATTCCTGTGCAGCTCAGTGCAGCTGAGTGTAGTTTTCTACCTTCAGCGAGTATCTCCCACAGACAAAATTACACATCCTATTATGTTCAAATTGTTCCCTAACATGGCCGGGGAGAAAAAGTTCTCTTTGACTCTCCTAGCATCTCTGGCAGACACAGATTAACAGGAGAAAACCATACACATTTATTGAATGTAAGGTTTATGTGACTTGGGAGCCCTCATAATGAAATGAAATGTAAAGAAATGGTGAAACCTACTTGCTTTTATATTAGGTTGAACAGAGAGGCAGTTGTGTGGAAAAGTGATTTAACTTTATGGGGAGACTTACTAGAAAGATAAGAATTATTTTAATAAAGTCTGTTTTAATAGGATTCTCTCCATCTCAACTTCTGGTCTTTCATAAGAATGTCTTCCTCCTGGTACAGGGAGTCCACCTTTATTATGGGAATTTATCTCCTCTTTTCAGGAAGAAAAAGGAAGGCCAGAGCACCCTTCTTGCACCTGCTGTTTCTCAAGTGCCTTTAACTCAAAAAACTCAATATGCCAAAGTGTCATTTTTAGGGTGACATGCTCTAAATTCTTAATATCTATCCTGTTGAGGGGCACCTGGGGGGCTCAGTCGGTTGAGCGTCCGACTCGTGGTTTCAGGGCTCAGGTCATGATTTCATGGTGGTGGGATCGAGTCCCACGTCAGGCTCTGCGCTCAGTGCAGAATCTGCTTCAGATTCTTTCTCCCTCTCCCTCTGCCCCTCCCCGCTCACTCGAGTGCTCTCTCTCTCAAATAAATAAAATCTTAAAAAAAATATCAATTCTGTTCAAACAAATTTGTGTTTTTAAAGCAAGTATAGCAGGACGGACTATAGGATGAATAGCTCAGAAGCCCTGGATGTTGGCGACCTTCTTCACTAAGGCTGACCAACCAGTTCATACTCCTGTTAGCTGTGTGAGGGAGGAGCTGACCCCCCTGCCTCCCTTTGGATCAGCTCCCAGAAAGCTGATGCTTGAAGTGGCTGGAAGGGTCTTCTGCTCGTCCTACCCAATTGTGCTGAGATTTCTTGTACTATAATAAGCAAATAACTCCAGAGAGAGGAACTTCCTATCTTTGGAAGCAGCTCTTCTTCATTTTTGGGAGCTCTGGTTTAATTCTTCCTGTGGGCCTCCCAAGGCTGAAATGACCCGCCAGCTGGGATCTTGGAGAGGGAGGTGACAGTTTTGTATAATAGAAGAGGCAGGTGGTGTTGAAGGTGGGCATATGCTCTGGCTCCCGGGCCAGAAGAGGCCCATAGTTGGGTTGATCCTGCTGGTTGTGGGAATCCGCAGCATCCACCCAAACCATAAACTGTAAGTTGGGACATGCTGACGAAGGGGAATTGGGCCTCTGGGTATGAGAAATTTCAGTCGGAAACCAAAATATTTGGAACTTTTAGCACACTCAGATAGTTTTTAAGGGTAATGGTCAGGCAGTTTGAAATGAGAACCATCTTGGGAAGTGTTTGGTTGGCGGCAAGCCACCTAAAGTCTCACTCCTGACTTTCTGATGGGAGTGATATCTGTCACTCCTGGTCGTTGGGTTACTGTTTTGGGATGGCCTGTGGCCTGTGAGAATCTGGGAAGTCACAGGTGACTGCTGGATCTAGAAGGATCCTTAAGGGAGTGACACGCCCACCCTCTCACGGTCACTGAAGAAGAGAGAGGCCCCCAGAGCTCAGGGCCTCTTCCAAGGCCAACAGCAAATCAGGGCCCAGCGCCTGCCACCTTGCTCCCCTGGCCTTGGCCCTGCTCAGTGCCCACTACACAGTTCTTAAATGACAAGAGAGTGAATGGGTGGCTTATGTATGTATGTATGTATGTATGTATGTATGTATCCTGAAGATGTCTATTGTCTTTGCAGAGCGGTTCAACAAAGAGCTCATGGCTATAGATTTTAAACATCTTACGGTTGATGGTCCCATATTGGTTTTTGAGACCATGTTTTGCTGTAATAAAATCAGTGTACACCTTTTGTCCTCTCTCTTCCCTTAAACTCCCAAATAATTGTTTACCTTTTTTTTCCCCCAGAAAGCTCTGCTCTGTCCATGAATTACAGGATTTAACAGAAAGCAGTTTTTAAGAATGTGCTTTCCTACCAAGTGATGTCATTTGTGAAAGTTGCAGGTTGCTGAATGAGAGGTATTAGGCCATTTAGAAAGAGCTGGTTAACCAGGGAGCCGCTCTGTGCAAATTATTGTGCGGAGCCGTAGCTTCCGGTTGCAGGCTTTGAAGAGCATGCAGCAGTAAATTACTTCCTTATGACGCAGGGGTGGGGGTAGCTCTGAGGATTGTCACAGGATTGCCTTTTCTTGGAAGCAAGAGGTCCAGCAGAGCTGAGTCTCTGACTTCTGTTTCCTGCCGTGGTACGGCAGGAAGAAAGCAGGGCTTGGAGTTCTGGAGAAAAGGCTAATTAATGCTCATTGCGTTTGCCCTTCATTATGGAGAGTCTGAGGGTATTCCCACATTATTTGGGAAATGCCCCTTCTCTCTTCCAGTCAGCATTATTCTTCCATTCCCTCCTCCTGATGTTTCTAAGACTTTGAGAATAATAAAAATTAGTACTGTAAGTAAAGTCAGGAGCTCCTGATCACAAATTATCTATTCTACGAGGCTATTATTAGAAGAGATAAAGAAAAAAGCTATGGACTTGTTAAGTGAGCTGTAGCATTTGGAAGGACTGATGTGAGCTAGTGGGTCCCAGGGCAGTGCTGTTGGTATTTTGGGTACCACAATTCTTGCTCTTGAGGGACTCTTAGGCAGAGCCGATAAACCCCAGATGTTAGTAGTGCTCACCAGCCTTTGTGAAAACACTGCCCCCACCTTTATGACCCGTGACCCACAAAGCCCCAGGGAGATGGGATGCTGCCCAGGTAAGAACCACTGAGTGCTTTGGGCTTGATGATTTTTTCATACAGTTTATGAGTTCTTGCAAAACAGACTGAATCCTACATCCAGGGTGTCACAGCTATAGATGAAAAAGGACACAGCAAAGTAGATGATTCTACCGCAGCACCCCCTTGACATGTATGAGATACAGTGTGTACAATATGAGATACAATAAAAACTTGATGTAACGACACAGGTTGTACTTTGGATGTGGTTTACTTTAAATGTTGCTCAGAAATATTATATTAAGATTTAGTGCTCTAGATAAGCCAGTTAAATGAACTTATGTTTGATAGGAAAAGGAAAAGCATACTTTATAGTGAGAGAATTCATCTAGACCTATTTCTGGTGTGCATTTTAGGCTTTTTTGTTGATTGTCTAGAGGCGGTATAGTTCGGTGGGCAAGAGCTGATTCTGATGATGGGCAGCTTGCATTTAGGTGCCATCTCTGCCCTGTACCGTGGTGTGCTTTGCCTCTGTCCTTTAGTTTACTTACCTGTGATATGGGGTAATCACGAGTATCTTCGTAGGATTTTGCACTTGGAACAGTAGCTGGCCCAGAATATGCGTTCATAAATGTTCCCTCTTACGGGATGGACTGGCACTTTTTGTTGGGATGGCAGTACTGAAATTTTAAGATGTAAGTAAGTGTCTTTTGAGCTTTGATCCCATGCCCTTTATATCAGGATAAATAGTGTGTAGCTCTAATATTTAACCATATTAAAATGGGTTAAAAGGGGTCCATAAAAATATTAAGAGGAAAGATTAATGAACTTTTAAAATAATAGTCTTGGAATGGCTACGGTTTTTCTAATTGTGATGGAAGGTACATAAAACAAATTGATGGATTTGACTATATAAAAATGAGGAACTTGTCCAGAGCAAAATATAAACAAAAGTCAAACACAAATGATACAGTGACTCATAGGATAAAGGTATGTTTTCCTTAGTGTACCAAAAGAGTTTTTATAAATCAATGGAAAAGACGCACAATAGAAAAATGGACAAAGGTTAGGGATAGATACTTTAGGGGGAAAAAAAAACCTCAAATTGCCAGTAAATATGTGAAAAGATGCTCAGTCTTACTCATAATTTAAAGATACAATTAAAAATGGAGATATTTTTTCACTAATCAGATTAGTAGTTAAAAAGTATAACCCCCAGGGGCTCCTGGGTGGCCCAGTCGGTTAAACGTCTGCCTTCGGCTCAGGTCATGATCTCAGGGTCCTGGGATCGAGGCCCGCATCGGGCTCCCTGCTCGGTGTGGAGCCTGCTTCTCCCTCTCCCTCTCCCCCTCCCCCTGCTCGTGCGTGCTCTCTCTCAAAATATAATACCCAGAGTTGACAAGATGATAGAAAAACCAACCTTTGTGGGTTCATGTTTATTCACCTCTGAAGGAATAAACTCTATTGTTTTTTGTATTGGAAGTAAATGTGGAACATCTTAATTCATCTTTGGTAGTGAAAACTAATTTAAAATAAAAATGTATTAATCTTTCATACAGTGGAATATTAGGTTGCCACTAAAAAATGAGGTAAATTTGTGCAGAGAGGGAGAGATGTCCAAGATGTGTTGTTAAATAGGGATTAAAGAAAAGTATGAATATGATGAACCCAATGAATATGATTTTCAAAAGGAATAGGCACATGTGTATTTGTGTATGTCAATGCTTGTAAATGCATAAAGATTTCTGAGAGCTTTTAAGGTATATTGTCATATATATAGAAACTGTCATGTATGGAAGACTGTATACGGTCATATAGAAGATATATGTAGAGACTGTCATATGCAGTGGTTACTGCATTGGAGTAAGAAAGGGAGGTTGGGTGGTAGGGAATAACGGAGGGAGCATTTGTTTCTCATTTGACATCTTGCTGTGCTGTTTGAATTTATCATGAGCATGTGTCGGTTGCTTTTAAGATTTTCAATCTTCGGCTTTAGCAAACCTAAATATGTGAATTTCGAACATGTATGATTGCATTTTCTGCCACTGTTTTCATTCTTGATAGTACTCCTGCCCCTCAAAGAGATGATGGTGGTGGCGGTGTGTGTGTTATTATATATTTAGGAAATGGGTTTAGACATAAGAGATTTAACCCATTTTTGCAGGAAACTGAGATGATTAATTTGGCTGCACAACTAATACAGATATGTGGTGTATCTGCATTATTCATTGTTTGCATATGTAAATATTGCTTTTTCATAACTAAAGTGTACTGAGGTGAATAGAACTGGAAAAATAAGAATATGCCACCCATAAAAGTGGGTGCAAGATTACGGTTAAACTGTCAAATTAGTTTTTGTAAGGGTCTCCAGCTGGCTGTGGATCATTAGGAGACAGGGCTATTATTATGAAAGGGCTGCTTTGGTGTAATACAAGAAAATTGTTGGAGAAATGGGAGCCCTGGTACCAAGATTCAACCATGGCCAGTGTGCAGTCTCTTAAGACAACTGAATGTGGAAAGATCCATGAAAAACTTTATGTAAACTTTACAAAGCATTTTATAGCTGACCAATAAGTTAAACACATGAAACAATTTCAGCTTCTAAGTGCTAGGAATTCATCCTTGGGGGACACTTGATTCCTGTTTAAATTAACAGGTGTTCAAAAACTCATAGTTTCCTTTTTTGTTCTTAACGTGGAGTTGGAGAAATGCCTAAGCTTTTACTTTTCTGTTGATGAGAAATAGCCAACTTTTTAAAAAATTATGATTTGAGGTTTTCCTTTTTTTTTTTTTTACATTTCCCCATTTCTTTAGAAAGGACCTTATTAGGTTTTTTAATTAAAGAAATTCTTTATAAAAATTAAAAGAGTTTTATTAAGATACAGTTCACATACCATACAGCTCACGCATTTCAACTGTACGGTTCTGTGGTTTTTAGGGTAGTCCCAGAGTTGTGCAACCATCACTACAGTCTAAGTTTAGGACATTTTGTCACCTTCCATGGCCATTAGCCGCCATTCCAACTTTTCCCCCAAATGTCTTCAGAGCCCTGGCAAGGGCTAACCTACTTGCTGACTTGTTGGATTTGCCTCTTCTGCATGTTTCATATGAATAAAATCATACAGTATGTGGTCTTTTGACTGGCTTCTCTCACTGGGCGTGAGTTCAGAATTCATCCACGTTGTAGCATGTACCAGTATTTCATTATTTTTTATGGAATATCCCACATCTTACTCATCTGTGTGTTAGTTGATGGTTGTTTGGGGTTGGTTCTACTTTTTGCCTTTTAATAATGCTTTTATCACCATCTGTGTACAAGTTTTTGTATGCATATGTTTTCATTTCTCTTGAGTATATACCTAGAAGAGGAACTGCTGGATCATATGGTAACTGTGTTTAACATTTTGAGGAACTGCCAACTCATTTTCCAAAGAGGCTGCTGCATCTCACTGTCCCACCAGCACTGTCTGAGGGCTCTTGATTTATTCACATCCTCACCAACTCTCGTTATTGTCTTTTTTTCTTTATTTTTCTTTTTTAAAAAGATTGTATTTATTCATTTGACAGGGAGAGACATAGTGAGAGAGGGAACACAAGCAGGGGGAGTGGGAGAGGGAGAAGCAGAGCAGGGAGCCCGATGCGGGGCTCGATCCCAGGACTCTGGGATCATGACCCCAGCCAAGGGCAGATGCTTAATGACTGAGCCACCCAGGTGCCCTTTTTTTTTTTCTTTTAATTACAGCCGTCCTAGTGGGTGTGAAGTGGTATCTCATTTTGGTTTTGATTTGCATTTTCCTAATGACTGATAATGTTGACCATCTTTTCAGGTGCTTGTTAACCATTTCTATATCTTTTTTTTTTTTAAGATTTTATTTATTTATTTGTCAGAGAGGGAGAGAGAAAGAGAGCACAAGCAGGGGAAGTGGCAGGGAGAGGGAGAAGCAGGCTTCCCGCGGAGCAGGGAGCCCAATGCGGGGCTCGATCCCAGGACCCTGGGATCATGACCTGAGCTGAAGGCAAACACTTAATGATTGAGCCACCCATGCGCCCCCATTTCTATATCTTCTTTGGAGAATGTTCAGATCATTTACCCATTTCTTAGATTTTATTTATTTATTTGAGAGAGAGTGTGTGAGCTGGGGGGAAGGGCAGAAGGAGAGGGAGAGAGAATCTCAAGCAGACCTCACGCTGGGCGCAGAGCCCAACACAGGACTCGATCTCATGGCCCTGAGATCATGACCTGAGCCGAAATGAAGAGTCAGTCACTTAACTGACTGCAACACACAGGCGCCCCTGCCCATTTCTAAATTGGGTGGTTTTTTTATTACTGAATTTTATTTTGTTTGTTTATTTATTTATCTATTTATTTTTAAAGATTTATTTATTTATTTTAGAGAGAGAGAGCATGAGCAGGAGGGGAAAGAGAATCTGAAGTAGACTCTGAGCTGAGCATGGAGCCGGACACCCGGCTCTATCTCACAACCCTGAGATCATAACCTGAGCCAAAATCAAGAGTCGGCGCTTAACCAGCTGTGCCACCCATGCACCCCTATTACTGTATTTTAAAAGTTCTTCATATATCCTAGATATTCTATCATATATTCTAGACATCTAGATTTATAGATTCTAGATAACTAGATATTCTAGATATCCTTATAAGATAGGTGATTGCAGATATTTTCTCTTATTCTGTGAGTTGTCTTTTCACTTTCTTAATGGTATTGTTTGAAGCATAAAAGCTTTTATCTTGATGTAGTTCACTTTATCTATATTTCTTTTATTGCTTATGCTTTTGGTTTTGTATCTAAGAAATTTTTGCCTAACCCAAGGTCATGAAGATTTAGTGCTGTGTTTTCTTCTAACAGTTTCATAGTTCTTGCTCCTACATTTAGGTCTTTGATCCATTTTGAATTAATTTCTTTTAAAGATTTTAGTTATTTATTTGAGAGAGAGAGAATGAGAGATAGAGAGCACAAGAGGGAAGAGGGTCAGAGGGAGAAGCAGGGAGCCCGATGCGGGACTCGATCCCGGGACTCCAGGATCATGACCTGAGCCGAAGGCAGTCGCTTAACCAACTGAGCCACCCAGGCACCTCCATTTTGAATTAATTTTTATGTATGGTGTAAGAAAGGGGTCCAACTTCATTCTTTTGCATTTGGATATCCGGTTCCAACACCATTTTTTGAAAATACCGCTCTTTCTCTCTTAAATTATCTTGGCCCCCTTGTCAAAAATTAATTGGACCGTAAATGTTAGGATTTATTTCTCGGCTCTCAATTCTTAATTTCTAAAAATTGACCATACAGGGGCACCTGGGTGGCTTAGTTGGTAAAGCCTCTGCCTTCGGCTCAGGTCATGATCCCAGTGTCCTGGGATCAAGTCCCGCATCGGGCTCCTTGATCAGCGGGGAGTCTGCTTCTCCCTCTCCCTCTGCCTGCCGCTCCCCCTGCTTGTGTGTGTTCTCTGTCTCTGTCAAATAAATAAATAAGTACACTTTTTAAAAAAAAAACAAAAATTGACTATACATTGGATGAATTATTCATCTGGAATATAGACACTGTGGGACAGTCAGTCAGTGGGCTGGAAATTGCAGTTTGGTGACTGGTGACTAGTCATTCTTAGCTGGTGACTCATCTTAGCCTCATCTCTGTGTGATCATGAGATTAAATATTATAGAGGTTTAATTATAAGGCACGAGAGATGGTTTTGTTTGTACAAATCACAGAATATTAATACTGTAGCAGAAACTGGAGCCATCCATAGATCACAGTTAAACCCCTCCTTGGTAGTGGAGTTGTCAGGACTAAAGTGCACTTCCTTGCCATATGGAGCGGTAGCTGTTATTTAATATTTTCATTTATCAAGCAATAAGTAAATTGGAAGATGAATTTTGATTCAGTTTTCCAAAATTATTTTTTTAAGAGCTATTCCCTTTTTCCTTTTTATCTTTTTTTTTTTTTTTTAAAGTAATCTCTATGCCCAACATGGGACTCAGTCATGACTCACATCAGAGTTGCAGGCTCCACTGACTGAGCCGGCCAGGTGCCCCCCTTTTAATCTTTTTCTATATTGGCTTGGTGAGGTGGTTAAGAATGCTGATTTTTTTTTTTTTTTTTTTTTTAGTTGAAGAATGCTGCCTTTGAAGTCACACACCTGGGTTTGGCCCTTATCCTGGCCCCTAAGGAGCTGTGACCTTGGGTGACTTATTCTCTTGAGCCCAAGTGTGTCATTGCTCCCGTGGAGATAATAATAAAAGTAACTGCCTCATGGGTTGGCAGAAATTGTCCATATGTGCTAGAGTCCATCACAGCAGTTGCAGCTGAGTGCTGCACAGATGGGTGTGGTTGCCTTTGTTCTTGTAATTTTTTTTTATTAAAGATTGATTTATTTGAGAGAGAGAGCGTGCGTGCTTGTGCGCAGGGGGAGGGGCAGAAGGGGAGAAGAGAATCTCATGCAGATTCTATGCTGAGCGGGGAGGCCCACACAGGGCTCGATCCCACGACCCTGAGATCATGACCTGAGCTGAAACCAAGATTTGGACACTTAACTGACTGTGCCGGCCAGGCGCTCCTGTTGTAATTTTTTAGATAGTTGTAGCCCTCAGCTCCCCGCCCCCTCCAAGCCCTCTTTGAAAAAAGTTGGAAAACCAGACTACAAAGGGTAATAGCTTTTCGGTCGGATGTGAGGTTTGGGTGATGGGGCTAAGGGGGTGTAAGCTGTAAGTTCCTGGAGCAGACTGAGCTGCCAGGAGGAAGGGGGCCCTTGGGAGTTTCCTTGAGCATTGGGAAGCAAGCTGGCAACCAGGTTAAGTCTCCCTAAGCATCAGCTTTCAGGTGGTATTTGAGGAAATGAGGTGATAGCTGCTTTGGAGTAACTAAGTTCGCATCCCAGCCCCTGTGAGTCTCTGAGCTTCTTCCTTTTTGAGGGCACTAAGAATAATACTGGTCACTAATGTTGTAAGTGCTTTGAACACCTCTTCCATCCCAATAATCCCATGATATGGGAACTACCAGTATTTCTGTTTTGTAAATGAGTAGTTAAGTAACCTCATATTGAATGGAAGGAGCATTTGATCCAAGCTGCTGTAGAACACGGATTTATGTGCCAGGTCCATGGGCTAATAAATAAGCACTTACGTGGCTGATCTCCTGTAATCCTTACAGATGTTCATCATCATAACTTTGATATGCGGGAACGGTACTTTTGTATTGCTTCACTGGCTGAGATTTCGACCTACATTGCTCCTGTAAGGGGAGCACGTTTCTTTTACTTGTTTGCTTTCACGCTTTTGTAGTGTTGACTTAAAACAATGAATGTTTAATTTTGGGGGGGTTTCAAATTCTTGTTTCTGTTGATCATTTTTGAATTATTTGATAACTTCAAAATTGGTCGCAAAACTTTTTTTTAAAGATTTTATTTATTTGAGAGAGCTAGAGAGAGAGAGGGGGGGAGCACAATCGGGGGAGGGAGAGGGAGAAGCCGGATGCTGATCAGGGAGCCCGACTCAGAGCCCGATCCCAGGACCCCGGGATCATGACCTGAGCTGAAGGCAGACACTTAACTGACTGAGCCACCCAGGTGTCCCGAAACTGTTTTGTTTTATATAGCCTGAAAGGGGATGATTCCAAGATGTTAAGTTAGCAAAATTTGCTTATATGTATGTAAAATATTCAGGTGATATATGTATATGTATGTGTACATATATATATATATATATATATATATATATATATATATATATAGGACCTATGATTTTGGAAGGTGGTATTTTGAGGGAAAGGGAATTTTCTGAACTTACCACTGAATTTGCTTTAAGCCTAAGTATAATTTTTGTTTTCTGTCTTTTACTTTTGTATCTTCTTGTAATAGTTAACTTTGAAGAGTTTGGAATGATCTTTTTTATGTATCTTAGAAAGTGTGGGAGGAATTTTAATATTAGCAATGGGAAAAATGAACCGTGGGACATTTTAGAAATGGACATTTTGTACAGAATCAAAATGAATGAAGATGTAAGCAACTTTAAAAATGTTTACTTAATATAATAGTTGAAAGAAGGTAGCTAATGGTCCAAGGAGATTTGGATTATGGGTAAGATTTTAGACTTGCTACAGGTGCCAAACTCAGTTTCACTGTTCTATTCTTAGTGTCTACATTTTTTTTTCAAGATTTTATTTATTTATTTGAGAGAGAGAGAATGAGAGACAGAGAGCATGAGAGGGAGGGGAGTCAGAGGGAGATGCAGACGCCCTGCCTAGCAGGGAGCCCGATGTGGGACTCGATCCCGGGGACTCCAGGATCATGACCTGAGCCGAAGGCAGTCGCTTAACCAACTGAGCCACCCAGGCGCCCCTAGTGTCTACATTTTTAACTGGAGCCCCAGTAATTGCTCAAAACTTCTAAACATCCTCTCTCTCTCTCTCTCTCTCTAGATCATAATCTTATTATGTGTGTATGTCAGCAGCTCTTGCCGGTTGCTTCATTTTAGAGACACCACCGTCGAAATCTCGGTCAGTTTTAGGGCCTAGCTGACTGAGTTCGCTTCTCAGGACCTTAGGAAGTAAGGAAAGTTACTTCCCTTTTATCCACCTCAGCTTTCCCACGTGTGAAAAAATGGAAGCAACCTTCTTTTTCTCCGTGTCTTTTGTTAAATAACACAAATTCAACCAAGTAAATTTTGAAGATTTGGCTTCATCCATTCCTGAATCTGGCAGCTTCACATTGAGCAAGTAGAGGGGAGCTCCATTTGGCTATAGAAAAGGAAAGGTTTCTAAAGGGGGGGGGCAGGAAATTACTAGGAGAGAATCCATTGTTTTGGGCAAGGTTGCCTTCCTAAGGGGAGTGGAAGGGGTCTATCAGTAAACTTCCCAGTGCTGACCAGGAAATTCCATGTTGACTGCTTTAAAGGATATATTTCTGGGGAGTTGACACTGTAGTTAGGTTAGGTAGTAAGTCTTATTTGCTGACTTGGAGTGTTAACCTAAGTTGACACCATTTTGGGCCTGTGAATTTCTTTTGACACTTATTTTGTCTTGCCAGCATCTTTTCAGAGTCCATAGTGCTTATACAGTTTTCTCTGATTATAAAAGTAGTACATTTTCATGCCAAAAAATTCAGTGATTATTTTCTCGTTTGTGAAAAAATGGCAAAAATACCAATGAAAAAGTGGCATAAATGAGTATTTAGCTCACAGGGTTGTGAGGATGCCGTGGCTGTGTTCTGTTAACAAGCCGCTGGAATGGTGCTCCGTGGGGGCGGGGTGAGGAAGATGCAGGTCCGGTGGGCTCTTCTCATTGCCCCGGGCCTTGCGTGCCCGTACCTGCTTTACAGTGTCTTCATGTTATCTGTCCCTGTGGGGGCAGGTGGAGGAAGCTTCCAAACAGTGTACTGTAAGTCTCCTGGAAATGTGGTAATCTATCAAAACAGGTTTTGGAATCCTGATGGTCTTTGCAATCAGAAAGTCCGGTTTCCTCATGTGTAGAATGGGGATCGCAGTACTTCCATCGCAGGGCTCTTTTGAAGATTAACTGAAAGAATGTCACGAAAGCACCTCAGTGCAGTGCCTTGATACAGAGGAAGGGTTTAAGAAATGGTAGGTAACTATTATTTATAATGAGTATTGAATAGAAGGATCGTCCTGGTTGCCTAAGGCACTCTCATCTTTAATTATCAGTGTTTTGATAGCAGTACAGCCTATAATTCTCTGCCTTCTTAAACTGTGGAACTTGCTGCGAAGTCTGACACGTGGAAGTATTGCCGGAGCGCTGGGTCTTTGTCCTTCTTGGATTCACGTGTGCGCATGCGCAAACACACTTGTCTGTGCGGCTGCATCGTACACCTTCCCATGGAGCAACCCTGTGCTCTCAAGGCAGTATCGAAGTATCAGGATTAGCTCAACTGCCCCTTCTCGTGTGAGCAGTCTCCACTCTCTACCCTTATCCTTGCCCGGTGCTGTGTTAGAAAGAACAAAAATGCGTTCTGCCCATCGGTGGGGTGGTTACCAGGATAGAATGGGAGGAAGTTTGCGAAGGCCCGATCCAAGTGTTACGCTTTGATGGAAGTGTGAGAATGGAAGAGTGTAGCCTCAGCCAAGAGTTCAGCCCTCCTACGTGAATGAAGTTAGGGTACAGGCCCCTGGAACATAGCACTCACACAGTTCTAATCCCATAATTGGCGTACCTGCCATTATAATCTTTAAAATGGAAAGAGAGGGGCTCTTGGCTAGCTCAGTCAGTAGAGCATGTGACTCTTGATCTCAGGGTTGTGAGTTCAAGCCCCACATTGGGCATAGAGCTTACTTTGGGAAAAAAAAATGGGAAAAGAAAAGTTAGGAAGCAAAAATGCCCCCTTTTAGATGGTAGAGATATTTTTATATTTGACTTTGGTCTGTGCCCAACATTTGGAGCTAATAAAAAATAAACAAGCAGACAAAATAAAACATGACCTCTGTCGTGAGTGCTCCTGGATGACCTCAGCTAGAAGTAACATCTCCCTCTTGGGGGCTGCACCGTTCATTTAGCTGTCTGCCTGTCCTTGTCATGCCAGTTACTTCAATAAGAGTGCTGTCTCTCACATCAAAAACTAATGATGTAATGTATGGTGATTAACATAACGATAAAAAAGTGCTGTCTCTCCTCATAGACAGTGAGCTTCTGAACTATTCAACAGATACTTAGGGAGCACCAGCTTTGCTGCAGGCACCAGGTTAGGCACTGAAGAGAGCCTAGAACAAGATGGATAGTCTTTGGTTTGATGAAATATAGAGGCTAGTGAGGGGGACAGATTTTAAATAAATCATTCCCAAGAGACCTAATTCCAGTGAGATGAGTTTTATGAAGTTAAGACAGTTTATAAAACGAACTTAATCCAGGCAGTAAGATTAAGCAGATCAGGAGGCAATTTGGGGAAACATTAGTACTAGGGCTGCCATATAAGGTTGCACAGTTTGTGTACTGCACAAAGGTGACCAGCTGAGAGGGAAAGTGAGACCTGAGATGCAGTCCCTGCTGGCTTGCTCATCATGCTGCTCCTTTTCCTAATTTACAGAAAGGCGTTGTGTAGACTACCAGGGAGCAGTGTTTAGTTCCTCTTACCCTCCCCTGCCCCAAAGTGTTATACTGACAATTAAACATTATAAAGCAGTGGAAAGAAATGGACTTAGGAGTCACCCAACTGAAACAGAAATCCCAGTTCCTTCATTTACTAGGCTTGTCTTTGTTATTTGATCAACTTTTTCACCCATCATGGAGATGAAGTTAACAGTGGAGATGGATAACAACATAGGGTCATGATGAACATTAAATTCTGTAATGTGTGTAAAGAATTGAGTAAAGTATGTGATGCATGTAGTCGGTGCTTAATAAATTGTGTTCATAGAAACTTGTCAGTTGCTTCTGTTATCATTTCTGTTGCCTGTTTTAGCCTATTTTCTCTATATTTCCCCAATTTCTTCTTTGCCTTCTTTAGGAAGACTGGACATTGGCTGGAGTATCTGTGCATGAAGCCTTCTCACTTTCTCGTTGGTGAATGGGAAGTTGTATTATCAAAGGTTAAATCTTCAGGTTTCCATTTATGTCCGACAACTACTTTTTATTTTGGTTTGTTTTTCCTGCTTCGGAATGCTTCGTTTCAAAACATTCTGGATGCCTGAGGGTAACCAGGAATTTAGTTTGTCAAATGAGTTTTAATTTGATTAGAACGTTGCCTCTCAAACTTGTTCTTGGAGTGAGATATCCTTTGTAAAGCGTGGTGTTCCTTACTCAGTACCATGAGAAAGTTAGTGATATGAACTAGATCAGTTTTGACAGCAGAATATGATTATTGTCTATGTCTTACAAAATTCCAACATGTTTGTTCATGAAAAAGCAAGCTAAATATCACCTTCTGATTTCTGGTTTTCCATTAATATTTGTGATGTGTTCTTTCTGTTTGCCACCTGCCTACATAAGTGGGGGTAGATGAAGTTTCCCCCGGGCTCCTCCTCCCACCTTTACCAACAAGTCCGGGTCCAGAGAGGTTTCTCACTTACTTCCTACTTCATTGCCATTCTCCCACACTCCCCAAATTCCTGTGTGTTGTCAGATTCCTATGTGCTGTCTTCATGGAGGGTGGGGGTGCCCACTTCAAAGGTGCCATCCATCAGCCCTGCCCCAACCCCAACTCTGTCACACACCTTGGAGATCCCTGAACACTAAGGCCTTGGATTGCCCCGGGGATGGAAGGAGGGGTGAGACAGATCCAGAAATCTTCAAAAGAGCCCTCTATTTGGTCCATCATCCACTCTACCGAGCAGACTTGAGAAATTCTAGGTTTGATTGAACAAATAACCGTAATTAAGGTCCATTTCCTGAACTGCCTACCCCTGGGGCCTGTTTACCTTGCAGCCCAATAACCATTCATTTGGTGTGTATGTCAGCGTAGCTTTGTGGTGCATGGTGTTTGATTTCGATGCTGGGGTACCGTTCTTCACAGTCGAGGACTGATAGACGAGCTCTGTCTTTATAGTTTTCAAAAAGCAGAGGAACACCACTCCCAACATGAGTAAGCAACTTGTTTCATTAAAAGAATGCCCCAGGGGAAACCTCTCTTTTAGATTTCCCTCTGCCCCAACTCCAACTTGCTCACAAAAGTAATGCCCTGATGAGTAGAAAATAAGAAGGTAAAGGTTGGAGTCCCCTATGTAAGAATATTTTCATTTCTGTTGGTCTTTTGATAGAAAAAATATGATTAATAGGTTTCCTCCTTTGGCCCTGGTTCCTTTTGCAAATGGATTTTAAGAATGTCAACAGGAAGTTTCTCAGGTTGGGGGTTGGCTGCAAGGGGGGAAGTTGCCTGCGATAACAGTTATCTGCCAGTTGGTATCGTTAAGGCAGCCATACTTGAATAAAAGCATCCTCATAAACGCTGCCCAAGATCTTGTGCTGGCTAGCTTTGTCATGAGGACCAGGTTCAGAAGAGTGTAGGGGGTGATGTTGAGGTTCACTGGGCATCTGGGCAGCACTTCAGTTGAAAAAGGCAATTATGGGGCGCCTGGGTGGCTCAGTAGGTTAAAAGTCTGTCTTCAGCACAGGTCAGGGTCCCAGGGTCGTGGGATCGAGCCCCGCGCGTCAGGCTCCCTGCTCAGCCTATCTCTCTGTTCCCTCTGCACGTGCTCTCTCTCTCTCTCTGTCAAATAAATAAATAAAATCTTAAAAAAAATAAAATGATACTATACTTAAAAAAAAAGAGAGAAAAGAGAAAGGCGATTAGCTAGATACTTGCCTAGGGGAAAGGTACCACTATTCATTCCTTCCTCTTTGGAAGTGGGAGAAGGAGATAAATTTGGAAGATGAAAGGAGAGCAGAGCTGACTGATAAGGCTTCCTGAAGTTTTGACCGACTGATGGGTGGTGAAATTAAGTGTGAGAAAGTTGTTTCTCAGCTGTAGGAAAGCAGGGCAGCTGTTACTTAAAGCTCCAAGGAAAAGCTGTTGAAGCAGGACCTTTCATGTGGCCACCAGGTTTTCTCCTCCAGGAGTTAGAGGGTTGAGGTGACCACTGGGGGGGACGTTGAGTCTTCCCATGAGAAACGGGGAGTCCAAGCCAATGTGAACCTTTTGTCTCTCCCTGCCCCCACACCTACAAGTGCTAGAGCTGTCCAGGTACAGCCGTGAGTTTTCCAAACCAGAGGCCCCAGGTCTGACATTTTTGTCTCCAATTTACGTGTTCCTTTACTTGAAAAGAGGTTCGAGATGTTACCCTCTGTTGGGCTATTCGTGAATCCTAAAGAATAGGATCCCGTGAAATCCTGACTGTTGGAAAACCTAAGGTAGGTGGTCTGCTCAAGTTTTTCCTTGCCCTGAGCCATCGGAGTTGGATGAACCTTCAGAGAGAGGCATCTTACCAGCCGGCAGAGGGTCAGGGGTGTCTCTTGAGTAGTGGCTCCTTTCTGCAGCCTGGGGAGGGAAGCTGGCCAGCACTTGACCCTGCACATGGGTTGTGGGTGGTATTGGGGGCTGGGGAGGGGTGGTCAGGGACTTTCCTGCTGTCTGCCTTCTCAGAACGCGGAGGGGTAGGGGTGGGGAGGAACCTCGGGGGACTGGGTGTTCACCAGCCCTGCCTGTGGCTGTTGAGCAGCATTCAGTTTTTGTGACCACCTCACGGTTACCTCATCATGTGCCAGCCTTTCATTTTAACTGTGTTGTGACGGAAACCTTTCAAAATGCACTAGACACTTAGACACTGCCTTCTTAACCGTGGTCCGCAGCGTCCTTTATTTTTATGGTGACTTCATCTAGTTGCTTTGAGTACCTGTTAGTCCGTTGCACTATAGGATACAGAGACACGGGACCCAAATGTTGACTTAGTTGGCCTGTCCTCCTCCCGATTTGCTCAGTTGTTTCAAGCAGCATGTTTTTCCTGGTCCACTGAGCCACATCACCTACCATTTCTGGGCCACAGATTTCATGTCAGGAACGTGAGAGGACTGAACTGGATCAGGGGCTTTCAACCTAAGTGCTAGGTAGAATTTGGGGGATGCTGAGTTTCATGTAGATCCGCTAGAATGTGGGGGAGCCTGGGTGGCTCATCGGTTAAGCGTCTGCCTTCTGCTCAGGTCATGATCTCAGGGTCCTGGGATTGAGCCCCGCATCGGGCTCCCTGCTCAGCGGGGACCCGCTTCTCCCTCTTTCTCTCTTCCCCTCCCCCCTGCTCATACTCTCTCTCAAATACATACATAAAATAAAAAAATCGACTAGCATGCAAGCTTCAGGAGGGCAGGAACTGTACTACTTGCTCCTGGCACACTGCCTGGTCACTAGTGAGCATTTGATAAGTGGATTGTATGAACATGTATGCACATTTATAGTATTATAGTGCATCCGGTATGTTTTATACATTGGAGTTGCCCGTAGACTTCCATTCGACGGGGAGGGGAGTGCCCTGCCAACCTCTGGAAACTGCAGACCCACCTGAGCTCTGAGATCATCGCTGCTCCAGCTGCCGGGGGCCAGTGAAACAAGCTCATTTCTATCCGCTCTCCCAGAGCATACTTGGATCCGGTCGGCTCTGTGGCCTCCATTGTCAGCCTGTGAAGCATTCCGTGGCTTGGCAGGGTTTGGGGCCTGGGCTGGCAGAAAGCACCCCTTGAAAGGGGCTCGGCAGATTTTTCCATTGCAGCGTAACCCCCATGACACAATTAGGCAAATTTTGGGTTTTGTGTTGCATTAACTGCTTGTTGATAAGTAGAACGAGCAGGATCCCCCCCCCCCCCCCCCGTTATTTGGATGAGAAGATTTAAAACTTTTAAAAAATGAGCCCTTTTCTTTCCATCCCACACTTTGCCATTTTGAATTTCAAGGTTTCATGTTCTTACACCTTTTTTTTCCCTCCCTCAAAACTCTTCTTTCTTAGCCGGGTTCTCCTGCAGGCAATTGTGGCTTCAGTGGGTGCAAATGAATGTTCTGCTGCCTTGTTTGTTCTTCAGTGGCAACAAAGTACAAAGATAGCTTTAGCTTTTGGCAGGTGGGAAGTTCTTCTGTGTACAAGGAGGAGCTTTTTCCCAGGTTATTAGAATGCCCTCCTGGGTTTCAGATATCAGGAGTTTTTATTTCTAAAAGTATTTTCCTTCAACAGATGCATTTATCAGCCCTGTTAAAGCAGGAAACGAAAACATTGCTATAAATGAGGTATTTGTTTTGAGTATCTGTTAGTCCATTGCACTATAGATAGAGACACGGGTCTCAGAGGCTGACTTATTTGGCCTGTCCCCCCTCCCGATTTGCTTAGTTGTTTCAAGCAGCGTGTTTTTTTGGTCCCATCGCCCCATCCTTCCCTCTTTCCGTATGACCTGCAGGACCAAGGACAGTGGGCATCTAGGGGACTGACGGTGTGTCGAGGATGAGAAGAGCTGGCTTTTTGTTCTCTGAGCACCCTGTGCCAGGCTCCATGTTAAGAACTTTATCTGAACTGTCTCATTCAGTCCTCATAACGACCCTGTGAAGTAGATGTTTTTATTCCCATTTTATGAATGAGGACATTCATACCTAGAGAGGTAAAAATTGGCCCAAGCTCGCACAACCCGGCAGTGTTCAAGCCTGGATGTGAACTCAGATGGCCTGACCCCCATAGCTCTTGCTCTTACCCCCTAAAGCAGTGATTCGCAACAGATGGGGGGGCAGTTGTCGGAGACATTTATGATTGTTACCACTTGCGAGGGGGACAGGAAGGGTACTCCTGGCATCTAGTGGATAGAGGCCCAAGACAACTGCTAAATATCAAACAGTGCACAGGCCAGTCCCCCCCCCGCCCCTGGCCCAGCAAAGTTTCCCGCACCCTGAATGTCCTAGCGCGGAGTTTGACCTGCCCTCCGGGAATGTGTGTTTTCTGTTAACCTTTTAACCTTAAACCTAATAGCTTCTCTCCACCCGCCCTACTAAAATAAAATATATCAAGTGTGGTATTTTTTTAGAAGAGATAGAAGTTGAGGGGGATGTGATGGAATGATTCAAAGAATCCAACTGCTGCCTAAGGACAGAGAACTTGATCAACTTTTTTTTTTGTGGGGTGCTGAAAATAACTCTAACCTGGTGAGAAAGAGAGTCTCAGCAAGGAGAACAGTTTTGTTCGGGCCCCACTGTAACCCAGAAGCTGGTGCTGGCTTCGTGTGCGTTCACAGCCTGCCTGTTTCAGATTCGGTCCCAAAGTCTCTGGGTGCCCAGTGCCATTTAAGGAAGGACGTTGACCCTTGACAGCGCTTTTCATGGAGTTGGTGGTGAGGGCGGAACCCAGCGTGAGGGAGTTGAAACCTGAGTCTGGAACTACCTGTCAGAAACTCCCTTCTGGCAAATGCCCAGGATCTGGTTGCCACGGTTGTGGGAACGATTGTGAAAACCCTGGAGCTCTAAGGGGTTCTCTGAACTCAAAAGAGAAAAACTTAAGAATTTTAGATGAGCGAAATATAAGAGCTCATTTCTGGGTTAGGCGAACAAACGTATAGCTTCTTCAACGCCTTGAACTTTTAGGTGGCTATGTATTTTTCTCATTTCATTTTTATTTGCTTCAAGTTCTACCAAGTAGAGGTTTATTTCTATCCATTAAACACTAAAAAAATATTACAAAGGTTAAGGAATTTTCATTTTTTTATTGTAAAAAAATTGAAAATTTCCCATCTTAACCAGTTTTAAAGATGTAGTCCAGTAGGAATTTTCTGGTTTTATCCCTCAGTTTCAGTGATAGTTCACTCGGGCCCGTTTTCTCCCAGTCACATAGCTAAAGTAGATTTCATTTACTCATTGGTTGATTGAGTTAACAAATATTTGAATGCTTACCACCTGTGAGATAGAATAGGAGCGTTGTTTTGTTTGTTCCAAGATAGAAACTTGTCATGTTTTTCCAATTAGAAGCCAAGTGTTTGTTGCAAAGAGTTTAGAAAATACAGAAAAACATAGTCACTCCTAATCCTACACGTTTATTAATTACTGTTGCCAAGTTAGTATATCCTTCCAGATTGTTTTTTGTTATTGTTATTGCTGATCTCTGTCTTACTATATTGGTACCCCAAATGCTATCATACTCTATACTGTAGTGTTGTTAACCATTTTCAGTTAATACAGTGTGGCTATTTTTCCATGGCAGTAAATTTTTCTGTATCATCTGTATGATCACTGTGGTGGGTGCTTTGTATTCAGTGATGTGAACCTACCATAATTTCGGTGGTTAGTCTTTCAGTGAACATCCAGGTTTCCTTTCTCTCTTCTAAACAGCATGTAGGTGGTCATTCTTACTTATAGCTTTGTGTTCTTGCTTAGTGAGGGTAGAAAAAGGTCTCTTGTTTTTATTGCTGTATTCCTGGGAATTAACACTATGCATAGTAGGTGTAGAGTACAATGAGTGAATGAATGCCTGGTTATTTCCATAGGGTTAGGAATAGGGCTTTTAATGTGGGATAGGACTTCATGGTGATGTAGGGAGCTTGGCGATTGGGGTGGTTGGGCTGCTTGGGGGCAGGGCTGTATTTAATAGAGGTCATCCAGATCCACTGAGGCCAGACATTGCCTGGGAGAGAGAAAGGGGCACGGAGAAGGAGATGCCTTCTTCAGATATTTGTTGGGTGCTTACTGTACACCCAGGGGCCGGCAAGAAAAAGTGTTTCCTCTCCTACCACCTCCTTCCCACGCAGCCAGTTTCCCTTTAGCAGGTAACCCTTCTCACCCTCTCTGTGCCAGCAGTAAGCGGGACAGAATGGCAGAGAGCCAACCAGATTGAAATTCTGGCTCTACCACTCATCAGCCTTCTGACCAGAAGTTGCCTAATGTCTCTGAGCCTCTGTCTCAGCTCTGTAACTTTGGGGTGATAAAATAATAATAATAATAGTTGTGTCTTGCGGAGACTAAGGGATGAATAAATGTTAGCTATTGTCAGCTAATATTGTGGATTAAATACACTGTAATGAGCTGCCCTCTCTTCTTTTGTATGGGAGAAAGCCCCTGTAAGCCCCAAAGCAGTTTACTGACACGTGTATAATACGTGTTGAGTTTCCTACCACAGGATCGCTTTGTGCCTTAGGGACCACCTGCCACTTGTGTTTGTTGTTTGGTGAGATAGTTCTCTACTGAGCAGAGGGAGTTCTGTGTTCTTGCCCTCTCAACTTTGGAGTCTCCTCGTTCCCTTGCATAGCTCCCAGTAAAGGACAGCCTGTGACACCATGGTGGCAAGCGTTGCTATTTACTGTCACCTCTGCCTTCTTGTAATAAAAAGGTCTCTGCCAGCTCGATGGGAAGCTGTTTTTGAGCTTGGGTCACAATGAGCTGCAAAATGTTGGTTGTGGGCTCTAGAGTTTAAATAAATATTGCTTGTCAGAGTAGAATCAGTTGTTCATTACCTCTCCGCGGACCCCTGGTGACTCATAAGTAAGCCTAAAACCTCAAAGGAGGACGAAGCAAAGCGGGTTGTGACATCGCATGCACAGTATTGTGTATTACTGAAAGATGTGGAAATCTAAATATAGTTAAAGGTTAGAGACACTAGTTGAATAAAAAAATTTGAACCCAGTTTTTGTGCTTTAATGTTTTGCTTCTGTTTCTTTGATAATATAAACCCCACAGCATGCCCAGGAACCTGGGTTCTGCTTTTAACACCTTCAACAGCTTCAGTATTTGAGGAACTTCACTACCAGTGCCCTATCTCACCACCCATTATTAAGGCACAGTATTATAGTTCTTGTAGTTACAGAAGGCTTGTATGTCTTTCCTCTGCTCTGCTAGGGCTCCTATATTTCCAGGTTGGGAGAAACAACTGCATGAAGGGTGGTGTCAGATTTGGAGATTTCTTTCCTTTCGAAGTTTGGACTTAATTTAGACACACTAAAGCCAACGTGGCTATCCAGAATTCTTGAGGAATAAGTCCTTCTGAATGAATGTTTTCTGCCTTGCTGAGGGATTTACTGCCCCCGAACTAAAGTGCTGAAGGTCAGAATATAATAGTGACCCTCTTTGGGATGTTCTTGTGGCTAAAGTGTCCTCCTTTGCCTTCCTAAGTGGAACGAAGGGAACACGGTGGATGAGTGAGCACAGTGCCCTGTGTGAGCTGTACCACGAGAGCAGAAGCCGGAAGCAAGTGATGCTCACATTCCCTGTGGGGTGTTTGAAGGGCTTTCAGCTGCTCCAGTTCCTAGTTCTTGCTTCTCTTTAGGACTCGTTTTTCTCTTTCTTGCTTTGGGGTTAACTCCGTGTGCTTGCCTCTTGCAGTTCGTTTTCCTTTCTTTCTTTTTTTAAAAAAGATTTTATTCATTTATTTGAGAGAGAGAGAGAGAAGATAGAGCACTAGTGGCAGGGAGAGGCAGAGGGAGAGGAAGCTGAGCAGGGAGCCCGACACAGGGGCTCGATCCCAGGACCCTGGGATCATGACCTGAGCCGGAGGCAGACGCTTAACCGACTGAGCCACCCAGGCATCCATCCCCTGCAGTTCATTTTTGAACATCTAAGTATTTATGGATGGTGGGGATATCTTATAACTTCTTGCAGGGGTGACAAAAATGTAGCATGAATGCCAGCATGCCTCTGGCAGGTGGTACTTATTTTTTCTGGGGAGACATTGAGCCTTAGGTTGCACCTCAGACAGCATTCCAGGCCAGCACCTCTGGTGGGCTGTGTGATGTGAGATGAAACCTATTTACCTACTATCTCTTGTCTGCCTAGGCTCCTTCAATTTTCAAGTGAGGAAAATGAAGCCCCAGAGGGGAAAGATGACTTACGCAAAGCCACTCAGAGCTAGAATCCAGGTCTTCTGGTTCTTGGGCCAGAGAACTCCCACCAGTTTTTCCCTCCGAGCAGCTGTGGGCTTAAGCAAGGCTGTTGTAACCGTGAAAATAAGACTTGAGGGAGGGAGGGACGGTCATAAATAAGATACCTGTTCTATGTGTGTGCACAGATTCTGCGACGTCTCTTTGGCTCTCTTCCTGATTCTTTGCTATTTCTAATTGGAGTTGCCAGCTGGGGCTTCTAAGTAATAAAGGAATTATGCTTTTTAATTTGGCAGAGGTTAGTTAAAACCAGCCCTAGCTCATGTCCTCACATGCCTGAGATCAGTCCTTTGGAAGAACTATCTGTGCCCAAAGCCAGGGCAGGGGAGGGGAGACTGATAGTTGTTTATTTGTTGTGGAGGGGGGATGTGTGGTGTCCTTAGATAGGAGAAGAAGAGTTACTCTAAGCAGGGAGGCCCAGCTCCAGGTAGCAGCAAGTAGCTGGCTTATCCTTTCATTTTTTTGATTCTGCCCTGGCCAGGACAAAGCCCCTTCTGTTTCCAAAAGCCTTTGCTATTCATACTGTTGCTATTTTTTTTTTTTTTAAGATTTTTATTTTTGGGATGCCTGGGTGGCTCAGCCGGTTAAGCATCCCCCCTTTGGCTCAGTTCATGATCTCAGGGTCCTGGGATTGAGTCCCGCATTGAGGGGAGCCTGCTTCTCCCTCTGCCTGCCACTCCCCCTGCTTGTGCTCTCTCTCTCTCTCTCTCTGATAGATAAATAAAATCTAAAAGATAGAAACATTTCATTTTTAAGCAATCTCTGCACCCAACATGGGGCTCGAACTTACCCTGAGATCTAGAGTGGCACTCTCCACCAACTGAGCCAGCCAGGTGCCCTCATACCATTGCTATTTTAAATGAAGTTACATAGAGGGTATAAAGGGCTCTTTGAAGACTTTTCTTTTTTGCTATGTTTGGGGGAGGGGAAGGTTCTTCAGAAAGGAAAAAACATCATATAAGTCAACACCATATTTGCAAATGCTTCTGTATCAATATTTTCAAACTTAACTTTTCTTAGGCAATTTTCTTTTCTTTTTTTAATCGTAAGAGTGACACCTGAACATGATAAAAACCCAAGCAGAGGAGTGCAGTGAGAAGTCAACATCGTGTTTTCCTCCCATATCTAGACCCACTCTACAGATAATCAGCATCAGTGGTCGCTGCAGGCACATGTACGTTAGCGGCCCCCCGCCCCCTACTCCCCCCCACCGCCGGGCATGCATATAAAATATCAGGGCATGCTGCCTGTGCTTTCTGGCGCTGTCATAAAAATGTACCATGGCCAGAGTGGTTTAAACAACAGAAATTTCATTTCTCACAGTGCTGGAGGCTGGAATTCCTAGATCAAGGAGTTGGCAGGCTGGTCTCTTTTGAGGCCCCTTTCTTTGGCTTCGGGATGGCAGTCTTCTCCCTGTGTCTTCATATGGTCTACTTTCTGTGTGTGTCTCTCTCCTGACCTCCTCTTACAAGGACACTAGTCATGTTGGATTAGCACCCACTCCAATGACCTTATTTAACTTTAATTACCTCTTTAAGAACCCTGTTTCCAAATATAGCCACATTCTGAGGTAGTGGGGCTTGAGACTTTGAACATATGAATTTTCAGGGTTGGGGAGGGGAGAAGAGAGGGCACAATTCAGTCTACAAACTGACTTACTTTTTTTAACTAGACCCTATTGTATACATAGCCCATTATTTTTCCAGTCCCCATGTAGCTGGAGAAAAAGACTGTTTTTATGCATATAATGAACAATGTTATACAAAATCCCTGTGCCCTTCTGCAAGCATATTAGCAGAATGAACTTTCGGAAGAACTGCAAGCATTATCCTCCAAAGAGATTTCTTGGGTCTCTCTTGAGTGTATAATCATTTCTTGTGGGAAAGGAAAGTATGCAGTATCTACAAATTAAAGCCCTTGATGCTCTTCATAATAAAATGCTGGTATGAGAGATTCAGAGTGCATCACATGACTTGTGAACTTGGCCCTATGGAGTGGGATTGCCAGCCATTTTGTTTGAGGAGTTTTGCTATTATGACTTTATCATATATTATTCATTATTCATCATTATTTATTCTATTGAGTCATTGATGGGTGCTGTTTTATTCATTTATTTTATTTTATATTTTTAAAGTAGACTATTATTTTAGAGCAGTTTTAGGTTCACAGCAAAACTGAGAGGAAGGTACAGAGCCATCTCCTGCCCCCACACATGCATAGCCTCTGCATTGTCAACAGCCCTCACAGGGTGGTACACTTGTTACAATTAATGAATCTACATTGACAAATCATTATTAACTAAAGTCCATAGTTTGCGCTAGGGTTCACTCTTATGTTGTCCGTCCTTCATTTATTTGGTTTTTTATACCCTAATTTGTTCAGTAAAAGTTTAGGCTCTCTGGAGCCAGAGGTAACAAGACTTGTGACAGAGCTGGAAGTTAGGATGGCCAGGAATTGATTTTTTCCAATTTGAAGATCAGTGTGGGTGACATGCTCAAAGTAATAAACCCGTAAGTGGCAGGGGCTGGATGTGAACCCATTTTATTCCAAATTATGCTCTTCCTAAAAGAAGTGGTAAGTCAGCAGCACTGTGAGATTTTCTAGATGCTAGTATAACATTTCTTTTAAGAATGCCATTTTGAATATACACTTGGTATATATGTCAATGTCTAGGTTAAGATAGTGCACTTGTATCCTTGGTTATTGGCATAGTTTGATTTGATGAGTAACTCTTAGGCTAGTAGAGAATGGCTGTTAGATTCTAATATTAGGTGTGGGTATATGTGCACACACACCTGTATATACACACACAGATACACATACTTACACGTGTGCGTGTATATATATCTATATTTAATTTTATTTATTTATTTGACAGAGAGAGGGAACACAAGCAGGGGGAATAGGGGAGGGAGAAGCAGGCTTCCCACGGAGCAGGGAGCCCGATGCGGGGCTCAATCCTAGGACCCTGGGATCATGACCTGAGCCGAAGGCAGACGCTTAACAACTGGGCTACCCAGGCGCCCCTGTGCATGTATATTTTAAAAATGCCATAGCACTCTAAAGAGTGAAAGTGAAAAGTAAGGAAAGTTTGAAAAGTTAAATCCATACGATGACACATGACTTTAATGATAGGAGTATTCTAAGCAAGCAGTATGATTTTCTTTTCACATTTTCTGTTACTACTTGCCTTTAAATAATAACAAAGAATAATCTATAAAATAATTTATATAAATATGTAATATAAATACACAAATAAATACATTTATAAATTTAAATAAATAAAATACAATGTAAATATAACTATAAGAATAAATATAAAAATAAAATATAAAATCTGGAGATAGTTTGAATGTTGATTGTACTATGGGAACATTCTATCATGGGAAGCATTAAGTGCTTTAAAAATACTTCTTTTCCTAAATAGAAGAAATATTTTATTGCATATGAATTTGAAAACCAGTAAGACTGGTTATTTAAAACCACAGAACTAAAAAAAGTTAGCAGCCAACAAAGGAGATAGTTGGGAAAGAATTTGGGAGGTGAGGAAGAGGAAGGCAAGGGCCAAGAGAAAAGATTGCTATGTCAGTCGAAGGAGAGAGCGGGAAAGAAGGTGGGGGAGAGGGGAAATTTGGGCCTAAGGGTGGAAAGAGGTCAGCAAAGTCAGGGATAGAGGATGTGAGTGAATTATAAAGGAAGGTGACCTATCAGAACCACACACATGCAGCAGTGTTGGGATCTCTCTTGTGTGAGCTGTTAGCCCAGCCCAAGCAGAGTGACTTATCTTACAAGGCAGTCGCCTACCCTTATGAGGCCAGAAGAGTCTTTTGAGGAAGACAGTTTGGAAAACTGAACATAAGATGGAAAGAGTGCATTAGCAAACATGCGAAGTGACGAAATAGTATGCAAAGTACTCAAACAATGAATGGTGTTACTGGGCAGAGAACCAGTTCTGAACTCAGCCTCGGCTGCTTCAAAAATCAATACTTGGGAGACAAATGATGGTGGGAAATGAAAGGCTGCTTTATTCAGGAAGCTGGCAGCCTGGGAAGATGGTGGACTAATGTCCCAAAGACCGTCTTCCCTGTCCAGTTGAAGCCAGAGGGTTTTAAAGAGGAAGGTGCGGGACATTGGAGGCTGGGGGTGGGCTACCTGCAGGAGAAGGTGGTGCCAAGGTGGATAGTCGTAGACGTGATCCTGAACAGACTTGCTGGCATCAGTAGCAGCTGTGTTCCAGTGAGGTCAGGACTTCTCTGGGCAAGTCTGGTCCTTTACTCCTTAAGGTGTAAAGGTGGTCTGCAGTTCTCAAGGAAAGTAGGTTAGTTCATCTACAGACCAAGGGAGTGCATAAGCTTGAAGCTTTGTGTGGTGTTATAATGGCGGTTTCCTGAAGTAAATGAAGGAAGGTGTGAAAACATGGTTATGATTACAGCCTGTATACCTGTGACCTCTTCTCATTGTAAGTGATGTTTACAGTGTGGCATTCGAAGCGATGCTTGTTTTCAAACCATGCGACGCCACGAACTTCCTTCCAAATCATCACCAAGAAATTGAATTTTTAGGTTTTAGACTTTATGTTGACTGTAGTTTTTTTTTTTTTTTAATTTCTATTTATCTGAGAGAGCGAGCATGCGAGAGACAGCCTGAGCAGGGGGAGGGGCAGAGGGAAAAGCAGACTCCTCCCTGAGCAGGGAACCAGATGCGGTGCTCAGTCCCGGGACCCCAATGTGGAGCTCAGTCCCGGGACCCCGGGATCATGACCTGAGCTGAAGGCAGATGCCCAACCAACTGAGCCACCCAGGCGCCCTGACTGTAGTGTTAATATCTGTAAGGTTTAGTTGTTATTTGCAGGTTATGGTAATTTCTTTTGTAAAATTCCCTGTTTGCTTAAGAGAATCCCTTCCTGACATCAGGTGTGTTAGATCAAGTCACCTATGAGACCATAGCACAAGCATAAATACTGTTACTACCCCAGTTTTATAAATGAGGAAACTGAGTCTTAAAAGGGTAAATACCTTGTACTCACGGTACACAGCTAGTAGACCGAGGAGCCAGGTTCCAAACTCTGGCAGGCTGACTTTGAGCCTGAACCTTCTTTTTTTTTTAAAAAAAAACACCACATTTATTTATTTATTAGAGAGAGAGGGGGAGAAAGGGGCCAGAGAGGCAGAGGGAGAGAGAATCTCAAGCAGACTCCGTGCTAAGCATGGAGCCCAATGCTGGGCTCAATCTCACGAATGGAGACCATGACCTGAGCCGAAACTAAGAGGCAGAGGCTTAACCGACTGAGCCACCGAGGCACCCCTAGAGCCTGAACTTTTATTTTTTATTTTTTAAAAAATATTTAATTAATTTATTTATTTGAGAGAGAGAATGAGATAGAGAGAGCATGAGAGGGGGGAGGGTCAGAGGGAGAAGCAGACTCCCTGCTCAGCAGGGAGCCCGATGCGGGACTCCATCCTGGGACTCCAGGATCGTGACCTGAGCCGAAGGCAGTCGCTTAACCAACTGAGCCACCCAGGCACCCGAGCCTGAACTTTTAAAACAACACTGCCCCCATCGCCCTATGCTTTCCTAAAGATCGAGTTTCTTTTTAGCGCAGTGAAAATACTGTGTATGATGTTATAATGATGGTTATGAGTCATTATACGTTTATCCAAACCAACTGGACATACAACACCAAGAGTGAACCCTTAGGTAACCCGTAGACTTTGGGTGATGATGATGAAATGCAAGCGTAGGTTCATCCTTGGTAAAAAAACGTACCATTTTGGTGAGTGGTATTGCTAATGGGGGAGGCTTTGCATGTGCGGGAGGAGGGGTATATGGCAAATCTCTGTGTCTTAATTTTATTGTAAACCTCAGAGTGGTCTAAAAAAAGAGTCTTTAAAAAGAAAAAAAATTAACACCAGTCTCAAACTTGAAAATTTAATCCCTGTTTTATTTAATATTCCTGGATTATGTCTAGTTGCATTGACCAATGAAGCC
Source organism: Zalophus californianus (assembly GCF_009762305.2). Taxonomy (NCBI): domain Eukaryota; kingdom Metazoa; phylum Chordata; class Mammalia; order Carnivora; family Otariidae; genus Zalophus; species Zalophus californianus. The sequence continues at coordinate 60,655,975 of NC_045599.1, read as the reverse complement.
CCATCAGAGGTAGGGGAAAAAAAATCCATTTCCCCACATAAAAGGTGCGTGTTGCCAGGGGTACAGCAGGATCTCTGTGCTTCTCGGCACCCGGGCCTGCTCGTTAGCCTAAAAGCTTACCATTAGGGGCATGGAGCTGCGTAAGGGGCACCTGTGCCTTTGGAGCTTCAAGTTACACTCCCATTATTGCCTGCAAAGGAGGCTTCCTACCCGCCCACATAGCCTTTCCCATCCAACCATCCCGGGGAGTTTATACAGTTCATTCTTTGCCTCACGGGTTTTTGGCAAGTCCCTTTCTTGGGCCCAGCTTCTTGTTTTTTTTTTCCCCCCCACGTTCTTCCCACCCCACTTTGTCCCTTTTCTCGTTCTTGGCTTCTTCTCTTACTCCTTAGTGATCTCCGAAATCTTCGTTTTCCCTCGGAGCACTGACGACAGGGCTTCAAGGGGAACCGTGAGTGTTGAGTGTAATGACTGGGCATCTCCCGAGCCACATGCCTGCCTTCCACCAAAGACACCATCAGACCCTCCACGGTGAGAGCCTTGTTCCCACGCTGCGCTGTTCCCGCGCGTCCCGTGGGCAGGCTGGCTCCGGGCAGCGGTGGCCTGGACGGTGGACCTGCAGAGGGCTGGCGTCCGGGGGTCTGTCAGGCCGTGGCTCTGAGAGGCTGTTTTGTGTCCGCTCCCTAGCTGGCCTGCTGCTGCGGCTCTGCCGGCTGCTCCCTGTGCTGCGGCTGCTGCCCCAAGATCCGACAGTCCCGGAGCACGCGCTTCATGTACGCGCTCTACTTCATCCTCGTCGTCCTGCTCTGCTGCGTCATGATGTCCAGGACCGTGGCTAACGAGATGAAAGAGCGTGTAAGTCGGCCTCTGTCCAGCCCCTCCTGTTTCTGACGGTTGAGGAGGGCGTGTGGGAAGCTTTCAATGCAGGCGGTGGGGCCCAGCCACCCTGGTGTGGTTTGGGGTCTACTCGTGTTCTCTGAACCTTCCGGAAACCTTTTCGGTGCTTTCCTGCCAAGCGGGGGAGCCGCTCAGCGGCTTGCACTTTAGCAGTAGTACAAATACGATCCGACGCTTCGGGTGTGGTGTGTGTTTGGCCGTAGCCTTGTTTATAGCTGTCCCTCCTCGGGTGTACGGTCTTTCCTTGTCGACTTCGTACTTTTCCCTTGTCGTCAGGATGGCCGCCAGGGTCTCAAGTGGCAGCTGTTGAAAACTCATCTTGGCCTACGTGGGAAGCATGATAAAGCTTAGAAAATCCCACAGATAATGGGGAGTGGGCTCTAGGGCGATTTTTACTTTGCTCATGTATTGTTTGTGGGTTGGGTGTCTCCAGGGTTGCCGGATAGATTTCTGGCCATTTCTTGGGCAGTGTATCATGCTGCGGCGGGCCTGGTGATGTGATGCTGATGAAGACACATAGGACCTTTCTGTGGACTTTCCCCATGGAAGGCCTTTTAATCAGCCAGATGATGGGGACATGTTGGGGGTTTTGAGGGAGCCCAATAAATAACATTTCCTAGGTTCTAAACAAATTGACAAAAAGAGACTACAGGGTCAGCAGATAGATGCCAGGCATCACCTTAATCCCTCGTAAAGCTGATGTGAGACAGTGTGGCTTGGATCTGCAGAGAAGTGGGCTTCCTACTACTGAACCCCAAAACGAGTTAGGCTTTTTCACGGGGGGACCCCACCCATTACCAGTCTCACTGGGCTGGACCAGACTTCTCCTACAGAGGTACACAGTTTACTAGGAAGAGCGGCAGGCGTGTTGCAGCTCTGGTCCGAGGAAAGCCTGGCTATCCAACCCTGTTTTCCTGGGGCCCAGCAGAATGAGGATGGGGAGGAGGCCAGGGGGAGCGCTCCAGTGGTCCCCCTCTACATTGGAGGTGACATCACCAGGAGCAACTCCCAAGCAAGAGTCTGTTCTCCGCAACCTTAGGCTGATCATACAGACTATCTTAAATACCCTCTCAAGTGCTTCCAAACAACCATTTCCTTAAAAGCACTTGATACATTCTTATCCATTAGGTCCTTTGAAGAGTTCTGTTGGGTAATGCTTTGATCACTGTGGCTGTATGGCCTGGAATATAGTGGAGCCACTGTGGAAGCTTGTGAAATTGCGATTCCCTGCTGACTGCTTTAAACGTTGGCTCTCTCCTCAGTAAGGCACTGCAGCGGGGGCTCTGGGGCATTCAAACTTGTGAGAGATGGGGCTTCTCCTGCAGAAAACAGGGTGTAAAGTCTTCTGAGGCATAAACAAGGTAGAAATTAGTAAGTGCCGTATGAGGGGAGGCATGAAGTGCTTTGGAAATTTGAGGGCAGGGAGACCCAGAGCTAAGGCTGCCTTGTTAGGCCACACCAGGCTTTGCTGTACGTTGGTGGTAGTTAGCACCAATTCTCTTCGTCATACTGTGGTTGGATCTTGTATGTTTGTATGCAGGAAGTTTGAGAGGAGAAATACTGAAAGGGCATTTGATCTCCCATTTATCACCTTTGTTTTTCAGGTAACTTCGTGTTCTCTATCAAAATGCAGTAGGCGTTGGTTTGAGGGTCCACTGTGGTTGTGGCAGGAACTCTGAGCGGGTATCAGATGTCTCTGCTGCAATTCTGGCCCTTCAGAAATTTTCAGTCTCATAGAATTAAGCTTTGGATCCAAGAAGCAAAACCCGAGACTCTACAAACATACAGTGGTGAACCCATCTGAAACATGGTTACTCGAGGGCGGGGTTCCTTTGGGAGCCACAGGTATACATTTTAGGATATGACTTTAATAATAAAAATAATTTCAACATTTGATGGCTGTCCAAGTAACCTGCCCCCATGAAACACTCCTTTATAACTTCAGCCAGTGTCTATGATTTCCAGGTCTTTGTAGAACGTTTAAGAAACAGAAGATGTTGAGTGTTGAGTGGTATCACTAAGGGAGGCTCCATGGAAGTGACTTGGATAATAATAATTATTTTAATTGCTAATATGTATTGGGTGATACCAGGTGCCAGGTTTTATTCTGAGCATTTTACCTGAATCCTCTTGGTTCCTCACTACTGCACTCAGCTGAACAGAGGTGCTGAGGCATTGAATCATTTCAGTACCTTGCCCGAGGGCTCCAGCTCTAAGTGGTACAGTTGGGATTTGAACCCAGGCTGAATGTGTTCTTCGTGCCTAGGCTGTGTAGGTGGACAGGAGGGCAAAGAGATGAGACATGGGTAGGTAAAATGGCCTTGCAGGGATTTTAGTGCCAAGGTTAGGCATTTGACCATGGTTTGGTGGCCAGTTGGAAGCCATTATCGATTCTTGAGTAGGAACGTGTCCTTATAGAAACAGACAGATATTTAGGGAGGTGAGCCCAGCAGTGGTGTGTGTGTGTGTACAGTGTGATTTGGGGTCAGAGCAGGGTGGGGGGTAGGGGCAACCCTGACTCCTCACATTGGCTCTTCTAAGTGTTTCTATGCCTGTCTCTTGAATGTACTTATTTAAAAATGGTTTGGCTGGCCTTTATGCATAGGGAATGAGGTCTCTGTGGGGAAAACCAGTCCTTTTCCATTTTTAGGGCCTCATAGAGGGCGGCCAGCTGGTCACAAAGTCAGCTTGTTTGCAGCCTATAGAATGGAGGCTGACCTCATCCTCAGGCAATGCTTGAGGGCGGGTGTTGAAAGGTCACCTTGTGGGGACACCCACTGGGCTTCTGAGGCAGTCCTCGCCCCCACTTTGTTGGGACTGTGGAAATGTTTGAGGATGTGCTGGGAAGAGGAGAGAGCGTGTATGCTTTGCTTGTAACTGCCCGGATGGGAGTGTCATGGCCTCCTACCCAGCATTCTCACCTTTGTGTGCAGAGGATGGGACTCTCTCCAGAGCCACACGGGCCTTTGGTGCGTGGGTTCAGAACACGAGGGCAGCCCTCCTTTTCAGTTGGTGTTTTTTTTTTTGGCCTTGGTTTCAAAATGTGGCCCAAGTTTAAATTTGAGCAGGAGGGAGCTGCAAGGAGCTGCCCAGCCAAACTTCATCCTTCCTCCTTTCACTAGGGAAACTCTTCTTTCCCATAAGAACTTTGGCTCAGAGCAAACTCTACCAGTGCTGGTGATGATGCAGGGCGGATTTCTGTCTTCTCCTGGGGCAGCTTTCCCCTCCTAAAATGTAGGAGCCTTTTTACTGAAGGTCATTCATGTCATTAATCCTGTAATTCAAAGCAGGTATAGTCTTTTTTTTTTTTTAAGATTTATTTATTGGGGCGCCTGGGTGGCTCAGTCGTTAAGCGTCTGCCTTCGGCTCAGGTCGTGATCCCGGGGTCCTGGGATCGAGCCCCTCATCGGGCTCCCTGCTCAGCGGGAAGCCTGCTTCTCCCTCTCCCACTCCCCCTGCTTGTGTTCCCTCTCACGCTGTGTCTTTCTCTCTCAGATAAATAAATAAATAAAATCTTTAAAAAAATAGGATTTATTTATTTGAGAGAGAGAGGAGAGGGAGAGAAAAATATCCCCAGCAGACTGCCCACTGAGCGCAGAGCCTAATGCTTGGGCTCGATCTCATGACCCCAAGATCATGACCAGAGCCCGTCAAGAGTTGGAGGCGTAACCTACTGAGCCACCTAGGCTCCCCAAGCAGGTATAGTTTAGGTGTGGTTTTGGAATGTTGGGTGAAGTCCTGAGCTGAAGGCTGAGAAAGAATTCTTGAGACATCTTTGATGCAAAAAGGTGATTTTATTTTATTTATTATTTTTTAAAGATTTTATTTATTCATTTGAGAGAGAGAATGAGAGATAGAAAGCACGAGAGGGAAGAGGGTCAGAGGGAGAAGCAGACTCCCCGCTGAGCAGGAAGCCCGATGTGGGACTCGATCCCGGGACTCCAGGATCATGACCTGAGCCGAAGGCAGTCGCTTAACCAACTGAGCCACCCAGGCGCCCTATTTTTTTATTTTTTTAAAATTCATTTTTTAAATTTTTTTTAAAAGATTTTATTTATTTATTTGATAGAGAGAGCGAGAGAGCACAAGCAGGGGGAACAGTAGAGGGAGAGGGAAAAGCAGGTTCCCTGCCAAGCAGGGAGCCCGATGCGGGGCTCGATCCCAGGACCCTGGGATCATGACCTGAGCCGAAGGCAGACGCTTAATGACGAGCCACCCAGGTGCCCCACAAAAAGGTGATTTTATTAAAGCACAGGGGACAGGACCCGTGGGCAGAAAGAGCTGCTGCCCTGGGGTTGTGAGGGGTGGCTGATTATATACTTGGAGTTGGGGGAGGTAAGGACAAAGGGAAGTCTTCAAAAGGACTTTCATATGCGAAAGAAGACTCTCGGGGATGCTGGAGGCCTGGTTAGTGTCAAGTTAAGGTTGTTTTTCCTCCTAGTAAGGTATTAAGACAGTTGGGAGTGTCCTGGAGGAACATTATACTCAGCCTGCCTCAAGTTGTCAGTGGGCTGCAGGTTACATGGCAATTTTATTTTATTTACTTTTCCCATATCACTGTGGGGGAGAGGGTGCTGTTAGGGCTCCAGGAAATTGAGTCTATGGGCTTCTGAAAGTTAGGCTATTGGTTAGAATGCTATTTCCTTGTAAATCACTAAGACGTTTGTAAACTGATGGAGATTCCTGTCCTGCAGGACTGTGATCTCTGTCAGTTAACTGTTCGTTTTTCCCTTCGCTTAGCTTTAGGGCAGCCTGGAGTGACTGAGGAATGTCACACCATCCCACCAGGGGGGAGGGGCTGGTTTGTGGGGTGTCCGCTTGTGCTTTGTCCTCAGCTTGCCTTCTGCTCCCTCATCAGTCTGAGATAGTTGATTCTAGGGGATTAAAAATCCATTTCAGAATGTAGGACGAGAGAGAGTTAAGCCTCCTGACCTGCACCACTAAGTCAAGATGTAACTTCTCTACTTGGAAGCAAATGATGACACTTTGAGGTTTTGGTCCCCTTGGAATCTGCCTGGCTTTTTAAGACGGAGGAGAAAGGGAAAGGTTCTCCTTGTTTCCTGTGGAGGAGGGGCCTCTAAAACCCAAGCTGCTTTGGAGAGGGCAGGACAGGTGATTTATGTGGCCCTCAGGCCTTCCTCCCTGTGAGCTCAGGTGCCAGGCCAGCGTAGGAAGAGCCTTAAATGGGCCTAACCTGAACCGTATTAGATCCATTTTTTTCACTCGCGTCCCACATTGTCCCCAGGCTGCTTTCATTCATTGAGATGGGTGGTAGATTAATGCCTGAACTGGCTCAATCTTCGCTCTTTATTTTCTTCGGAACCCAAACACATGTTTCACATTGTAGAGTGCTGGTTTTTGTGTTGTTATATGTTTGCTCTAAACTTAAAGTTTTTTCAAAGATTTTATTTATTTATTTGACAGAGAGGGCACACAAGCAGGGGGAGTGACAGGCAGAGGAAGAAGCAGGCTCCCCGCTGAGCAGGGAACCCTGGGATCATGACCTGAGCTGCAGTCAGATGCTTAACCAACTGCGCCACCGAGGCGCCCCAAGCTTAAATTTTGAAGAATTATTCTTGGTATTGAGAGGAGAGGCTATTAAGATCTTTGTTTTTGATAGCAACCTTTTTTGTTCCTTCATTTTTTATTTGTTAATTAATTAACTAAAGTAAACTCTGTGCCCAACATGGGGCTCAAACTCATGACCCTGAGTTCAAGAGCACATCCTCTTCTGAGTCAGCCAGGTGTGTCTGTTCATTTGCTTTAGAAAACATTCTGCTTTGTTTGTAATCTTACTTGGTTTCTTTTGGAAACATGTTTTACCTTATACAGTCTTTTCTCGTGGGTTTAGGTCCATTTTCCTTTAAGTGAGAATGCAAAAACCCAGTTTTTGCATTGGTGGTTCTTGCCCTGGATGAAAAGAGCTTTGTGGTTATTTTCAGCACAGGGCGATAACGCTGCAGGGCAGGGTGGCTTTTTAAGGACCCGTGGGCAAGGTCTATAGGATGTGGACTGGAGCAGGTCTCCTGGCTGCAGTGTCTTTTTTTTTTTTTTTAAGATTTTATCTATTCGTTTGAGATAGAGAGAGCAGCAAACTGGGGGGAGGGGCAGAGGGAGAGGGAGAAGCAGGTTCCCCGCTGAGCAGGGAGCCCAACGTGGGGCTCCATCCCAGGACCCTAGGATCATGACCTGAGCCGAAGGCCGATGCTTAACCGACTGAGCCACCCAGGCGGCCCCTCTTCAATGTCTTAAAAGCAGTCCTTACATTCCATTCTCTTCTGGGACTTGCTGCAAGTCAGCCAGCCTGATGTTAGAATGCCTCCCTCCAGGCGTCAGCCCATGCCATACCCAGAGATTGCAGGTGAGCCCAGGACTCGTGCATTGGCCTACAGGCTCTTGTTTGGACAGTGGTTTTTATTATCATTAGTTTAAAATTTTAAACTTGGCTCCTTTAGGAGGGGTGAGCATGCCGTGGTTCCTCAGAGGCCCCATCACTAGTTTACTTACACTGTGTCTCACACATTACTTCTTGCCCCCGAAGAAAGGCATGTGGATTTGCCACTCCTGAAGTAGCTTAAACTCTTTGAGTTCACAAATGTCTGACAAAGCTATCAATATGAAAATGGACACGAAGCTTCTCTTACCCCACCTACCCTGAGCTCTGGAGAAGTTGCTGAGTGGAATGTGCTAGAGTAGTCTGTGCAAATCTACGCCCATAGCCCCAGGCCCAGATCCAAGAAGCCCTTCTCTGCTGTAAGTAGTCTACCCTCTTGCTCACTGGAATCAGGCATTTTTATCCAAGTAACTGTTTAGAAATTGAAATTGTCTTGATCACTTTGGTCCACTGGACTCAATGGACCACTCAGTTTTAGGGCTAATGTGGGGTGGAGGTAGGACACTGAATTGGATCTAAACCAGGCCTCTCCTTCCTCAAGTAACATTCATCACCCCCCCACCCCACCCCCACTTTTATTTATTTATTTAAAGATTTATTTATTTTGAGAGGGCTGGGGAGGGGCAGAGGGAGAGGGAGGGAGAGAGTTTTGAGCAGACTCCCTGCTGAGCTCCCGACAGGGAAGTGGGGGGCGGGGTTGGTCAGGGGAGGCACTCAGTCTCAGGACCCTGAGATCATGACTGGAGCTGAAATCAAGAGTCAGACGCTCAACTGACTGAGCCACCCCGGCGCCCTACCACCCCCCCACTCTAAAAATCTTCAGTACATACTGTAATCAATCACAATTTCTACATTTATTGTGAAGTCCAAAATTTGTCAGGATGCGGGAAAGGAGATGAATGTTAAGGCTGCTAACTGGATTTAGACCCTTTGAACAAAGGTAACAAGATAGGCCTAAAGAATTTTTCTCTGTTTATTAAAAAAATCCCATCTCTCCCAACACATTCCCTAGAGGTGTGATATGTACATTTTTTATATCTGTATTTCTCAGTCATTTTCACTGTTCATTATTGTCTTCCTCAGGAGGCGAAAGGAGAAGGAGATACGGTAGAGGGAAATTCATGTATATTGCCAGCATTAGTGTAAGATTATGTGGAAGTAGATGAAAGTGAAATAGTTAAAGAATTATTTGTAGCCCGTCTGGTGCCAAGGCCACACCCAAATCTTGTAGTATCCCCATCACCCAGAAAAAGTGTTCATCCCCGCCTTGCCTGAGCCTGAAACACTGCCCTCTGACCCTTCTCATTCCCTTCCCTTTTTTCCCTGGGGCAGCTCATTCATTTCTAGCTTTGGTTATTTCAGTACGTATATCTGCTAATCAGGGCATGCTTTTCTTTTCCTTTCTTTTCTTTTCTTTTTTAAATATTTATTTGAGAGAGAGAGAGAGCTCTAGAGAGAGAGAGCCAGAGAGCAGGAGTGGCAGGCAGAGGGAGAAGCAGACTCCCCTCATGAGTAGGGAGCCCGATGCGGGGCTTGATCCTTGGACCCTGGGATCATAATCTGAGCCCAAGGCAGATGCCCAACTGACTGAGCCACCCAGGTGCCCCACGGCATGCTTTTCTTGGGACAGTGCTTGGTACCCTGTCAAATGCCTTCCCTCTCTTTTTTTCTAGATCCAGTGCTTGACCACACACTTTCCCCAGACAGGTCATAAAAGTATTGATTAGGTTTCCACTGTGCATTCCGGTCAGTTTTGATTTACCCCCACCAGGCTCCTTGATGTCTCATTCCAGTTTTGTTATTTCCTGAACAATTAGTCAGTTCATTGACAAATTAACAACACTTTGGTGGTTCCTGGTATTGACAGAGGTTTGATCCAATATGTTTGAGGGTCTGGAGTTTGGTAGATGAGCTACCTTACTTTTTAGTTTTAACCTGCAGTGTTAAGAGGAATGTGAAGGCATTAGAGTCAGTATTGTTTGTGGGAAAAGCTTTTTCTGTGCTAGTCTCAGGGGATTAAAAAAAAAAGTAAAAACAAAGTTTCTAGTTAAAGTATCTAGTTAAACAGATAAGAAATGGAAAACAGATACTGTGTTATGATGTGTTCTGCCCTGTGAAGAGACAGCAAATATCATATGGTGTTAAGGGTTATGCAGAGAAAATAAGTACCTCTTTTAGAGTATGATTTAAATAGAAGGTTAGAAGGATTTTTGTTTTTTTCCCCAAGATTATTATTTTTTAAATATTTATTTGAGAGAGAGAGCATAGGAGAGAGAAAGTGTTGGGGGGAGGGGAAAGCAGAGGGAGAGGGACAAGCAGACTCCGTGCTGAGCGCAGAGCCTGACGTGGGTCTGGATCCCACGATATCATCACCTGAGCCAAAAATCCAGAGTCGGCCACTTAACTGACTAAGCCACCCAGGCATCCCCCAAAATGTTATTTTTACGTATCTCTACACCCAGTGTGGGCCTTGAACCCACCACCCTATGATCAAAATCAAGCTGGCCCAAGCCCGCTAGATGCCCCAAAGGTTAGATATTTTAAAAGTGGGAGAATCTTAAGTCAGAATCCTAACGAGACCCCTCATTTGACAGGTGAGAGGGTGGGGCTCTGGGCCGTGGCTCGTCCAAGGCTGTGACCCCAGGTGGAGCTGAGACTAGAGCCCCAGGAGGGCTGGCGTCCTGGCTGCCTGGCCGGTGCTGTCCCTGACTGCACCCCCTGGGTTTGGTTGTCCCTCGGGTATTTGCAGAAGTGTAACAGGGAAGGCCTTAGCAAACTTAGTCTTCCTCCCGAATGCTCATCTTTCTTCTGGAGCCAGTGGTGAGGAAGTATTCCTTCTGGAACTAGCACTGCCTCGGGCCTGTGGCAGCTTTCTTAGCTTATCTTCCCCACCTGCTGCTTTCCTGTGGTGAGGACCAGAAGCTGGGCTCTAGGGATGACGGTTGGTCTGACTCAGAAAATAGGAGGAACCACAAATCTAGTCTTTGTTTATTTGGTGGCTTTGCATCTAAAACACAAACTGCCTTCGGGTTGTGTTTGGTGTCATTATATTTTAAAAAGTAAACAAATATCAGCAATGAAAAAATATTCCACTTTCTGTCCCAGCCTAGAATGACAGGCTTTCATGCTGAAGCTAGAAAGTCTGGCTCTTGTTTTGATTTTGATGTTTACCAGCTGAATGTTAAGAAAACTGTGTACCTAAGACCTAGTATCAGGTGTCATTCTGGAGCATTAAAGCTCTATAGAGTAGTAGATTTCCCATTCTTAGCTGGCATTTTATTATGTTTTTGTGTTAGAACCAGTGTCAAATTAGCAAAAAAAAGAAAGAAAAAAAATTGCTGACCTGATCAGTTCTTTGATTCTGGAGTTTATGTTGTTGTTTTTTTAATCTAGCTGGGGTAGAATGCTTTCTAGAAGTTCTCTTTCTGAACAGCAGCTGAGTTCATTGTACTGTTGTACCTTGTTTGTGTCGAGTGTATCAATGAGTATGTTTCTGAGGTTAAAGATGGGTTTGGGCCCTCAAACCTCAAGTTCTTGATAGGACACCGCGGGAATATTTTCACTGTGGCCTAATGAGAATTTTCCTGTGGGGTGCTGGCAGTGAGGTTCTGCCTCTTAATACTCTGGGTCTCCTCCCCTCCAAGTGGGAGTGACTTTGGGGGCACATGTTTCCAAACAACCTTAGCTTTGGTCTAAATTCCATCCAGACCTAACACCACGTGGGAGAAAACAAAGAGTCCCTGCAACCCTCCCATCCCTCACCCCTCCCCTTGCTTGGGCCTCACCCTCCTGCTCACAAGTGAGTTCCGGGAAAATGATGGTGGGAAATAGTTCTGTACTACAAGCAGCGATTTGAACTAATGGATACCCTGCTGAGAGTCTTTTTTGAATCTGAACCAAGGGTAGAGAAGTTTGATCCTTGTCCAGGAATAATGAGCTTGCCAGGAGCCAGAGAACAAGAAACAACAGTCATTGTCTTTGGACTGGAGGATCCATTACCTAGAAACTTTTGGGGGGGGGGCATCAGGTGTTAAAGAGGATCTCTCTTTCAGGATGGATCTGACTGTGGGACGGGGAGAATGAACCCCCTTTTCTGTCATCTTCCAAAAGCATCTCTTCATCGACTGTCTGCTGTTGGGACCTTGGAGCCCTCCTCTGCAGATAAATAGAACAGACAAGAGCTTACAGTTGGAAATGAACAGTTCTGTCATTATAGAAACAGGCCCGAGGGAGCAGACAAATGGCACGACACAGAAAGAACTAAGAGTCAGTAGCCTCAAAACGCTGGGAGCAGGAAACATAAATATTGTGAATAGTTGAGTCTTGATGCTCTTCAGAATTTCAAAGGGTGATCATGTTACTTGGTTAAACTGTAATCCAGTTTGTGCTTGAAGAAGTCTTTTAAGTCCAATAATTCCTTCCTCCCTCCTGTCTTTTGTTCTTTCCTACCTCAGTGCCCTGGGCGAGGTGCAGGGGATGTAAGTAGTAACACAGTTGTCCTTGGAGAACCAGACCCCACGTAGGGGAAGAAGAGAACGGTTTGGTAATTGTATGCAGAAGGAGCCCCTTGATGCTGGACTGCACATATGCACGTGGGCGTGTTTGAAGAGCTACAAGTGTGTGAACACCATTAGTGACTCGGAGACAGTGCTGTCAGCTTAGCCATCATTTCTGTTGACTTTCAGGGTCACATTAGCACTCAGGAATGTTTTCTCTGTGTCCTTGTCTGGAGACAGGGGAGCTGAGGGGAGGGAGGAGGTTTGTGAGGGAATGGAGTGTGTAGCCCTCTAAAGCAGCCTTGAGCTTAATCACTAGGGGGTCAGGCATTTTAGGGGTGGGGTTTTTAAATTTCAGTGATGACTGTTTCTACAGTCTTAAAATAAGTCTAAAATTATCTTTTGAAATGCCGGCTTTCATCAGAGTGGGTTTTATTTTTGGTTGTACAGGGTGTGTTTGCACAACAGATGTGAGGACTTTTTTCTGTTAGAGCTTTTGAGGGCTTCTGGCCCGCAGAGAGGACTGGGACTCCCAGGCATGTCCTCGCCCTTCTCCTCCACCACCCTGCAGATAAATTAAAATACTTAATTTACGGCTCTAAAAATGGCATACGAGAGATGTACAATTGGATTCATTTAAAGCACAAGTTCCATTTTGGGACAGCAGCGCTCTAGAGGAGAGAAAGAGTCTCCATGGAGGTGAGAAGGCAGGGCAGAGTCCTGGGACACTCAGAAGACAGTCCAAATGGACCTCTCTGCTCCTCTGTGGCTTTTGATCTGTAGAGTAAGTTACCCCACTTGTCATTTGCCTTTGAGATGTTAATTTATATTCGCCAGTTGTACACTACTCCCCAGCTGTTGTTCCTGGTAGTGTAGGCTGGTGAACTTTTCCTGTAGAGAGCCAGCTAGAAAACATTCTCTGGTCTGGGGGTGTGTTGTCTCTAGCAACTACTCAGACTCTGCCGTTGTAAGGCAAAAACAACCAAAACAATGTGCCAACAAATAAGTGTGGCCGTGTTCCAATAAAACTTTATTTTCATAAACAGAAGCTAGCGGGATATGATCCACAGTCTATGAGTTTTTGATTCTTGTGTTCGATCATCAGTGGCCCTATGCATGTCATATGCAGTCAATCCCTCCTCCCTGGGGGGAGAACTTCAGTGGCTTAAAAGTTATGTTGAAGGCACCAGAGTCTTTGCTTAAGTTGTAGATAATTGGGATGTGTCAACCACATGCTAGGTCGATGAGACAAGACTATTGCAGCAATAAATTTAGTGTGACACGTTTAACACTACATCTGTCTTAGTCTGCATGGCCTTTTGAAATAAATGGTAAATTATTCACAGATAAAAATAATTTGTATTCTTTTTATGTAGCCAAATGAAGCATTTTGGTGATCAAGAAAAAGTGGGGAGGGAAAAATGAGTGTGTGGGTACCTTGGTTCCCCTGCTGCTGAGGACTCCCCATTCCAAGTCCAATAAATGGTAAAACGGGAAAGATGCTGGGCCAGAAACCTAAATGTCCTGGTCCTCAGTACGAGGATTAGGAACTAGGGCCTCAGAAACTTGAAGTTAGAGGTGTGGTAGAGTCCAGTCTTTTGGGGGATATTAGATTCTCATGTCCCACCTAAGGCAAAAATCATGAAGAGTCAAAATTAACCATGAAAATGCTTGAAATATCCATAAAGTAGAACACACATGGTTCTGTGTGTAGAGCCGTTCACTAGAAAGTTAGCTTCTTGTCAGCATGGATTTTTTAAACCCATTTTATTCACTGCTTGTATCCCCTTAATCTAGAACAATACTTGGACATAGATGTGAATGAGTGAGCACATGACTAACCCTGTACTATAAGTATATCTTAATTGTATGACGTAATGTATAGTACGGAAAAAAGATTTCACAGTCAAACTCTAGTTTTACTGGGTCTAAAAAAACTATTTATGGAAGACAGTCAAGCACACAGCTGAATTTGTCATAATACATCGTCGCTGTATTCCAAGTCCACATAGTCACAAAGGCAGCTGATTTGGGGTGCGCTTAGGCTCTAAACATGTCTTCCATCTGGTAAGTGATCCGAATAGAAAGTTTTGCCTGTTGAGGTGTTCCGTCCTCTTGTTAGAGAAAGCCTAGCATCTCTGCGTTCACGAGTGATTCTTCACTGGCCTCGTTTCTCTCGGGACAGGTACAAACTCCTTCAGACCCTGTGTTCTATGGGAGGGGCAGGGCAGACAGTAACCTTATTTGCCAGTAAAACAAAGTGCAGTCCTCTCTAGTGAGTTTTAAGTTGTCTCTGAGGTTAGGTGTAGATTTTTTTTCTTAGACTCAGAGGGCCCCATCCCCACCCTACCCCCCTTTGCAGTGTTTTTGGGCAGAGACCCACTCAAGAAAGAGGATTGAAATGCTGACCCTGAGGGGGGCAGTGGAGGATTTCCCGGCTCTGAAAGCTGTGTCCGTACCCCTTCTAACATTTTTCCTTCCTTTCTTCTACTCTCCCTGTTACTCCAAAGCTCGAGTTCTCAGAAACCCTCCCTGGGGACAGCTCGGCAGTATCTGCTAAAATTTCAAAACATACTAACTTTATGACCTGCAGATTACCTTCTTGGTGTCTGTCCTCCTTGGTGTTTTACATGTGTACAGAGAGAGATGCACAATAGGGAAAATATCCAGGGTACGTTGTTTATGAATTAGTGAAGAAATAATTATGAAAAATCAGAAACACCCTTAAACGTCTGCCATTTGGGTAACAGAAACGAAATTATGGTTGGTATGGACATGCAACCATCCGCAAGACACTGTGAGTGGGGCGTGTCCAGGAGGGTTCATGCAAAGCTGTGACAGCACTTACTACCTCTGGGAAGCAATCAGGTTGGAGGAACAGTGGTCAAGAGGATTGTATTTCCCCTGTTTTCGATTTTATTATTTATGTATTTATTTGTCTATTTATTTTGGAAAAGAGAGAGAGAAGGTGCGCAGCCTTGAGTGCGAGGCGGAGGGGAGGGGGCCAGAGGGAGGGAGAGAGTCTTGAACAGGCTCGTGCCCAGCGTGGAGCCGAAGTAGGGCTCCATTTCACAGTCCCGAGACCATGACCTGAGCTGAAATCAAGAATCAGCCGCTTAACCGACTGAGCCACCCAGGAGCCCCTTATGTTTTCTCTGTCTTTATGGTAATTTACATTTTCCTTGGCAATAGGCATATAATTACGTATTGCTGAGTAATCACAAATTAATAAAATTTAGGAACGATCTTTGGACCCCTGCGTTTGCCATTAGGTTTCTTGAAAACAAGGGTAAAAGACCCACTGGGTTCACTTCCTGACCTATACCCAGAGCCTGGCTATCTCCTCAGCCATCTGCATTCTGGCTTCTGTTCCCCCTGGCTCCAGAGAATATTCTCATTCAGTGGCCCAAATGACTGTCGGCTGACAGACCCAATGTTACTCCTCAGTCCTCATCACACTGGCAGTATTTGACCCTGCTGACCACTCTCTGCTTCTTGAAAGCCTTTCCTTCGAATTCTCCTCTTCAGTTCTGGACCTTTTCAGTTTCTTCCTTGAGTTTTTTCCTTCTTCCCAGCCCCTGAATGTTTGTATTCCCCAGGGTTCTGGGCTGTGTCCACCTCGGTCCCCCTCCCCTCCTTCACCGCCTTCCTCTCCAGGGGAGTTTACTTACTGCCTTTGAATGCCTGCCTCCTCTGCCATTTCTGCTGGGCTACCAAATCTCTAGTCCAGCTCTCTTCCTGGAGTGCTGCACCCTTGCTTAGTCACCTGCTCACACTTGCCCTTGATACAGGCACCTCCAGTGCAATTTTTTAAAAGATTGTTATTTTTTCATCTGACACACACACACACACACACGCACACACACAGCACGTGCACGCATAGGCAAGGGGAGTGGCAGGCAGTACTGAGCAGGGAGCCCAACCTGGGGCTCGATCCTAGGACCCCCGGGATCATGACCTGAGCCGAAGGCAGATGCTTAACTGACTGAGCCACCCAGGTGTGCCTGCAATTTTTTTTTTAAGTGAAGTATTGCCCCACCACTTTGAAACTGCTCTTCTGTGATCCTGTTCCCCACTGGTCTGCCGTTGGATCACCTGTCAAGCTAGAGAAACCAGGATTCTTATACCTGAGTTCCTCTGCCTTTATTTGTAGGCTTACCCCAGATCAGCAAACAGGACCTACCCATTCCTGGGCCCCAATTCCCCAAATGCTTTGCCTCTTTGAAGAGTTATATAAGTTTTCACTGGGATTGACTTACTTCTCATTCAAGACCGGTTCCTGGTTCCGTTTACTAAAGTTTGTACATTCCACTTTTGATGTTAACTAATTCTCTTATGGAGATTGACTTTAGTTAGTCCTTGTTCCCCTTTTGTGGAAGATCCCTTCATTCCATTATAATTAGTCAGTCCTTTGGGAACTGTCTCGTTTGGATTGAAAACTTTTTGTTTACAGTTTGATCAGAGTTGTTTTCCATCTAATCAAATTTGTGGCTGCTGGATCCTGATGAAATGCTTGTGGTGAAGGAGCTGTGAGCACTAATGCTCGTCTCTGTCTCATGCTTCTGAGATTCTGCAGAGTTACCATTGGGAGCATTGAGTTCCTGATTTCAGAGGTGACAGGGTCAGATAAAACTAGACTGTTTTTTAGTTCCTGTTGTGGCTTTTAACAATGACAAATGTAGACTTGCCTTTTAAGAATATTTAGAAACCCGCACAAAAGAGAAGCAGGTATCGGTTGTTGGTACTGATTTTAAATAGACCCCCCCCAATCCCAAAAACGGCCTCAAAGATATTCACCTGTCAAGGAATGAGCCTAGAGGTGGTCCCCCGGGAGCACAGAAGCTGACCTCAGCATTCCCCATTTCACAGCTCCTGTCCGTCGGTGGGTAGCAGACAGACATGGCTGGCATGGACCTGGAGTTTTTCCACAGAGAAAAACAAATCATCTTAGAAAGTTTGAAGAGTAAGTGGAATTCCAGAAAGAGGAGAGGCAGACAGAAAGAGGCTCTGGTTCTGAAATTCATGTTCAAGTAAGGGGTATTAAATAGAACTTGCAGATCCAGTTCTTCTAGTTTTCAAGCTATGCCTCAGGCCAACGTGCCCAAAGCTTTCTTGGCACCTGGGATTCATGCAGCTTTCTAGAAATATGATAGAATGTAAGAATCATTAGCTTTGCTTATATACCATTTTCTTAACTCTCCCAAATAACACTTTCATATCGGAAGGGCACCTCCACTCTCATCTTCCTCCTCTCTGTTTCTGTAAGAACCCTCCCAAAGTCTGTTCTTTTAGGTTTGCAGCATCTGGGCCCCTGGCCAGCCAGAGCTGTATGTGGGTCTTTCTGTGGCTCTTCTGTGGTTTCTTTATATTTATTCATCTGAGATAGAAGTTTGTTTGAGGAGCATAGCTAGCATCTGTCCTAGGTAGGGAACATTGTGTGGATTTTCTTCTAGCTTCCATCTCTTTGCGCTTAATACTTGTGTTGATTTTGAAACTATCTTCCCTGATTTGGGAGTTCAGATCTATTTTCTTTTGAGTGGTGACTATTACAATATGAATCCTGGGTAAAGTAAATAGAACACCAACTAAATTCTAAAATGCTTATTCCCCCCACGTGTAAATCAGAACATAGGAACCTGTCAGTCATTCATGTAATGTGCTGATTCCCCTCTCCCAAAAGTTCTTTTTATAAAATAGATAGCACCTTAGAATTTAAGGAAATTTACTGTATGTGTGTTTTTTTTGTTGTTGTTGTTCTGTTTTGTTGTTTTGTTTTTAAGTAGGCTCCATGACAGAGAGTTGCATGCTCTCCAGACTGAGCCAGCCAGGCACCCCAGGAAGTTTACTTAATGGGCATTAGGGATTAGGAACCATGACAAGCACTTTTCAAGGATTGACTAATTTAATTCTCAGGACAACTTCGCAAGGTGGTGGCAATAGTGTTTTGTTGGACAAGTAGGGAAATTGAGGCTCAGAGAGAGTGTGGAATTTGCTCAGGTTAGTAGTGGAATTAGGGTTAGAAGTCCACTGAGTCCTTGTTTATCCTTACCGATAATTTGATGGCTTTGAGTTTGGCTGCCTTGAGGATTAAAAGGAAACCTCTTGCCCACAGGTCCCTATGGAACCAACGTAGAAGTAGTGTCCTTGGATGCCCAGAGCCAGACTTAAAAGAGGCAACACCCTGAGCAGGTCCGTCGCCTTCACCCCACAGTGTAAAGTCTGTGTGTGATTTATGTTTTCTTTTTCTAAAACTGGGATGGAGCTCGGAGCAGCAAATATTTAACCAGAGCAAATTCTCCTTGGTAAATTCCATTGGCTCGTGTAACATAGAGGTTCTTTGCCTAAAAATATTCACCACTTACTGAGGACTAAATGACTAAGTTACCCACAGAACATAAGGCAGGTCTTAGTACATGGAGCAGTGGGTTGTTTGGCTACTTTTATTTTGGAGAAAATAGTCAGTGCCACATACTCACCCTTTGTGAGGCTGAGAGTCCCTGGGACTAAACAAGGGAGGGGTTTGGGTGGGGGGATGATAGAATGGGAGTTTAGGCCCTATTGGCATTAGCCTTCTCCTTGAAATGGGTATGAGGAAGGTTGGGGTGGGGGGAGAAGAGACTGAAGGTAAAAGATGGGCTGGTGGAGATGAAAGGGGTACCGACTTAACATGTATTATAGTTGGGGGGAGAGGGAGATGTCAGGAATTAGTTTTGTTGATTGAGTAGAAGAGAGAAGGGAAGGAAGAAAAAAAGCTGAATATTGTATAGAGCTTTAATCCTATATAAATAAAACAGCCTAATAAGTGAAGTGTTGTCATACCTCCGTGAATATAGCTTTTACAGATTTAAACCAGTATTACCTATTTGTTACAGTACTACTCAATATGGGTAGAGCTTTTGTTTCTCGCTAAGAAGTTCTGAAACATTCACTTTGTGTGGGATCTCCCATTATGTCAGTGTCTGAAGAATTTATTATTTATTTTTTACGTATGTATTTATTTTTAAAGACTTATTTATTTGAGAGAGAGAGAGAGAGTGTGCACACGTGCTAGCAGGGGGAGGGGCAGAGGGAGACAAGCCGACTGGGGTGCCTGCCACTGGGCTTGATCCCAGGACCCTGAGATCATGACCTGAGCAGAACTCAAGATGCTTAACTGACTGAGCCACCCAGGTGCCTCTGTTATTTATTTATTTTTGAAAAAAAAATTTTTAAATTAAGTTTTATTTTACTTCCAGTTAGTTAAGATACAGTGTTATATTAATGTCACGTGTACAATATAGTGATTCAACAATTCCATATATCACCCAGTACTCATTTCATGACAAGTGCACTCTTTAATCCCCATCACCTATTTAACCCAATCTCCACCCCCCTACCCTCTGGTAACCATCAGTTTGTTCTCTATAGTTCAGAGTCTGTTTCTTGGTTTCTCTCTCTCTTTTTTCCCCCTTTGCTCATTTGTTTTTTTTCTTAAATTCCACATATGATTGAAATCATATGGTATTTGTCTTTCTCTGACTGATTTATTCCACCTAGCATAATACTCTCTAGCTCCATCTATGTCATTGCAAAAGGCAGGATTTCATTCTTTTTTATGGCTGAGTAATAGTCTGTTGTATACATATGTATGTGTATATGATATACACATGTATATATGTATACATATATTCATACCACCTCTTTTTTATCCATCCATCTATTGATGGACAGCTGGGCTGCTTCCATAATTTGGCTATTGTAAATAATGCTGCTATAAACATAGGGGTGAGGATGCATGTATCCCCTTGAATTAGTGTTTTTGTATCCTTTGGGTAAATACCCAGTAGTGCAATTGCTGGATCATAGGGTAGTTCTATTTTTAACTTTTTGAGGAACCTCCATACTGTTTTCCAGAGTGGCTGTGCCGGTTTTCGTTCCCACCAAGAGTGCGAGAGCATTCCCCTTTCTCCACATCCTTGCCAACATGTGTATTTCTTGTGTTGTTGATTTTAGCCATTCTGACAGGTGTGAGATGATATCTCATTGTAGTTTTAGTTTGTATTTCCCTGATGGTAAGTGATGAGCATCTTTTCATGTCTTCCTTGGAGAAATGTCTATTCATGTTTTCTGCTGAGTTTTTAATTGGATTATTTGTTTTTTGGATGTTGAATTTCTGAAGATTTTAACCCCATGAGTTTGCTCACTTGTGGTAAAACACAACTAAAAATTCAGACTCGTTCAGAAAGCACGTGCTGACTTCTCTCATTACTGCATGGGGGTGCTTCCTGTGTCCTTGTGTCTAGTCCCAATTACTGTACCGAAGCAATTTCCAGACCAGACATTCTCACTGGGATGCCCAGGTGCTTCCAACCCTATAAGTTAACACAAACTCCTGATCTATTCTTCTAGTTCAACTGTTTGTCCTCTGCCAACCCTACTTCCCTACCAAACAACACCTGCCCCCCCCTTCATTTATTTGTCATCCATACGGTCCTGCCAACTATGACATCTACCTACAGAATTTCTGGTGTCCCTGCCAGTGGTTTACCTTCTTCATCCATTACCTGGACTATTAAACCAGTGGCTTTTCAACTTACCCTCCTGCCTGAAACTGGTCACCTTTCTAGTCTGTCCTCCACATTGTAGCTTTAATTGTTGTTTCTCCTGCTTATAGGATGGGGGCCAGACTTGTTAGCATAGAGTACTCCTGGCCTCTTGCGGCAAGACTCTGAATTCTTTTGAGCTTTATCTTGTGCCAAGGAATACTTTTTTTTAGTTATGTCTCATGCAACATTTAGGATAAGTATGTCCCAAATATTGTATGGGGCATTGTTAGAAGGTAGGAGAGGAACAGTAAAGTATCCCCCAAACTAAGAAGGCAATTTTGAGACTGGAAAATGAAGCAAGCGACTCCATGCAGTTTACAGAGTTTTATTCAGGGTACCTTATTGACAGTGGGGGTGAGGCAGGAATGGCGGGTGGATCTGGCAGAGGATGATCCACGGCAGCTGCAGTTATTCTCTGCAGAGCCCAGACCTTAGTCCAGATTTTCTGGAGTGAGGGGACATGCAGAAGGGTACTATAGTGAGATCAGAAGCTTCGCATGCACCTAATAGCTAACCTTTAATTAGATCTTGTGGCACCACCTGTGGTATATCTAACAAATTCACGGGAGGCCAAAACAAGCCTTACCCCCAACCCCTATCCTCGGCTTGGCAGACATTTCTAAGGTATGTGTGTTAATCTTCAAGGGACCCCAAGAGGGGTCATCGAGTGAACACAAACTAAATGGAGGGCCAAAGATGGAGTCACCTACTGTCAGCACTCCTGCAGACATACTTACATTAAACAATTAGTCATTGTTTATTCAAAACTTAAATTTAACTACACATTTTGTATTTTATCTGGCAATCCTGCATGTCTGCTACTTTGTTTTGTAGCCTGTTCAGAAATACAGTAGTGTCTCTCTCTATGCATTTACATCTTGATTGGATCTAAAAAAAAAAAAAAAATTGCAGTTGCAGAAACTTTGTGAGTACAAAATATTTGACATTTCTTTATGAAATCTTTCATATCCATCTGTTCACAAATAAGGAGCTATATTTAATTGGGTCTCAGCAACAATGCATTTTTGCCTGAGACACTAACTTGAAAAAATATGTTGTTTTGGAAAAACATGTTTCAGATTAGGGTGTAGTAATGACTGTGGACCTTTTCTGAGTGGAGGGAATCCTCAGTCAGGAAAATGAACTCCAGTTAAATTTAGTCTTCTTTTTGCTTATGGAAATAATGAATAATAAATAGCTTCAGTTACTATTGTTTCTTTCTTTCTTTCTTTCTTTTTTAAGATTTTATTTATTTGACAGAGAGAGATAGTGAGAGCAGGAACACAAGCAGGGGGAGTGGGAGAGGGAGAAGCGGGCTTCCTGCTGAGCAGGGAGCCCGATGCGGGGCTCGATCTCAGGACCCCGGGACCATGACCTGAGCTGAAGGCAGACGTTTAATGACTGAGCCACCCAGATGCCCCTACTATTGTTTCTTTAAGATCTTTCCTGAGGATAAAGCTAAATTGTCATGGTTCAATTTTACTTCCAGCTTTGTGTCATTTTTTTCCTCTGCAATATTTTTTGTCTTGTGAATAAGTTACAGTGTGATTTTCAACTTATTTTTTATTCTGAAGAATGTTCATCTTTAATGTTGATAAAAAGCAAGGTTTGTTTGTTTTTTTGTTTTGTTTTGTTTTTTAACCACTGGCTAGATCTTTATTTTCCAACATTAGTAGTAATAGACATATCCTGCTTGTTCTCATTATGTAAGATTTTAGTTATTCTGATAATATGCATAGGTTTTACATTGAAACCTTCTAGTTGAACTAGAATAAACCATTGTCAACCTTTATCAGAAGATTAAGACTCATAAAGAATGCCAGTGAATTAAAAAAAAGCCCAATTAATATCCAATTCACAGAGAAAAATGCCAGTGAATTAAAAAAAAAGCCCAATTAATATCCAGTTCACAGAGAAAAATACAGATAGCCATAAATTTAACAGAAGATGTGAACCTTACTTGTAATGAGGAAGATGGACATTGAAACACGATAGTGTTTTTTATTGTTGGGAAGGAAATTTTTTCTCTACCCTTCAAGAATCTTCTGGCTGGTCTAAAAATTAAATTGACACGAGACAGATTAATCTGGGAGAGTCAAACTTAATTTTGTACGTTTGTGGAATCCACATAATTTCATAAGCATGAGATTCCAAAGATGGGCAAAATGAGGTATATATGTCATCCTGAACTAAGGAGAAGGGGGAAAGGGCCTGAGACTTCAATGAGAAGAAAAGCAATTCCCAGGAAGATGAAGAGGCATAAATGTTTGGTAAACAAATGTTTGCTGGGCCATATAGAAGCAAGGGACAGAGAGAGGAATTTTTACAAATAGACCTTGCTCAATTCTTCTTGTCTGCCACACTGAGTATGCTGTACTTCTCTGTGGTGGTAGCTCTCTTCCTGGAGCAGGTCTTCTATTAAATTCTCCTCCCCCGCCCCCCCAAATCTAAATTTTTTTAGGCAATTAGGGAAGGTCAAAGTTTTTTTGAGTCTCCTGGAACATGATTGTTTTCAGATCAAAATAATTCACATACCAAAGTGCCATATCTTGGGGCCATTTGTTCTGAAACTTTACATTATCTTTAAATTGGATGTTCAGGTTGGGAATGTGAGCAGTCTCAGATGTTACTGATGAGATATAAATTGGTTCAGTCTTTGAAAGCGTGGTTTGACTTTACCTCTTGAAACTTTAAAATTTGATTCCATTTCTAGGTCAGCAGTCTATCCCATATAAATAATGGCACGTGTACAATGAAGCATGCATAACAGTGTTTATTGAGTCAGTGTGTGTAATAGCAAGAAAACACAAGTAACAGAAAACAAAAAAATCCTCCCCAACATGTTCACTGTGGGAATGCTTATCACTTTGATCTATTCTTACTATAAAATATTAAATAGTGGTTAAAAAGTGGATTGGAGGGGGGCCTGGGTGGCTCAGTCGTTAAGGGTCTGCCTTTGGCTCAGGTCATGATCCCAGAGTCCTGGGATCGAGTCCCACATCTGGCTCCCTGCTCAGCAGGGGGTCTGCTTCTCTCTCTGCCTCTGCCTGCCTCTCCCCCTGCTTGTGTTCTCTCTCTGTCAAATAAATAAATTAAATCTTTAAAAAAAAAAGTGGATCGGAATTTTATGTATAATTAATAGGGAAAGATCTCCACGGCTTATTGTTAATTGGGAAAAAACATATTTTAGAACAATACATATACTCTTTTATTTAACTAAGTTGTTTGTTTATATACTGTGTATGCGCTGTACAAGTGTATGTATGTATATGTGGGTATATTATGAGTGAGAATTAGGGATGGGGACACACTTGTAAACTCATAAAAATACCCACCAAATTGTTAACTCTTGAGGAGAGGAGTGATATTTTGGGGTGGGAGTGAAAGAAGTCTTTCACTTTTTATTCTATATATGCATTTCAAGAAAAAGATATCCATGTGTTACAAGTATAATTTTTTAAAATCCTGATACTTGATTTCAGAATTCATTTAGGCTAAGTAAAGGTGAAGTGGTATGCTATAGCACTGTATCTTTAAAAATGATTCAGGGATGCTTGGGTGGCTCAATTGGTTAAGCAGCTGCCTTCGGCTCAGGTCATGATCCCAGGGTCCTGGGATTGAGTCCTGCATTGGGCTCCCTGCTCAGCAGGGAGCCTGCTTCTCCCTCTGCCTGCCACTCCTCCTGCTTGTGCTCTGTCTCTCTCTGACAAATAAATAAATAAAATCTTTAAAAATAAATAAGTAAAAATTATTCAGAAAAAATTAAGAAAAAGTCTTTGGAAGAGGGACTTTTTTCTCAGTCTGCATTTCTCTGTGCACAAGGTGCATTTCCATGTTGGATTTTGACTTGTAGGCTGAACAAACACTTCATGACAGCCCCTCTTTTTTTTTTGTAAAGATTTTATTTATTTATTTGACAGAGAAAGACACAGTAAGAGAGGGAACACAAGCAGGGGGAGTGGGAGAGGGAGAAGCAGGCTTCCCGCAGAGCAGGGAGCCTGATGTGGGGCTCGATCCCAGGACCCTGGGATCATGACCTGAGCCGAAGGCAGATGCTCAACCGCTGAGCCACCCAGGCGCCCCCATGATAGCCCCTCTTTACCAGGGGCTTTTATTTTATTTTATTTTAACCCAAATGAATTTTATTTTATTTTATTTTATTTTTTAGAAGTCTGTTTATTTTTGAAGTAATCTCTACACCCAGCATGGAGCTCAAACCCACCACCCCAAGATCAAGAGTCCACATGCTCTTCCGACTGAGCCAGCCAGGCGCCCCTCTCTCTACCCAGTTTTAACAGATGACTTTTCTCTCTTTTTCCTCAGATTCCTTTTTACGAAGATATTTGTAAAGGCATTAAAGCTGGTGACACCTGTGAGAAGCTGGTGGGGTATTCAGCAGTGTACAGAGTCTGTTTTGGAATGGCCTGTTTCTTCTTCATCTTCTGCCTCCTGACCTTGAAAATCAACAGCAGCAAAGGGTGTAGAGCCCACATTCACAATGGGTAAGTCTTTGGTCTTCAGGGGTGGGGGTGGGCAGTTTGCCCTTTCCTGATATTTAGAACACTGTTCCTTCATCTCTTGTACTCATCAGACTGTCTAACTGCTCTTCCTCTAGTTGACATTGTTGACTCTGACTTTAGGGAAGGTGGGACTTGTCACCCCTCGGTGGCCTACACCCCGCGGTGGCCTAAGACCTAGAATCCTGTTTGTAACACTTAGTACCACGAAGAGAGTTGCAGCAGAGACAAGAGTTTTTATTTCTTGTTAAGACCTGTCCCTACATCATCCCCCCACCCCAACAAAGTGGCGTTTTGTACAGAGGCCACGCTGAGTTGGTCTAATTATGGGAAAAGGCAGTCTCCAGTCACTTAATTACTCCACCTCGATTTGGAAGGAACAGTACCAACAGCAGAAACACGGGCTGATGTGCTTACCTTCTAAGAGCTCTTTTGTCCTTCCATGAATATCATTTAAATACATTTCCTCTTTTTTTTTATTTTTTTCCTTCCAGCTTTTGGTTCTTTAAACTTCTGCTGCTGGGGGCCATGTGCTCAGGAGCTTTCTTCATTCCAGATCAGGAGACCTTTCTGAATGGTACAAATGGGGTATTTGGGGTACCTGTTTATTTTGTTCTTACCCATTTTGTAAAATTGTTGCAAACTGTAGTCCAGGGTGCCTTTGATATTTGGATTAGTGATTTCTTGTGGTTTAATAAAAAATTCCCTTCTTACCTGCCCACACTTCATCCACCGTCTCCTCTCCCTCTCCCCTCCTCTCTCCCCTCCCCCACTTCTTGATCTCTCCCCTATTCCCTCTCTTTCTGGCTGGGTGTTACCCTGCAGCCTGGAGAATTCAAATGGTAACTTTAAGGCTATTGGCCTGAAGGGAAAATGGGGCACTTAAAATTTGTTTGAAAACCAGTTTTAGCATGTCAGTATGACACCATCAGCCATGTTTGAATAGGCCCAGGGAGGCCTTGCTCTTTCCCAGCACTGCCCAGGAACTCCACCTACACCCGAAACCAACACCAGGTTTTTGAGCAGCTTCAAATCTGCGTGCAGCTGAAGTGAGATCGAGAGGCTTATCTTACTTGTCTAAACTTATCTTACGTGAAACTATACCATTGAATTATGTTTCTTTTTCACCAAATTTACCAAAATTTATTTAATTTGAAGCCTTTAATCATATCTGAAACGGGGGCCTTTTTTCATAAGAGCCAGGGAGGGGAAAAAAGCCTGAATTTCAGTGGCTCAAAACATTGTTTTAACCCAAATGAATTCATTTTTCTAGTTCAGGTAGTAAAAACATTCACGCTGTGTCGGTCAATAACGAGCAGCCCACAGTTCCTCAAATGGTCACTAGGGTCCAGCTAATATTTAGGGTCATACTAGTTTTTTTTTTTTTTTTTAAGATTTTATTTATTTGACAGAGAGGGAGAGAGAGAGAGAGCACAAGCAGGGGGAGCAGCAGGCAGAGGGAGAAGCAGGCTCTTCACTGAGCTGGGAGCCCGAGACGTTGGACTTGATCCCAGGACCCTGAGATTGTGACCTGAGCCAAAGGCAGACACTTAATCAACTGAGCCACCCAGGCACCCCTACGGTCATACTAGTTTTATGTAGTCCTTAAGGGAGTTACATCTAAGTCTTGGTTTTTCCCAAAATGCTGTTAACTAGCTTTCTGTTCCCCACAGATATACTTTTATTTATGAAAATGGTAGATTTAGGGGGCGCCTGGGTGGCTCAGTCGTTAAGCATCTGCCTTTGGCTCAGGTCATGATCCCAGGGTCCTGGGATGGAGCCCCGCATCGGGCTCCCTGCTCAGCGGGAAGCCTGCTTCTCCCTCTCCCACTCCCCCTGCTGGTGTTCCCTCTCCTGCTGTGTCTCTCTCTGTCAAATAAATGAAATTTTAAAAAAGGAAAGAAAATGGTAGATTTAGGATGGGAAGGGGCCTAGCAGTCCTCTAGTGCATCTTAGTCATTTTTATAGACAAGCTGTAACCCAGAGGAGTGACATGGCTCTTTCAAAGTTAGAGCTTCCTTGTGGTAGAGAAGTGGATCTGAGTTGCTTGGCCCCCAGTGTGAACCTCATTTCCCTAGTAGTCTCTGGTGGCTCCCTAGACAATACAATCTGAACCTTTTTCCCTCTTAATATGTGTTTTTACTTTTAAATTGTGGGTCATTGTTGATTCTGTGAATGGCTGCATCTGTTAGGCTGCCTGGCAGGTACAGTGTGGAGGTTAAGCTCAGGTGCTCCCAAGCCACACTCCTTGTGCTCACATCCCAGCTACGTCCTTTACTGGCTATGGGACTTTGTCCCATTTACATAGATTCTCAATTTTTCTCATCTGTAAAGTGGGCATAATAGTGGCACCCATCCTATGGGATTGCCTGGAAATTGAATGTGTTGCAGGTACACTAAGAATTCATTAAGATGAATTATAGCCATTATTCTCCTTTGAGCTCAACACTGGAACAATCATCTCATCTCCTTTTGGATGGTTTTCTTTTGCAGCCTGGCGCTATGTGGGAGCCATCGGGGGCTTCATCTTTATAGGCATCCAGCTCATCCTGCTCGTGGAGTTTGCACATAAATGGAACAAGAACTGGTATGTGCATTTTGGGAAAATTTTCAAGTGAACTCACCCGGTGCTCAGAGAAACTGCCCGCAGGATGGTGTTGATAGAAGCTCGACTCCGAGTTGGCCTGGCCAGGATCAGCGGCCTGCTCACACCTCAGACAGCTTGCCGGCACTTTCCCTGCACTCCTGCTCTTTGAACCTTTTCATTCACTCCTCTCCCATGCTGTTTTTCTCTCCTTTCTACCTTTCCTTCTTCCATTTCGTTTCTCTTCACTTTTTGGCTTTTTCCCATGCTGTCTCGTTTGGGCTCTGAGTCGGCTGCTATTGTGATTTAGCCACACGCAGACCCATTGCTGGCACTTCTCGGCCCTGGCTCCCTGGTTGGAATGGTGGGTGCCTGAAAACTTGGGCAGGCTTTATCGTAGGCTTCCATCCTTAGGAGATTTAAAGAAAGAAAACACTTTGGAGCTGAAAATACACTTCCTGCAAAGAATATGTGATAGGATAGTTCTTCACTTAAATTTTTATTGGTTCCTAGTCAACCTGCCTAAGAGTATAAGGACCCCTTCATTAGGAAGGTCTCTTGTGCTACCTTAGAGAGCCATCCTGAATTTAAAGATACACAGTCTTTCTAACTGCCTTGAACATGGAATTCACATCCTAGGATAAGTGGGAAATGCCAAATATTAATAGCTACTTTTATTTCTATTTATTTTATTGCTGAGCCACATCAAGGGAAGGGCAACTAGATGAGAGTCAGCCCCTTAAATGCTAAGGCCGGGTGGGCTCTCTTTGTGACTCCAGGCAAGGCACTTTGCTGTTCGCTGTCCTACTTTGCGTATAAAATATGAATGAAGGGGCACCTGGGTAGCTCAGTCGGTTAAGCATCTGACTTCGGCTTAGGTCCTGGGACAGAGTGCATGAGCATCAGGTTCCCTGCTCAGCAGGGAGTCTGCTTCTCCTTCTCCCCCTGCCCTGTGTGCAGCTCCCCGCCTTGTGCTCTGTCTCAAATAAATAAATGAGATCTTTTAAAAATATATGAATGAAAATACCTATTGTACCTAGTAAAGATTTTTGTTATTTTGTAGACTTTATATGTATCATGTTATTTTATACTGTTTTGGAAAAAAAATCAGAAATAATGTATGAATTTGAAATTTTTTTTTATCTTGGACAAAACAAAATATATGGTCCAAATTCTTTGAAAATACTTTTTTTTAAGATTTTTAAAAATATATTTGACAAAGAGAGAGCCCAAGCAGGGAGAGTGGCAGAGGGAGAGAGAGAAACAGGCTCCCTGCTGGGAGGACCCCTGAAAATACTTCTCATTCTTTTCATTCTGATTACATTCCTCAGCTTGGTAGTAGTAGTAGTTTCATTTGGGTTTTGGTTTTGTTTCTTTAGAGAACGAATCAAGAGGTGTGTGAGTGAAAGGCTAGTGTTATCGTTTTATAATTGGTAAATATTGGAGTAAGTACCCAAATACTTAGAGTCAGTTTTTAAAATGTTTACAGCACATTGTAGAGTCACATAGGTAGCACTACAGAAATTTATTTTGTCTAATAAAAAATCATCTTAAGTTCTAAAATTTTCACATGTATACTTCAAAACAGGGAATTTTTAAAATAATAACATCTTCAGTACTGAGTGCCTGATTTGCCCATTAAGTAGTATGTTCTCTTGAGAATACTTGTACTTCTTCAGCTCTGATTTGATTGTTTTGATTGATTCTGAAGCCATTTTCTGGGACTAATTGTTGATGCCAAGTTTTAACAGGCATTTTGGAAGAGTTTGGTGGCTATAAAAACCTTCCAGAAACCACTCAATAAGAGCGGCTTAAGAGCTTTGCAACAAATGATGTTGTTGTTGTCTCAGCGTTGAGGCTAATATCCCAACAAAATCCCTTTTGTCAACATACTCATAGTTGATTTGTCTGCCTAAAATTAGGATTAAGCTAGGAAGCTCACTAATAATGTACTTTCAGGTAAATTAACTTACTAGTTTTTTGGGGGGGCATCTTTTTTTAACAAAGACTGTTGCTTACAAGGTTAGTCTAGAAAATATAATACATCACTCCTAATGGAACAACCAAAGTGCTTTTTCTTCCCCTTTCTTCTCTGTTTTCTCTCTTCTCTTTTTTTAAGATTTTCTTTATTTGTCAGAGAGAGATAGCACAAGTAGACAGAGCGGCAGGCAGAGGGTGAGGGAGAAGCAGGCTCCCCGCTGAGCAAGGAGCCCAGTGTGGGACTCGATCCCAAGACTCTGGGATCAAGACCTGAGCCAAAGGCAGACGCTTAACTGACTGAGCCACCCAAGCATCCCTGTTTTCTCTTTTCAGTAAACATCTTGAGAAGGAAAAGATCCCAATGGTAGTAGGACGGAGGCCCTGGGCCCAGAAACCAGGAGGCTCTGGGTGTTCATGTCCCTGCTTCTGTAGTTTACAGTTTTCTTTTAGGCATATTACTTGGCCTCTCTGACCTCACTTTTCACACCTGCAAAATAATATGGCTGCATTAGATGTTTAACGTGTTTTTTTCTTTCTACCTTGAGTTTTGTGATTTGAAGTGACAAGTCTTAAAAATGAAATAGCAAAAAGTAGAAGGTACATTCCGGTGTTTCTCACAAAGACCCATCTTCTAAATGTGCTAGATTTGTAATTTCCATTGTGGTTGGGTTCTCCTGAATCCTGAGCCCAAGTGCAACTGACTCTCCCAACCCGGCTCCTGCTTACTGTGTTGGTGCTCTGCCCATTGTCTAACCCTTTTCTCATCTCCTTCCAAGTGCTTCTTCCCATTTAGCATTTATTTACATTCTGGGGGAGTATTAAGTGTGTGCCAGACAGTGTGGTGGTAGGCACCGAGAGTATAAAGAAAAATAAATCATGGCTAAGTGCCACCTAAGTGGTGGGACGTCTGCAAGAGCAAGCTGTCACCGAGGAGGAAGCCACGGGAATGGCAGCCATTTTGCTACCATTGCTGCACAAAGTTAGTTTTAACCACTGACAGTCCTCACAGCAATATTCATTAGGCACATACTATCTTCCAGGCACTCAACGGCAGGAGAAGAGCAGTGAACACAGTGATGTCCTGCTCTGTGGAGCTTACCTTCTCCTTTTGGGGAGGGCAGGGAGCATGGGTAGATCATCAGTTTATGATCAAGCAAATAAGTAACAGGCTTGATGGTGAAACGACTGGAGGAAAAGAAAGCAGGGTGTGGGCTTTGGGGAGAGCAGGGCAGGGAAAGGCTTCACGATCAGGTGTGAGGGAGTTAACTGTGACCAGAAGGAAGAGGGACAGATGGAGGCAGGACTCCGCTTGTTGAGGGGCAAACGGGCATCCTCTGTGCTGCACCCCAGTGCTGAGGGGTGGGCACCAGAGGAGAGAGAGGAGATGGCATTGGGTCAGATCATGGTGGGCTTCTGGGGCCGTTGTGTGAGATGGAAGGGCATCACTGGGGTTTGAAACTAGAAGAAAATGATAGGATGTATATTTTAATTACAGAATAGATGAGAGGGGGAGAGAGTTGCAAGTAAGGAGACCTGTGGGAGATAATCCAGGTGAAAGATGACTGTAACTCGAACGATGATAGCAGCAGTTAGGTTCTGGTATGTTCCAGAGTTGGAACTCGTAGACTTCACTGATGGTGATGAGGACGTGGAGGGGGGGGGGGGGGCGGAGAGCCAGGAAAGAAAAATTGCAGTCAGGAGTTGTTTTCTTTTTGTAAAAATTCCTCTTCTCAGGACACCTGGGTGGCTCAGTTGGTTCAGCGTCTGACTCGTGGTTTCAGCTCCGGTCATGATCTCAGGGTCGTGGGATCAAACTTCACCTTGGGCTCTGCACCCAGGGCAGACTCTGCTTGTCCCTCTCCCTCTGCTCCTCCCCCTGCTTGCGTGTGTTCTCTCTCTCTCTCTCTTTCTCAAATAAATAAATAAAATCTTAAAAAAGAGAGAAAGAAAGTGCTTCATATGCTAACAAGAGCCCAAAAGACCAGTGGAGAAACAGTCACACCCCACCCACACTGGTCAGCCGTGTTCACCTTTTCCTACACGATGCGTTCTGTTTCTCTGTCATTGATTACCATTTGGCTTTCAGAAATTTTTTTTTTTCATTTCTCGAGTCTCATTTTCTGTCATTTCCTTTGCGTGCCTTTTACGTTAGACTAATTCTGTGGTCATGGAGTGCCTGGCTTGGTTTCAGGAATATGAGGATCATTATCATTTCTGTCTTTCCTCCCTGTTTGTCTCTGGCTGCAATAACTTTTTCACAATTAAAACATTTTAGCTGAGTTGCCTGAATACTTTCCAGTTTTGTGAAAACATTAAGCAAGTTGCTTTCTCTGTGAAGGTTTGTTAGAATGTGGTTACAGTGGGGCCGTTTAATCATAAGGCAGATGACAGTGATTCACTCCGTGCTCCCTCTGGTTCTGTCCTCTTTGTTTAGTGGTTTCAAACATTCTTTTTTGTTGTTGTTCTGAATAATTTCGGTTGGTTGTTAAACCACCACTTATTTCTCCCATCCCTTTATTAATAAGTATATAAAGTAGAAAGCAAATTACTCTCTTTAAGTTTCTTATTATAAATCCTGTTACAGTTTTTACTCATTGCCCAGCTGATTTTATTCTCTTTACACTCTCCCTCCATCCCACGTGGCATTGTTCTGGAGAAGCAGTGTACCACTGAGGACGCCCCTTTGCCGTGGACGGACGAAGGGGCTGCGGTCCGCCAGTGTCTCTCTGAGTGAAGGTTGCTTGCTGCTTCTCTCCCCAAAGAGAAGCTGCGGCAGCACCTCTGGTAGGATGCGGTGGCACGTCCGGGCTCTGTGTTGAGCAGGAAAACATGAAGAGAACCCCATCTAAGAGCCATTTTTTTTTTTTTTTAAGACTTGCCAAAGCTGACCCCAGGGTAATTCCTATTCAGAATGGGGAGAGTAGAGTCAAGTCTGTGGATGTGCATTTTAGTTGATGCGTACACATAAAAACAGAATGGTTTAGTGTTTAGAAAACGTTCTGAGCCTGAACCAGAGCTGTTCAGCATATTTTACGTGTACCTTCTGGCTTCGCTGGAGCATGATGGTGGCAAAAGGGTAGGTCTTCTGGACGACTGGGTTTCTAATGGCCTGGGGCCTGAGAGCCCCGTGAATGCCTGAGGGATGGTAAATGTGGTCAGGGAATGGGGGCTTTGTTGACTTGTCTTCTCTCCTCTCCCTCTTACCCGCTTGTGGAGAAACAGGACTGCAGGCACGGCCACCAACAAGCTGTGGTACGCCGCTCTGGCCCTCGTGACACTCATCATGTACTCCATTGCTGCCGGAGGCCTGATTCTGATGGCGTTGTTTTATACACAGAAGGACGGCTGCCTGGAAAACAAAATTCTCCTGGGGCTGAACGGGGGCCTGTGTCTGCTCATTTCAGTGGTAGCCATCTCACCGTGCGTCCAAAATCGTAAGCACGTCTTTCCCCCTTCCTCCTTATTTATGTTTTGTTGTGTGTAAATTTGAGCAAAACCTCATGTTTTCAGTTGTGTTTTTAGATTATGGTCTTTCCTTAATTTACCATGCATGGGTCGTCCATAGGAAGGGTGGGACTGCAGTCTCCTCTTCAAATCCCATACTTGGGCAGAATGTGATCGTTGGCACGCCTCAGGTCAAGAAAGATCGGAACGTAGTGAAGTCAGTAAATAGGAAGACAGATGTTACCATTATTATTATTTTTTAAAGATTTTATTTATTTATTAGAGAGACAGGGATAGTGACAGAGCGTACAGCACAAGCAGGTTAGAGAGGGAGAAGCGGGTTCCCAGCTGAGCAGGGAGCCCAATGTGGGGCTTGATCCCAGGACCCTGGGATCATGATCTGAGCTAAAGGTAGACACTTAACCGACCGAGCCACCCAGGCGCCCCAGATGTTACCATTATTAAATAATGTACTACAAGGAGCCTTTAAGTGGAAGATGCCTTGAGTGTATATTAATAACTATAATCCCTGTGTAAAACTTGAATGAGAAGGCTCCAGAAGGAGCTCTTTCTGGGCTCATCTTTCACCCAAGGCCTCTGGGTCAGAAATCGGGAGCCATGTGGCCTAGGAGTCAGGAAGCAGGAAATCCAATCTGGCTGAGCCAGTAGCTGGCCCCACGAGCTAACCTTCCTCAGACCTCAGTCCTTTCTCAGCAAAGCCAACAGAAATCTGTAAACCTTCCTGGCTCAAGGTTGTTTCAAAGGCAAATAGAAGAGGGGTGCCCGGCTGGCTCAGTCAGTAGAGCATGTGACTCCTGATCTTGGTCATGAATTCGAGCCTCACGTTGGGCATAGAGATTACTTAAAAACAAACAAAAACCCACAGAGGCAAAAAGGAAGGGGTAATGGGATTTGAAAGTGCTTTAGAAAGTACAGGCCTGACTTATCTTTTATAAACAACTTCTGATGTCTTAAGCCAGAATACCATCTTTGGCTACAGAAAGAAGTTGTCAGGGGCGCCTGGGTGGCTCAGTCGTTAAGTGTCTGCCTTCGGCTCAGGTCATGATCCCGGGGTCCTGGAATCGAGCCCCGCATCGGGCTCCCTGCTCAGCAGGGAGCCTGCTTCTCCCTCTCCCACTCCCCCTGCTTGTGTTCCCTCTCTCGCTGTGTCTCTCTTTGTCAAATAAATAAATAAAATCTTTTAAAAATAATAAAATAGTTGTAATATTTTGAAATATTTGGTTTAATGCCATTAGTTGCTAAAGTGAGTCTTATTCCCATGCCAAAGAGCAACATTATAAAAGACTATTTCTATACCTTTATTGGTTAGTACAATTTATTTTATTTTTATTTATTTAATTTTTTAAAGATTTTATTTATTTGAGAGAGAGAAGGCTGAGCATGTGTGGGGGGCAGAGGCAGAGGGAGAGGGAGAAGCAGACTCCCCGCTGAGCAGGGAGCCCAATGTGGGGCTTGATCCCAGGACCCTGAGATAATGACCTGGGCCAAAGGCAGAGGCTTAACTGACTGAGCCACCCAGGCTCCCCTGGTCAGTACAGTTTAGTAATTAAAACTTGAAACAAATTTAATCAGAGGGAAGACTGGATGAACTAATAAATCCTTTCATGTAGGGAGGTGGTTAAAAATTCCACCAAAAAATGATAAATCCTTTTTGTCATATCCTGGTTACTCTGAATGATTGAAACAGTTTAATTTAAATATTATAACATATTAAAGCTCTTCCCTCAATGAATGCTGAGCGCCAGTGCCGCCTTCTTTACCTGAATTGGTATTCCCAAAGGTGGTTTTTTTTGGGGGGGGGGTTTGTTTATTTGTTTTTGTCTATGGACAGGTCGAGCTTTTTTCCACTGTCATGGACTTTAAGTGTCTGATGGCTTTGTAGAATCTGGAATCCATGCCCTAGGAAATCTGTCTCCCATTTACCTCACTAAGCTATGTAGGTCTCACAAATAATGATGGTGAATTTTCTTCTGAGGTCTTAAGATTTAAGAGCTCGTGTTAATGACCCTCAGGAGGACTAAGCAGTATGTTTAAGTACAGTTGTTATTAAAACAAATTTTTTTTTTAGGATTTTATTTATTTATTTGACAGAGACCCAGTGAGAGAGGGAACACAAGCAAGGGGAGTGGGAGAGGGAGAAGCAGCCTCCCCGCTGAGCAGGGAGCCCGATGCGGGGCTCGATCCCAGGACCCTGGGATCATGACCTGAGCTGAAGGCAGACTCTTAACGACTCAGCCACCTAGGCGCCCCTAAGTATAGTTGTTATGAAAATAACATGGTGGTAGAGCCCTCAGCAGAACCTGGCATCTCTAAAATAACATAGTTAGGCTTGGTGTATAATTCCATCCACTTCCCTGTCTTTTTAGTGTTGTTTGGAAAATGTGATATTGACCTCTTCTTCCCTTTAAAGATGGGGGTCCAAGTTTGAAGAGTATCATTTGGGGCTGGGGACCTATTTTTTTTAGACTTTCTTATTTTTGAAATTTAAAACTCTGTGTTAAAATCTGTCACTTTGATTTTCTAGGACAGCCCCATTCTGGGTTGCTACAGTCAGGGCTCATAAGCTGCTACGTGATGTATCTCACTTTCTCAGCGCTGTCCAGCAAACCCGTAGAAGTAGGTAAGCCAGCCTGCCTTCTTAGGGAGCGTGGGTTTGAATATTTTCATTGTAGAGGAAGGAATATGTCTCTACTGAGCTGTTGATTAGAATGTCAAAGATGTAATAATTCAAAATAGATGATCTAGATTTTTCAC
The DNA here is from genome assembly GCF_009762305.2 of Zalophus californianus. Lineage (NCBI taxonomy): Eukaryota > Metazoa > Chordata > Mammalia > Carnivora > Otariidae > Zalophus > Zalophus californianus. The sequence goes on along the minus strand of NC_045599.1, from coordinate 60,620,303 downwards.
TGAATAATGTCCTTAACGTGGGATACGAAAATGAAAATTTCTTCTTCTGAGTCTTCCCGCTGTGTGGGAAAGACAGGAACAAAGATGGGCTGTTGAGTATGCTTTGGGGCTAATCTGCATTTTCCTGCTCTGTGTTTTCAAGGAACATTATTGTGTTTTGCTTATTTTGCGTTGTCTTTTTCGTTGGTTACTAATTTCCTTTTCTTCAGGTGGTCATCTCTCTGACTGTAAGAGAGGGTGGGAGGAACGTGGAAGTGGGAAGCAGGAGACAGGATTTGAGCCCAGCTCTAACATTGGCTAACTGTGTGACCTTGAACTGCTCTTCTTAAATGTTTATTTATAGAGACAACACGACATGTGTGAGCTTGGGAGTCAGACCGCCTGTGTTTATAGCTTGGTTCTGCCACTTCATTAACTTGTAGAAGGTTATTTACCTCTCTCTGCCTAGATACCTTGTCTTTAAAATAAGGATTTTAATTATTATTCTAACAAGGTAATTAAGTAAGATCCCTATTTTATAGGGTGGTTTTTAAAGAATTCAATGAGTGTGTGTGTGTGTGTGTGTGTGTGTATGTTCCTGGCATGTCGTAGGTACTCTATAAGGGTTAGCTATTGTTACTGTAGTGGTTGTAATGATTGAGAACTATAAGAGCCCTATTATATTATACATTGTTATTATCTGAGCCCCTTGCCAGTAAAAGACCAAAAGACCATTTCTTATTTTGATTTCTGAACCCATTATATTTCATCATCTATATCACTTTTGTGATATATAAATGTGTATATAAATGTATACACACATATATACACATTAAGTATATATGAATGTATGTATGTTTGGGTACATTTGATCTTGTATAAATCAAGTTAAATAAATGTGCTATCTTTTCTCTAGAATAGAAAATTGAAGTTGTTTTCCTTTTTTAAATGTAGAAAGTAAATGCAAAGATAATTTTGAAGGTTTTATATACATGTATTGTGTGTATGAGTCTTGTCTTTATAGCTATTTATAGGGCAAAGTGATCTAATTGTAGGTCTTATATTAAGTACAGTCTATCCTGGATTTAATTTTTTTTTTTTTTAAATAGCTCTGTCTTGACTCTAAGTTTATTTAGGTCTAGTTTCTTTAAGACTTTCTTTTACGACTATTAATTTTTGGTTTTAATGTAATGAGGTTTTTGGTTACAGTGTTTTTCTCTTAAATGGTAGGGATCACTTACAAATAGAAGACTTCTTTTTAATTTCAGGTGATACTACTTAAATAGAAAAGTTCATATTTTGGTCAGTTAAAAAGATTTTTTTTTCATTGGCCTAAGAATAGAGATTCCTTACACCACAGCACACACAACTATTTTTGCTATCTCAAATGTGAGTGCCAGTAATAATTGTAGTCTATCTTCTAATACTTAGAATGTGCATGTTTGTAAAATGGGCTTTATTTTTATTTATTTATTTAGGGTGGGGGAGAGGGAAAAGGAGAGAGAATCCCAAGCAGGTTCCACGCCCAGCATGGAGCCTGGTGTCGGGCTTGATCTCACAACCTGGAGATCATGACCTGAGCCAAAATCAAGAGTCAGATGCTTAACCAACTGAGCCACCCAGGCACCCCACCTCTTGAAAGTTTTAAGAAATCTAGAAAACATCAGGATATTCCCAGGTCACACACTATTTTTTTTAAACCTTTTTTCTTTTTAAGAGATTTCATTTTTAGGTAATCTCTACACCCAACGTGGGGCTTGAACTCACAACTCTTGGGAACAAGAGTTGCATTCTCCTTTGACTGAGCCAGCCAGGCTCCCCAGGATGTGTTTGTGATTAGTACTTACTTTTATTTTTTTAAAAGTGGGCTCCACACCCAATGTGGGGCTTGACCTCATGACCCTGAGAGATCAAGAGTCACTTGTTCTACCGACTGAGCCAGCCAGGTGACTGACCCACACACACTATTTTTTCCTTCCACCTTTGCACAGGTAATTTTATTCTCTCCTGTGGGTTGTCAGCAATGTTCTAGACTGTAATTTGAAACACTCAGAAAGTACATACCTGAGTATTGTCACATTTTTTTACATCATGATTCAGTAATTATTAACCAGTTATACCTATTAGACACAGTGGACAAAATGATGCATCTGTACTGTTCCCTTGTAAACAGGGCTTTTGTGCACAATAGTAACAGATGGAATTAATGCATACTACAGTATCATTGAGGAAAGAACTTCTCTTTAACTCTTCTATTTATAAATAAACTGATGTTTTTTAGCACTGTAGATTTAGTACATTTACAGACCTGATCAACAAAAAGAAACAGAACATATATGTTTTTTAAAAGAAAATGTAGAGGGGTGGTGCCTGGCTGGTTCAGTTGGTAGAGCATGTGACTCTTGATCTCGGGGTTGTGAGTTCAATCCCTGTGTTAGATATAGAAATTACTTAAAAGTAAATTTTTTTTTAAGATTTTTTTTTTTTAAAGACTTTATTTATTTATTTGAGAGAGAGAGAGAACGAGAGAGAGAGAGCACATGAGAGGGAGGAGGGTCAAGGGAGAAGCAGACTCCCTGTCGAGCAGGGAGCCCGATGCGGGACTCGATCCAGGGACTCCAGGATCATGACCTGAGCTGAAGGCAGTTGCTTAACCAACTGAGCCACCCAGGCGCCCAAGAATAAGCAACTGACTTTTTTTTTTTTTTTTTTTTAAGATTTTATTTATTTGACAGAGAGAGAGAGACAGCGAGAGAGGGAACACAAGCAGGTGGGGTGGGAGAGGGAGAAGCAGGCTCCCTGCTGAGCAGGGAGCCCTTTTTTTTAAGATTCTTATTTACTTGTTTGAGAGAGAGAGTGAGGAGAGAGAGAAAACATGAGCTGAGGGGGGTGAGGAGAGGGAGAAGCAGACACCCCAGCTGAGCAGGGAGCCCGATGTGGGGCTCAATCCTGGGACTCCAGGATCATGACCTGAGTTGAAGGCAGACGCTTAACTAACTGAGCCACCCAGGCGTCCCCTTAAAAATAAAATCTTAAGGGCACCTGGGTGGCTCAGTTGGTTAAGCGACTGCCTTCGGCACAGGTCATGATCCTGGAGTCCCTGGATCGAGTCCTGCATTGGGCTCCCCGCTCAGCGGGGAGTCTGCTTCTCCCTCGGACCCTCCCCCCCTCATGTGCTCTCTCTCATTCTCTCTGTCTCAAATAAATAAATAAAATCTTTTTAAAAAAAATAAAATAAAATCTTAAAAAAAGAAAAAAAGAAAGTGTAGAGAAAGGGACCATTATGGAAGACCCTTCCTGGGAAAGGAGGTAAGAAGTAAGCAAAGGATAATAGCATCACGACCACCCTATTACTGACAGTAAAGGGACTTCGCGTGTGGGTGGAGGCTTTGGACTAGGTGGCTCTTGCACAGCCAGTACGTATTTGGTTGTTGAGTAGCCTCGACACACTTCCAGAGAGGATAGACACGGTGGAAACTCAAGAATGTCTGCATACTACCTCTGTTTAGAGCCTGCTAAGTCAACTGAAAAATAGATAAGAGTTTTACTTTTTACTAGTGTCAGAAGAGTACTGAAAAGAGCAAGACTCTTACTGTATCATGGCACAGAGGAACCCTTTGGCACTCAGTTGGAATCTGAGGGTCTTGTTCGAAGAGGCTGCTTAGGTGGGAGGGGTGCTTTTTTTTTTTAAAGATTTTATTTATTTATTTGATAGAAGAATGCACACAAGCAGGGGCAGCGGCAGGCAGAGGGAGAGGGAGAAGCAGGAGCCTGATGCGGGACTTGATCCCAGGACGCTGGGATCATGACCTGAGCCCGAAGGCCAACTGAGCCACCCAGGCGCCCCAGGGGGTGCTTTGAAATAGCAGCAATCTAGTCTGACTTCAGTGGGACTGTAGAGTAGGAGTTTCCAATAATAAGCCTTCACTCTTCTAAGCTACCCGAATTTTCCCCAAATGAATGTCAGCTACAACAGGCTTTTCTAATTAACTGTGATTACTTTGTCTTTTCCTTGTAAGCTCTAGATGAACATGGGAAGAATGTGACGATCTGTGTGCCAGACTTTGGTCAGGACCTGTACAGAGATGAAAACTTGGTTACTGGACTAGGTACCACTCTCTTGTTCATGTGCATCTTATATTCATGGTAAGTCTTAGGAGATACTTGAGGCCACCTTTGCAGACTTTAAAAGTACGGAGGAAATTTTAAGAAAGCTTTAGCAACAGCGAGGCAGCAAAACAAATCCCACCTGAGGAAGAGGGAAAGTAGCTTGAAGGAAGAAGTATGTGTCACAGCATCGAACCTCAGTGTTCGGACTTCATTTTCCTTACTTGTATTTATATGGGTGACTATAATAGATCTATAGTACGTTGCAGCCCTTGAGGAAATGGTTGAATATTAGTCGCTAAAGCGTTTTTGGAGGGCAAGGGAGTACAAAGTGGGGAAGAAATGGTTTGTGCCAGAATGTTTTGGCAGCTTTCTAATCCACGGGAAATGCCATTTGTTCTGCTGCTGATGGAAAGAGTACAAAGCAGTACATACACGGTCATTTTGTGCTTGGCCCAAGAAAGGCAGGAAACGCCCCTTTTCTTTTATGCTGAAACCCACAGTGCTGTTAAAGCAGGCTGTATTTCACATGCTCGTTCGTGGGGGGGTTGGTGCTGCCTTTATTTAGAATGTTTAAAAGATTGCCCAAGGGAGAAAAGTAACGGGTAGAAATGCTTAGTTACTGATTCTGAGTGTGCATTTCACTGATAATTAAGCTTCCCTTTGGCGGTGACCTTCTCACGTTTAGGTTTTACTTCTGTGTTTTACGTTTTCTTTGTTGTGTTTCAATGTATAAAAATTTCATCTTGTTATAGGTGTAATGTATTATGGTCTTCCCCTGGCGGAAACTGAAGAATCCTGGCGGTGTTAGCTTATAAAATAACATGTCTTTCTGTAGGCGCTGGTATTTTCTCTTACAGCTCTCACACTCCCTCCTGTTAGAAAGGGACCTACGGACAGACATTTTGGAGACAAAGGAACTGGGTTTTTAGAGTGCTTGTTCAGCCACGTGTCAGGCCATGCCGTGCTTGCTTGGGTGCAGGTGGTTGTCCCAGTGAAGGTTCCGTAACATTGGTCCTCATCCTGTCCCTGACAGAGTGACAGATTCTCCTCACAGCGAAAAGGACCACAGGGACCATGTCTGGCCTTTCATTTGTAATTAATTCCATAGCTGTTCACTTCATACCTACTATACCCAAAGCAGTGGATGGGATTCGGGCCCAAGTCAGTGAATGTTGTCAGGAAAACCATAAAGCCACCCAAATTTTGAATGCTGATTCTCAGCTCTTCTTTCTCTGAGTAAGCTTTTCCTTCCTGAGTCTGTTTTTCTTGGGCTTCGGGGGCCAGGGAGGGGGGGACACGGCAGCAGCACAGCTAATACCATCATTTATCCCTCAAGTTTTTTTCTGTATTGGCATGTAAAAAATATTGCAGATGATGTGAAGAGAAAGTAGATGACTAATGAGTGCTTGCCCCTGACGCCCCGTCTCACACCAGCGTTCCGGAGCTACCAGGTTCCGGGAGGGCTCCCCTGGTGTGGTCGCTGCTGCCCACCCGGTCCTCCCAGCAGGCACCGCGGTGTTGCACTTTAA